>NC_064881.1:13830471-14467242 GCF_929443795.1 Astur gentilis
GTCCAAAACAGCCCTGAACTACAGCCAGTGAGCTGACTGACCAGGTGGCATTGCCCTCTCACTGTAGAGCAGCCTTTCAACTAATGAGCAAAAGCTTGCCAGCTTTTGAGCAGGATTGCCCTGGACTTCAGGGTAGTACATACCCATGGGACTACACTGGACCACTTAGTGATTCTCCATCTAAGAATGCTGCCTTTCCTGAATCCTTTCCAAGGCAGCCAACTCCTGCCTTGCTCTGCTGACTGTGGCTCTAGAAGAGCGGCAATAAAGAAGAGCCGTATCTGCCGGCAGGAATGGGATACAGTATCCTGAAATTCTAGTCTACCTACAAGGAGGGACCAATACAGAGCAAGAGAAGGCAGCTATTATGTAGCATTTATCCATCCCTACTTCACATAAGTAATAGCTATCCCATTAACACCCTAAGCATTAAGGTATAATCATGTAAAAAGAAGTTAGGGATATACCTAGGACCATGTGCCTATGGCAACAAAAGCCAGAGAAACCCTTTAGTTTCTTATTAACATGAAAAATCTCTCTGTTGGATGTTATTCTACCCCATTTTACCCTGGAGCTGTACAGGACAAAACAGTTTTGATACCCACAGTGCCCATTGCATCAAAGAGCGTGCATACATATCTTATACAGATCTGCCTGGTAGAGCTTTGGGAGGGAGGAAAATACCACCTCTGTGCAAACAGTATTCCTTCCTCTGCCTCGGGTATCTCTTTTCTTCCCACTGGGGCAATGGAGGTACTGCCCCGAACCATCAGCTCTAGGCCAATTCTCCTCTCTTCCCTTTGGATCATGCAGGGTTTTGGGCAGCTGGATTCATTAACCTTAACATTTATCAGGCCTTAGGAAGGCTACAAAAGTGCCAAGGCTTTCTGCAAGAGAGTCCTGAATTACATTCTGTATTGTGAGTAGGAAGAAATGTAAAATAAACAATATAATTTTATACTGTGCTATGCATGGCCCACAAATTACAGGAGGAGGAATTACATGAAGTACAATTCATCTCTGAGATTCCAATTATAAGTGTGGGGAGAAAACAATATATTTGTGTGAATTTGAAATGCCGAGCAGTTGGCATAGTTTTATTTTAAAATGATAAATATTTTCAGATCGAAGTGCAATTAGTAGTGAAAATGTCATGTAGTTTTACTACGTATGTTTGTTAATATGGCTGGCATAACTCATTTAAGACATGCCTGCAGTGCAGAGACCTGTACTACATATATCATAACCAAAAATACAGTACTTACATGTATATATAAAATGTACACAGAGACAACATTGCCAAACAGCCTTTTGGGACAGTTTAAAAGAATATCATTAATTTTTACTGTATACTTCCACTTCTGGCTCAGTTCCAGCACTGGCTTTCTGTAAAAATCATTTCAAGTATAGAATTATGCTATTTGCTTGCAGCAACATCACAGGAACAGTAGTGAGCCATATGTTGCTACTTAGCAACTTAGTCTATAAGTCCCAAAGCATGTACTGATTTGAAAATTGAACAGAAATGATAATTGTTGAGGGATGCTGTGAGGCAACTTGTCTTGGATTACCAAGCTATGCAGATGTTTGATGTTATATAGCAAAAGAAACAAAACTATATTTTTTCTGTCCAATGGCTGAGCTTTTATTTATGTTAGCCTAAAGGGGATAAATTGATTAAACCCCTCAAAATAATACAAGGGTATGTTTTGCTGGATATGAACACTTTGCAGTAAACAGAAAGAACTGAAATGCATGTCAGCATGCATCAGGATCCCCAAAACCCTGCCTCTATAGTCACATAATCCTGAAGACAGTCTAATGGAAATCCCTTGGTCTTTGGTGTTGCATACCATGACTCAGTCTGCCAACCTACCTCCCAAATAAGCTGTGTCAGACTCTGAAATTAGAAAATGATGCTTGCATCTGACTCAGTCAGCATGATCAGAGCTTGAATAAAAGTTTCTGATAGGACCGTGCATCTCCTAACATGTGGGATTCGTATTTTAGTTAACAGCAGATGTGCATCCATCAAGGAAAGTGGAGAAATGAATTCACTCCTCATTCTGACAGGATTCAAACCCTTATCTCTGATCTTGCAAGGGAACAGCCAAGTTTTTGAGGGTGGGAAGGAGCCTGCACTCTTCTCATTGAGGCCATGCAACTGTAAGGCTCACAAGAAAGATGCAAAATGGACACAGGACAAAACTCTATGGATGAAGTGACTAGGCTTTCACCTGGGAGAAAACACTTTCTCATCTCTTTTTATGGGATTATTTGTTTTACATCCAGTAACTGTGAGAGGAAAATGAACAAACAGTCCTGAAAACAGGGACCAGAAAATACAGTCACATCCTTTCCTCTTCCTCTCCCTCCCCAGTAAGCTACACAGTCTTACATGCTTTGTTTTCAGAGTAGTGAATATCATATTCTTTCCAGTTTTAACAAGCAGATTGGATGTTGAAATGGTAGTCAGTTCACCAATTTTGGCTGACCACCAAATGTTTATGCCTGAGATAGGAATGGTGCCCCATTACAGTGGGTGAAGACCTTGCCAATACTGTCATGGAGACCTGCTTAGTTCCTCTGAGGAAAGACTAGCAGCTATCTTATGTCAGGAGCAGGTTTGGGAAAGCTTCTCTTGCAGTCCCAGGTTCCTGCCAAAACAAGAGGGAGGTAGGTTTCTAACATACCCCGGCTTCCTGTTCCTACTGTGTGGTTTTTTGTCTCCTTTTAAAAAAAAATATTGCTATTATGACAGGCTTTCAGACATATTCACTTAAAAAACCACTGCAATGTTGTAAGCACCAGGAGAGAATCACAGTAAGGGAAAGGAGGGTGTGACAGCCCAAGGCTGACGGCTTCTCTCAAACAGGCACAGGAAGCTGTTTGACTGGTGTACATTTGGTAGTAACTCAAAATACTGTGCCTAGCAGTTGAGCTACCTCTTGCCACATGGATTCCCCAGCAAAGGACAGAAAGTTTTGACACCTGCCTCTGGGTTTTGAACTCCACCTGGGAGCCAGACACCCAAGAGCTCGGCTTTGCCATAGTGAGATTTTAAGTCTGTAAGAGATTTTAAGTCTTTCTTGGTTCCAGTCCTTAGTAAGTATTCAGGGTTTTCAGTCATCTTTGAATTTGGAAACGTTTCATTTGATAGACTTTTTCCTTGAAGACAACATCATTTGCACTTAAAATATCTAGGCCTGGATCTTTAAAGGTACTTTAAGCACCTTACTTCCACTGAAATCAGTGAGTGTTAGATGCATAAATATCTCCGAGGATCTGGGCCTTGTTAGCACATGTAGAAACCGCATAAAAGATTAAAACTTATACTTTTAATTTTTCAATATGCCATTTAAATTATTTAAACTACATGCATACACAGCACAAAAATATCAACAGAAGAAAAATAATTCTGATGTATAATATAGATTTGCAATTCTTTATTCAAAACTATTTAAGACAGACATAATGATTCTCTGAAAGGTAGCAGCTGCCTTATAACAGCAATCATTCACAGAGTTTGTATTTCTACTGTTTCAAACAAATTCAATTAGCCCTTGCACTTCAAAACCCTTAAGGCATAAATGAGATGATACTAGGCTGCTTTAATCTAATAGTAATACTAAAACTTGTCAGTACAGTTTTTGGATTAATGGTTAGAGAAAAATTAATAATATAATTTTTCATTTTTTAATCAAACAGTTCTATTCTAAACTACCTCTGGATCTTGGAGGGTTCCTAGCTGAATAAGTTCAATCACACACAAATCCTAAATGCAAAGTACAGTTGGTCTCTAAAGGTATTTCAGAGAAACTTCAACAGAAGGCTGGGAAGCAACACGGTGGAACATTTTAAAGACAGTCTTTTTGATTGAACAAGGTAGCTCATCTCACACAGCCTCCTGCTTCCCTGCCCTCAAATGAACCCATGTACCTGAAGAACCCTACTTCATGAAGACATTTAGCTTTGAATGTACTGTCACTTTCCAAGACTCTTGATTCCTAAATTACATCCTGCTCATCTACACACATTTACTATGCATGCAAACTTACTTCCCACCTAATGAGAGCTCTTCACATAATCCTGCTAGTCCTGTCAGAAAGAGGTACATCAGACTAGCCACTGCTGAGCCTGAGATATTGCATGACCTAGACCATGAGTCTGATTATTCAGGGCAATTTCTGACACAATTTAACTGACCTGCATCACTGTTGCCATCACTTACTAACGTAGAATTAAACTGACCAAAATGTGTGAAGTAAATGAAAATTTCTCCCCTAAATATAGATGTAGCTACAGGTAGACAAACCAAAAATTCCAAAACTATTTTTGCTTTTTAGGAAGTAATTAAAAACTTTCATTCTTAGAAATCTATAGTATTTTAGGGTTCAAGTGGAAAGTTGGAAGATCTTTAAATATACACCTGATATCAGAATTTAGTGTGTAGGGTTCTCCAAAAGGGAAAGGACTCAAAAATACCTGTAAAGAATCCACATCACATCAAACGTTTTGGGCAGCAAGCTACAGAAGACCAAGGCATTGCCTTAACCCCACTGCTAATTGTGCAACATTAGTAACATTCCTCAGCCATACAATTACTGTTAAAGCTGCAATTCTTCAACTACAACTGGCCTACGAGTGATAATTAAAGCTATTTGTGACATGTGTAGCTTATAATGATTAACTTGTCTGCAGTCAGATAAACAAATAACCTGCACCTGTAAAGACTTTATTTCCTGAAGGTAAAACAACTGTTTAGGAAAGATCATGCTGGCAAAACAGCTGCTTGCATTCTGGAGAGGAAACAAGGTAGTATCTTTCAACAAACGCCAACTCTGGTGTTTTATCAGCTCTATCTCATTAACTGGAAACAAGGCTTAAATGCTTTGTTTATAAATTATGATTATTCCTGATTGCAGCAGTTACTGATAGTGCCACTCATTTGCAATGCAACTCTTTGAATTTGTTTAATTACAATTTGAAACAAGGCAGAGAAGATTAATTAACCCACCTGGCTGGCTGGCACATAGTCCTGGCTCGGCTCTGTCATACTCATATACATGTTCTCACCGTCAAACTGCAAAGGAAATAATAGTAAACATTCAGCAAACTTGAATATTTTTCAGCATTGACTGAAAAAATCGGTAGCCATAAAATAATATTACAGCCTGGTTTTAGAGACTTGTAATTGCATGTGTGCATCTTGTCTTTGATGTTCCTGTTGTCATCCTTATTGACCCTGGATGTCAGTGATTTGGAGTAATTAGCGCTCTAGTAATTACAGCTAGCAAGCAAGAAATGAATGGTTTCCTTTCATCTGCAATCTGTTTTAAAACAAAATGGCTCATTTTGTGCACCATGTATACATATTGCTGTTGGTTGTAATGAAGTACTAAGTGAATTGCACAGTTACTGAGAAAAGGAAGATGAGAATAGAAACTGCACTAAAATGCATCTTAATGGATTCCAACTTTAGCTTCTGAGCAGAACAAGAGTTGAAATTTCAAAACAAATTAAACCCCCTCCTATTGAAATGTTCCCATATCAGAAAGTAGGAAATACATTTCCAGACAGCTTTCAGACATCTGAACGTATGAAACAGTATACCTCCTGACCATATGGTGTAAGAGGATAGTTTGCTCGATGTGTGAATAAAGTAAACATTCATAATCAGAACTGCAAAAATACCCTTCCGTAAATGACAAATACCATTCCTGGAAACGTAGACAAAGTTTTTTTGTTGTTGTTCTTTTCTCCCCTCAGCTGCAGTTAAGAAGTAACAGAAACATGATAGAAAGGAGTTGATTAAAATCTGAAGGTCTAGATGGAGAAAAACTGTCAGGACTGAAGCCTCATCCTGTACCAACTCAAAGAAGTATAAAACTACTGATTTCTTATGTAATCTGGAAAATGTCCCCATAGAACTTGTCATGCCGTTCAAGTGGCAGTGCCAACAGGGCAACTATAGCCCCAGTGTCCACTCAGGAGGTAGGGAAAATCTTTCCAAACCTTTCACGTAGAAATGAACAACAGCAGGAATCCCCATCCCCAGTCATCAACCACAAATTTCCAGCTGTTATGAGGTCTGTTTGAAATAACTTTCACCTGACCCCTTCTGTGAATGCTTAGAGTGACATATTTTGGACATGAGCCATTATTTCTGATGATGTGGCGGCTTTTTTAAAAAGTCCCCACTACTGAGCTTGCTCTGCTCCTACAGAAGGTGTCAGTGAAAAAGTCCATGGACATTGCTTGATTCGTGCTAGGCTTCTCGGGATATCCTATCTGCAAGGTGCATTATACTCAACTAGAACAGGGTGGCAAAGTCAAACTGTGGCTTTGGCAGATAGCTCTACCAATTTTTGCTGAGGTGGCTGAAAAGGTTTTGGCTTCCAGCTGTTCATCCTCCCCTGCCAGAGGCTACAAGGCTTGTAACAGCAGCAGCAGCAATGAACAAGTACCAGCTCCTGGCACAGCAGTTGAAGGTCTGCCCTTCCTGGCCAGACCTATTTAATAGATAGTCACAGCCTATCTGTCAGAAGTCCTAGTTTCATGGGAGGGAAAGGATTATGCCACAGGCACAGATCTGCCATAGGGAATAGAGTATTTCCAAAGTTTGATGGAATAGAGATAGTTGGATTAGATCATAAAAACAGGGATTGATGGTTGTTCTTTTATTGTTTCTTGTTTATTCTTGCCATTTCTTTCAGCTTTCTCATTCAAGAATGTTCTTATTTATTAGCATTCAAAGTAGAGTGTTGGAGAAAATTTTTTAGCATCTGGATTGTTTGCACAGGGGAAAAAATGCATAGTTTCTTCTGCTCAGATGGACAGGTGAAATTCTGAAGAGAGATTTCACAGCCTGCAGTTGGAAACCAAGCGCCCCATTGCAAGGCCTACAGGAACTCAACTTAGTCAGCTTGTCAGACAAAAGGCTGAAAGGTGCCTTGATCACTGTGATTGGTACTTACACCCTGGAAAGATATCTGATAGCAAGATGTCAGCCTTCCTGACAGTGGTATAATGAGATCTAGTGTTGAGAAATGGGAGTTATAGAAATTCAGTCCTGAAATAAGATACAAGTTCCTACTTTAGAAGATAATTAAGCATTATGTCAACAGCAAACTCATCATTTCTTAGACATTTTAAAATGAAGTTAGATATCTTTTTCAGAAAAGATGCATTCCATATCATATTTATAAGAAATCCTACAGACAAGATAGTTACACTGTCTGGTTATGGTAGTCCTATCTGCCCTGGAAACCATGATTGCTTAAGTCTCCTATTTTGAATTTCCCTCATTGTCTTCATATGTTTGCTGCACTACATTGCAAGCATTGTTATAATTCAAATACTATGTTGCATGTGTTTAGTTGCAATGAATATGAAGGAATTTCTTTCCCTTTCTGCATCCTGGCTAGATAAAAGTCAAGCGTTATTTCAATTTATTTTGCCTTCCATAATGCCTGAGCCTGTGATTTAAGAATCTTCATGAAGTATACTAGTCTTTTAGATAACTCCCTCTTTTGGATGTTTGTTCATCTGTCCTTGCTCCCAAGTTTACAATCACCAAATCTGCATTCACAGAAAAATCTCCCTAACGTATTTTTCCATGAATCCTGGAAATTTTCATCATTCTGTGTGTTGTTCTTGGATCATCTGCCTACCTGATCAGTGCCTTGCTGCTAGTGGTGCCTCCGGCATTGATAGGATCTTGGGTTTCAGCCTTTCCTGTTCATTGCTTGTGGCCCTCTAGTTAGCTCTGAAATGCTTTTGTTCTACCGTGGTCTGTGGGCTTAGTGTGAGCATGTATCAACGAAACCAAAATCCAAAAGTATACCTAATGTTAAACTTCCTGGCCTTTTGACTTGGCCTTAAATGAGAAATGACCTCCTGCAACATTTTGGATTAATTTGTTAGGGTAAGTTCTCAGAAAAATATATTGATGCATAATGTCTGTAAAATCTGAGGGACCGTTAACATCTAAAAATACCTAGCAGCCGTTTGATTTATTACTTAATCTCTTCAATATTGAAACATGGAGTTTAGTCACTGCAATATTTAGCATCTGCTTGTTAGAAGTGTGTGGAAGATGTTGTGTAATAGGTTGTAGAGTTCAATAAGATTTGATGCAATGTGTATTTTTGCAGTGTTTATATTTGCAGGATGCAGACTGTAATGTATTAGCTGACACACTGTTGTCATGTTAGTATTTGTACTACATTTACAGCTATATAAATTATTATCTGCCCTCAGTCTAGTACAGCATGGTGCATGGCTTCTTGGCAGCTCCTAAGACTTCAGATGTGAGACTGAAAACCACCTGTAAACTCAAATGACAAAGCATATACACACGCAATTCCTACAGCAGGTATTCTCAGGCGATGCCTCCCTCATGTTCTCAATGTTTACTAAAATGTTTATAAAAGAGTGAAATTATGATTTTTGTATACCAAAATAAAACAGAATGTTTACTTCAATGCTGAATTGTTTATTCGTCATTGTCTTTCCCAACTACCAAAGAAGTGTGGAATACAGATGACTTATATATCCCACCCCAGCCAAAAAAAGGGCTTCAATAACAAGCCTTCAATAACAAGTTCAGAGACACTGATGCAGCATATCATTGTATCTTGCCCAAATGGACCATCCCACATCGCAACAATAAACTGAGAAAAAAATGCCAGTGATTTGATCAACTGGAAGGTTCTACTCGTTTCTTCCCATGCGTTTCAGAAGCTTCCAAAACAAGCCCCTAAACCCCATAAATGAATATTGAATCATTTCACCTTTTTATACACTGCTTTGTAACATGCAGGCTCTGCAGCATGGCATCTCTCAACAGCTCTCCTCCATGACAGTTTAACTCATACTACACCCACCTTGAATTCAGCTTTACAAGTGAGGTGATTCATGAAACAGCAGTTCAAGCAACCCATCTGGATCAGACAGTGAGTCAAAAGATCAGCAGATACAACCAAAAGATGACTCCAACCACCAGATTTTTCTTCCAAGTTATACTCCGTGCCTCCAAAATGGTCTTATTTTACTCATCATCCCCAGGTCTACAAGAACCTTGTATTCCCTAAACTTCCCTGCCACTTACTGTGCTTGATTTCAAGCAAAGAAACTGCACAAGCATCACTTAACCTGTGGATGATTCATCCAAACAGAACAGATAAAACACAAAGGCAGGCAGTTAAATGAACTGTCTTTTATGAACCTATGTATGATGTATATATATCATATGACATTTCATCTGAAGCTTTCCCAATGTGTCTCCAAGATCCTTCAGTATCACTAAGGGCAGATTTCAAAATCTTTCATTTTAATCTATTAAAAGTGAATGCTAATACAATATTCTGATGTGTGATAATAACTACTCTTGACAACATTTCTTTTCATATTAAAGTGTAACTGCATGAGAAGTTTGGGTGAGAGCAAACTAAGAATATGACTGCATTGTAATATGAAAAGATATATAACTGGGAGCGGTTTTTAATATATATTCAGAGTTGCATCATATTCTTTATTTAAATGATTATTATAAATAAAACATACAGGAAACACTATGGCATGGCCAGTTAGAATTTTACTTAGACTAACCTTTTGTAAGACAAGTTATAATGTTCAGCAACCAACACGCACAAAATACCCAAGTTAGGAACATAATTACATAAACACTGGCTGACTGCTACTGATGCAAGAGCTGTGATAGACTTCAGCAAATGTCCGGACTGGTAAGGCTGTTTTATCAGGCATGGATTTACCAAGGGATTCAAAGGTGGCTCTTGTCTCCCATTAGCACGGCATCGTATCAGAGTCATATGATGTAGTCACGGCCAGGAAGCCTGTTTTCATCTTCCCACTTAGGTTGCAGCCAACTCTGCCAGCATTTATAATAATGATTATGAAGTAGCAAAGTTTGCAGGAATGGCATTTTTTTATTCATTCTTTATGTGCTTCTTTAAATGAAAACACCCTATGTGGACTATGTCACAAACACATTATAATCAGGTTGCACAAAGAGAACAAAATTTCTCATGGTGACACCAACTTAAAGAATCTTTCTTATATCCTACAAAGAAAAATTTGGAAGACAAAAAGGAAGGGGCAAGAGGGCAGAAAAAACTAGAAGCGGTTGAGAGCCAAAGAGGGTAACTGGAAACAAAATGCTTTTATATACTGCTAACTGTATGTACATAGACAGTGATTATAAATGCAGAGATATACCTGCATTAGCTTCAGATGAAAACTGCCACAGGGATGCACAGGTTCAACAGAGGCTTCCAGCCTAACTTTTGTGTCCTCCCCTCCCCACAGGCCACCTTCTTCTATTCCAAGTCACTTTGTCTTCATTACCAGGGTCACCTGTGCTATCTGGATTACAGGGAGAATGAGTTTTCACCACTCTCTTTATCTTGTTTCCTTGCTACCTCACACTTCTTTGCTGGTGTTTAAGGAAGCGAGGGTTTGGTTTGTCCTTTTTCATGCACAGTTTTCAACTTCTGAGGGAATTCTGTATTTGCTTTCTAGTTATATTAGCTAAAAGAAAACAAATCAAGCACATGGATCTTTGAGCTTCTAGTTCATGCTGAAGTACAGCACAGTATGATAGTGCTACGTTCTGTCCAACGGCAGTGCAGGCAGGGAAGCATGATGAATACTAGCCCATATGGCTTTTGATGCCAAAACAAGCTTGGGGCTGGGGTGTGGAGGGGGAGCAACTTCAGACACTGTTTTGTCCACAAATGTATCTCGACAGCGATATCCTGAAATGTAGAGATTAAAGGAGAAGCAGCAAGGGGAGAGATGATCAAATTGGTGAAAGTTGCTGTACTTAATAAGTTCAGCTTCTGGGTAAAGCCACTTGGACTCGACATCCTGATTTCTTCAAAGGATGTTACAGATCTTCAAAGACTGTGTTATTAATCACATAATCTAAATAGAAATTTCTCCCATCTTAGATTGGAACTGGAAGCTAGATTTACATTTGAACTTTAACTATACTTTTTAACCGTAGTTTACCTTGCTCTGACAGCACCCCAACACAATTGATTGTGTTCCATTTTAAGAAAATGTTGCAATAACATTGTGTAAAAAGATAATTTATTTCTAGTGATGTAGTGCTTTTAGTGCTTACAGCTTATACATATCATTTGTAACTTACATTATCTAAAAGCTGCTAATCCTGAAAAAGCTTTAAAACTAGGTAATTTTGTTTATTTTAAACCAAATGCCAAGAGTGGACATTGTCTCAGGTTGCTCGATGACAAACAGAGTGGTATTTTATTTTACTCAAAGCTGCTGAAGTGAGACTAAAATAATGACGGGATACAACATAAATCATCAAATGGCTATGCTAAAGAAACAGTTGATCTTGTTACAGCAATCACTGAAGATAAAACCAGAGATGCCCTGTAAACATTATTACACAATGGAAAATCCCTTTCTTGACACAGGTTGGCAGAGTAGTATGTCTGTATTAAATTGAGACTCCATTTTGTCTGCTGAACTCCATTTTGTATGCTGTACTGAACACATGTTTAAATTTCCCCAAGACAGGTTATAGTAACGCATTCCAGACAGGCGTCCTTCCCGGGAAAGGGGCTTGACACCTCACTGAAGGACTATAACAGGAAAATTGTCAAAAAACAATCCAGTACTACCGACTTCGATTGTCTCTGTTCTGCTGTCTTCCCTCTCTCCTACCAGGATTGTTTTTCAAAAGAGTAGAGAACTGGAAGACTATGAGATTGGGTGAGAATGCCTGAATGGAGCACCATGGCAAAAAGAAGTCAAATTTCTCTGCAGAGCTGAATGTCCCTGTATGGCCAAAGGAAGGTGATTACTGCAGACTGGCAGGATGTAGAAAAGTCCTGTCCCACGTGGAACACTAAGAACCCTCCAGGTCACAGAAAGTTTGATGTGCCAAGCATTACAGAGGAGACGGTGTGTCTCAAGATTATTACTGTTATTAATTTTAATTCTGTAACTCATTTTCAGGAGTAAAGTATTAGGAAAATCCTTTATGTCTCCTGTGCTTTCATTTTCTTACATGTTGCCCAAAGAGTCTAAACCAGGAATATGGGGTATGATGTGTTTAATTAATCCAAGTATAGTGATGTGTGGGCTAGGCATATTGGAGTTGGGAAGGAATCTGCCCCGGTCTCGACGGCTCCCCAGAGAGTGGGAGTGAGCCACAAGGTGGTTCAGCGCTGGCAGCAAGCCCCAGAGCGGGAAGCGAGGGTGCTGCTTCACAAGGATATGCTGTCAGACATTTCCTATACTTAGAAAGAGCCAGAAACAGCGACAAAACTCTCTCTGCCCACAGCACCCAATGGACTTTGATACATTCAGTGCTTGGATCAAAGCGCGATAGGGCTTGCAGACTAGCACTGCACTGTCTCTTTTCTACAGCCTGGCTTTCAAAGGGGATGTGTTTTGAAAATACCCTGCTCAATTCTCCTAGAATGAGGCCATTTTCGTCTCATTTTCCATTTATAACACATACTATTGCCTCAAAAAGTATAGGCAGTGCTGTCAAAGTTTTCTCTCAGATTTTTATGCCTGTGCCATAAATATCCAACCCAGACCTTCCACCACTGCGTTCCCCAAGCTAACTCACTATTTACCGCTCTCGTTGCGAGAAAGGGGAGGAACCAGAGGGTCTGCTGAGTACTTTCTCAAGGGTGGCAAGCTGGCTGAATATCTAAATATACACACTGGTAGTTAAAACCTGAATGATGGCACTACAGCATTTGTGTTTTTCCTGCACTTAATAGAGGTTAATGTGGAACTGGAGAGGAGGTGAAGGGGGGTGTTTAGCTTCCCGCTTGGAGCCTGCATGTGTCAATGCCTGACAGAGCCTTGAAGTTGTTAGCCTGCATGCAGAGTGGTAGCTGAATGAGGTTACAGTGCTGAGCACAGCAGGCTAATAGAAGTAGGATCAGACTGATAGGAGGAGTGGCAGAGTCCAGGCACAGCAGAGTGTATCAAAGACAGCCCAGGGGAGAGCGGGTACTGTATTAGTCCTTTGTGTACATTTAAATGGAAGACAGTGAACATGCAGGGATGAACTCTGAACTCTCTCAGCTGGGTTCCTGCTCCTTTTAACCTTGGGTGTTAAATAAAATAAAATAAAATAAAATAAACCCAAACCAACACACTGTAGTCTGGACTCCTATGCTAAACTATCTCTTGCATATTGAATACTCATTAAATAAACATACCGAGATCAAAGTGGCAAGTGCTTTTGTTACTATTTTACTCAATCCACACTAAATTATAGATGTAGCCACCCACTGGGAAAATTGGGTGATAAGGTGGAAAGGTTTGAACAACTAAGATTAGACCTTTCTTTTTCTGCCCACAGTAGCTAAGGAAATTTGTTTAATCAGGTAGGCTTGTAATATTTTCCAACCCAAACACACCTGGCCAGTTTCATGACAAGGTCTGATCCTGCATCACGGAAGGTGAAGGGAATTGTGCCATTGTCATTTGGACAGGAACTGGATCAGGTAAAACGGTGAGGCGATAGGGCCCTTCTTTTAGTTTCAGCATCATTTTTGTCAATACTCATCTCTGTCTCACCATTTCAAATGGTAGATTATCTAATAAAATCCAGGAAACCTTAATAAAAAGGATCTACACAGAGCAGACAGAGGACTAAAAAGCATTTTTTGTATATCCATGCGCAGAGTCCCCTGTGTTGCAGTATGGCAGAAGAGAGGCTCCGTGGACCTTAGTGAATGAGTTTTGCACAACTAGGACAAAACCATTCCCTTGCATGACTACAGCAGGAGCTGTGTGCAGGGACCCATGGACAGAATTTGACCCACTATGTTATTTATAGAGTGAACGGGGTATATATAGTTCCTGTGGGAATGTACGTCTGCTTCTACACAGCAGAATCTTAGAAATAAAACGGACCAGAACATTAACAACAAAAGCACAAGCAAAGTTCTACTACTATTCTGAAAATGCTATGACAGAGGGTCTTGAGAAGTAAACTAAAGGTAACAATTGCCAGGTAACTAGAAAATCTTGCCTGAATACTGCTATGCCTCGTGTTTAAAAGAGTAAGGAAAAAAAACCCCATGGCATACTTGGAAAACCATGGCATACTTAGAAATCCAATTTTAAAAAGTTATTGAAAGGCTTGATCACCTAAGAACTTAAACACTCCAGACCAATGCAGCAGGTCATTGAGCACATGCATAACATGCATTAGAATTATCCTGTTGAAGAGGATGACACTGTGAGAGTGTTTAAAATCAAGCACCCATTCAAGTATGTGATGAGATAGGACTCAAGAGCTCAGAAATTTACAAGAACAGGCATAAAATATTGAAGTATCTGCCAAACTCAGATAGGACAAAATCAGCTTAAATTTCTGGTAAACCAAACTATTTAGCACAGTCTGATGGGATCTCATTAGGTACAACTAATTCAGACCTGGAGAGAGTGATAACAAAAATGACTAATTGCAAGGATTTAGCAAAACACAGACATCTGTTAAATGACAAGAGTGTTGTAGGGCTGATACACAATCATAGTTTACCAAAACAGCTACCATGGCAGCCATATGGAGAATCCTACTTCCATCCACAGTTACTCTGGTATGTGAGGAGCTCCATTAATTTCAACAGGGTTATTTTCATGAAGAACGTCACATAAGTTTATTTCTCTGCCTGCATCAAAGAAGAAGCTGGAGCCCCATGCATGTTCAAAAGAGGAATTTGAAGCAATATGAGTTTTTACGTTTACAGTTGCAACAAAGATTCAAAAGCTTGACAAGGCTTGTAGCTTGACTTATTGCTTAACTAGGATGGTCTACAGCTCAAGCTGAAATACACTGATAGAGCAATGTAGAGAAGTTTGCAGTATTCTATCCCAAAATAGGTCATTTAAGAGTAGATGTGGTTAGAAATGTTCAAAATATTACTGAAAAGCAAAGAGGAAAAGTCGTTTTACTTTTTTTTCTTATTGACTTCAGTGAGGAAGTGTCCTTGATGTAATCAAATCATTTATCAGTTCACAAATATTCTAAGTGTTCTCTCTACACCTTTTAAAATAAAATTTGACCTTCGAGATTAGAGTTCATTTTATGACTAAATTATTACATGACTGCTTTCATCTTTTGTTTCTATTTTGTGAAGTGGCACTCCTAAAAGCTTTTTTGTTGAAGAGTCTGCAACAGTGTTTTCTTTATACATTTGATATATTTTCTCTTAACAGAAAAAAAGGACAAGTCTGTGCAAAGATATTTCAATTTTTTCTTAGTTTTGAAGGTAAAGAGCTAAAATACAAAGTTACAGTTGTACCTGTGTTTTGGGTTTGTGTGGTGGGATTTTTGGTAGCAGGGGAGGGGATGCAGGGGTGGCTCCTGTGAGAAGCTGCTGGAAGCTTCCCCGGCTCCAAGTCAGACCTGCCTCTGGTCAAGGCCGAGCCCATCAGCGATAGTGGTAGTGCCTCTAGGAGAACGTATTTAAGAAAGGGAACCTGCCGTGAGTAGGGCAATATTGGAATGTGAGAGAACCCCTCTGCAGACAGCAAGGTCAGTGAAGAAGGAGAGGCAGGAGGAGCGAGGGAGGAGGGGATGCCCCTGCAGCCTGTGGTGAGGCGGCAGGCTGTCCCCCCCAGCCCGTGGAGGGGAGCGGGGGAGCAGATGCCCACCTGCAGCCCAAGGAGGACCCCATGCCAGAGCAGGGGGATGCCCCCCAAGATGGCCGTGACTCCATGGGAAAGCCTGCACTGGAGCAGTCTGTGACTGAAGATTGGACCGCTTAAAGGACCCACACTGGAGCAGTTCGTGAAGGACTGCAGCCCGTGGGAAGGACTCATGCCAGAGAAGTTCATGAGGGACTGTCTCCCGTGGGAGGGACCCCACGCTGGAGCAGGGTAAGAGTGTGAGGAGTCCTGCCCCTGAGGAGGATGAAGCGGCAGAGACAACGTGTGATGAACTGACTGCAACCCTCATTCCCTGTCCCCCTGTGCTGCTGGAGGGGGGGGAGTTAGGTAGAGAAAACTGGGAGTGGTGTTGAGCAGGGAAGGAAGGAGAGGTGGGGGGAAGGTGTTCTAAGGTTTGGTTTTACTTCTCATTATCCTTGTTTTCATTTGATTGGTAGTAAATTAAATTGATTTTGTTTCTTCCCCAAGCTGAGTCTGTTTTACCCATGACCATAAGTGGTGAGTGATCCCTCTCAGTCCTTGTCTTGACCCATGAGCTTTTCTTTATATTTTCTCCTTATCCCACCGGGGCCGGGGGGGAGGAGTGAGCAAGCAGCTTCGCTGTGCTTTGTTACTAGCTGGGCTTAAACCACGACAACATGCCACTGTCTTACCAAAACCCTTTAAAGATGGTGTAAAGAATCCCATTTGAAGAAAGAGTGCTACCCTCAGCGCTGGCTGCTGCTTTTCCCATCAATACACTCTGCATCTATTACTGTTGTACATTCCTCACAGCAAATCAGATGATAGCAAAAGTTACTCAAAGCTGGCATTATCAGCACCATGGCTGTTGTCTTTCCAAGAGGCCATGCATATCAGCATGAGGCAGTCATGTTAGCACTGGGAGGAAGCTCCCTGGACAGGCAAATCCATCCCCTGAATAATAGCAGAACAGGTTTCACACAGCATCTGCGAAAGCTTATTGTCAAATCCTTCCTTGGATACACATCCCGCAATGGTGTTTCCGTGCATTTTCCCCTTCTGGTTCAAACTCTTCAGCAATTTTACTTTTATCTTAAGACCTTTTTCTATCCTTCCAGTCTGCTGAGACTAATGACTCCTACCTTTTAATAACACTCCTGAACATACTTAAAGACAGGTACTTTGTCCTCTTCTTCAGGAAGTCTATTTTAAGTTCCTTTAATCTTCTCTGACAACATGCTTTTTCCCAAACATTTCTTCATTTGTAACCACTTGAGCACTTCCTTTTACTGATGTCCTTTTCACCATCTCACGTGCTGTCCAAAATGAATGTAGTGCTCTAGCCAGCCGTGGACAAATCTGAACAGGTTCTCTATTCCCAGGGTTCTCCAGACTGCGGGTATGCATCAGCCTCTCCCTCCCTGCACACTTTATTTAGAAAATGGTTTCTTTTTTCCCAGCCCTTAATAAATGAAACCTCTGAAAGCGTCTCCTGACCTATACAGCAGCATGTAAAGTTGCCAGATAGTTAGGCAGATAATATGATCTATGACAAATGGTGAATATCTAAGCTCCACGGATTTGGGCCCAAGTCAAAGCTGTATGTTTTTTCAAATAAAGCATTTCCAAGATGAATCTTATGATGAAACCGACTTTTAAACATTTTACATGAGAAATGAAAAAGACGCTTTTTCTAGAAGAATGTGGCAGTTCAAGCACACAGCAGCACTGTGGGAAACCCTGGTTCAGTCCTGCTCTGCTATTCCCTCATACACCAATTGTGCACCACAGCCACAGACTGGGGGATAGTCTTCCTGTATCACTTGTAGCTGTTAACTTTCTAAAAATACTCAATGATATAGGTTTGAATTCCTCTCTCTCACACCTAGTTGAGTGCTCTCCCTCACAGGACATTATTTTCTGGTATCGGTCTTCCCAGTTTTGAACAAAAATCGCATCCCGGCCCTGAGAAATTCTTCTTCTTTAAGGAAGAACTGAAAAAAACCTGGCAATTATGTTTTTGTCAAATGAATATTGGCAAGACTATGTCACTTCAAAATTTCCAGCCTGATGAACTTCTGAAGTCCCCAAATGCAGTGAAACAAGCCGAGCTCTGTTATGCTGGAAAGGGCCATGCGGAGACATGAGGGAAGTGCTTCATTTTCACCGCTTACTATGAAAGGAGCTCTGGTGCAGGCTCCTTGCTGGCAGGCCAGGCTGCAGCAGGGCTCGGATTCACTGGCAGTCATTCCCCACATCCAGCCACCCAGAGGGATGCAGGCACTCTGCACCCCATGGCTAGGAGAGGAGTTACGGACAAGGTGGCCATGGGGTCTCCTCACCTTGGCTGGCATTAAACTACCAGTCCCTGCAAAGTGGGTGTCAGCATTTTTGAACTGGACTGTGACACCAACTTAACAACAAACCCCTTGAAATACAGAAGTGCTGCTGTTTAAACAGATAATCTTATGATTCACACAGTGCAGCTTATGCTTCAGTGCACTGAAATAGAAGCAAAACCTCGTATTTGCTAATCTTACGATAATTATAACTATCATCTATGTTATAACCACTGTTAATGAGCTAACAATTTTTAAATAAATGTATAACATAACAATGTGATTAAAGCTTGATGGAGCTGTTCGTATGCTTTTATGATATAAAAATGGCTTATTAGCTTTTGATGTTTCCTTTTCCCCACTGCATCACAATATCGGCTTCTGTTTTACCCAATTGTACAATAATTGTTGTTAACTTCAGCAATCTCATAGCCTAGTCAGACTCTTCAGCCATTTTATTGATCAATGAAAGTACTCTATAACAATAACGTCATGGAAAATATGCCTTATCATTTTAGTGCCCCATATTATATTCTCTCACCTCTCTGTATAAGCTACTGAATTATTAATACACCGTCCTCTGGATTTGATAAAATCTGTGATGAAAATTATCATAATCTTCTATGCCTATAGACCATTAAATGAGCGCACATTTAACTTGAAATAAATGACTTGATAATTTTTCTTTTAAAATGTTCTTTGTGTTTGGAAGACTGAAATGCATATTAACAGTTTTAAAATTATGGAACAACACACTGAGAACTACAGCTTCAATGGTCACACCTAAGATTATGCCTCTACTGTACATACTCAGAATAAGCGTTCTTCACATGGTCAAACTCATTTCCAAACTAAACTTTCCCAAGCTATAATAACTTAATTCTGTGTTTATTAGGTCAAAAAAAAAAAAAAAAAAAAAGTAAAGGGGGAACAGAGAAAATCACATGGACAAATCATGCTCTGATTTGCAGATATACAACCCTAGCAGAAACACAACAGCTGCATAAACATTACCAAAACTGTATTTGGCTCCTTCCCTCCCACATTAAAAGGCACACAAAGCACCAGTTGAAATAATCATATATTTGCTGATGGAATAAAATGTCCTTGATTTGAATGCGATTCAGAATTAAACATCTTTTCACAGATGGGTCCTGTACCAGGGTACTGGTCTGGGTCTACGCTGGTGTAATTCAATTGATTTCAAGACTAACATTGAGTAGAACATCCACTGATCAGGTCCAGGAAATTAAGCTCTACTTGAGGTGCAGTTTGCTTTTTTTCTCATTTTTAGGGAAAGTATTAAATAGGCTCATGCATTCAGCACGTAGTCTCTTTTGGTGTCAGCAACAATCTGCTTTGTGATATTCTTCTAAGGGAAGTATTAGGAGGCTCCAGGGTTTTACAGAGGCTCCAGAGTCTTAATAGCTGAATTCATAAATACCTAGTCATACAGTATCACTGCTTCTTCCTGCACTCTACAGTTCTTGTAATACTCCCAACTTTCCCTTGTGTCAGCACCTACAAGTCAAAAGTTCAGAAATAATAACAGAGTACAAAAATGTGCCGTCATTAGATTCGTGTTTTGATAGAAAATTAATTTGGTGGTTTATTCATTCATTTGAAATAGTAACTACTGCCTTGGAAAGCATAAAGTGATTACTTTTCCAATATTTTCAGATTATATTAGTAATATACAACGTAAGTGTTTTGACATGTCTAATAGTTTTACTCATAATCAAGATTTTGCAGTTCAGAAGTTCTTTTAGCTACGTGAGTCCTTACAAGCTAAAAAAGTCAGAATATTGATTTAAAAGCTGAGGAAGTATTTTATGCATTAGAGTGCATCGCTGAAGATCTTTTGTTAACACAGAGAGCAATGTGAATTATGCATCTGATTTTCTTACTGTTAAACACAGCTCATTGGAAATGTATAACCAGCTCCTTTTAAGAATACAAAGCAAAAGCAGTGTCACGTATCATGCTCCAACAGGTAATTCAGTGTCTTAGATAGGATTAGCCAACAGATTTATCAAGAAGCCTCTAAGGAAAGCAGAGTTCAAGTCTAGGCTCATCAATAATACATAAATAAACTGAACAATTAGGTACAAAGTGGCTATCTTGTCAGACAACTTATTAACCAATAAATGATATACTCACTGCAGACAGTGTAAAAAGGAGAGATATGTAAAGATAGGGAAAGAAGACCTGACAAGAGAAAGGAAGGTACTGTGCTCTTTAGTGTGTTTGTGGACTTGGCAATTCTCTCTGTCTCCAGCCTGAGTTTAGGCACTGGCCCTGAAGCTCAAAAACAGAGTAAATCACATATTTTCTCCAGCAGAAAGGGAGTCTCATTTTTCAGGGGAAGAAAACTCTCACAATAATGTTAAAACACAGAAGTCCAACCACATAATCAGAAGATACAGATTAGCTATGATGTCTAAACAAAGGTGGTTCAGCAACACTTCTCTACTAGGAATCACTTGGCTTTTTCTCTGATAGCTGAATACAAATTTATGCCTTTGCTCTTTAATCAGTGGTCTGAGGAAGAATATATTCCACTTTTCCAGTAGATGGTTACTACAGCACCAACATCAACTGTTTAATATGCAAGTTTTACATAAATAAACAGTCATACCCAGTGTGTAATGTCACCACCGGGCATTGCTATAATACAGTCTGACTACTGAGATGCACCAATTCCTAGGAAAGAGTAGATGAAACCAGTCAGGCTTACACCTGGCTTACACAACATCTTAAAAGGCAAATCTATGTTAGTAAATGTCAAAATATGAGACATTTGGTCCTTCTTTACTAACTATCAACTAACTCAGATTTGATTTTCTTTTCTGTGCTGGCCTGCACTTTTCAGACAGAAAACAAGACCAGAGGTAGGAAGGGCTGTTGCTGTTTTTCCCTCACCCAAGCAAAACAAAAACCATCTTCATTTCATTTAGGATCAACAAGTAAGCAAGCAAACTTAGTCCAAATAAAATCCTTTCATATCCACGTTATCTACCTCAGCTCAGAAATTACGATCATTTGAAGTACAGAATTCAGGATTTAACTCAGACTGAAAATAATATTTACCTAATATGATGTCTTTCATGCCCAAGTACTCCAAAGTGCTTTGCAAATATTGACTAAATTCTGCCCTTAATCTGTGTTCAGTACCCCTTGACTCCAGGAGCCATTTTGAGGGGTATATGCAAAAGAAGTCTTCAGGCCTTACATGCTTTGCTAATGGAAATGTAAATTACCAGTGAAACACAGCCACTTCTGTAGTGAAAAGGGGACATTGCTCAGAAATACCTTCCAGTGTGCAGCATAAAATGCAGGACTTTATAAGTATCCTTGCCAGATGGACAGGTAATATTGATGAATGGAGGAGGTCTGCAGTGACTCCACTGCATGGTCATTGTACCTCATTTAAACAAGACAGGCAATTTTAAGACTAGTCACTGTCCTTTTACTCTAGTCTCATTTTAGTGAACAGTCCTTCCACTTTGCATCTGAGTACCTTTGCAAATGCACTTTTCTGTCTTGTCCAAAGACAGGCAGAGCCCAAAGAGTAATGTTCCCCTGCCACTTACAGGGGAAACTACTTCTCAGACCCAGAAAGTCACACCTATGGCTCCCTGAACCCCCTACTGTGTCCAGTCTGGACCTTCCCAAAGTAGGCAGATGACAACTAATACAAGCACAGCACCTGAAGAAAGACTAGGGTGTGACCTGGATTAAGGGAGGAAGCAGACCCGGGTAGGAAAGACTGCATCTTGCCTGGGGAGCAAAACAAAAGATTGAAACAGAGGGAAGACGGGCATCAAAGCCAAACTTCCAACTGTGGAAGCAGGTTTCCATGACAGACCAGCTGAACTGTCTATATGATGTGTATATTTTCCCCTGCTGACTATAAAGGCACTGTAGGAAAAGATCTATCAAGGTGTGTAGGGGTTGCAAGATTAATCCTAACCATTGCACACCATGAAGTGAATAGTACGGTGTAAAGTGTGCACTACCTCTTTCCAGGAACAGGTGTCCTTTCTGCTCGCCATCCCTGAGGAGCTGAAATGGTGCCACTGAGGCATCGGGAAACTACAGCAGAATCCCTGTTCTCTGCTTCTCCTGAAGATCAGTGGAAGGGATTATGAAGAAGCCCAGGGAAGGCTTTGTCTGCTGTACTAAAGGATTCCCTTGCCTGAGGGAAACAGTTTTGTCCATGTGACACTTTTCCCAACAGTAGGAAATGATAAAAGTAGGTCGGATTTTGGGGCATGGATGCAGGCATTTTATACAGCACCACCTGCAGAATCAAACTGGCAAAAGCAGTCATGAAGCGTCTTCCCAGTGAAGAATTTCCATGGTTGCAGTCAATCTATGGACGGGCCGATGGCACTGCAGCATGAAATTATTGCACCCCTGCCCACAAATCCAACCTATTATTTATTAGTGCAGACTGTCAGTGAAAGAAGAAACAATTTAGCACAATGTTGAAGAAGCAAAATAGACTTCTGAATTGCTATAGGATAATTTGCACCCAATTTATGAGTTTTTGCAGAGCCAGGAGATGCCTTGATCTGTTTCATATAAAACTTGGTTGAAAATATGTTTCTTAGAGTGAAGTATGAGGTGATAAAAATGTGATTAAGGTGTGCTAGCAATTTTATTTTGGCAACTTTATGCTGTGCTTTTGAATTCCCATATATATAATGTTTGGCTCTTTTTTAGTTGATAGTCTATCAGCTGAAGTCTCTACATATACAAACATTAATAAACTCACAGACAATAAAATAAAAGCAGTCTAAAACTACATGCTATAATCTCTCTCTTTAAAAATAACTGTAGGAAGTCATAATGTATAGTTTATAATTACGATATCCAAAGAATTTCTGTTCAGTGAAGCCAAAGGAAATTGCTTACTATGGAACTAAGAATGCGATAAGAGGAAAATTAGGCACTGGCCCTGAAGCTCAAAAACAGAGCAAATCATGTATTTCCTCAAGCAGAAAGGGAGTCTCATTTTTCAGGAGGAAAAAACCTCTCACAATAATGTTAAAACACAGAAGCCCAACTACATAATCAGAAGGTACAGATTAAAAGTGAACAAAACCAGTTTCAAAACCCCCTAAATTGTAAACAACTTTCCTTAGAGCCCTTGTAATGGTAAACCTAAAGTAATTATAGGAATCACTTTCTAATTCTAAACTTGGACCTCTCTTTTGTATGCAGAAAACTCACCCCAGACAGAGTACTGCTTTAATTAATACAGTTGGCATAACACAAGATGTGTTTCAAAGTTTCTTGTCAGTATGTCCCTGTAAAATGTAAGTGAAAATTAACCTTCGTGGGGTTATAGTAAACAAATGCTCAGTGGAGGCAAAAAAATAAAAATCTCCAAGTATAACTATCTCTTTAATTTCTGTATGTGTGAAAATACTTTATCCTCTAACAAAGAATTAATCCATGAAAAGCTTCACTAAACATTTTCTTGTACTACTCACATTTATGAAAGTGGTTTCTGGAGCCTTAAGGAGGGGTTAATACACTCTCAGACTACCATCAATGAAAACAGCATGATTTACACAATCTGTGTTCTTTGTCAAATTTAACCAGTGTATCACTGCATAAGATCTTTTCGCTGACAGGAGCTTACTGTATGATGGAGATGCTGGAATCCTCCTTACACTGGTTGTACCTGGCATGCCGTGCTGTGCCTGTACAATGATAAAACGAAAACTCACAAGACAACCTCAGGCTATCCATCTCTGCTGCTCAAGCTAGTGGATGTGGCTCACTGGAGGTATGTAGGAATAGTTGTTTGCAGAAGTAAAATGAAAGTAAAGCCGAATTTGACAAGTATGGATTACATCAGAATTATGTTACCCAAGTCCAAGAAAAAAAAATTTTCAGTCTCTCAGATCTTTACAATTAAATGACAGTTACAGCTGATTGACTAGTTCCTGCCTATTATTACTCTGTACCTATATACAAGGATTCCTACAGTAAGCACACTGTATCTAATGACTGACAGGGTTTCCAGATTTGAAAATGTACATTCAAAAAATCCAAGTATTTCACTGAACTCATCCATTTTCCATCTCTACTAAGAAAAAAAAATGAAACCCATCCCCACAGTTTATGTTCTCAGGATCACCTTCTGCAAGCACAAACCACTGCTTGCCTACATTGCATGTGTAAAACAGATATACATTCACAGCCCTACTGGCTTACCTGAAGTTAGTGCATCATTCATACTTCTACCTGTCTGTGCCAGCTCACATCCTGAGTCCTTATAGCACAAGGAAAACCATGCAAACAGAGAAGGCACATCCTTGGAAAGTCACATGAGGCCAAAGAACTGATTTTTCCCTGTTGCCTTAGAACATGCAGAATTACTTATGTAAGAAAATAACACTGTTGTGAAAACTTGTAAGAAGATGTTGAAAGATGCTTGTCATAAGGAAGATTCACTTGGAAATTACATTATTTCATATTGAACAGATAACAAACTACTATTAATGACCTTGCAGTCAGTGAGTTATAATAATCTAAGCAATTACAAAATGTTCAGCCTAACTATAAGGAAGCACTGCATTCATATTTAACTGTTCTGCAGTTTATCTCTTACCTCTTTAACCAAATCTAAAGGCTGCCATGGAGGTTGCATGTGCTTTTTTGGTCATTCCATTCCCCATCAGATCCTTTGTGTTCTCCAGCAATATATTCTTACGTACCATACTTGCTCCAATATTCAGATAAAAGCAGAAGTCAAGCCGTGAGTGCACTTTAGGTAGAAGAAAGTTCAAAGCAGGAGATAGCTTAGAAATTGTTGCAAAGATAGTTACTAAAAAGATAAAATACATCTTATCATTTTAAGCAAAATATTCTGAAGGATGGGATAAGGGCTTGTTAGAGAGGAGGTGAAATTTTTCCTCTTCTAATCTGGTTAACATTTTCTGAAGAAAGCCACAGGGAGCGCTTATGTTTGGAATCTGCACAACAGGAATTGTGGTATCTGCTACAGCATTTATCCTTGCGCAAACCATTACACAAGTTAAGTAAAGTAAATCAGTAAGGAATCATTGTGCGGTTTTATGGTGAGGACTGAGAATTATTTTGCTTGATGCATCTCAGCCACTGTTTTTAATCAGTTTGTCCTTGACTGGTCTTGATGCCTCATTCCTCAGCGGAGGGTGTGTAACTCTGCATTTCCATAGAAAACTAATTTCCACAAGAACACAAGGAGAGAAAGACTTAAAACTGAAATACATTGAGTCGTATTTGGCTCTTCAAGTTTTAAGATAGAACTGAAAATGGACTAGTACAACATGGCCGAAGTGTCTTCCTGAGTTCTATAGAGGGAGGAGGAAAAAAAACCAAACAAAGCTCATGTGTAGGGGGAAGGTTAATAACAAGGGTAACAGTAAGGCAAATGTTAATATGATTTAATGGGTTCACAAGTTCAAAAAGAAAAATATAGAAAAAAGGAGACCAGACATTCAAATTGAGATTTCACATACCGTACTACTCATGTAAATCTCTGCCATTCAGTCATTAAGATTCTACACTTAGAAAAAGATACATACTAATGGTACACATTTCAGTGGCTGTAGTATCTGCTGCATTTCTCCTATGCATCACTGCATAAGCTTAGTCGGTGTGTGTACACACACACAAATTACAGGAAATATTTTTCACCTTGTACTAATAACTTCCATTGATTTTTCAGGAAATACAACAATATGACACATTTGGGAAGGAGTGCATTTAGTTCCATTTGAAAATGAAGCCCAATCAGTCAAAATAAATAAAATGAAATTTATAAAGGTTATATCATATTTATGCATTTACTAAATATAAAAATCAACATATGGCACAATGTTACCATATGTTTGATTTTGTAAGAGCAGATTTCCAATGTGGTACTAGAGTTCCCCACAACAACAGATCATTAGCTTTGAATTTCCTTTAAAACTCTTTTTGAAGAAAAACAGCCCCAAAGTATCCAAGTATGAGAGACACATGATTTATATGTTATATCTACAATAGATAAAAAAAAGATAAAATGGACACTACAATCTGCATTTACACAATGCATATATAATAATACTACTTAATAAGATCTCTTATTGCTCACAATACAGCAGAAGTCAGTGAATGAGGATTTTCTCATCTATTAGGTGTGTGAACTCGAAAAATACATCAAAAGAGCCAACATTCTGATATGAAACAAGAACTACAAAAAGCCTCTTTCAGAATAAAATCATGAGGATCCTTTTTTTGTTGTTGTTCACTGAGAGGTTTTATGAAAGCCATAGTTTGATCTGGTCAACTTTGGTTTGGACCCCTGCCATGGACCACCTCTAATGCAGTTTAGATATTCTGCAATAAATGTAAGTGCACTTTAAATTTAAGAATAAATTACAAGCTGTCAAATATTTTACAGAGAACTGCTTGTATATATCAGAATTTTAAACATTTCAGCAGAAGCACTGGTGATCTGTTGAGTTACACTGCCATACACCTGGTTCTGGTTGCTTTAAAAAGAACCTCAGCTCCTTCTTCCTGAAGAGATAAATATTGCTACTGGACAGCCAGTGCAAATTTTGGAAATTCCATTCTTGGTCCTGTTTTTGATTTCCGTGTGTGGAATTAAATATTTCTTTATGCCAATGTCAGCAAAATAACATAAAGATATAACATCAGTCCCTATTTTGAGTGTTTTGTGGAAGACTTAATTTAAATGTCTTTTGAAAGCTCTTTGATCTCTGGTGCCAAGATGTCAGAGAAAGAAGCCAAATAGATGCAAAAATACCCTATTAGATGCAAAAATACCCTATTACTACTTTTAGGTTTGTGTTAGCAGTGTCTAAAATGGGTGTATTTATCTATTCTGCTATTATTTAGGAACATGTGTTAAGTATTACAGATAAACAGCTAATGTTTGAGAATTCAGGCTGGTTAATTAAAGCTGGACAAACTTACTTTTAAGTGGTGAACCAAAACAATATTCAGTGAGAGACTGGAACATGTAATCTAAAAGACAGAGCAGTAAAACTACAACAGACATGAAAAGAAAAGCAGTATCACCCACATAAGGAGCAAGTCACTCAAAAGGTGAAACTCGGGCCTTTTCTCTTGTGGGTATTCTTCCCTCTACGGTACAGATACAGAATGGGCAAACAAGCAACTGAGTCACTCAAGCAAGGACCAGTCATGAGTGTAGTACAGCCAGAGACTGTGAAAGTAGTTGACCATTCCATACAAAGTACCAAGAGCATTTTTGGAAACAAAAAAAGAAGAGGCCTCCATGACCTCACGTATGTCCTCACACAAAACTTAGATTTAGGCCAGCTTCACTTTGGGTTTGTAAAACAAGAGTTGTCTAAATTAAACACAACCAGCTAGAGTCTAGTCTCCAAAAAAAAAGAACATTAAAGTTAAAGATTGGAGAGACTTGACAGTGTCAAGGATTGTCTCGTGAACAGAGGAATAATAATGGCTCCTGCAAAGCAGCTGGCATCATGCCCTTTGACAGGTGATTCCAAAATAGCCCCTGAGCCTTTCTGCTTGACTTCACTTACCAATAATATATTCTACAGATCATAGCTAGAAGTGCTTCTTTACCTCTTGCATTTGAAGATGTAACATTAGCTGAAATTGAAGAAAAGTCATCTCCAACTTTGTCAAGCATAACTTTGTTGGCATGATTGCAGACAAGGCCCCTTAGATCTGGATCACCCAATCTACAAAAAATATTTTAACTTTTTTTTAGCAAGAAGTGTTCAAATCTGCTGCCAAATGCTACCAGGGTACTCTTAGATCATGAATCTGTTCAATGCTACAGGAGTGAGAAGAAAATATCTCTGCATCTTGTGCATATGCTAAATGATTGGAAAGACTCCCACATTTACTTCTATGGACTTCAGATAAGGCCTTGAATGGAAAAGAGATTAATCAGATTTTCAGGGGAAGAAAATTAAACTAATACTCATAGAGAATGGACTGTGTGCAAACAATTTGTTCAGATTAAAAGGACAGCATAAGAAACTAAACTCAAATGACTGCGTGAGAATTTATATTTAAGCAGTGAAGAGCAGGGGAAATAAGTTAAATTCACTAGGAAATTATACTGACAAGTATACAAAGGGAAAATATTTGTGATGTAACTGCTAACTCATAAGAAGTAAGAAATCAAGATAAATTTACTCTTCCAATGAGTTCTGGTTATACTATTCAGCTTCAAATTACAGATTTAAACATTGTCAGCTTCAGGCAGGATCATGCATTTTACCACCTCCCACTTCAGTCACAGATTTGTACAATTAACTCTGTCAAAATCTTACAGATGTTGTTATGCAGGCAACTGGCCATAAATAAAAAACCCATAGCTTTTAAGAATACAGTCCACAAAGAGCTAATACACATATGCTTTCTAGTGTGTATGTATGTGCATATCCACTAAAAAAGCTAGTTGTATGCAATTTTCTGTTCTCTCTCCCGTGTCAGATTTGCTCCATTTACCAATCAAAACGACACGTCTACTATTTTGAGCCTGTAGGGTTAACAGAGTCAATGAAAAGAAAACTGTTTTTTGTCTTCCTGCATCACCACCAATGACAATCATTCCATATAATTTTTTCAAAAGAGAAATAACAATGTTCAAAATAGAATGAAAACTAAAAAGAACAAGAAAGTGTACAGCTGAAACTTTGTGCCATTTCCAAGCTTTCTGATGTCTGCCAGAACAATGGGTAATATTAAATACTATTTTGCAGCAATGCAAATAGACCTACAGTATTTGACTTAACATCACAACAGCTCCTGTTCAACTCCAGCTGGAATAAGAGGAGATTTGCTTCCCATCCCACCACCTCCTTTTACACTGCACACACAACAGCGGCAACGACAGCAGGCGTACAAAGGACTATTTAGTAGTACAGACCTTGCTTGCTGCCTGGACAGGCCATTCTCTACCTCCAGTACAGACATGGAGGGTCAGATTCTCTTTTGCATAACATTTTTGAGGTAAACTGCATAACTGTAAGATGTCTGCTTAATATAATGCTTTAGCAAAAGCACGCTTACTAATCATCTTTAACAGTTAAAAAGAACAGAAAAAAATTTGAGGAATGAGCACTAAAATGAAACACTTTTTTAAAAAGCCGTATTTAAAACCCTGACTCATATGGAGTTAAGTTATTAAATAAATTATTGATCCAGACATAAGTTTTATTTGAAGAATGTCCAGAGCAATTATTTATTCAGTAATTTACTCATGCCATATACTGAATAAGGCTGGAATAGCTGCCTTTAATAATGATCACATAGAAAAATGTTCCAGGAATCTCTGGATTTCTAGCTGTCACTCACCTCTCCAGAAAATCTACTGACTTGACTACTCAATTGAAGCAAGACATCTGTGAGACACCTAAATCCACTGTACTTTCTTGTCACTAGTCTCAGGAATGTCCACGCTGGCTCTTGGAAACTCTCATTACTATATTTAATTATTCCAACTATTGAGGCTAAGATAAGATTCATGAAGTCTTGGCAATATAAAATGTGGGTTACAAGCTCCCAGAATCTGTACAGACTCATCTGGGTTAGTATCACAGACACATTCAGGTTGGAAGGGACCCTAGCAGGGCACCTGTCCAACCTCCTGCCCAACGTAGTGTCAACACTGTACTCAGATCAAGTTGCTCTGAGCTTCTATCAGTTCAGCCTTGAAAACCTACAGGGATGGAAATTCCACAGCATCTCCAGGTAAGTGGTTGCATGGGCTTAATTATCCTCACAGAGAATTTTCTTTTCTGTCTATCCAGTATGAAAGAACATCCCATGTTTCAATTTATAAACAATCTCTGCCTACCCATTGTGCACCTCCCTAATAACATGGCTCTGTCTTCTCAGAAACTCCCTAGTGGATTCTGAGTGGCTGCTGTTAGGTACCCCGAAGCCAACTCTTACTTAGGCTGAATGAATCTTGGTCCCTAGAACTCTCCCTGACCACCTTGGTGGCACTGAAACTGTTCCAATTTACAAACCATTTCTGTACTGGGGAGCCCAAAACTGGACCAGTCATTCCAAATTAATCTGTGCTCTAATGAGTGTGAAGAAAAATGGGGTAATAACATCCCTTGATCTACTGGCTACAGGCTGCTTGATACAGCCCAGGAAGCCATTAGCCTCTCCCACTGCCAGGGCTCATTGCTGGCTTATGTTCAGCCCACTGCCCATCAGAATCCCCAGATCATTTTCAGCAGCATCCCAGTCAGTCAGACCCTACTCAGTGAATCCCCAGCCTGTACCAATGCAGGGTTTGGTCCAGCCCAGCTGCAGGACTTCGCATTTAGCATTTGTTGAATCCATGAGGTTCTTGTTGGATGATTCCTCCAACCTAAGTGCCCCTGGATGGTGATGCTGCCCCCAAGGATGTTGACTGGCCTTCCCAATTTTGTGGCACCTCCAAACTTGACAAGAGTGTACTCAGCCACCTCCTCCAGGTCTTTGATAAAGATGCTAAATGGGCTAGGTCCCAAGACAGAGCCCATAAGAACTCTGTTACAATTCTCAAGGCAGTGTATGAACCACTAACTGCTACACTTCGAGCCTGATGAGTCAGGCAGTTTCTCACACTCTTAGCAGTCAACCCATCTAGGCTGTACTGTCCCAGCTTGAATATAAGGATGCTGAGGGAGACCATGTCAAAGCCTTCCTGAAGTCAAGGTCAAATATCCACCGCTCTCCTCTCATCCACAGATTCAGTCATTTCACCACAGATGGCAAACAGATCATCAGGTGTGATTAACCCTTGGGAAATCCATGCTGCTATTGCTAGGCACCTTGTTCTCTTTCACGTGTGCAAAAACAGCTTCCAAGAGGACACAATCCATGATTCTCTCAGGAACCAAAATGACTTTAACCAGCCTGTAGTCCCTTGGATGGTCCTTCTCACCGTTTTTGAAGATGGGTGCAACATTGACTGTCTCCAGTCATTGGGAATCTCTCACAATCTCCACAAACCTTAATTGACAATGGAGAGTGGCCTCACAATGGTATCAGCCACCTCTCTTTGTGTCCTGGATGTCCCCTACCCAAATACACGGACTTGTATGGGTCAAAATACCTCAAGAGATCCCTGACTTGATCTTCTTCCACTGCTGCTAAGTCCTCTCTTCCTTGAATCCTGTCTCTAGGATCAGAGGCCCAGGAGATTTTGTCAGTGAAGACTGAGACAAAGGTAGCATTGAACTCAGGTTCATCTGCACCCACTTTCACTAAATCACAACTCAGCAGCAACCCCATATTTTCCTTGTTTATTTTTTTATTGCTCTTGTAATGACAGAAGCTCTCTTGCTGTCACTCCTTGCCACTTTAAACTCTAGGTAAGCTTAGGTTTTCTCAACACCTCACACTTAACACCTCTCTTGAGATTGTGCAGTCTAAGGTACCAAAGGCATCCACCAAATGCTAGAGATATTCTAGGAAGCATTAATAATCAATAAAATATTTATTTGCAAAGTCAATGCCTAGAGCTTAGATAGTTCCAAAAGGCTCATCACAAAACTGCTGAATCAAAATTTTTATTACTCTCTGTTTTTCTCTTAAAACTCAAACCCTTAAACACAAAAACCCTGCAACAATTGAAGTAAATGATGGGCTGAAAGAATTATTCTTCAACAAGAACACTTGTTCTCCAACAAATCTTTCTTGTGACTGCAACACTGAAAGTTCTACAGCTGAGTAGTACATCTCCATGTAGTGATTGTACATGAGAGCACAGCGTCAAGACCTGGCGTTACAAGACAGGTTACAAAATAAGGCAGTCTGCAGCAATTCCAGCAAAAGCATCAGGAATTCCTCCCAAACCTTTTGAGCACAAAGAAAGAAGTTGTACATTTATTATGCCATTCCCCTTAGCTCCTGCTTCATCTTCATTGCTCTTCTCCACAGGTTGGCACTGGATTTGTTTACTTTGGTGTTTAACTCTGATGAGAAGTGTATTTTCATAGCAATTTCTCAGCACAAAGGTATTGTGAAGCACACAAACAGATTACTTTTGGATGAAACAAACCTGCCAGATGTACTGCAACTGTTAATGAGTGTTAGGTCCCTGAGACAAGCCAAATTTGAGCTGATACAAAGTCACACACCTCCAAAACCCAAACACACCAACAAAATGCAGCAAGCCCATGCCTGGTTCTCAGCACCATCTGTTTCTTTCCACAGACCTGTTCACCCGATGCTGCAGTTTTAGTGTAGCTCTATCAGCTTAGTCTACTGCTCTAGACTAAGAGCAGTAAAGTTAAGGCATCCTCTTGCCACCCACCCTGGGTGGCTCTGCAGTGCTACAGGCTATCATAGAAATATGGATTTTCCCTTATACCATCTCACTGCTCAAGATTACACCCAGGAAATATGCATCATGATGTAATTATAGGAATGTTTTAACATCAAGTTTTTGAAGTGGGTTTTCTGACGTCTAAAAACCTAAATCTGCCTTCTACTTAATATTCTCTGTTAAATTGCAATTTGGGCAATTAAAATGAATAGTTTCGTTGTTCAGAAACACAATACTGCTAGGCATGAAAATATTTAATTATTTTAAAATATTATGTACTTTGTTCAAATCATGAAAATACAGGCTTTCTTGTTAAGTTTTAGAAATAGCAATATAGCAGTGGGTCTCTCCTGTATAAGTAAAGTATGCCAAAGAACAGTATAGTATGCATAAATTCAATAAGATACAGGACCCTGTAAATCAGTTCATTTCACATCCCCAAGATTTCATGAATTTAATATGATGGGACTCAATAATACAAAATAACTCTTGGATTTGACACTACACATTCAATCCCAAACAACAAAGTTTTAAACTTTTCACATAATTATGCCAATGAAAATAAGGAAAGCATTTGCCTCCATAACAAAAACTTCCTTCTTATGAACATACTCTTGACAAATTTTATGGCTTTCTAAATTTGCATTAACTATTATAGTATTTTCAGTTCCTTTTTTTTTTTTTTTTCAGAAAAATTGTATTTAAGCAATTTGAAAAGTATGCAATTAATTTCTTCATCACTTAATACATTTTTATTTTAAACCAAAAATAACTGATGATGCATTGTAAAATACTTAGGTTCTGGTTTTGTAGCTCTGTTTTTCTGAAAGAGTGCAAAATATATTTTTTTAATAGTGAGTCTGTGGAATGACAAGAATATACAAGTACAGTGTTGAAAAGATAGTATTTTCTTTCCATGAAAAAACTTTTTACTGTAAGTGAAAACTGGATGCAAAATAAAACGGACCGCGATGACTAAATTACAGTTTGGCTAAATTCAACATGCTCATTCAATCATCAATTCATTTACAGCAGTATCTTTGTACTTTTGCCAGTGCCACACATTTGCATTCTAGTTAGAATTAGGTAGAATGAACTATGCATTTCCCCAGCTTAACACACAAGGTTGCTGCTACAGCTACTCTGAATGAGACCCATGTAATGGTTTGATTCTCATTTCTAAACAGCCTTTGCAACTGCTAGGAATGAATCTAGTCTCACCACAAGGCAGACCATCCAAAGCTGTCAAGCAGAAAAAAAACATATTTGTTGGTGATGTTATTCAGCATGCTACAGAAAGAGAATCACCAATAGCTGGTTTAAAAGCTGGTATCACAACATTTGTTTAAATTACATGAGAATAATGCCATTGACAAGCCCTGAGAAGTAAATAAATGGTGTTGGAAAGGCTAGCCATGATGATCCCCTTTTGTGAATTCTGTAGTCTTGTTAGGATACAGCAGGGTGCATTCTGGCAGACCTCAAGCCAGGATTCAGCTTTCATGAACAAACCATTCTTGAATATTGTTTTCATTGAACAGTTCATCACTGTGCAAGCCAGAAGTCTGGCAAAAAATAGTAGTCCGTTACTTAGCCATGATACATTAATGAATAAAACCAGGGCTAAGAAGAGGAAACAATTTATAACCACCTTCAAGCCCTAACAGTAAACAAGCCTTGTCTGAATCTAGAACCACAGTTTTCCTCACCATGTAGAAACTTGAAAAACATCATAAAACCGAGTGAACTTTTAACTTGCAAAAAAGTAATAGCTCTTGTTTTGTGTGCATATTAACCTATAGAGGGAGATGAAAGATACACTTTACTACTTTATATGACTATCTGCCAAATGATGAAGAAAAGAATTTGCGGGAGGTGGTGAATCTGAAACAAATGTAGTGTGATCACATTAATGCTAGTTTTGCGAGTACTCTGTGCCCAAGTAGCTGACATCTGAGTTGTAGTCCCACCTCTGCTAAAAATCAGATTGCACAAATACTGAGTTATCGTATACACTAATTGGGTAAGATTACACTTTTCTGTTTTCTATGTAATAATAAACATCGTGAAATGCTCAGCTTTATTAGCAAGAGTCACTGGAAAGTTCTCTCTCTCCTTGGAAAAGAAGGGAGAGCACACCGACTTTGAATATGAACCTTTAGCTCTGGCGTAGACTAATATGTGACTAAACAGTACCATTTCAATTTAATGGGCATGTGGAACAGCTTCCTGAGGATGGAGCATGCTCAGTGAAAAAGGAATATTCAGAATTTTTTTCCTGAGTTCCAGCCAAAGCTCTCTGTTCAGCCAGGAAGGTCTTCTTCCCCACTGGCTCATCTTTTGGTACATGGGGATGGCCTGCTCCTACACCTTTAAGATTTCCTTCTTGAAGAATGTCCAGCCTTCCTGGACTCCTTTGCCCTTCAGGACTGCCTCCCAAGGGACTCTATCAACCAGACCCCTAAACAGGCCAAAGTCTGCCCTCCGGAAGTCTAAGGTGGCAGTTCTGCTGACCCCCTCCTCAGTTCTCCAGGAATCAAAAACTCTATCAATTTCATGGTTGCTATGCCCAAGATGGCCTCCAACCATCACATCACGCACAAGTCCTTCTCTGTCTGCAAACAACAGCTCCAGCAGGGTGACTTCCCTAGTTGGCTCCCTCACCAGCTGTGTCAGGAAGTTATCTTCCACACACTCCAGGAAGCTCCTGGACTGTTTCCTCTCTGCTGTATTGTATTTCCAGCAGACAAGTTGAAATACCCCACGAGAATAAGGGCTAGTATCTGTGAGACTTCTCCCAGCTGCTTATAGAATATTTTGTCTGCCTCTTCATCCTGGTTGTGTGGTCTGTAAGAGACTCCCACCATGATATTGCCTTGCTGGCCTTCCCCATGATTCTTACCCATAAACGCTCAACCCTATCATCACCACCAGCATGCTCTAGACAGTCAAAACACTCACTAACACACAGGGCTACCCCTCCCCCTCTCCTTCCCCACCTATCCCTTCCGAAGAGTTTATAGCCATCCATTGCAGCACGCCAGTTGTGCAAGTCATCCCACCACATTTCCATGATGGCAACTATATTACAGTTTTCCTGCTGCACAGTGGCTTCCAGCTCCTCCCATTTGCTGTGTGCATTAGTGTAGATGCACTTCAGTTGGGGTAATGATACCACCACCTTTTTGGGGGGAGAAGCCCTAATTCCTACATGACCATTCTCAGATGTTTCTGTGGTTTCTAACACATCAATAAGCCTTATGTCTTTACTGCCTCATTGATCTCCACACCCTAACTCCACTGAGACAGCAGATCGAAGGACCTTGCTAGCACACCATCCCTCAAACATTAGCATGCCACCCCCAGGCTTATCTCTAGCAAGCCTGGTTTTATCCCTTTCTCCCTTCAAATCTAATTTACAGCTCTTTCAATGAGCCCTGCTAACTCCTGTGCAAGTTTCCTTTTCCCTCTTTGAGACAGGTGTACCCCATCTGTTGCCAGCAGGCCTGGTGTCGTGTAAACTGACCCACGATCTCTCCCTTTAGAAAACTTCAAACACTAGCAAAAAAAATATATATTCCTAACTGGAAAAATCACTACAGTGATTGCCAGAGATGCTGCTTCACAACTCCTCTACAGCAACTGACTTCTTCATCTGCAAGACATCTCACAGTATGAGCCAAGGCTGGTGACAACAGAAACTGTATGATGATAGCTTTGGACTTCAGAGTTCTGAAATTAATGCACAAATGAAAACAGGGATGCAAACTACATTAGTTTTAACTTCCAAGTATCTCTAGAGCACCATATTTGTGTTTCCAGGCATTCAACTTTTTTGCAGCCATTGTTGATTAAAAAGGACAAGCTTTTGTTGAAGAAAATTATGCGAATCCACAGTTAGTTATGTCTATAAAGGTTAATATAAAAATCAGGAAAGACCATCTGTGTTATGGCACTGAAGTTGGGAAACATGGGTCTAGAATCAGAAGGATAATTCTTCAGTTAGGTTTTATTTAACGGCTTGCTACTGTGCAAGCTCAGCTTGGCCAGGAGTAAGCCCCAGCTAATGACAGACACCTTAGGCAGACTGGGGAATGCCTAGAATAGTGAAGGAAACAGTTTATATGTTCTGCTTGTAGGGATTTGACACTTTCTGTGTAAAGCTGCATCACATTTTTGCCCGTCTGTCATGAGCACCACGAAGGCTGCAAGTTCCTCAGGGCAGGAACCTGTTAAACACTTAGCACAACACAGGAGCTCCACAGTAATAATTACCACTGCTATTAAATGCACTGTGGCATAGCTGTTTCAGTATCCTTACTGTAACTCATATTTCTGTAAGGCTGTCAGTATAATAATGTTAAACTGAATTGCAATAGAATGGTTTGGGGAAATGCGAGGAAATGCTCTATCAGTTTTCCTGATCTCCTGCAGTGCTAGGCAGCACTTTTGACACCAATAATCCACGGCCAAACTGCTGCCGAGAATGAGAAAATGTGTTCATGCAAGTAACATGTGACATCATACGGTAATCAGCCATCAGGAAAACTCTTAGCTTCTGTGCATATTATAACAATGACTGAAAAGCAAACACATTTGCTCCCCAAATTAAAAGCACCAGATCCTTCCTCGTGCAATGTAACCACCTTCAGTTCAAACTGAGATCACAATTCCATGCTCCATTTCTCCCTTGTGGAAGACAACTCTTTGATGAACTAATACAGGTAGGAGTCACCAGCTGAGATCTCGACATGAAATATCTCCTTTATACTCAGACTTTCACTCTGTGTGTACAAAGCAGAGAGGCATACTGCCTTTCCAGAAGCACCCCTTAGCACTCTTCACAGTCTGCAAACCCACATGTGGCTGCAGAGAAGACTGGCTGAGCAGATGGAGTCAAACCCAAAGGTCAGGGCCCATAACAGCCCTTCTCACATGTATCAAGTAAGAAACACGTGAAGACACTGCTCTGGTGGAAGTACCTGAGGTGCAAAATAAAGAAAAGGAATCCTGCTCCAGAAACTCAAAGATCTTTTTGAACATCAGGCTCTGTTACCCTCCAACTTAGGTTTTTCTAGGTGGAACATGTGGAATTAGGAAGATGTAAAAAAGTCCTTTTTTTTAAGGACATTTTCCAATCATCTGTACAGATCAAAACTGGCTCATTGTTTTTAATACAGAAGTATTAACAAAATTCTGAAAAGCAATTTTCTGTCCTTTATTTACACACAAATTCCTACTTAGACTGGTAGACTTTCTATATATAGAATTAAAAATGTTAAATTAAACTAGTATTTTCTTATATGCTTTTGTGAGTGCATGACTACACAAAGAAACCCCTCCACACACACAGATTATTCCACATATGCAAACTAAAGTCTTATGTGTTTGGGGTTTTTTTAAGAATAAAATAAAACTTCCAGGTTTGCAGATGCTAAATGATTGATACATTTTTCCATTTAAATGCAAACTTGACTTTTTTTGAAATGGGATTACAAGTACTTTTTCCCAAATTTTTCAGACAGTATCATACTGAAATATGGGGGAAGGTCGGGGGGGTGAGATCTGTCTAGATTTGCTTAGTATACTTCTTATTAAGATAACCTTGATGCATTTTCTTTTATCAATTCATCCAAGTTTTCTGATCATTCATTTCTGAAAAGAAAATGAAGTGTGTTGTACACCTTCCAAATTAAACAGGTTAAGTAAAAGAGAAGACAGTTTACCATAGCTATTTGTGCGTATGGGGTGAGAAGGGAAGTGGATTTTGCAAAATAATGATCTCCTGGTAGTGTAAAATACAGCGGAAAAAAAGAGAGTTCAAGAGTAGCATTATAATGACCAAAATTCACTATGTGTTTTTTATTATGTCGGAAAAAACTCTTTTAAGAAATGGAAATCACTACATTCTATTGATTCATGCACAGAATCTTCAGACATAAGTCATCAGTGCTGACACTTTCAAATACATAAAACGTGACATCTGCTTCTACAAACGCGCTACACAGGCTGTAAATCATCAAAGAGAAAAACAGTTCAATGTCATTTCAGCCACTGTAAGCTATGGTTTACAACTGAGAGATAAAAATAGTCATACTGTCTCTATGACATCTAAACCACTTTTCTATTGCAGTATTCTATGTTCTAATTTATCTTTGTGGTTGAACAACACACAATCAATTGTAAGCAACTAGTGTAGTTTGATTCCAGTCAACAGCAATTTTCTCCAGCTTTATCTTTTTTCCCCCTCACTGCACTGACTTTAAGTGTTCTCCCAAACCCACCCTTTCCCATGCAGTGTTTTGTGGAGACTCTGAGGACTTAAATCTGTCATTTTAAATTGTGAAAATACAATAAAAAGACATAACTTATATTTAACAGTTTCTAAATACTTGCAAAATCATTTTTGAGTAGCACCATATCTGCATTCACATTAACAAAGAATGTAGATATGCATTTCTCAACACCGATATCAGGGATCACTGTAGTAGGTATTTTCTCCATGCATCATTCCTCAAAGAAAACAGTATCAAGTATCTTGATGTTTCCTTGAAAGAAATGCAAAATTGCCTCCTATAGCTACTTTGTCAATTTAATTAGTATTCAAACCAATATTCAATTTGCATAAAGTACTAAAACAGTTTTTCAAATCTTCAGTGATTTACTTCATTTAATTACGAGGTGAGAACATGACTATCACAAGTGGCATATTTTGTTACTATTAGCACCTAAGAGATCACAACATGCATTAGGATTTAAATATTTTTTGTACATAATAAAGCCCAAGAAGGTGAATTATCTTAACCACTAGTATTTAGTATTAGCTTTTGCAGTAGAAATAAAACATTTATATGGCTAATGAAAATGTAGGAAATAGACACATCACCATGACAAGTGACATAATGACCTTGCAATATACTACACATGGGTAACTGCTAGCAAGCAGGAAGTGACAACATAGCAATACATTAAAAAGCCAAAGTCCAGGCTGAGCAGGAAACAGTTTTTCCCATTTCCAGGTTGCATAATCTTCCTAACGCACATGAAGACAAAATCACATTCCCTTCAATTTTGTTTTACTTTACTGTGAGACTTGTATGAAGTTCTCTGAGCTTGCCCCCTTGGCCGGGGAAGACATGAGCCATGCACTTGGAAGGCCAGTGTCCAAGCTCTCACCATTAGACTATTAGCCTAGAATCGTTTTCACAAGCATGCACTCAGCAAAAGTATCAAAGAAGCCTTCTCAGGCAGAATTTCACCCAAACAACGATACTAATGCAAAAAAAAGTTTTACTAGTGAATTAGTTAACGGTTTTCCAATGACAACCAGTTCTTAAAACAGTATAAATGCATTGGTCCCACTGTGAGTTTAGTATGAATGTTGAGAGGTTTTGTCATCCTCCCTTCCCTTGTAATTGACTGTTTCTTGAGTTTTACTTCCTTAAGCCGTTTTCTAAATGTTAACATCACCTCTCACTTACTCACCAGACAGGTGTATAGACTTTCTAATGGAGCAGGGAAGTCATCCCCAAGCTGCAAACTGAGTAGTTACATGTCAGATACATACACCTGTGAACTTGCAGAAACCCAGTCCTCAACAGTTCACTTCAGGAGTGCTCCTGGAAATATGCCCAAAAGCCAGGACAGCATGAGCAGTACTGCCTAACCCGATCTGCTATCAGAAACACCTCATTTTGTTTGCTCTACCTGTAATTGACGGCAGGGACAGCCACTGTGTTTTGTGGCCAAATATGCTACTGTCTTATCCTTCAAACCATATACTGGTGGCCACAGGGCTTATTCTGCTGCATTAGTGATCGATACCTGTTAGCAAATTGTTATGCACTATAGCACAGTATTGTCTGCAAGTGCTATCATGTACACTGCCCACTGAATTTGCCTCCCTACCCATGTAACTTCTACAGCGTTTGCATGATATAGCACATTGTACTTTGGTTTTATAAATCCCAGCTCTTGGAAACATACTTCAGGGATTCAGCTGCAGTGGTATCCAGAACTTATCCCATTTAGTATGTCTTTCTTACTAAATGCTTGTACATTCCCAAAATACAGTGTGCTGTCAGCCAAGAAGCCTAGAAAGCTAAATCAGATTTCAGACATTTGCACCAGAGGTTCTTTCCAACACTCTAACATAGTCATATGGTCTAGCTCATAGCAAGATTAGAAAGGCAACATTTTTTCACACATTTCCACGTAGAATCTTGATTTGTCATGTGCATGCGCAGATACACATACATAACCATAAAGGAAATGAAGGCCCGTGTGTGTGCACATGCATGCACATAAAAGCAGATAAGCAGATCTTATCTCTCTCCACTGAAGTGTCTCTTTTCTTTCCAACTGCTCCTCTGCTGAATGCTTCTTGAGGACATGCAAAGTGTTCTCAGTTCTCACTGAAACTCAGTAAAAATGCAGGGACACTCAACAGGTTCAAAATACCTGATGCACAGACACATGTATAACTACACAGAAAAGAAAGCACCATTTAATTTATGATTGCATAACAGGATAGGTCTTTACCTGAAAATATTTATTAACCTGATGAATAGCCTGCTTTTTTGAAAGATAATTTAATTATATAATTTATTCCAATAATGTGTATTACCCCTCCATACACACCTTGCCTCTCTGCCTATCTGCTAAGAATAGAGAGGTATCTTATATATCGTAATTGGATATTTAAAAACATTCAAATACTAACTTTAACATTGTCAGAACTAGTAGGAGTATTATAAAACTTCTTTTACTTTCATTGGAAAAAATTACTATATGTCTGGATGTTTGTTTCTACATTTGACTGGACGGCACAAATGCATATTAATCACCCTCTTTCACGAGGGACAGTCCCAGTGGCATTCTTAAAGTCAAATACCTATGTTTTTTCCACTTAGTAGTTCCAGGAGGTTTTCCTAGATGGATGAGTTTCAAAAGATTTTATAGGTCTGCTCCAATAATTTCCATAACTATCAGAATTTCCCAAAATATAGATGCTTCAAACTGTAGTAGGCTGGTAAATATCTTTGATGGGGGCTGAACGACTTTAGGAACACCAATCTTTAAGACACCTCAGCAATTCTGGAAATCTCCATCTAACACTGGATCCGTGAAAATGCCAAAGCATCAAAGAATTCACTTACTTAGGCTGCAAAAATAAATCTTCTAATGTCACTGCCTTCCATAGTTCCTAAAATGCAGTGCTAAAAATTATCTCTGAATTCATGGAGTAAAGCAAAGGTACTTGGCATTATTGAGTCCCTCACTGCTTGCAAACTTAGTTCCAAGACAAATTCTCCTGTCCATAAAGTGGAAGAGCAATTCTTCCACACGTTGTTCCATTTGCAGCTAGTTTGCAACAAAATCTTATTTGAAGGTGGGGCCACAGTTCTGTCAGAGAAAAACTGAATGAACAGACTCGCTACTTTTTCTCCTGCATGAACTCTGGAGCCCAATTATTTAAGAAAATCTCTTCACTACCTTCCTTAGGAGAACTCGGTGCCTTGTTACAAAACGCTAACAGTGACACTGGGCAGCCCTCTCCTACCTGTGAAAACTAACCGATGCAAGTAATCCCATTGTGGCCAATGCGCTTACTTGCACGAGTAATTTGTTCAATGACAAAATAAAGGCTTAACAGTGAGACATCATGTAAAGGTGATGGGAAACTGAGGATAAAAAGCAAAAGGTATATCAAATGTAATTTATCTAACATTACAGGTTTTCTTTATTATTTCCATTTTGTTGCTGCATTGGTAGAACTATCATATAACTGGAAAAACAAATTACTATGTGACAAATCTATTAGTGTATAAAAAAAGATGTTTCTTACAAGTACTTAGAGAAATACACACTCTTCGTGCTATACACTGAACTCCCACTGACATAAATGAAAGCTTTACACAAAGAGTAAATATAGAATACGTTCCGCAGTTTTCATGCAAAAATATGCAGTTGAGGAAATATTTTACCTAACATAGAAAATATTAGCTGACTGGGAGAATCTGGGGAACAGACAACTCACATCTGAAAGACAAGAGCTGGTATGCAACATAATGCCTATTCTTTGTCAGTTCACAATATAAGCATTAACATAGGCACTATTTACACTAAGAAGCATTATTAACAGATGAATTGTAATTTAAAAATCAATTTCAGTGGCTTCAATGTTTCTTCCACATTTCTTTACCTTCTTATTTGGATGATAAAGAATACTCCTGGTACTGATTATTTTTTCACAATAAAAATCCTTGGGCAGATATTTTAGAATATGTTTTTTTGACTGAAACAGATAAACTGAAGGAGGTGCGGATTTTATGTTTATGTGGTAGTAGTTGTGTACTTTCCAGAAAAAAAAGAACTTCCTTCAGAACTTAAGTATCTCAAATGATACCTCTAACAAAGAAAAAAAGAAACTTACTTTGAAAACAGTCCTGTATCTAACAACTTTATGCAATGAATGCTTACTTACTTTTCCATCTGTCAAAACCACGTGGAAAAAAGAAAGAAGGAAAATGTTATGTTGTTAGTAAGAATGAACAATGGTAAGAGAACTGATTCTTTGTTCTTTATGTCGCTGCAACAGGTTCAAAAATCTACATATAGAGGCAGCAATAAGAGAGGGTGATTTCCAGTGAAAGACTCATGAAGGGACCTCAGCTATTTGTCTTCAGCAATTTCTAGCCCATTTTTCTCCAGAAAGCCTTGGCATCGTCTCACCACATTTCCTCATGCAGTCACATATGGCCAGGCAAACAGAATATTTCTCTCCTTGAAATCTGCAATTTGCTGTGACTGTGTGAGCAAAGATCTAAGCTTTCCACAATCCAGCCCAATTAACCCACTCTTGGCTTCCCTGTAGCTGAGCTGTTTGCAAATGGGCTGCTGTGCCCCATCCTAGGCCAGGTCATAGATCCCCAAATTGGATGCCTTTTCCAGGCTTCCTGGTTTCTGCAGGCAATGACCTTCCTTACTCAATTGGCAGAAGCCTTTAATGCAGTGCAAGCCCCCTGCTCTTTACTAAGTCTGCATTTTGCGGAAACCATCTGTAAACTAGGAAACATGGACAGTTTTACATTTCCTGACTACTGTTGGTGGACCTGAAGTATTTCATGCCAAACTTGATGGGCACGCTGTTGGCTTCTTCGGCAACTGCTGCTTTCTTTCCTTTCTCTATTGGTGTCCTGCTGGCACCAATGAGACGCACATAGTTTAATAAAAGCACGGCGATCACACATCTGCTTTCGCTTGCATTAACAGCTCTGCCTCGCTGTCAAGACATTGCAAACCTGTTATTCCTAATTCATTATCTAAAAATTACACAAGAAACAATTTTTAGTTTCATATGTGTATTGCTGCCAGTGGTTAAGCTTGTACTTGATTCTGAAGGAAAATCTAAGACCACTTACTAGGGATTATCAATGACACTCCCAGACTCATAAAAGGACCATGGCTGGCATATTCTCATCCATGCATGGAAGCTCACTTTCCATGTAATAAGGGTACTACATTGTCAAACTTAGGACCGAGTTTATGGCTGCTTGGAGGTGATTACAGATAGTTTTTGAGACTTTCGGGTATATTTTCATGATAATGTGATTTGGCCATTGCAAAAGTTCAGTTTAATTCAGTTTAAGACTATGTTCTCGTAGGGGGTTTAATTACCTATTGATCTCAGCTGAACTGCTGCCCATCACCATAGTAGACACCTTTTGTGAAAAATCAATAGCAATATTAAGTCTCTTTTCAGTGTAAAGACTCTGATTGGACTGTGGGCTAAAGAGGTTTGTTTTCCGTTTTATTGTTCTTACTCAGATTTTTTTCAGCTGGATGTTTCCTTGAGAATGGCACCTGAATCCAGAAGCTGTTATGCATACAAACTGTTCCTATTAAAGCCTCATTTAGATCAACAACACTTTTAAATGGCCTAAAATGTGCAGTTCTGGACCTGACAGTTTCAGCCCCTTCTGGTTTGATCTGCCTTGTGATTTCCGCACACAAACCTGCAAGAGAGAGGAATTTACCTGGTGCTGTACACCAGCGCAGTGAATTGTTCCATACGTTTTTAGTGGTTTTGTACCATCTGAAGCCAATTCTGGGGGAGAAGCATTCTTTACCTAATCCAATTTATTTAGTCAGACTAAGCAAGAAAAATGAAGTCATCTAGGTTTTTTGTTTGTTTGTTTGGCTTACATGATTAAGGAGAAAGGAACAGAAATGATACTCCTTTTGGGAGTATATTCAGTTCAATAGTATTGAACAATTTTTATTAATTTCAAGATATCTTTCAGGAAAGCATTCCTTATACATTTTCATTTATCATTTTGCATTTCTCTAAACCCTCTACTTTTAAGTTACAGTGGCCCAGAAATTGATTTAAACCAAACCCATGAGTTTCATGAGGCTCATTAAATGGTAAAATACGTTCTTCACTTTTGTTTGTAAAACTGATATTAAGTTTTTAGTACTGGTACTAAATTGTTCTCAGTGCCCAACAATATTTTACTGGATTTCCTCTGCATATGAGCTATGAAAAAAACCACAAGTGAGTTCAGCTATGAGATCTTTGTTAGAGAAACTTTACTCCCACAGAGCAGTTTTCAAAAATTCTGATATTCTCAGAGTTTATGGTCAAATATCTCATTATAGCACTTCTGACACTACTTTTTCTCACATCACTGATACTCTTGCTGATACTCAGGAAATATCCTGGCACACATGCTTAATATTTTTCATACTCTTAACTTCTTAATCTTTGAGCAGGACAAGAAAGCAAAAACACAGATTAATTTCATGTAGGTTAAGTTCTCAATCCAATTGATGGTACTTGAAAAAGCAATCGGAAAAATACAAACATCTAGATTTCATCAGAAAAATAATCCTATTTAAACGAAAAGCTTGGTAAGGATCAGCAAAAAAAGAGTGGTGAATAAAGAAGTAAACGACCCTCTGGCAGTTTTAACATTTGTGTGATGATGACAAATAGACACCAGTTAGTCTAGGCTATATTCCTAAAATTCATTTCACACTTGCTTTTAGTTTTTAAGAGTACTATTCACTGAACGTGCCCAAAAAAAAAGCAGCTTGTTATTACAAATAGCAGTTGCATGGTATGGATGAATGGTGCTACAGCGCTTATAATTACACGTGCACAAACATGATGGAAATTAGTATTACTGTAGATATCAAAAGCAAACAGACCTAATTAAAGAAATAACTGCAACAAACCCAGATGCAACCCAAAACAAAAAAGGACAACTCCAAATCTAATGAATCCTTTGAATATTAATTACAGAATTCCTAACAATACACTGGGAAAGCTCTCTTGGAGAATTCAGTTTACTGTTTAACAGTTTCTGACTAATTTTATTAACCTGTACATCTGAGAGGATCAACCCCCTCTGGGTTTAATTAGAAGAAAATTCAATTTAAATCTAAATGTCAACAGTGGTTACTAATTATGGCAGGGCCCTGGACGAGACATCCAGTCTGTAATCAGGCAGTTCTCTGCTAACAATTAACAGTTTCTTTCTGAGTTATGAGTGCATTAGGATTTTCCTTTTTCTAAATAAATATGATTCAGCATGGGACATGACTAATATTAAGAGCACCTACTGCTAGGTGCAGACATGCAGAAGAGGTTGCCAAATTAAATTACAGAGATTTCTCAAACATATAGCTGAATAATAAGCAGCTACAAAACTAGGTCAGGGTCGCAAGCAGTCGACCACAGCCCCTCCCCCCAACATGCAAAATAAATATACCCACTATCTCTGAATAGAAATCAGTCTTTTGTTATGCCCTTTGTCAGGAATACGTTACTGCAAAATGATATTTACTTCCACAGTCTTCACAGCTGTGAGCAGGACTGAATTAATCTTTCAAGAACTGATTTCATCTTCAATTTCATGTTTATGATTATAAAATGTAAATTTATTACTTTAAAGAAAAAGACAACAACGAAAGGCATAGAGGTAAAAAGGCAGCTCTTCACCTACTACTTTCACTTGCCCTGTACTAATGAAGCAAATAGCCAACTAACTCTTAAATAAAAACAGATGTTATAAAAATGCATTGTAGAAAATGTGTAGAAATATGAAAACTGGGGAGATGTCTAAAATGAAATCATTTGAAAATCTAACCTGGGCAGCAAATATGTGACTTTAGACAAGAGAATTACCAGAACACAGAAGCATAACCAAAACTAGGGTGAGAATAAAGGGTTTAGTCATTTAACTTCAAACCAGCCCCCACACTCCCAATGCTACTACTAAGGACAATACTGAAAATGCTGATTACAGCTGAGCATTGCTATTTCTCAGCTTGGTGATAGCTTTTTTCAAAAATTACAATAGTTGTCTCTGAACCATTTCATTCTGATGACCTACTAATTAGTTACATCCATACCCATCAAGTAACCATGCTGGGGTTCATGGAAGTTGTTGACAAATTTGTGTCATTTCAACTTAGGACTTACCAACCATTGCACTCAAATACTGCAGGCAAACATTTTTGAGATTTGTTAGTGGTAATTTCTAAAAATTACTGTTTATGAGAGGGAAAGCAGAAATCAGAGGAAATCTGTTTGGAAATACAAAGGCAGGTCCACGAGTAGTTGTAGTTGATCTAGTATAACCATAATAATCAAACACACTGGTCTTGGGCTGCTCTTTGCTAAACAGGAAAGTTGTTTCCTCTTGTGCTAAAAACCAAAGCAAATTAAAAAAAAAAAACCAAAACCAACAACCCTCTTTTGTAGAGAATATGTTAAAAACTATGTCTTGGACTTTATTATAATTGTATGTTCTTTGCAACATTTTTTTGACCAAAGGCCACCAAGAGGCAAATGAACATGCTAGCATCATTGTTGATAAATGCTTGTATAAACTATAATTACAGCTTCTGATAAATTCTTAGTAGTGAAGACATACAAATCACTTAGGAAGATGCAGTTCTTTAATTTAATTTAGACTTACATTTATATTTTTCAAATTAAACCCTAAACCTGAAATCCCTTATGCATGTGCTTGACTTCAAATCTGTAAACAGTTTTATGCCTTCCCCAGGGCTGCTCATAGAACAAAAATTAAGTATATATGTATATATGTATGAAACACTTCTAAGTGTGTAAGCAGGTGTTTATTGTTAAGCAAGTGCTTAAAACACCGCTATTGAAGAAAGCACTTATGGATATTAAATACTGCATATTATGTATATTATGTCAGGCTTTCCTGAATAACAATAAATCAAGCACATCTCAAAATTAAGCATCTGCTTTCCTCTGTTTCTGAACCGATGTGGCATTTTTTCTCAATAATGAAAGGATTATGCACATTTTAAAGTATAATGCAGAATATGGCGCTTAAAACCTTATGATAGAGTGGTTGCAGAAGATGTTCTACAAATGTAACACTTGAACCTGACAAGAAAATTACGCAACCATGACTACATTTGGATGCACCAACTCAGATTAACCGCATGCTTTCCACACACACCAATGCCTGTTGATACTGCCAGCTATCTATACAAATGAACTTCGGCAGTCAGATTGAAAGTGGGTGTTTAAGCCTATTTTTGTCAAAACGAACGTTAGATACCTGGCCTCCCTTGCACCACTGGCTCCACGCCAGCTCCTCTACAAATGTATATCTTTCTCCACCAAGAAAAAGGGAATCAGGACACCTCAACTCCTAATCTCACTGTCTGAATAAGTGTGTGCAATTAGGCAGGATTGATAGCAAGAAATAATTTCCAACTGACAGCTGAAATTGTTACTTAGAACCTGGGAATGGAGGGAGGCAGAGGGAAGAAAGGACAAGGGACTTTCCTCCCTCCCTGCTTAAGCTGTGTACAGCAAAAAAAAAGAAAATACACCCATCCCCCCTCCCCCCCAAGAATAATTAGGCCAAAAATGGACTGCCCAGAAAAAGTGTGACTCTGCATCTAGAAGCAGAGGACTTGGGGCCCAGGTCCCAGTCTCCCAACCCTTCATTTATTTTATCCAGTGCTTCCTGCATTCTAGAATAACTCAGGAACTCCAAGCACCAGGGAAAATCTATGATTTATGTGATGTTCTCTCCTTCTCCACATTTGTCAGCAAATGGATGTTTGTTTTAGGGGAAAAAAATTCAATTTTGTAACTGAACTCAGCCCCCCCTCCTCCCACCTCCGGGTGATTATTACACTTCTCGGGTGGTTAAATTCATGCATCCTTTAGTTTCATGCCTTGTAATACTTCCTGAGGCATGTAACAATCGCCCAGAAATACTCTGCTGTCTGTGCTTTCTTATTTGGTTACAATCTCTGTGTGAAATTTTGGCCTCTGTGAAGTCAGTAGAAGTTTTGCTCTCAACTAAAACGGGGCAGGGCTTCACACTTCATGTTTCTAAAATACTCCCTGTTTTCAGTTCCTTTAGTACTTCTATTTTATACTACTATTGCTAAAATTGCAAACTGTGATAACCAATGATGTATTTTGTAAGATCAAAATTTCAACACTAAATCACAAACTAAGGAACAAAAATAAACATTTCTATTTCTGCCATGCATACTACAAAGTGTGACTTAGAAAAAGTATCAAATCACAATTAACATAACACTTTTTAGCTTTCATTAGGCAAAGGCAAGTGTCTCTATGCATTTTCCCATCCCTGAAAGAGTCTATTTCTTCTCCATGTTCAACTGAAGTTTTAGTTGAGATCTTTTGATAGTACCAAAAAGGAAGTTCTTTTAACCACAGCTCAATAATAAGGTGAATGGAAAAACAGTTGGTTTCCTTCTGCTTCAACTGTTTACCTTGATCTGTTTTAAGCAGAGAAGGGAAAGAGAGAGTCTGTATATATTCTTCATTACATAACAACCACAAGTTAAACCAAAAAAAAAAACCCTGTAAAATACTGTTTTGTTCTCATGATTGAACTTCTACAGTTCTGATTTTTCTTAGTAATTCTGCTTGCACCTCAAAACAAGAGACTGAAGAGCTTTAACTTCGCATCTAGAAGCAATGCTAAAGGACTACTTAATTCATAGGCATAAAGTGTAGACCTAAAGTAAAATCATTGCAAACAAACAAACAAAACTAAGGAGAACTATAAATTATTCTGTGAGCAACAAAGAGAAATTAAACACTACAGTTTTGTGTTGGTGAAAGAAAATTTGACAGGATTTGGTAGGACTGAAACCTGGCATGACAATTCACATGACTGAAACTCATCAGTAAAACCTAAATAGGAAAGACAGCCAAGAGGAGCAAGAATGTGGGACTCCACATTAAAGGTATCATTTACATACTTAAGACTTCCAGGCTAATTCAGGATACTTGTATCTGATTGACAACAATATCGGATCTTTTATAGCTGCTAACACACATGAGAAAATAGAAGGAGCAGGCCTCTAAAGATTACTTAGAAGTACATGTAAATATGTAGAAAATCACACAGGTTTCTGAACACAGAAGCTGGTAGACTTCTGATACTACTGATACATTATTTTTGAAATGTCTAAAAATTACAGACCTATTCTCAACACAAAAGGTAAATCAAGCAACTTAAAATCATTCTGTACTAGATCTCAGTGTGATACACAAAAATAAAGTGATCATTGCCTAAAACTGGCTATTGCTTATGTTAGAGCACTCACAAATGAATTTCAATTACAATGTGCAAGTAGTATGATGTGTTTTTTTTTTTAAAAAAGTCAGTGTTCCCAAATAATTTTAAAGACACTTACAAACAAAACCAAGCAAAGTAGATATTTTAATGCAAAAGAATACTGAAAATCAAACTATAAAACCCACACAATCCTGCAGTCTTGAAAGGATTTCTTGTGAAAAACCATCTGAGCTGAGAGGAAAAGTAGTTGGAGCAATTTTTTCTTTCCTTTAAGATATGGCAAAAGTGAAAATGTGGAAGCTTACGGAAGTAAATGCAAATCACCTTAGCCTGAATCTGAAATCATCAAAGCCTGTTAAATGATGCAACAATAAATACTAAAAGCGCAGGTGAACTAATGGTATTGAATTTGATTTCATAGAAAAAGAGTCTTCCCCCAAAATCTTATTTTTTTCATGACATCACAAGCCTGACTACCAAAGACTGAATTGACATAATACAGTTGTATTTCTCTTATCCTTTAGATTTCAGTCCACAATTTTTTAAATAGTATACAAACTCAATATAACCCATAATACACAGCAAAACCCTACTAACTGACAGATCACTAAAAAAAATTGGAAATGGGGAAATATCATTCAGAGAAATGCTTTGAGGCATGAGGTTCTCAACCTGATGCTACGCAGTATCTGCAGTATCTCTTATCACTCACCCAGTAAAATTTGGAGGAAATGTAAAGAGCTGATGAAGTCGTAAATAGCAAATGGGGAAGACGAGCTATAGAAAAGCATCTGGGAAGTGTACTCATTTGAACTGCATTTGAACACAGTTTTGTGCATGGCGCTTTTATAAATGAACAATGGCAGGCTGGAAAACAATCATGATGTAAAGTCACCTGCACATGAACTGCTGGAATAATGTAGATAAGAACCATGTAGGCAAGAGCAAGGGAATGTTCTACTATAAGCAAGGGAGTAAGGAATGCTAGCAGCTCTGAAGTCACCAGTAAGACCAGTACTGGAATATCATGCCCAATTCTGACATGTCTAGGCTTCAAGTAATATCCTGAAGCATTACAAAACAATCAGCGGCCAAAGGAATGATTGAGAGTGTCAGACTATGTAAATCCCATTTTCAAAGATTTACTGAAAATAAGGTTATGGGAGGCTTTCAAAACAAACTGCAAGTATCAACTCTAGGAAAGAAATCTGTGCTACTGAGGAGTTCTTTATCAATAAATAAACACAGAAAGAGCAAAACTTTAAAATTTGGAACAGGTAATTCATGCCAAACAGAAAGCACACATATTTGATTGAGAATAATATCCCACAGAAGCAACTTACATAGGAACATGAAGTATTTTCCATAAATAGAATCTTTAAATTAAGACTATATGAACAAAACAGAAGTTCTGATGCAGAAGTTTCTCAGTGTGATTGATTTCTTGACCTCTGTGTGCCCATGAGTTCAGTCTATGTGTGAGAACAACATCTTATAATTCTAAAAATCTATGTTTAAGCCACAGATTTTTATTAAAGTTAACAACAAAAGCTGATCTATTATCCAGGATGATATGTAGCAGCTCATCTGTACTGCTGAGTGTAACAAATTCAAGATGACAGGAGTTTTGTCAGGTAGACAAAACCTTAGCCGGGGTTAGAAAGCCAAGTGTTAAAAGTTGCAATTTGCATCCTTGAAGACTGCTCATAAAAGCCCTGCTATTATCTAGCAGTGGGTCATCCTAAAAAGCTCTACCATCTGCCTTTCCCCTGCGAGCATGTGTAGGAGGGAATTCAGCGAGTCTAGTAAGTGCCTGATTTAAACACCTATGCTATCACAGAGGAGATAAATATATGACTTCTCATAATGCCCCAGTCCTTTAATTGTTTGCTCATAAGTAATGGCAATACAGGTCTGAAATGACCTCCAACCTCCTTCACTGATGCAGAGCTAAGTACATGTAGACAGTTCCCAACTGATTAGCACCAAACCTATTCTTAAAGAAGCAGCCCTCCAATGAGGGAGTTACCACAACATTTCTATCTATCCTCTTCCAGCATTTCATCTCCATCCCTTTTACAAGCTGAGAGTGATTATTATCTCTCATCTTCATGAGTTAATATTCTAGATATTTCATTCTTGTTGCCTTTTTTTTCTGGATTATGTCCAGTTTGTCTTCATCCTTCCCAGAAGTACTCCAGCTCTGTATGGATGAGTGCTAGCTAGAGTTGCATAGTTTTTGATGGGAAAGGCCTTAGGAGTTATAGAAACATGTGGAGTTTTGAATCCTCAAAAGAAACTTAACATTTCCTGAAGTCTGCTAGCACTGGCCACCTAATAATTTGAAGATCGAGGGTATATGAAATTTGGCCTCAAGAAATAGTAAAAAAAATTCCTTTTGAGGTTAAGTCCCAGAACTCCATCTGGTCCCAGGAAAGACCAGAGTGCAAAGACGCAATTCATCTGTAGAGCAGTTGGCTAACTTGCTTCAGCTGTTGAGTAGAGCAAATAGCAGCTTACATTTGTCCTGGTTACAGCTGGGATAGAGTTAACTGTCTTCCTAGTGGCTGGTACAGTGCTGTGTTTTGAGTTCAGTATGAGAAGAATGTTGATAACACACTGATGTTTTCAGTTGTTGCTAACTAGTGTTTAGTCTAAAGTCAAGGATTTTTCAGCTTCTCAAGCCCAGCCAGCAAGAAAGCTGGAGGGGCACCAGAAGTTGGCACAGGACACAGCCAGGGCACCTGACCCAAACTGGCCAACGCGGTATTCCATACCGTGGGATGTCACATCCAGTATATAAACTGGGGGGGTGGGGGCAGGGAATCGCTGTTCGGGGACTGGCTGGGTGTCGATTGGCGGGTGGTGAGCAATTGCACTTCGCATCATTTGTACATTCCAATCCTTTCATTATTGCTGTTGTCATTTTATTAGTGTTATCATTATCATTAGTAGTTTCTTCTTTTCTGTTCTATTAAACCGTTCTTATCTCAACCCACGAGTTTTACTTCTTTTCCCAATTTTCTCCCCCATCCCACTGGATGGGGGGGAGTGAGTGAGTGGCTATGTTGTGATTAGTTGCTGGCTGGGGTTAAACCATGACAACACTATAAAGCATACAATGCATGCTAAACTCGCCACAAATCTCCAAAAAGTTTGACACGGCCAGTTCACAAGGTCCTCTGTTCATTCAAACTTTAAGTAAAAAAACACACAGGACAAGTATAAGGCCAATATTGGGAACAGCCTTCTACATAGCTACATAAGATAAAACAGTCTTTTAAGAAGGTAATTGCCACACTGTCACTGTGAACAGGCAAAAAAGTCAGAGAAATTGTCCAGTTAGAGAGCTTGAGAAACAAAGGGTTTAGCACTGCACAACTGACAGATGTAATGTTAATCGTCTTACTTTGTGCAGGAAATAAATAAATAATATATCAGTCTTGCATGGACTGAGTAACTGCCAATTTCCCTCTAAGACAAGCGCTGCACAACTACAGAAAAAAACATGAAAATCAATGCCTCTGTACAATACAGAGCTGGATTCGATACCTGGGATCCTTCTTCAACATACAAGTGACATCAGGAAAAGGCAGCCTCTTCCGAGAACAATTTCACAGTATTTAGGCCTGAGAAAGACAATGATTTACTCAGCACTAGTAAAAAATGAGTATAATTTTAGGCACCAGGGAACTTCTGTTGAAAAGTATGTTAAAAAGTACTTTGAAAATGGCAGCACTGTTGAGCTGGGTCCCAGCTGTGGGCACGGGTCTGAAGTGTTAGGGGACAGGATGTAACATCCATCCTACATAGTCCTCCATCCCAACCCTGGGCTGAAACAGGGTGGTGAAAATGGTTAAAGAATGTTGGCTTACACCACAAAAGTCAAAGAACTTGATACTTGGGAAAACCCTGTGCACATACGTGAAGAACACATTATTGCAGAGCTCCAGTTTATCCAGTTTATGTTGCTCCTTTAGCATATTCTTATTTGTGAGACCACAAACATACTTCCTACGAGGGCTAAAACATTTTAGGCTTTAAGCACTGCAATATCTCCAACTGTTCCAATTTCCTTCAAATTCTTAAATAAGAAACAAAACAGCTTTAATATTTATGTTTTCAAAAGGATGATGATGACTTTGGAGTTTTCAGTTAAGGAGCTACCTTGAGACTGTTACACCACCAAGGGAAAACAGTAAGTTGCACAATCTTGACCTTTTAAAATGTTCTCTAATATATCATGTAAAAAAAAAGTACAGTATTAAATAAGAAATTTGTTAGCCTTTAGCACAGAGGCAGGTTTATTAGCAAACAACTAAGTGGAACAAAAAATCTATAACCCTGATCTTATTGAAATAATTACAGAATCTTTAATGTCCCAGTAGGCATATACAGAGAATAAGATGGAGCACACAGAAAGAGCACAGTAATGAAAACAGACAGAAATAGGCCATTCATCCTACCTTTTACTTAGTGCATACAAACGACTGTCAAAAGTATAAGACAACACAAAAATGATTGCCAACCAAAAAAACAGTCAAAATTTCTTTTGTACTACTAAATTTTAGGAATCTGTGGGACAAAATTAAAATCAAAACTCACATTCCTGACAAGTAGGGTTTTTTTAATTTTACTGCATGTATAATTGGCATTTTTTAAAAAATCTGTGTAACGTTGCAAAGTCAATGTTAAATCTATTTGAAGAGCACTCACTTAAAATCAGAAGAATCTCACAATTTATCTCTTCTGTATGTTGCCCGTATTGTATCCAGTACAGATTTAAAATAGATATTAATATAGTTTGCAAAATGTAATCTGATGAAAACATGTAGATACATTCAGATATCACATTGAAAGCAACAGATCAGATGATCTGGCTAGCTGCAGTAGGCAGAACAATATGGCCAAGGTGGCAATCCTGTAGCAACCTTCTCTTTTGCATTTTCTTTAAAATTTATTTGGCCTAGACTACAAAACTTAATGGCACTGAGGGACTTTGACACAAGCCAAAGCAAGGAGCACCATGCTACTGTGCTTCCTTGGAGCAGACTGCAAAGCAGAATGTGGCTCCTCCACCCTGCCCCTGTACCCCCAGGATGGGCTAAGAGAGTTGGGGTTGTTTGGCCTGGAGAAGAGAAGGCTTCAGGGAGACCATTTGCAGCATTTCATTATATAAAGGGGGCTTATAAGAGACATGGAGAGAGTCTTTTTACCAGGGCCTGTAGTGACAGGACAAGGGGCAACAGTTTTAAACTGAAAGAGGGTAGATTTGGATGGGAGATAAGGAAGACATTTTTTATGATGAGGGTGGTGAGGCGCTGGAACAGATTGCCCAGAGAGGTTGTGGATGCCCCATCCCTGGAAGTGTTCCAGGACACGTTGGATGCGGCTTTGAGCAACCTGGTCTAGTGGAAGGTGTCCCTGCCCATGGCAGGGGGGCTGGACCACGTGATCTTAAAAGGTCCCTTCCAACCTAAACCACTCTATGATTCTATGTTTCTGTGATCCCTGTAGCCCGAGTAAGATGTAACTGCTCTGGGTACAGACAGCAACTGCTTCTCTGGAAGGCAGAGCCAAGATCTCAGCCTCTTCTAGCCCCTCCCTTTAACCTCAACATGGAGGGGGAGTAGAAGGTTTCTACAAACTGCTTGGCACATGCTGCAAAATATGCACTGAGCTTTTGGTCTAAAGAACAGGAAGCCACCTTCCTCATCCTTCCTTTCTTCCAGGAAAAACAAGATACTATGCAACCCTAAAATAAACTAGTTATTTCCCCTTTCCGGTCTCCCCCTATTTATGCTAAAATTAGCTTCTTGATTTTCCTTTAATCAAATAACCTCACCAATGCTTTGACATTAACCTATGGTGAGCCTTCTTCACCCACACAAGAAAATCTGTAAAATGTGTTTTACTAAAGTGAACGGGATAAAGCTAAGTTATGTTTCAAACCTCACTGCCCACTGTGGGTAGCTACCGAAAGCTATTGAAAGCAACACCCAGTTTACAGAACCCAGATTCCTAGATGGCATTGTAGTAGAAATATCTTCCCAACAGATAGGGAGAGTAATTACTGTTGCACGGGAAAGGCTAAATTATATAGAATGCTTCACAGCATAATGCAATTGTAAAAACACTTCAGAAACACTACCATCTTTGATTTACACCTTCTACATTTCATGCATAGTGCTATCCATTCCCTTCTTTTCCCCTCAGTTGGGAGGAAATACTAACAATCTCATACATAAAAGCTGACCAAGAAATATTTTCAGGACAGCTGCCATTCTCTTTACTTTTCCCAGGGGGAAAGGAAGTAAGTCACATTCCTGTCATAGTGGGAGTAAAGAAATTTTCATTGTGACACAAGTTTGCAGAGGAAAGGGCTTCATTATGCTTTCCTAATTCTACAAGGCTGAGATAACAAACATCCCAGAGATATTTTTTAATTGTTTCTCTGCACAGTAAGTAAAGCCGCAACTCCTTAAGGAGGTGTCTATCTATACCAAATGCCAGTTTCAAATTCTAGCCCTGCTTGCTTTAGTATCTTTAACCATTTAGACTTTGGGTTTTTTTAAAATATGGGAAGTTCTTTACTTTTCAAAATAATTTCAACTCCCTCTACATATTGCAGGTTTCAATAATAACACTTACTGTTCTCTAGAGATTAAGAACTGTTACTTTATACTAAAAAAGAGGGGTTTTAAAGATTATTATGGGCAGGACTAGTGTTCTAGAAGCTCATATCCTCCTGTCCCAAGAACTACCAAACTTCCCATGAGCTACCAGAGCCATAACCACTTCTCTCATCCTTATGTATCTGCTGGCCAGGTTGTCATTTCTACTATGGCTCCTTTACCCTGCTCTGGCTGCACAGCAGCACTCCAAGGAAGGTATGCATACATCTTTGCTTCTGCAGGGCATAAACTGCCCCCCACTGTAGGAAGAAATGAGGTAACTGAGTCACTCTACACCTTGGCAGGGGAAAGAGAGGGGGAGAGGTGTTTTTGTGATTTAGTGTGAAGTGCCAAATTAAAATTAGCATAAGTTACTTATTTGGAGATGATATGAAAATGCTGAATGGGAAATGAACATTATATTTAACCTAGCTACATGACATCTTAAAATTAACTTTTCTTTATTTATGGTGATATTGCAAATCTTAATGTTCTCTGCAGATGTCTATAAATTTATGTTAGTGATCAGAACAAGTTTTCACTGTAAAACTCTATGGTACATTCAGAGCGCTTTAGCAGAAATTAAGTGCTAGTATTACATGCTATAATTAGAATATAGTATGTATTTGCTCTAAAGATGGTGACTTCATGCATTCTGAAGTTTCTTACTACTGACTAACATTATTTTCAAGGTATATTATTCCCCTCTTTTGACCGTGAGGGCACAAACCAGAACAAACACATAGTGAAATGCTTGAAATTCATTATGCAGCTTCTCAACTGCTCACAATACTCCTATTAAAAATGCATAACAATGTTCTTACAAAGGGTCAACACTGTGCACTTTGATTTAACAAAGAAAATGCTTTGCTGAATGTTTTAGACATTTCTCTGTGCTGCATAAGGGTAGCAGAATTTCTCCTCTGCTCCTTCATCAAAAATTAGGGATTTGTTTCTATTTGGAAGACAGTCTAGTTTCCAGATATGCACTAACAACAAGGCAAATATTTACATGTTATTATAGACTTAGCTTACTCTCGTCAGGGAGGTTCTGTTCAAACCTGATGTGGGACAACCATCTGCCAGGGAACAGGATTTTAAAGGAGTGGCAAATGCTCCACAGAAGCATGGAATGAGCCCACACCTGGTTCCCATACCACACTCCCCCCCCCCAGACACAACTGCTCACTCTGCAGGCTGCACTGTCCATCTTGGGACACACCAGCAAGGACGGTCTGCTTGGTCATTGGCCATTTCTACCCCTTCCTACTTTCCATCAGATGCCATGTACTTTGCAGGATGTAGGCCTCAAACAGTGTGCCCTAAAGTCATTGTCACACAATTAATCATATACAGTTTACTAAGTTTCAGTTAGGCCATCTCCTAGACATCCAAGCCATTCGCCTCTTTAGATACAAGAGCCTGAGAAGCATCATCAGCCAAAATAAATTGCTATACATTATGACTGTCCCAGCAAAGACTGGCACTCATAATGGATAATTTTTGATTGGGTCAAAAAATTGCTATACGTTATGACTTTGTCCCAACAAAGACTGGGACTCATAATGGATAATTTTTGATGGGGTCAAAACTTGAGGTATTCTAACACACCTTCGTCAGCAGTATCTTTGCAGAAGAACTGTATGATGTCCCTTCACACATAACTCTTGTAGTAAAACCCCTCAGAAAACTATGGCTGCTGATAAGCCATCACCCAAGACTAACAAAGCAGGCAAGAGTTACTGCAGAGACCGTTATCCTCTTAAGGTCTTCCTGATTCGTCTGCGATCTGCCTAGTTTCATTTGTCATTTAACTTTGTATTTGCAAGAGCAAACACAATGAAGACACAAGCTACACATGGGAAGTGTAGGTGAAGCCTTAACCTCCACCTGTAACTCCGCTGATTTTAGCAGAGCTACTCCAGAATTAGGCTGGAGGGCTGCCACATGCCATACAGCCTAGCAGAAGCTCACTAAGACAACAGATTCCAGCTCAGCTTCTCTTCATTCAGACAGCATGCAGCGACATGCCCGCAGCCGCCTCTTCTGCCAGCTGGGCACACATGGGTCTTCTCCAGGGCAGCTCGGTGCTCCCTGTGCCCACCCTTTCTCTCCCTCACTTGCTGAACCAGGATGGGGAAAACCACAGTGGTTGCGTGGAAGAGTCAAGGGCTGAATCGTAATCCTAGAGACCTCAAGAACCCCACAGTGTTTTTAGGGCGAGCTAGGTCAGGCCAAGAATCAGCAACTGACACCCAAATGTTCACCCCCAGCATAGACTGTGGTCTTGATTACCAAGCCCTTCAGACCAGATACTTGGCCAGAGTGTGCACTGACTCCTTCCTGTGTGACCGCAGTGTGTGAGATGAAAGGGTGAGCTCTGCAAACTTGCTCTGAGAGGGAGTCATGACCAGCCCCAGCACACATGCAGTTCTGGGAGTTTGGAAGTGTTCACAGATTCCCCCAGTTGAGACACTGTCTTTGAGGATCAGGTTCCTAGCCATCAAACATGGAAGGGGAAAACAGCCAATTATTTTGTATTACTCTGGCTCCCAGTACGTGCTAAATCAGTCATAAGATCATCTGCAGCCTCTTCTGAGATTTGACAGCTACTACACACTTTCAAGTTGATTGCTACCAATTTGGAGCCTCTTAGAAACAAACATGGACATCCTGCAGATAGAGAGATTCACACATTTGGTAGAAGAGCCTTCAAAGCTGAAGTTTGAAAAGAAAGTGCTAGTATTAAAATGCTATAAAAAGATAGTATGGAATAAAAAACCTCATAGAAATATTGTTTGACAAATTATAGCTCAAATTCTGAAAGAAAAAAGTTGCTGAAGGTATGTAAGCCTATATGTAAATAAATGTGCGTATATATGTGTATATACAATATGAATGACAGATCGGAGCATCTGATCTACATACCAAAAGATTTTGAGCAGATTGTTAATTTATTTTAAACTGCATAGTAACACTTCTAAAATACACTAATCACAACAGTGTAAATACTCTTTAAGACTGGTGTAACATACATATTTAGCTGATTTCATGTTTTCTGGGATTAAAAATGCAGATATAAAAACTTTTGTTATGATCTGATGTGTTATCATCCATGAAAAAATTAGAAAGGCATCAGGAGATTCAAGCATGCTTGGCAAAATTTTTTTCCCATATGTATTCTTGAAATATGAGGTATTTACATTGCATTGTCCAAATGACATGTTATCCTTAAATAAGGTCTAGATAATATTTTAATGATGTAATTGTCAACTGTAAAAAAAAAAGACAGTGAGAAATGAGATTTTGAGGATAAATAGCTTGATCATGGTTAAGGACTGTGCTACACAGCCCTGGTTTAAATTTACAGCAACACCCCATGAGTTTAGTTTGTTGGCAGGAAATATATGTCAAGGATCATGCAGTTACTTAAGTCCAGTGGAAAACCTTTGCTTCGAGTTTTAGCTTATTTAACCTTGAAACATCATTATAAATTTTGGGATAATTAAAAAAGCTTTGCTTAATTCTACACAAAATCAGTCCACCTGCTCCTGGTAAAAGCTCCACTTCTTTCTAAAGATGCCTTTTGAGACAAGCGATGATTTATTAATTTCCAGATACTGAAACACACACGTAGACCCTCACCCTCATCTTTGATACCATATGCTCTTTCCTCTAAGACTTTCCATGCTATGTCGCCACTCTGCTGCTTGAAAAAATCTGAGAAAAACTTCTCTGAGAGCTGGAACCTCAGGACTCAAGTGTCTAAAATGGTACTTGCACAGATTTCAGAACAGAGAAATGTGAAACAACAGTGAAAATGCCTACTCAGTTCACGCTTAACAATGAGACACTTCCGGTGTCTATTTTCTGTTAATACCTTATTGCCCAGATGTCTACTGCTTCATCTCTGAACACACCCAGAGGTTCTTAAATTTCATAAGGAATAGCTTATCTGATAATTCATGTGTGCCTTCAAGAAGAATTCAACAATCAACAGTCCCTCTGCTTAACACATTTCACTGTTTCACTTTTTTCCTGGATTAAGGCAAGCATGAATTTTGAAATAGGAAAAAACAGTACTAAGCTGCCATTCCTTATTTCTCTATTAGCATACAGTCATTAATGACTGTGTATTTGACAGGACAGATGAGCTTACTACACTGCTCAGTTACATAGAACCAATGATTAAGAATATCCTGTCTTGTCATCTGAACTCCAGATTGAGTTAGTTTTTGTGATCACATTCCAGAAGAACAGAAATAGCTTAAATAGGAAAAGGCTTTCCTAGATGTTGCAGGTTCTGCCTAATTTATGTACCTGTTGCATGGACAGTAGACAGGAGAGGAAACCTGCAAGACCCTTCACCCTTTCAGGTTCAGCTGGGTCTTGCCTAAGTTTCAAACAGCTCATTTACATCCAAGGTCCAAACACAATCTGGCGGCCACCATGCCTAGTGCTTCCTCCTTGCCAGAGACAGCCCTGAGAACCACATGAAAATGTGCAGAAGAGAGACGCCCTGAAAAACCAAACCTGAAATATGAAGCCCAGTTTAATACATTTCCTTAAACTGAAAATTGTTAGGCACAGGATTACAAGTAAAAACATTTGTTGGCCAGACAGGCTTTAATGAAAAACTGCTATTGAATTAACGTATTTCACTATACCAAAAAATCTTCACCTGAAGTAAAAGATCATTTGAAAGTATTATAAAGCCAAAGTAGATAATTTGCTTCTATGTAACCATTGATTTGCGAAAAAAATCAATAAACACTGTAAAATAGGTATTTGATTTTGAGATAATAACAATGACTATTAATTTTGTATTTAAAGAAACAAGACTGATGTTCCAGTTCTTTGTTCAGGGAAATATTTTGATAATCAAATTAACTAATGACATAAATACAAAATATCATTCCATTTTCACAGCCAGGCATATAATCTGTATCAATGATTTGGAACAGTGATTCATATTCATATGATTTCTTTAATTAGTAGAGATATTGAACATTGTCATATTTATTTCATTAGATTATTTTATATTGTTTACAAAGAGTGACTTTTTAATAAGGAAGTTAGAACTCTATAACAAAAAAGTCTGCTTTTAATAAAAATAAATAATCTGATTATTAATTTTTAAATGCACTTATTCTGTGCTTTAATGATCTCAAATTTATGCTTAGGAAATGTACTGAGTATTGAAAAAGACAGGTATACAGGTCCCAAGTGAAACCCCAAAACCTGAGTTAGCCTATTCAGTCCCATAAATGATGAAAGTCAGGAACCCAAGAATAAAATTCAGAAATACCAATATTTTGAGAGATTAAATCAAAATTAATCTCTCTTGAAGTCTCGTCTACAGTTCAAAAGTCCCACCCATGGACAGGCATCCAACTTTTACTTCTAAGTACATTTAAGGTAATGGTGTGGCTATACCAGCTTTTTGTAACACACCCTACAGTAGACCTTTCCAAAGCAGAAGTCATGATGTACAAAAAGAAATTGGATATGACACCCAAAATGATGATCATAAATGCAGAAATTTATGTTCCCTTTCCTAATGGTTACTGAGGAAGGAATCTTGGGCTCTGGCCCCTGCTCAGGAAGTGTACGTATGTTCTGTGTAAAAAGGAATTAATGGATAAAATATGCCTAGTTTGTAAATCCTGAACAGCCTTAAGTAGGAAGAATTTTCAGTTTTCACTGAAATAGCTGCTTTTATGGCTACAAGTAGTACAAGAACTAAGCACCTCCCTGTGTGGGTATTTTCAGATGCTAAAGATGCGAAGTGGCTGGGTGGCATTTCAGGGATTCTTAATGGAAAATTTAGTTACTTAAATCTCTGCATGACTGTAGGCATAAGCATTGTACAAAACATATTATCTAGTGTTTTTTACTCTAGTAACCCCTACCAGTAAGCCAAATCAATGCAGTTATTTGAGGTATGGCACAAACATTGAAGAAAGTCCTGGGCCTGAAGATCTACAGTGTATATGAAGACCAACTACAAAGAGCTGGTGTTGCAAATTATCAAGAGACTTGAGGGAGAGCAAAGGGCACTAGTGAGAACCATTGATTACATAAACTAGCTGCATATATAATGCATGTGTTCTTATTTATACGTATCTTGGATTTATGATAAAAATCTGCATCAAACACAAACAAAAACAAGCCATCTAGACTCCTCATATGAAAAACAATACGAAGCTTTGACCATTTTCTCAAACCCAAAACATACTTCAGTCTCTGGATCTGCTTCTCCTTCTCAATGAGTATCAGCCTGCACCAGTAAAAGGTGAGACCCAGGGTCAATTGGGTATTTTGGTACATATATAGAGGTCACAAACTCAAAGCCTAATGATGTCCAAGGAGGAAAGAGACTTTTAGTCAAATGCATAATGACTGTAATGATAGCGTTATAGAACACTTGAAAAGAAAACTTTTGGGTTTAGCTCCAAAAGAAAGTTTGGTAGGATGTATTATTATGCAAAGGCAAGATATTCCATTTTTCCCCTGTAGCTTCATAAATGATGCATTTGAGAAATGGAGTGTTTACATAACTACAATCATGCATATATTGTGCCTTTAGCAATTTCAATAATATAGACAGAAAATGGAGTTATCTTCGTTATGAACTTCAGATGGACAACTTCATAAGTAGCACTGCAGTTAGATAATAAAATCAAATAAAGATATCACTTTAGGCCATATTCAAACCTTATTTCCATTTTGTAGAGATCAAGGGTATAACAGGCTCTCTATTTGTAGACCATACAGTAACTTTACTAACAGAACTATGCATTTTTCCCCTAGCATAGTTACATGATCCATGAGCTTCCATAAAAAAAATGTGTTTTGCTCTTCAAAGTTATTTCTTATGGCTACTTCCCAAAGTTGAACCACATGATAATATCAAAAGATACTTGTTATTTACTGGGCCTCTCCACCACTAAAACCCCACAAGCCTTGACAAGAACAGTATTTGTTAATATAAGAGGGCAATATAAAGTAATTTGACTATACTAAACTGCATGTCAAAAAGAAATGAGTACTATAGTTATCAGCCATTTTCCTGGTTATCACATGCATTTAATATGATAAGCAAAGAGTATCTTAGTGAACCTTGAACTCTGCAGAGATGTAGATGAATTAGAGCTTTGGAGAACATGATTTTTTCTTATCAGCATACAAATAGATAATAGCTTGGTTTTGGCAGGGATTCTTTATAGCTAAAGTACTCCCCCCTCAGGGAATCATACTGTCATTTGTTTTTATTTTCAAAACGAAAACAAATGGCATTGTAACTCCTAAGGGTGAAAATGACTTCAGTCTACTTTTTCCCCTGCACTTCTATCTACTCATTTTTAGTTAGATGGAATATAGATACAGTTTTTTCCCCCTTTGGCTTCCATTGCCACAGAATGTATTCACTAGCTGTACAGTAATTAACAGCTCTTGACTGGAAAACTGCCAACATGGACAACGTGACACTCTTCCTTTGAACACTAACAAAGTGCATAAGTAATTTATGTTGGATTAAATATCCCTAACAGGGACCCTTAAGTAACCCAATCACTTTAAACAGGCTCCACATGTATGCTCCTGTGCAGTGAAAATGTCAGACAGTGATAACCCACTAATAGCACAGTTCTAACTATATTCTAGCCATTAGCATTTTATGACATCAATCCTCATTAAATCTGGCAAGGAAAAAGATACTAATGTTTCCCAATTTTGCAGCCAAGGTGGAAGAGAAATGGAGAAAATGTAGACAGGTGCTGCCTCCCAAAAAGGATTAACATTTTTTAAAATGTGGTTGCAATTTTCTGTTAGTACCTTTGTTTGTATTGAAAGAAAGACAACAAAGAGGTAAGGCTACAAGGACCTCAGTGGAATCCAGCCAAGAGTGAAAGAAAAGACTGGTATTTCAGCCATTGTGCTCCCTGCTAAAGCACTGTGCCAACTCATCTTCCAACCCATTATATGAAATTTAATTTAACCTGCTATGCAATTAATTCAGATGTTCAGCCTATTTTTCTCATGGCAGAATCCCTCACACAATGCCTTATTTAAATATTAATCAGTCCTCTTTCAATTAGGACTAATTTGCTTCACAGGGTTTCTCTCATCTTCTGATTGCAGGAAAATGGAGGTAACTTGCAACGTTTGAGGATAATTAACATGGTATTTTTATAATACTGATACATCAAATGGGACCTTAATGAACCCCGCTGATTCCATTTAGTAAAGCATGCCTCAAAGTTATAATCAAGAGGAAAGCCATTGCCATCTGTTTAAAATACTAAGGAGCACAATTTAAACACAGAACAGTTATTTCTTTAAACTGTCTATTGTAGGGGTCTGTAAAAGTCATTTTTTTCATGGAAACTAATTGTACAGTATTTAAATTTGAACCGTTTATTACATATATGCAAACAGTGTCTTCCTAAAATGTAGAGGGCCCTCTTAATTAAATGTTGACAACCTCAGATAAAAGTAATGTTTGTTAATGTTAATTTTCCAAACATGCTGTGCATTTGATACAGAGGCAACACAGACAGATTTTACTCTGTTCTAATGAACGTAATATTTTGTGCACAGTACTTGAAGAACATACTCTTCAAAACACGCCCTCCCCCAAAAAAAACCTGAACTGTAGTCTTTGCAAAATGAAAAATAAAGGCATATGTTGTTCATTTGTTGGCTACTAAGAAAGGCAAACAAGTTAACATTTACACATGACCAGTTGCTCACAAAATGTTCCATCTGCTACAAAGAAGGTCGAAGTTCATCTTTCTTATGTTTAGAATTGCTCTACTGTTCCTAGGTAACCTGTAGTCAAAACCCATGTGACTGAGATATCAGATCCTGACTTCGTCATGAAAGAAAAATCCTTAGTGTGAAAAAACAGCAGTGAAACACAGAAGACCAGACCACTTGCTTCATTTTCACTCCTCTGTAAATTTTAAAAGTTCATGATTAAGTATTGACTGAGCCATAAAACTTGGGGTTTTTAAAGTCAAAAATATTAGTACACACGACCTGTTAAAGATTCCATATTCTGCTTTTTCTTGAATAAATATACTCTCCTGAATATGTGACTACAAAAAAGGAAATGTCATCAGTCTGTTAAATGTCAACAATTTAATATAAAAGAACATGGTACAAACCCCCCAAATTAAGTCTCAGAAATTCTGAACTTCTGAAACACAATTACTTGCCGCTCGGCTCTGTGTGGATTCTCATGCACCTAATAGTGTGTTTGCACCCTCATCGGTGCATTTGTCAGTAGTTGCAGGACTACTAACAAATCTCTTCTCAAATGCAGTGTGTATTTTCACAAAACTTTGTAGTAACTTAATGATTTTGGAATTTCATTATGTTTGAAACAGGCTAAGTCTTACTGGAAAAGGCTGTCCATCAGGCAAAGAGACAACCTGATCTTAAAAGCCATGCTTACTTCCGAAATGGATTAAAACCTCAGCACTGATCAGTGGGCCTACATAAATTATAGCAGCATTGATAAAAACTGCCCAAAGAAGAAACATAGGCATTCTGTTGTTGCTGTGAGGTTTCTACCCACCCAAGTCTAGAGGGGACATCTGGGAGGAGACAGCTACAAGACAAAGGGAGCAAAAGAAGAATGATCAGCTTTCTAGCAATCTTTGTCTAGTAGAGCCATCTCTAGAGGCCCATTTGAGCCAGAACAAACTTGCCTTGTATGTAAATTGAACCATAGCCATCCCTGGGGACTGGGCTTAACCCAGATAACTCTCTGATGTGGATACAGAGAAACAAAGATATTTTAAGCAACTTTCATACGCCTTATACTCAGACTTTCACTATGTGGAAACACAGATGTTTCTCTGCTACATTTGTTTCTTTCTGTCTTTTTTAAAAAAGGCCACAAATGTCTTAAAGACTACTTAAGGTCTGCTGTTGATAGATAGAAGTGATACAGATTCTGTATGAACCCATGGACCAGTAAAGGTAGAAATCTGGAAGTATGTGGAATATAATCTTGACCTGAATGTGAACGTTCACTAAACCTAGGTAAACACTATCTCCAAGCATAGGAAGGATCTTTGTTTATTTGCAAAAATCATGAGACACTGACTTCCATTCTCCGTTGTGCACCTTGTGGTTAATTTTAGCAAATTTTGAGTACTCCATATCACCATTTGCTCCAATTAGATGTGTGGATCTTAGTACTTCAAGGCATTTGCCCTTATAGACAAGATAAGGAAGCCCTCCAGCTTGTGATCCATTTCCCAGTATTCAAGAATTATTCAGGTTCTTTAAAATTATCTTTTCATCCACCACTGCCTTTATCTGGCTGAACTTTGGCAAGCTTCTTTTCAAATCAGTTTCTATTTCATTAAGGTAATTTAAACCCAGCAAATTCTGATGTTGTCCTTTTAATAATATGAATAATACTCTCTTAAGAAGGATATCTGATCCAAAAGGATAAGACACTCTTGCAGGTCACATTATCTATACATTATTGGATATACTGGACCATTGCATTTTGTTTCCTTCACTGCTAAAGGGTAAAGAAAACACTCATGTAGTAGAATTATAACTCTTTCAGTTGTGAAAAACTCATGATTTTAGATCTGTCTGAAAGGATCTAGTGGACTCAGTTTGTCACCTACACCAACCATATGCAGTAGACAGCCAATAAATAATATATTGCTCTCCATGATTTCTGAGCTGAAAGGTATATTAGTAGAATGATTATCAACTCTTTAACATGAATATGAAGCAGCCCCCATTTTGTATAGCTAGTGCCTTTCCCATTGCCTAATCAGAACTAGTCCAATGTTACAAGGGTTCTAAAATGTCACATTTTACCATAAAAAATTATCCTGGATACAGCCTACCATACTGGAGATGAGAAGACTATTAAATTTTGGAATGTTAAAGTATCCTTTTGAGTAACATGCTATTTGTGCTATTTTTGCTTGCCCAGAGGGTGTTCTCAGATTTCCCCCCCACTTACAAGAGATGCTGGGGACTTAGGCAGTAATGATATGAACATACATGAGGGATTTGAGCCTCCTTCACAGGGCCAGCATGATCATTCCTGCAAGCTTCCGGAGCTTCAGTCTCTGAAATTGAGCGAAACACCAAGAACTAGGGCTAAAGCCCTTCATAACATGCTTTTCTAGGGTCTATGGTCAGGGACAAAACATCATGGTTAGTACACGGTTCTTGCTTACTTGCTTACTGAGAGTTGTTACTCACAGATTGGTTTCTGTGGACTACACAGACATCTAATTTTCTAAATTGTCTCATTTAATAGTTAGAAGTTATTGCACTGCATCTATGAATGCATGTCAGCTAAGATGACTACAATGCTCTGTTTTGGCATTATCTTTTATGAATCTGTTTAAGATACATTGTCACTGACTATTCTGTGACTACTCTTGTAAAGAGTAAAGGATCTCTGGGTTACATCAAAGATGTAACAGACTCATAAAAGAGTTTCTTGTGCTGCTGATAGTTGACATCGAAGTGTGTCTTGTGTCATTCAGTTGGCTGTTTTCTGCCTTCATGCTTCATCTGGCACAACTCATCCCTATCTATTGAGGTATTCAGAAAAAGGACGTGACAGGCAGCCACTGCTGTGAAGAATGAAGACTGTAGTGTTTAATCAGATAGTCCATGGGGTGAGTCTATTCTTGGGTGAGATTTATTGCTAGCACTGGACACTTAGGAATCTTGCTGGGTCCATGGAACTTCATCCTTGTAGATCTATTTTTCAGAGGGAATAATGAGAATATTCTCACTTTGTAAAGAAATCATAAAAGCAGATCAATGAGTTGCACCCTTGAATGATATAGCTAAGGTGAATGCATTCAGCCGAAAGACTGAATAACTGACTGAGATAACTCAAGAAGAAACCTTAGTATCCTTTGAGTATATATGTCCATTTATCAGATTTATTATCCAGATAATTTTTAAATCTTTTATTATGGTGGCTATTGTATCTCCAGTTCCAGACCTAATGGCTGTTCCATGAGCTCCATCTGGAACTTGTTCAGTAATAGGAGGGACTTTACACCACCCGGTTCCTACAGCTGACCTAACTCGACTTTCACTCATTAGCTGAGACCTCTCAAGGAATAATATAACTGGATGTGTAGAGAGAGGTTTGCATTTATTTTAGACTCCTAATAAAATGTCTGTAACTAAACCGTAAAGCCAGTTAAAAGCGGAGCATTTTTGACTTAATTTTAAACAGATTTCTATTTTCGAGTATGTACTGCTGTTTACATGTGTACTAGTACATTTAAAATGGAATAATAAATATCTTACAAACAAACAACAGCAAAACACCCACTGCAACAGTAGAACAAAATATAAAACAGGAATAAATATACCTTATTTTAATTAATTTTCAGAGCAGTTTTGAATTTTAAAAGCACTCTTTTTACCAAAATATACATTTACCAAAATGCACATACTGGATACTGTGTGACTATTCCAAAAGCAACGGCATTGAGGCTTAGATTCCAGCCCATATTCCTATATTCCTACCTCCTCTCTCCTGTGCCGAACTCATGTTAGGATCTCAGACACCTGTGTGAGTAAGCCATAGAGTTTACACAACACTACTTTGTTTTGGGACTATATTACTCTTCTTGCTCCTCTGTTTCCTGAGTCCACATAAATTTTGTAAATAAATGCTCCCTCTTCCAAGAGGGGAGAGTTTTCCATTTTCTTCTGTTTTCTATGACTCAGTTGCTCACAGTGCAGCATTAGCAAACAATTCTTTATACTGTAAGGAAATACCTAAGTAGCATGTTGAGAAAATAAAATAGTTGTAATTATTTCAGTGCAAATTTCAAAGGGATTATAAGTGAGTTGAATGTATTAAAAATACTATGGCAGAGTATTCAGCTACAGAAAGCAAAAATCTATTATTTTTACATAAGGTTCATCAAAAAAGATAGACTATGGCCATCAACACTGCCAGAAATGTCAACAATTAACAGATTTGAAAATGTAAGTAGCTTATGCCAATCACACACATTTGGCAAAGGTGGCAGCCACACATTTGGCAGTTTCATGTGTTACCTGGCTACCACGTCCTCACTCAGTCCTCCACTTTGACCAGAAAAGGCAGCTTTGAACTACGCTAAAGCCATGGATGAAGGGCAGGTCAGAGCATCCAGATGGGCAGCAGGACAACATACATTTCTGTCAAAAGTTTCAGAGGACTCCTTATACCACCCCCTTTCCTTCCCTCAATCACACTGATATTGCTGTCACCACATTGGAGGGGATCTGGACCACAAATGAGAACACTCCCTTTTGGGAAAGAAAAACATAGACAATTTCCTTATCTAAATATTTAGAAGCCTGCTGCTCCTTCCCCATAAATGGAGACTAGCCAATATTTCATCCATCTACCCATGCAAAGTGTGGCCAACCCTCCATTTAGACAATGCCTCAGTTTGAAAACCTCTGAAAGAAATGTGTGCTGTCTCTGAAATACAAGGCAAAAGCTCAAAGAACAACATGAAGTGGAGGTAACTACCAAATTCTATTATTTTGAGCCTGCAGTTTTCACTTCTGAATTACAGAAGTTCAATCAGAAAAAAATTACTCTATCTCCAGGAGCAGAATTATAAAAGCAGACTGAATATGATGTATACTCCATCCCCCAGAGGGATGGGAAGGGGGTATACAAGGCCTAGCTGCCACTGGGAGAGAACGTAGCTGTGGGAGTTGAAGAAGCTGTCCTGTTGTGATCCTGGGACGTGATTCCCAGTCCTGGATTTGCCAACCTGATGCACAGAGGTGACAAGGTCTAGTGAAGAAGCCAGCAAGACAGCAATTGTTCAGATCCCTGGGAATAAGACCTGAACAGCCCCCCATTGGAGCGATTTGCAGCATTTTTGCGTCCATCTCCACATCCCACTCCTCATCGAAGTGCACTCTCATTACACGAGGAGAAGTAAAAGGTACCACTCAATGTTCTTTTTCACGTTACTCTCATTTCTATTTATAGGGACTGAATCACTCTAAGTAACACCTTTTTTATACTTCATATTTACACATATTGTGTAGCTGGACAACAAAAATAATGCTTAGAAAGCATTACTGGAGATTCAGTTTTATAATCTGAAGAAGAAAAACACTTCGCATCTGCAGCTACACTGATACAGAAATTATTTTAAAATGTAAAACTGTGAATTTTTAAGAACTAGTCACTTCAAGTCTGAGCATTCCAAAATAAACAGATAAAAGTGTCACTGCAAAAAAGAAATCACAGCTTGACAGCATGGAGAAAATAAATGTAAGTAAGTGCTTGCAGCAATATTTTGAATGAGGAACACAAATATCTGACAGATGACACTTCCTTCTCGCCCAATTCAGGAACTGCCAACAGGTTAAGGTCTAAAGCAAATTCAAAATCATGTGTTCTCTAGTGCGTTATGGTAACTAGCAATCCTACTGTAGAACTTTGTCTGAGGTATTTTTCAGAAATGTAGCCTGATAGAAGTATTCCAGTCATTTTTGCTGAGCAGTTAAATAGTAATAAATGTACAAGATCACACTTAAGAAGTACTTTCATCCATAAAGTTTCAGAAAATAAAATGTAAAATGGAGGCCTGAAATTATTTTGTTAAGAAACTTCCTTGATAAATCCACTGTAGGGAGAACAAAAATAAAATAATGAACATTTTTCCAACATGCCTGGGAATCTGATCTTTGAATTAGAACATAATGTGGTTCAAGATCAGGTTTACTATTCTTGGGAAAAAACCAACTATATTTTTGCTCGTGGTGTTTTTCCATAGCTGCTTACTTCATCGTATCTTTCACCTTACAAAAAAGCTTCAATTTGTACTAAATTATTATTTACTGACTTAGAGAAGAACCTTCTTTAAGGTGGAACTTAGTCTATGCATTGTGGATGTTACATTTCAAAACTTCCAATACTTTTTAAATCAATTAGTTTAGGATCAGAAACTGTGATGGGCAAAACTTAGTGCAAATGCTTGTACTTTCTTGGATATCAACTCTCACAACCTATTTCTTTGCTATAAGATCACCTTTGAAAGGATTTCTGCACCCGCAGAAATTCTGCATTTTTGGACGAAGAGGAAGCCAGTGAGTAAAGGCAGCGTGTCTTGTACTTGATGAAGCTCAATGAAGACATGGCAGTGAATGAGAACACATTATAAATCTACTGGGCCAAATATAGCATGGATATGGAACAGCTGGCTATGTCTGCCATTCCCGCTACATCCACTGACATCTAAGTATGCACTAGTTATTACATGTTAAAGTTTGAAGAATCCATCCATCACTTCTATGAGCTTTCTGCGTATTACTCTCAGCATATGGCTCTTCCGCGCACAGATGGATCCAGTTCTGGAGCTTATATTCAGGTTAATGATCACAAATAATATCCCTGGACTTTACTGTGAGCTCATGCAACTTCATTTCCACTGACTTGAACAGAATTCCCCTGATTTACAAAACTGTGAAGGAGATCTGGACCCTTGTTTTTAGTGACTTCAGTCACACAGGGACTACTTGACAAGAAAATGTTTATGTGATCATAAACTTTAACATACTGAAATATTAAATTGAAGATGAACACATTATGCTCAGTATTTACTAAGAAAACTAAAGAACTGTTAACCAGTGAAAACAACAAAATACATTTTATTCTGCTCAACCCCCCCCTCCTCCCCCAACTTCAGTTCCTCTACAGAAATTTTGTTGGTTGGGTGAGGGGTTTTTTGAAAAATCCATGTCCCTTAAATCATGAACTGGTTAAAAAGAAGGTAACTCTGGGAGATACAAGGCAATCTAAATAATAAAGTTAAAGTTTTAACTTCAGAAATGCAAAACTTCTTAAAACAAGCTGTATGCACTGATAAAATTGTATGTACAGATAATTCCCCAGTATCTACACTTTACTATAAAGTATAGGTATTGTTATGTTAAACGGAAAAATATTTTTCAGTAATTCACTGAAATCCTATTTCCCAGCAACTCTTTCAAGATGGGTAATGTCATTGAAGTGTAGTAGTATTTTCACAATGCATGATTACAGAATTTGTTAGTAAGAAAAACTAAGAGAACAAAGAACCTGGTAACAAACTGCAGGCATACCCATCTCTAGGTCACCAGTCCCGAAAGGGTAACAGATGAAAGGGAAGTTTTCCTGTGAATTGACAGGGGAGTAAGAGGCTTTTGCCCCCATTAGCACCGGCCAGCATGAGCTCTCATATCAAAGCCACATTGTGCAACTGCGTAGCTTGCACCATTAAAGTGGCACCAGGCCACCCAGTAGGATCACTGTAGCATCCCCAGCTAGACCTCAGCCGTGGCTCTTCTTCTGTTCCATGGTGCAGAAACAGATGTGTGAAATACAGACTGTCCAGAAACACTCTTTGCAGAGACAGACAACAAAGCTGCAGAAACACTCTTCCTGGATAGCATCTGTCATCTGCCTTAAACGCTTGTCAAGGAGCAACTGGCCAAGGAGCTGACTTATGGTCTAGACCTTTGCAGAGCTCCTTCAGAGCCACCGCGCCACTGGAAGAAACATGTTGATGCTCTCGTCTGTGTCTGCCCACAGCCATGCATTTAGCAGATAAGTAGGAAGACTAAATTTCCATTTCTGTCAATCTAGTATTTTTTACAAGTCCTAAATTTACTTCATCAGAAATGCTGAACTGATGCAAGATTTGAACACAAGGGTGAAATAATGAAGATAATACACGCGTGGAAAGACTACAGTAAGCACATGTTGCTGTTTAACATCTCTGAGCCACAGTCTCCCTGTGAGGATTTGACTATTCGATACATTTATATACAGGACATAGAAAATCAAAATGTCTCATATGTTTCAGTTAAAGAAAATTAAATGTTTACTATTAAATTAGGAAAACTGGTATTTCTTCTGCAGTGCTAACTTTCAAATGAGAATCAGCCTTATCTGTTGCCTTCATGAATATTGAAACAGTTAATTGATTAGTCAAATGTTAACAATTGTTAACTCAGGCTGTGCCATGAGATTATGTACTCACACTGAGAATCAATGGTAATTAAGTAGCTGATCAATGCAGGCACCTTTTCAATGTGTACAACCTCCAAAATACCAGTCCAGTTGCCAAAACTAAACAGAAGTGAAAGCTCTTCACTGAAAGTGAGTTTTCTTCACTGAAAACTCTTTTCTCTTCAGTGTAATGCTAATAAATTTATTCTTCTCGCTTTTTGACATGGAGTAGAGGACTCCATGACATTGACAATGTGTAAAGTTTAGATTTAAGAACAAAAACCTCTATTAGACATTGTACCCTACTGTAGATAAAATCTGAGTAAAATGACCAAAGCAGGCTGGTGTCCAAGCAATCCTAGCACTGACTGAAAAAAAGCAAGGCAATGGAACATATTCAGCTATGTGTCCTTAATTTATATGTTATTGCAGAGATCATCTTGAAGCATGTCTGATGTCATGATCTTGTGTCATACATGGAACTGATCTGCCTAGTCATGAACAAGTCATTAATGTGCAGTACTGCCTCAATTTTACATGGACACAAACACACACATTTCCATGTATGAAAACACAGAAGTACACTAAATTGACTGTAAAATGAGATGTAGTTCATTAAATCAAGAAATTTATGTTACAATTTTTAAACCTTATTCTTATTTCTAATTATTTTACAATTGGTTTGCTTTGCAGTAATTCCCCCCCTTTCACTATTAAATTCTTTCAAAATATTTACAAAAACCAAAGAGGTATTCAGAATTTCCCATAGTTACAGTGATACTTAATGTAACTTTCCCAACTTACAGTGGATACAGTCATAACAAAAAATATTATATAGGTATAAGGGAGCCCTCAGTGGATCCGAAGGTTATATATATATTTCCATATGATGTGAACATTCCACATCCTGTTCCAAGAAGGATGTCAACTTTTGAAAATAAAATCTATATCTGCTGTTAAATCTTGGTTTGCTTTTTATTTCATCATCACAGAAAATAAATTTTCTTTCTTTCATGTTTACATGAAAAACTTGAAATAGACAGAAAAGGACAGCTTTAGCAAAAGTTTCAGAGAAACTCTAGGAATTAAAATGTTTCCTACCTACCTTTGCTACACAACCTGAATTCTACATTTTATATCCCATGAATATATATATAAACTGTAACAATGTGATAACCAACATTTTTCCTTTTCAAGTAACTGTACTGAATATTATACTAGTGCTTCCTCCACTGAGTATAATGTAAGATACTTCTGCACAGGATGTATGTATAAGGAACATGTATAAATCAATTTGTATGCACAAATATAGTCTTTTCATATAAAGACCAATATTTTTCTGAATAAAAAGCAAACAGGATATTAATGATACAAGTTGCTCTTGCTGCATACACAAAACTGCTATTGATGTTAGGAAAAAAACCCACCAAAACAACACAGAAAAGCCTTGAAGAAAAATGCTTTGTAGAGTGAAGAGGATTTACCCACAGTGTTAAAATTAAAGCACATAATACTCTGATACTGAGTAACGTTAATTCTACTGAAATGTAGACACAGTAATATTCAATCACCTACTCTCTGTATAAACTGGGGCAATCGCCTGTTCCTCCTCATTTCTTAATATGTTTGATTAATAAAGAGGCATCTTTTGTCTGAAAGTTCCCTTCATTAGGCTAACAGGACAAAAACTGATGAAGCACATGGTATAGGTTTGCACATACTCTAAAATAACTATTCTCTCAGCTTTCCTGCACTGCCTGCAGAATCTCAGCAGGTTTGTCTAGGAAATATATTGGCCTGTCCTGACTAGAAAAAATATAAACCATAATTTTGGCTGTTGTTTTCATTCCTTTTATACTGACCAATAACTCAGTTTTCTTCTATCTGGCAATGCAGCCTTTATAACATGGTTTGCTTTGTACTGGCATTTTTAGACCATTTTTCTTTAAGTGTCATGTATCTCAAACAGCTTTTACAGAATGAATTACTGTGTTCGAACAAGCACTTCCTCAGTATGATATGAATCACATGGATCAATCTGTAGGTAGTAATAAGAGAAGGAACATGATTGTTTGTATTTGTGGATTAACCTTTGGAGTTTTCAGATATGGAACTCCACAACGACCAAGTGAAAGAAAACCCCAGCATAATGGCTTATATGAAGGATAAAATCTGTAACAACACAACGTCACCTTAACCGAGTTTGCTCTGAGACCTCTCTAACTCAAGCTTTAAGAGTATGATGTAGATCCCAAGCATACAGTCTTCACTCACATGCATTAGAAGAATTTCTGCAGGTAGAAACTTGTAAATGTTCCCAAAGATAGAGTAACAAATGTTCTTGGTCTTAGCTATAAGAAATGCTATAAGCCAACAACCACTGCTTTTGAGCGTTTTCTAAGAGTTACTGAGTCTTACATGGAGGACCCTGAAAGAACAAGTCCAACATTTTTAATCTTATGTCTCTTACTTTGGACATTATTTCTTTATCCTCATTTGAAACAGGAGTATACAAAATAAAAACTCTACTTCCATAGTCTTTGCATTATTAGAATGTTGCGTAATAGCCTATTCATCATGATCATGGATCAAAGTATTGAAAAGAATGTGAAAAAAGTAGATAAAAACACAACGACTTCCACAGCTATGCCAGTGTTATTTTAAACCAAGCATTCAAAAAGCTTATTTTAATAATTACTCAAATAGCTGTATTATAATAGCAATAAATGATTTAAGATGTAATTAACTCAATTATAAACATTTCTTATGAATACATAAAAGATTGAAATTCATTAGCATATAAAAAACATTACAAGTTTTGGTCTATACATACACTCAAACAAGACTTTTAACTGCTTAAACCAAAATGCACAGTATCATCCAGAATTCATGAAAGCTAATACAATGATATCAGGATATTCCTTCAATTTCACATAGTCTTGCTTCCCAACTAGCAATCTTATCATTATAGCTCATATAATTCCTGCTTTGATATACTATGAGCTATTTTCAGTCTCAAGTTATCTCAAAAAGCCCAGCTACCACTGCCTCAGATAGCATTTCTGTTGACTTCAAAGTTTCTCTGGTTTACATAGTGCAACTCAGGCAAGTATGAGATCAACATATTTATTACAAAGTTTTATCGCCTAAAACTGAAGTTAATTAACTTCTTTATGCTAAGTGGAGGATACCACAAGACTTATTGTTCCAGTAAAAGACCTCAGTAATATTCTCAGGAGAGAGAGGGGAGGAAGACAGTCATTTCTAAGAAAAGAAAAAGTAAAAAAAAAAAAAAAGTAGTAAGAGAAGCATGTTAAAAATGGAAGAAGCACCATGACCACAAAACCAAAAAATAGTTTCAAAAATATGGTAGCACAAGAAAAAGAGCAATGTTGGACTGTGCACAGCAAATGAAAGGCATAATGAGAACTGCTCACTCACACCATATTTTATTTTAAAAACACATGGACTTCACATTTTCAGTCTGTTAGTATTGAATACCATAAATGGCTTTAAATTTTGAAAACAAATAGCATCCATGACATTGCTCTCTAAGACAAGAATTACATACAACATGATGAATTAAGTGTAAGCATAAGAATTTTACTGTTACCGGTTGTGATATCTAAAAAACAACTAACCCATCTCTATCCACTGCTTAACACTGGCAGCAGGCAGCTTGCCTGCACAGAAGGCTGGAGAGGTGCTTTTTTAAAATTTGAGTATAGGTTTCTGAAATCAGCTGAAGTCTTTACACTGACTTCAAAACACTGATGATACTCCACCTACCTAATTTTCTTCTCCTGTCTTCCAGAATTAGTGATTCAATATGTAAGAGATCTAGCACCTTAATTTATTAGCGTGTATTTCCTGAAAAAACATTGTGTCTTTTAAAAATATGCATAATTATAGTAGCAAATAATTAATAGACCTATGGCAATCAACAACCCTGTTCATTATAAAATGTGAATATGCACCAGAGACACTGTTGCTCCTTTTTCCAAGTTTACCAAGTATTTTTTATGAATTTGACATTTGCTGCAATTTATGACTACTGAATTCAAATTAAGTCTAGAAATAAACTCAGCCCCCCTCTGCAAGTGAAGGGTAGTGCATAGCTGTGAGATGCCCCGGAAAGAAATGCTCACTTAAGAATCGCAGCTCCTTTCTGCTTCTCCCACAGTTTAAGAGTAGCACAGAAATCAGTGAGAGGCAGACTTGAACTTTTTATGCTCTCCCTCGCAATGGGGCAGCTGCAGTTCCTTCCAACAGGATGGGGGGAAACAATGGCTCCTGTAAAGGCTTTCTCATACTTCAATGGCTTTCACAAACACCCCTGTGCAATGGATAAATACCCATACGCGCCCTGCTTCTTTTAGTCATGCTGTGAAAGGGGAGGGAATACACTGCATCTCTTTCTTCTTGCATGCAATCCCAATTTGCTCCAAAGTAAAAGACATCCTTCTTCATGCTATAAAATATCCCAAAGTGAAGTATCATGTGAACAAAAAAGTAGGCAAAAAACAACAAAGGTAAACAGAACGCCTCAAATTAAATTAAACTTAAGAACTACTCACCACAAACTACCTATAGATGTGAGGATGTATTTAGGACACATAGAATTAAATTAGTGTGAGAAATTTTTAGAAACTTAAGCAGAGGAAGAAAACAGAAGCTGAATTACATATAATCACACCCTCATGTCATCTTTAAGAGTATGTCAAATTAGAACGCTTAAGAAAATGCAGGAAATCTAAATGTGGTCCCTAACGGGCTGAACCTGGGCTCCATTTCAAAGGACTTTTTCTCTAGTTGTCTGCTGCCCCTTTTAAACCTGATAATGGAGACTCAGGTCTGGTCAGCTTCAGGCTGGCATTTGTCTGATGACTGATTTCTTCTGTGCCTGCATATCTCTTCAAGGCAGCTAATTTCTGATAAGGTTTACTCTAAAAAAAAAAAACAGTCTAATATGAACAAGTAATATGAAACCAATCTGAATACATTTACCTTTCCCAACGTTAACTTTCAAATCATACAAACTAATCAGGCCTTTGTAATTTGCAAAATGTGGAAAACACCAGAGCTACATGAAATAATGATTCAAATGGTGGCATTCTTCCTTTTTGCTCAATACTTCGTCCTTCATTGATGGTTGCTCTTATGGCAGGGTAGTGGATTATGAAAGCTCTGCTGCTTGAATTGGTGATAACTTTTAACGGCTGAACGTGATTTCTTACAAACTCTTCTCCTGCAAGCAGTTTTCAAATAGCGTACTAACTAGTGTTTCTGCAGATGAAGTGAACTGCAGATATGAGGGAGACAGGGGCTTGATATTATCTGGGCAAACTGCTTTTCAAGTCTTACAGCAGATCCTTGGACTCGTATGTGTTTTGTCAAGTTGGAATAATGTGAATGCATATGAATTTTCATATGAATATGAAATTCATCTATATGAATATGAAAAAGAATTTCATCTTCACTTGAAGACATATTGATCGTTTTAGAAATACAGAATAAAATTTTCTAAATTAACCAGAACATTGTGATTTAATTTCCTGCTCAACAAAGAAAACCACTGAAACATCACCTCATGTACTTATTTCTTAAGCACTGTTAAACGGATACTGTCAAAAGTATGACTTAAAGCTCGTAATCCAAGGGCTAAGCCAGACTCCTTCATGTGAATAATTTTAGTAAAGCAAACAGTCCATGTTAGTGCAGACAAATTTCAGCTTTGGTACTGCAAACTGTTAGCTTCAAATGCACATGACTGTATCTGTGTCTTTAGGTGAGATTGTTATACAGTACCAACATCATACAAGATGTGGCTACCATTCAGTGGTAGTGCAGTGATTCCTACAGTTAATTTCCAGCACTGTTTTTCTTCTCACATAAGGAACCTGGACTTAAAATGTTCTTTTAGACTGTACTGAACCTAGAACACAAGGACTTTTGTCTTCAATTCTGCTGATCGTATCAGCCAAGTTGACCTAATCAATCACTTGTTCACCATCAGCACTGGCTTTAATGTAGATAAAATCAGTAGCAACCTTAAAGGAAAAGAGCCAAGACTTGGAATCTAGGTAAAAATATGGCACTGTGTTTATACCTCTCTAAAAGAAAAGAATTTAATGTCCGTTTCCTGCAAAGAACTGAAATACGAGAACTGCTGAAGCACAGAAGATACAAGCCTAACTAGAAAGTCAGGAATCTTCTCTAGATCCCAGGAATCATAATGAGATCAGGAAGCTCTTTTTACAGAATCCATTCAAATCACAGCCTTTTCTGGAATTACTGAATAGGTTGGCATAAACAGTACTAGGAGATAGCGAATAACCTTGAGAAATAATTTGACAGCTATAACTGATATGAAAATCTAAGTAATATGACTGCTACACATAGGACAACAACCTCAAATTAAAAATAAAACCCTCTCCCAAAGAGTTCAGTGCTAGTTTAACCATTTTTTTCTAACAACCATACAAATGAACAGGTGCAGGCTTGTGAAAGCGCTCTTAGGGAAGTGCTCTGTTTGCCTTTCTGGCAAACAGAAAGAAGAAAAAAACTTCCATGAATGCAGTCATAAAAATGTCTAAAACTTAACCTTTAATCTTCCTTAGCTAAATAAATAAACTAAATGTAAGATAGAGATTTTAACTCTAACCAGACATATTTACAGTGATTGACTTTTACCATGTAGTGAATTTTTTCTTATCAGATCAGATGTTTAAAAAGAATATTATCCAGTACATTTAGCAATGCAATACCCTCATCAACTTTCATTTTCACAGACATTTGAAAGTTGATGAGCAGAATTTTAAGAAAAATTATAAAGGCATGCCATTGTTTAATGGTTCATGATATTTTCCCAGTTTTGTAACATAAAAGCCAATTATTTGAGATAGGGCATTAGTTGCCAATTGAAAGTATTCCTATTTTCTTTTTTCCCCCAATCATTTTGAAAGTCTGAATTACCACCACCAGTTCATCGTATCATGTGGAGCGCTGTAAAACTCACTATGAACAATGAACAGATTATCCTACAACTTGTCTTTCTCCAGGCTGAGAAATAAAGCCTTAGAAAATTGCATGATAGGGTAGAGTTAGGTCAGGCTATTAGGCACAACCATGAGCAATCCAGGTATGGATTGCGCAACCCATGAGTATTCCTGAGCAGCATCATGCTACAGAGAAACCCTGCTCCCTTTGCTGTCCCTGTCCTGAGCCAATGGCTCATGGTAGGAATCTACAATATTCACCACAGCTTCACGAAAGCTGTGCTATGTTCTCAGGGCTGTAAAAGCAACATTTTGCTCACATGCGTAATGTGTGGTTACACTCCTCTATGAATTTTCCACCTATGAAGTTTCCATCATGGGCTGAAGTTGCGTTCACAGGTCACTAACCAAACACACAAATTGTTGTTGAGCATGAACTTAGGTTCTGCTCATGGGAGCCCATTTCTTCCCAAAATGCACAGACTCCCTTCGGTCTCTCTGATCCCTCTCCCTCTCTGCCACATCGTGGTTCAGTTGCTGCAGCAGAGGCAGCGAGACCCGCTCTGGCCCAGCCTAGGGCAGAATGCTTACAGCAACGGTCCCTAAACGTTGGGAACTCACACGCTGAAGATAAGACCTAAAATACAGATGTCTGTGTCCCTGCTTATGTACAGCCATACAACTGCAAACTACAAAAGAGTTTTAGCCTGTTCTTCAGGCATCAGGACACCTAGGGTAGGCGACCTGAGCCTGGCCATCAGGGCTTTGATGAAAGCCTGTGTATGTACATTTTGGTATTTTTAATATCTATTTTGCAAATATTTTTAATAGGAGGAAACGTACGAGGGAGAAATGCGTAGCTCTTACTATAGTTTACAACGAGTTTTATTGGAGTAAAAATTTACAGGATATCTAGGATGCTGGAAGTGAAAGTTAAATTACGTAATACAGAATACAGACCTGGCCTTTGCAAAGCTGTTACAGCTATTGTCATGAACACCTAATCACTGGACAGCAGCTACCTCCTACACTATACTTCAGTTATTTAGATAAGGAAATAACTGGAGTACTGGAGATGCTTTCCAAATGGTGTCTCAGTTATTTTTAAAATAGAGTAGGACTAAAAGTCATGAAAAACCTTGAAAATTACTGCTCTGTTATCAACTTTTGAAGTTATGGCCCTAGTGGTACAGATACTGAGCATACTACAGAAACCAGAAGTATAGGATGTAAAAGACAGCTGAACCAGGTCCTTACAGGTAAGCAATGGTAAAATCAGACTGCAGTAAAAGCGTAACTCTTCAATACCTCTCCAGAAGGTCACAAAAAATACCTCCAGGATTTCTTCTTTTGTGGAGGTAATGTTCTCAGAGCTGAGCCCTCCAGGAGCTGTGGAACTTCTTAAGCAAGTAAGAACGAGAGATGGGTTTTTACAGGTAGAGGAAAAAGCTAATAATTCTTCACAAGAGGAGACAAGAAAGAGCATAAATTTTTTTGCTTAGCCACTCTACCACTAAAAAAATATAAGAGCTTTAAGGAAAACAAATGGATGACAAACAAGAGGGTTGAACAAGGATAAAATGAGAAAAACATACAGAAGTCGAAAAGGAGAAAGAAAAAGAGAGAAAATAAAGAGAAACATTAAAGTATTTATGATGCCTTCTGAGAAGTAGATCGGAAAATTATGCATCAAACTATTATAATTCTGTCTATTATATCTGAGGTGACACTTTGATAGTATTGTGATGGGAGTAATTATTATACATACATACACAGAAAATGCATTTTAGGGGATGTGAAAATATCACCACTTTAGGATCTTTGTACTAATTACATAACATTACATTCTACTCAAAGATGCATTATGTTTTTTATCTGGTAATATTCAAATGTACTATCACCGCATATCTTTTCACCAAACTGACCACTCACCTAATTACTAAAATGATTCTACCATAGTGTGGTAGAAAGATTAATACTGTCAGGAAAGTACAAGGCTCTGAAATGTTGTCAAAACAAAGAATATTGATCTTCTTAAAACACTACAGTTAGTATATAAATCACCCGAAAATGATTGACATTAATATGTGCCTTTTGTGCAAATGCACTTTATCATGTACCTTTTTGACAGTAATAGCATTTTATTATACTGCATGGCACCTTAACTTACTCTACAGACAATTTTTTCAATTTGAGAGTTTCCATTAAAAAAATAGTTGTTGAGCAAAAAGAAAATTAACTGTCTTTATTCAGTTTGATTTAATACCTTGTCAGTTTGGTGCATTTTTTACGATTCTTTGTATAAATAAAAAGTTGAAAAGAGCTATTCTAATGGTAATTTGGATCAACCTTACAAACATATGATTCCAGGTTTCTAAAAGAGGCCCACTTGAGGGGGCTTTAAAACTGAACAAAAAGAGCCCTAGGGCTCTACAACTCACATTTAACCTACTTACATGAAAAAGGAACTGCTTTGGTTAAGAATAAACTTCCACAAGCTCAGGTTCAAACCAAACATGCCAGCATATTAGTGAGGAAATGAAACAGCAAATAGTAACTCCTTTCATACTTGTAAAAGAATACTGTATTTATTTAAACGCTTTGGCAGAAATTCTCATTTTAATTAAATTGCATTTACTGAAATAACATTTTCATAATTAAGAAAAAATAACCAATTCCTTTTAAAGAGCTATGAAAATCACAGCAACCTAAAATATATGGAGAAAACATGTAATTGTGAGAATAAATCTGTCTGACTAACTCGGGACATGAGTCAGGAAAAAATGATAGTCTATTTTTTGTGCTGGGCAAGCCTATGCAATGCAGCCACAGTAACCCAAAGAAATTAACTTCTCTTTGGAAATCATTGTAACCAGTACACAATCTAAAAATGTGGCTGCGTTTGATGCATTTTTTCCTTCTGAATAAAGCTACTTGCTGTCATCATACATTGCTTTTTCTTTATGGCCACCTATCAAGAAAAGTGCTGGATTTTTTTTTAGAAATGAATATTTCATTTATCTCATTCTGCTGTTCAAAGTGATCAAGAGAAAGAAGGGGAAGACACTTTCTTGGAAGACCCCTGCCACTCACCACTATATCCTAGAAATCAAAGAGTGACTATGAAGGTTTTCACTTAGCACTTTGTGTAGCCGTGAGGTCGGAGACAAGGAAATGGTTTCACTGTGAACACAAGGGTGAGGACATACATATAAAATAATAGAAGCAGCTAAAACCAAAAGAGAACAAAAAGCTAATTATCCCTCCATGAAATGGTCATGATCACTTAATCCATGTGCTGGCAAGTTACCTTAGTTTAAAATCCATGCCTACATTCCTGAGGTCCTCATCATGGGGATAAAATGTATCAGATCAGTTTTAGGCATGTGTCATTGATTAGTTTTAATACTTATTAAGAACACTTTTGGAATGGAAAAAATTACACAAGCTACAGTAACACTTTCTATTATACACATTCACCATCCAACTGCTTTATCACTTCAATCTTATCCTTCACCAGGTCATTTAAATATACGTTTATTTGGAAACAATAGTGCAGCTGCTGCTTGTTTGCACTGTTTCTAGAGTTACTCAGCAATTTAACTAGTTCACTGCCTGCAGAAAGGAAAAGGAGGCATGACAAACCTTAGGGAAACACAGAGGCACAGAAGCAAATGTCCTCAGTTTCAGTTGTTAAGGCCTGTCCCATTTGCTCACCATTACTCCTGCTGGTCAGGCGTACTGGAAAGTTCTTGTTCTGATGGCTGGAAATTTATTCACTGGCACTTGATAACCATTTGCTCTTATACCAACGTTGTCCTTTGACAGAAATCACTCTTTTCCCTCCCCAGGGTTTCTCTCCCTCAGATAGTTATAAAGAGAAATAACCTCCTCTCTCGTCCTTCTTTTTAGCAGAGTAAAAAACCTGAGATGTTTCCTGCATGGCCCACGAGCTTGGGTATGGGGCTCACTCTAGACATGGTAGCACCTCAGCCACCTTCTGTGCAGACTACGCTGCCTTGCTCAGGAATACCGCGGCATGTCCCCTGCTACTGAGAACTGGATCCCTTGTTAGAGACAGCTGGGGTGTCTTCAGACGTAAGTCGACATAAAAATAGCCATTGTTTGTTCCTTTTACAATAGGCCGTCCTTTCCCACGATCATCCTAACAGCCCTTCCTTATACCTGTTTCATTCTGAATTTGCCTCCCTTGAATACAGGTGATCAGCCACAGGCGAGCCTACCAGTGTCTGACACAGCACTTTACCCATCTCTGCCAGAAATCTCCCCCCAGGAAAATCTGTGGACATTTGCTACCGTTGTCACAACTCATCTCTTTGGCAGTTCATACTTTTTCCAGTTGCTCTCCTCTTCAGCAGCTGATAAGCTCCCTTCCCTGCTTACAGCAGCAAGCTCTGCTGTTCAGCTGTGTGCAAGTGACTTCATGCGTTCGCTGACCCTTCCGCAGCACCCCGACACTTCAACCATCAGTCTCGCGTACCTTTTCTTCGTACGCTGTGACTCTTTGTAGCAATGGCGCCTCTCCATTTCTGGTTATCAGCAAATTAATGCACTCTTATTTGTATGACTAATCATAGCATTCCATAAGAAAACATTAAATAAGATCTCAAAACCAATCCAGCAGGTCCTGTGGTTTCTTCCATCAGTCCTTTCAGAATCCTATTGCCTTGATTGTGGTACCTGTGTCTCTCAAGATTATTTTGCACATCAGTGTCTGTCATTTCCATATCCATATTCCTCTTCCCAACTACTCAACATCATTCTTCTTGACTGAATGTAATATGTTCTGTTCAAGTATTGTGATGCTTATAGACAATTTGTAGTCTCTACCTATCTGTATTGCACTGCTATACTTCTCCTTTCCTTGTTCTTTTTTTATTTATAAAGTTGAAAAACCTTGACTCTTTGTCTTTTATTATAATTTTCAAAGTCTAGCATGCTTTACTTTTTGGCCATTTTCACCTCCCTTACAGCTTCTCCATTTAGTCTCAATGCTCTTCTTGAGTCAGTTCTTCACTCAGGCCCAGCGTCCCTCAGGACTTACAAAACTTTTTTAGCTGCTGCTTTAGAAATAAAGCTCAATGTCTGCACCTTTGACTGCAAAAATTGCTGAGTTTCTCTCATATTTTATTCTTCAACCTACAGGTCTTTATTCTGAATCTCTTTTAAAGAGAGTGCAAAAGACCTTCCTCCTCCTATCAAAATGGGAAATGAGAATTCCTGTCCACACACGCTTCTCTTATTCAAATATATGCTTCCTCGGAGCAACACAATATTTTTCTTCCCTTAGAAAAAAAGCCAAGCAATTCAATTTACCAGCTTATAACAGCTCAACATACTGCTTTGCTTTCTGCTTCTCTGGATTTTCCTTATTGGTCCTGGCTGTGACTGTTCTTTGTCTGTGGTTTGATTTCTTTTCTTATTGATCTTCCTACTTACAAATTGGAAAAATTAAATGCAGGAATAAGACTTGAAAATAAGTGTACAAAGGTGTACATATATATGACTGCGTACACAAATATATGCAGTTTCTTTGTAGTTTAATCTCATTCTGCAGTAAAATTTCATTGGTTTGCTGAGTTTTTCAAAGTTTCCTTCAAAAAAATAACTGTTGTCTTTTGCTGATCTCTCAATTAAATTTAAATTGACTCAATTTATGATGACCAGTCAATACTGCTGTTCTACTGAAATGTTCTCCTCTTCTCTGATTTTTTTCCCAGACCGTGACAGGGATCTATGGCAGATGGCAGCATTACCTGTCCCAAAATGAACCCTAGCCCATGGATTGCTTTTAGCTCCTCTGGTGCCAAGTGCATTGATTCTTTTCAATAAGGAATGTCCAACTGCATGTCATGCCTTTGTCAGATGGTGGTGCAGATCATCCAGCAGTCTGTATCTTACAGTTTCCTATCTTCTGCAATTTCTAGCTGTTTCTGGCTCCTGGCCCCTCTATTATCTCTGTTTTGCTTTGTGGAGATAGTATATCAAAAAATTGCTGCAGAGCAGCTATCTTCTGACTGTGCATTTCTCTTCTTTACTTCCAGCGCACCAAGTCCCTATCTGAGTTTTATTTCTTCCCAATTATTAGATTTCTTCCTCTGCTTTGCTAGTGGGTCACCCTTTGTAACCAGAAAATCTGGTCCCTCCAGATACTTTTGCCCATTAGACATGTGCAGATCCGGGGATGCCCATGCAACTTACTGTCTCCTTTTCTTTCATCACACCTTCACATCCTCATCTGAACTGCCATGCCACTCAGGCACACACTTCCATTCCTCAGCTCTTTTCTTCCACAGGTTTTACAAACAGGAGTTTTCATACCTTTGGACCTTGCTTTTCACAATGCTATGTTTAATCTAGTCATTGTTAAAAATATTCAAATGTTCAGATAAATATTTTAGTCATTATATTAATCTGATATTTGTCTAATGTGTTTCAGATGTTGAAATGTATAGTATAAATTACAAAGAAAATCCAAACTACACAAATTCACATAGAAAATGAAATATGATTGCATAAGGTCTCTTAATGCCTGAATGAGCATGCTTCAGATTCTGTGTCCAGCAAGTTGCCTCCCATTTCTATCCAGAGAAATAATGTGCTCGGTTGCTTCCTTTATTTATTTGAATTATCACTATACTAAAGTAAATAATGCAAGGTCACATGTTTACTTAATGTAGAAAACAGAAATATTTTGATTAAAAAAAACCCTTTTTCTTCCCAACAGGTATGCACTTGGCATACCAAAATTAAGATTTCAATTAATGAAACTACCATGTGCTAAAGAAAAAAAGAATGGTTCACAATCATCTACTGTATGGGAAAGAAAAAAAGCACAGGGGAAAATAATTAAAGCTACAGCCACATAAAGCCTTTTCCTTTCCTTTTTCTTTAATAAAATCTTCTTCTGAACATTCATCTATGCATGGTATAGGATCCTGGCTGATTCACTCAAGCTGTATTTTGTTTTGAGCTCTGGCAGCCTGCAATTCATCCCCTACTGCTTGGCAAGATGGAGGCTCTCACGTTTTCACAATTTAGAAGCCTGCACTTTGCAGCCAATTACTCAAATGTAACATAGGCTCAAGTGTGCTTTCTACAGAAAGCACAATAAAAGATAAACTGCCTTATACCCTGAGAATGGGTATTCTCAGCTGTGCTTGGGCAGTCAGAGACCAAGACTCCTGGGGCACAAGGCGCTCCCTGTTGCATGGCAATGTGGTCAGCAGTAGCTTGGGGAGGGAAGTATGACCCAAGGGTCCTGGTCATGGCAGCAGCTCCAGAGCTCCCTGGATATGAGATGTCCCAGGCATCCGGCAAGAAGAAGAGCCAGCTTGGACCATATGAGGCCTTTAATGCCATTGCTACCACAGTAACATAAATGCATAAGGCCTGGACAGACCCCAGCCCACAAGAACTACTACATACTATATTCCTTCTTTCAAGTCAGAAAAATGCTGCGACTGTTTTATGGCATATTTAGGACATGATTAATTTTTCATTTTCTATCAAGGAATGGGTGAAGAAAATCATTAATTTACAGACAGCGATTGATGTGCTTCTCTTACATATTGCATTTGGAGCCTAGATATTGTGGTGATGGTACACCTGCAATATGAAAGGAATGAGAGGGAAGCACTCATGGAGAAATAGTATTTATTAACATTCTGACATTTTATAATATCCCCTATTTCTGGTAATTGTACCAAGAAAGCAGACACAAAATTATATGCACTATGATGGGCATGAACCTTAGACCTCAGATAGCTCTCTATAGCAAGAAGAAATACAATAAAATCAACTACGTACATAAATAAGAAAGTATCATTCAGGACAAGTAATGATGAATGAGTCCATCATGGAGAATAAACTGTCCAGAAGAAACTCCCAGAGCTGAGCAGTTTTGTATGGAGTACACTCAACTGCAAACAGGAGAAGACTGATTTTGGCTGCATACAATACAATATAAAAACAGGTGTGCTTCTGTGTGCACCCTAGTTCTGGCCCATGAACGTGTCCTGACTTCAAGATGGAAAGAAGCTGAGTGTGACCAACACACAGCTCATGGAGATAATCTTTTAGGGAAATCTACTGAAAAGTGGGGAGTGGATCTTCCAATAGGTCCCTAGAGTATAAACTGGGTCTTTGGGCCCTCCTTAGATATGTTCTCTTGTTTACTGTGTGCAGGCTCAAAACAGCTTGTAGTGATTTTGCCATTGGTTCTCCAGTTCATATGCTCAAAATGACCCCTCTCCAAAATGCCAGGCAAAGTAAAAACATGAACAAAACCTGAAGCACTCAGTATAAAATTTGACCCTCGAACATTGGTGCCCAGTAAAAGGGACTTAGATGTGCATAGTTCCAGTTGAGATGCAACTTCGTTATGAAAAACAGCCATGTCAAAATGTACTGGAAGAAGCAATCACATGAAGTCTACAAAGCTTAAAATAAATTCATTACCTAGTGCAGAACAAGGACAAAATTAAGCCACCTCCAAACTGTAATAAACGTGGAGAATAACTTCTGCACCGAAAAGACTGTGTGATGTTTTGAAAGAAGATGTGATATCTCTCTACAAACCTCTGTGTCATTTCCGTAGGTCCTTCCAGCTAGAACAGGACAATGTGGAACTGAAACAAGAAGTGGTCGCTCTTCCTGAACAAAGAGTCATTTTAAACACAGGTTATTTCTGGAAAAAGGGATGATCAAGAACTGGATATGTACTGATCTACTTGGTGCTGAAAGAACAAAAGATAAAAAATACAGACTTTATCTTCAATGTGATGCTTTCCCTTAAACTATTCAAAGTGACTACCTCTACAATATAGGGCTCATACTTAATCCATGAGGCTATGCAGCATAATCTATCCAATACCTTGGGCTATCAACTCTGTCCAGCTGGTCATTAATCCCCAGGAAATAATCTGCACCTCAATTGTTACTGCTTAATTAAATGTAGCGATCCATCTGACATACAGAATAAGGATAGAAAGAAACTCTTAACAGAAGGTGACTCCTGCAGAATTGGAACTCACTACCTTTCCCTTGTAGACATAATGTAACACAATGTTTAATTACAGTTTATATGTGTTTCTATATTTTAAATTACTATGGAGATGCTTCCTATTGAATGCAATGTAAATGTATGTCAGTACACAAATTTAACCAACCAAACATAAAAAATATCAAATAACTCTTTCCTCTTCTTCTGTATCTCTTCTGATCTAGAAGTTCCTGAAGACAAGATCTGATTACAACTTTGGACTTGTCCTATGTCTGCTATGCCTACTCTTGACAAAATGCTGTGATAATCTTTTAGAACTAGCAGCAAAGTTGGTAGGATCTGGCAATGCAGCTCAGAGCACGTTTTAACTCAACAGTTAAGAAAAGGACCGCTCTTTAGTTCAGACAAATATGAGCACATGTACACACTTGATGCAGATGAAGAATTACTTGGCCCCTGTAGTGCCTCTTTAACATAAAGAGGATAACTTATCTGTACGTTAGATCTTTCACCAAAAATAAAAGAAATTACGATTCATGCATTTTCAGAATTGTCAGGACTATGCAAATGACAAAACTCAGTATATCAAAGCTGATTCTGTAATGACTGTAGATCTTCCGCTAACTTCGCTCATAACCCCACCATAACTCTCAACTCAGTATTTTATTATTCACTTAGCTTAGGAAATAACCTTTTGATTGTCAAGCAGCAGCTGAGAAAGGCAAACATTTCAAATTGTAAAACATGACTGAGAGGAATGAAAAGTGGTGGGCTCAACCACATGCTGAACATAGGCTAAAAGGCACAAAAGAGGACAGGGATTCATTGCTGCTCTGATATCTGAAGATAGAGCTGATACGGCACCAAGTTACAGAACTGAATGCAAAAGTCCTTTCTCGAGCCATGTATCAGGTAGCGACACAGGAAGGAACATTTCCTACTCAGACCCAACGTTGGCTATGGAAAGACAAATCTGTCTGCCAGCCCGTGCACTTGCCGGCCCTTTTTTTAGTGGGACTGTTCCCAAGGAGAAGGTCTACAGCAGTGTCAGTGACAGGTTTTAGGATGTGCCCATCTATCTCTACCTTGGGGAACTCAAGACCTCCAACTCTTCTCACCTGTACCACAGGCAAGATCTACTCTTACTGCTTCCTTACATACCAGAGTACAATTCAATCTTTGCAGTGCATGGCTCGTTTCTCTGCTCTTCTTCTTCCACTTCTACAACTACTTGCAGTTCTTCCAAATGCCATGAAGTATAAGCAATTTTTCATGATTGCAGAAAAGGTTTTTTTCAGAGAGATCTTACATAACAGACCTACTTATTTTTCCTGTGCAGCCCCTTTCTAGTATTTATTCTGAATATTGTTTTCAATTATAGTGTTGTTTACACTGTCATTAATAATGGATGAAGCACTATAATTATTTCATTTTCTTTTCTTATGTTATTCTCTGTTAAACAGTTACTACCAAATTCAAAACTCATTCATTTCAGCAGAAATTATGTATTTCTGCATGTTGTGGTTTAATCCCAGCCAGCAACTAAGCACCATGCAGTGGCTCACTCACCCAGTGGATGGGAGAGAAAATCAGGAAAAGAAGTAAAACTCGTAGGTTGAGATAAGAACGGTTTAATAGAACAGAAAAGAAGGAACTAATAATGATAATGATAACACTAATAAAATGACAGCAGTAATAATAAAAGGATTGGAATATACAAATGATACGCAGTGCGATTGCTCACCACCCACCAATCAATGTCCAGTTAATCCCCGAGCAGCGATCCCTCACTCCCCCCACCCCCCCACCCCCCAGTTTATATACCGGACATGACATCACATGGTATGGAATACCCGGTTAGCCAGTTTGGGTCAGCTGCCCTGGCTGTGTCCCATCCCAACTTCTTGTGCCCCTCCAGCTTTCTCGCTGGCTGGGCATCAGAAGCTGCAAAATCCTTGACTTTAGGCTAAACATTACTTAGCAACAACTGAAAACATCAGTGTGTTATCAACATTCTTCTCATACTGAACTCAAAGCATAGCACCATACCAGCTACTAAGAAGACAATTAACTCTATCCCAGCTGAAACCAGGACACTGCAGTTTGCAAAAATACTCAGACTGAAGTACTTATGTTAATGAGCGCTGCTACATAAAATTCACCTCAACTGACAGTCCCACATGGGAAAGGATCACTAGGATGTTAAGTTATTTTCCCAGAGAAAGGGAAAAAAAAAGTCTGAAGTAGGTCTCAGACTCCTGTTTAAAAGGTTAAAAAGTTATAGTTTAAATAATGTACTGTTATAAAAGCCAAGCCAAAACCCCAAAATAATAGGACATACACAAGTTCAAACAGGACAGGTTTTTATCCTACAGGTTACCTTACACACGAAACGAAGCACCTTCTGTCTAAGAGGATGAGTACTATCATTGTATTACAGAAAGTAAGTCACATAACAACTTACAAACCTGCTGGTGTTTATTTATTTATTTATTTTCTTGATTATAGCTATTCTAGAAACAACAGCCCCTAAAATCCAATAAAGTTAATAGAAACCTGTTGAAATAGGCTTTTTAAAAGTTAGACTTCATTGCCCAAAGAAAGGATGGTGGAATTTTTAAGACTTGCATGTAACAGGTCACCACCACTTAGCCAGTGTGCCTCCCAACTTACAGCAGGTGAAGATCAGCCCTTTAGAGAAACATCTGTATTTCTAAATCACAACAAAATAGTTATACCTTTTGTTAACAGCTGGAGAACAAACATCCGTGCCAATGTCACCAGGGGCCTCTGCTATGCAAACACTAGCAGATAACAGTGGGAAAAGCACTGAAATTATGTTGGTAATTTTTTTGATTAGCAAGAAGAGTTTCCCTTTACAAGGTGGCTCTTGTTCCTATTGTCAGGTCTTCAAAGGGGTCCTCCAGTATCACTGGGACTGTGCCTTTGAACAAAAATCTAGCAAAGAATTTAACTTTTTTGCTGGCTGAGCAGGCTATTACGCAAAGGACTGGGATGGACACCTCAGGTGTCAGCTAACCTCATGGTGAAAGTCAGACCCTTGTTTGGTGATCTAGCCACCAAGTGACAATCTTCTGCCCTATGCCTCACTGCTTTAATTCTGATGAAGCATCACATGCTGAGCTAGAGCTAGTACCACATAAACGAGTCCCAAGGATGGTTTTTTCCCTTAGTAATGTACTAATTCTTTTCCCCTTCAAGACCCGGATTTATTAACTTCTCAAGGCATTTTATGAAGCCTCTTTTTTTTCTATAACCTTTAGGTAATGAGACTGTAAACACCAACTGGAATGAGATGGTTTGGTCTATTAATATATTCTCTGTCCAGAACAGTCAATAATTACCTTAATGATTAAATATAGGTAGCGATGATTTTTAGCACAATGACATGCTCCCAAATAATAATGGATATTTGTAGCTTAGTACAGAAACCCAGGTGTACAAATAAGACCCTGTTCATCCAGATACTTCAACAGTTTGTAAATAACGGTCCCAAATATTGCAATATATTCCACTTTATCATACTTCTGTGCTAGCCCATAGGTCTCACACGAATCAACGTGATTCCTGGGTCCAAAAATCTATGTCAGCAGATCAAAAAAATAACAGACCCAATGTAACTTAATATTGCTACTTACTATAACAAAACCCTGTGACAAAGTGACTGGTTGAAGGCTATATTTAAAGTAAGCAATTTACAAATCACTTGGCATTGGTTTGAAGGGCAGGGGCAGATGTACAATGACCCAATCTTGTGCAAAAAGTCAGGCATCCCAGTTACATGTATTTGTCTTTCATGCTACATAAGTTCATCTGGGAATAATTACTTAAGTAGAACATAATTTTTCAGGTGATAAATTACACCATGTTTTCATATTCCAAAACCTTCTATCCAGACATCATTTGCTACCAAGTGAAATTTTGGACTTATTGCCTATCTCCCCAAATGCATTTTTAAACAGAATAATGACCCAAAGGCCTGAATTCTTTCAAGCTCAGTCACTGACTCAGGCTCCTAATATTTAAATGGCCCCTTTGGAGATGCTGCATCTTTTCCTTGACCTCAGAGTATTCTTGATGACACAGTTAAATGACTAAAGACAGGTGGGATGAAATGTGGGCCAACGAGTACACAATCTTCAGTGATGCCCACATCGGTCTCCCTACTAGTCCAGGGGATGCTATATTTATTTTGCACACAGCTAAATAAGAGAGAAAAAGGATTATTTTCTTTTTTTAAAAAAATGGACAATGTAATAATAATCAGAAAAATTGGCAAGTTGTGCTACAAGACAGGTGCACAACCTAAAGCCATACTTGCTCATATTTTCAAAATTAATAGGTGTCAAACTGGGAGTGTCCTTCTATCATTTCATGAACAAGATTTAATGCTTGACCGGTTCACGAAAATAAATAAATAAAATTATATTGTAACCATGCTTGTTTGCAAATCCAAACCAGTAAGAGCTTTTGCTGAGGTGAAATACATCTGCATTACTGAAGTACTGTAAAGCACACTATATTAAAGATCCAATCAATCCACCTCTCACAGCAGCCTGTAGCAGTGTTTCAACTGATTTCAATGAGAGCTGCGTCAGTCTCTAAGAAACCTTAATGCATGCTCTCTGCTAACCCTCCTCCCTCCCTACCCAAACGAAAAACACTGAACTCTGCTCTTCTCTTCTGGTTCAACATCATGTCTTTCTCCTCCCTCCTTCTGCTGTAATAAATATTCTCTCTCTATCCCTGTTACTGACAATAATGTAGGTGAACTCTGCACCACACACATCTGTCATTATTAATGACCACGGTGGAGAGAAACGATAGCTCACTCTTAGGAATCAAAAGGGCAAAATGCTTCAGAATTTTCCATTCACATTTTCTTTTTTAAGCATACTTGCTTGGTGACTTTCCAAAGTCATGAGCATGACTTGAACAAGAAAAATCTCTCAGTGTTTAACCTTTGCATAGAAAATTGTTTGTTTAAACAGAGGACACTTGTTACTCAGAAAGTCTCATTTGCTTATAATAATGCTATGTGCAGTATTTTGCAGAATATGATAAACACAACAAGATGTCTAAGTCCACATGGAAAATAATTTTGTTGCTAGCAACATTACATTTCTTTCAAACAAAAGGCTTACATTGGGATTGTTTTCTTTGCCATTCATTCCCCTACCAACATTGCTAACCCAGAAAGTGCAAGACTGCATCTGAACTAATTGTGAAAAATGCTGCCAGAATGACTGTGACCGCATGACTCGTACAGTACCCTGAACTCTCTCAGAAAGGCTATCCTGATAATAGCACTTTACTGGGACTGAATGTAAAGACTAGTTCTTTATAGGCAGCTGATGAATTCTTGATATTTTTTTTCTCAAGACAGCAAGCAAAATTTGAGAAGCTGCAGCAATTTAACCGTATTGCTGTATAAGCCTTTGTCCCTAACATAATGATGTGCTCAGCACATCCGGTGCTTTGCATGTACCAGAACACATTGCATAAAGGTACTGCACAGGAGGGACAAAATGTATGTCTCTAGTAAATTTAGTGTTTGAAGACACTACATCTCACACAGTGCAGGGGCAGTTTATAACACAAACTATCTATGTTACCACAGTTTTTGCTCAACATGTACAGGCCCAGAAGTCTCAAACTTCCTCTTTCCTCTAACATTTACACTGTAAATAGTTTTAGATATTTTCCTATCAGCTATTCTGACCTCAAGTGAGACTGTGTAATAACCATTTGTTAGTTATGCTAGATGTGCCTGAATGGGCAAGCACACTTAAGAGCAAATGTAGTGTTGGTAATAGCAAACACATACCAAAAAAACATGTAAATACTAGTCATTATGAGGTGACAAAGATGTTAGCCTCTGCTTTGCTAGGCCTATAGTACATCAAAGACACTGTTGGGTTTTTTTTTCTCGTAACCAGCTCATGGGTTAAAACTTTATGTTCGCATTCCATGTGAGCTACATACTATACATATCTGTCACTTGTCTTTAGCATTTATGTTGATAAAACTTGTCATGAAGGTTATTTTGACTTACTGGAAATGGGCTTTTCCAGAACATAAATTTTAAGGCTTAAGTAGACCCGCGTTAAAACCACTAATATGTTCTGCTAAGTCTCTCTTGTCTTCACTCAGCCTCCTTACAATGTTTTAAGCAGTTTTATTGACATTTGAAATTCTCAAAATGTCAGCTCTTGGCAAGTGTTGCAGTCTAAAAGTGTTATTAGTAGTTCTCTTAGGAAGTGTAAAAGAATATTTTGTAGGAACAATTTTGTCTTTCAACAAACCTTTTGAAAATTATGTGATAACCACAAGTTCTGCACAGGAAAGAAAATAACCTGCAGATGCCTCAAATCATATTCAAGAAACAAATTTTTAGCAAAGTTACATTATTTGGTGACCCACTAGTCTGCATTCAAGTCATGATACAATCACCACTTCCCAAAGTATTGCTAGGTTCTCAAAAGGAGGAGAAACACTGTGAGAAGAAACCTTCTCTCACAGTACGCTGCCTCATTGCTCCCACCATCTCTCATTTGGTAGGTAAGTATTTGATGGGTCTGACCCCAGACCTTCTCTAACCAACAGTCCCTCCAGTCATTTTATGTTAGCTTGCAACCAGAGAGGTGTCCTGAGTGTTTTACTCCTGTAATTCATCTCTAAGGACACTGATCCTTCTTCTAGTATGAATGAGCACAGAAATGCCCTGGACCACACCAGGTCGTCAACTGCAAATGCCGTCACTGCTGCTGGAAGCCAAGTTGTGGTGGGGATTGATCTACACAGCTGGTTTTCTTACCCTATGAGCAACATATGAAAGCCATCACAGGGCAGAGAATGAAGAGATACATATCACATACCTCAGAGAGCTAAGCTGCATGTGTGGGTCCCCAGGGAAGAAATTATGATGGCATGTTACAGTTCCAGTGCTCCACCAGGGTCAACCCACCATGGACAACGCTGATGAGCTCTGTCTTTGCATGACCAACTGGCATCAGCCCCAAAGACTCTCCAGAGTCAGAGGAGTCCCTGAGACTCATGCTGGTCACCCCATCTTACTCCATGGTTAAGTTATTTACAGCTCAGAATGCCTCAACATATCTTGGGGCTTGGAGGAAGATGTCAGAGGAGGAAAAAAGGAGTGTCTTTCTCACTTTGTATAGCAGTACACTTGAATTCTAATGTGTTCGTTCAAAGGCTGAAGGAGTCTTACTTAATTTTCAAGCCACACAAAATGCAAAGAACTATCAATAAGTATCATAGGATCATAAAAATCATTCATTCCACAAAACTGTTCTGAAAGAAATTAGTGTGAATCACTTCATCCTTAAAACTGAGAAAACATTGTGGTTTTAAATACTCAATATTATCAGCCAAGCAAATTGGCCCAGGTCAAATGAGCAAATCTAAAAAATGAGATCACTAAATTTTCTCAGCTTGATAGCTTAGTAATAAATAATGTGCTTCTATTCAATCTGTACATTAAGTCTTTTATGTGGCCTTAAGGCAATGTCTTATGGCTGTGCCCATTACAGGGTAGCCATAGAAACTGACACATTTATTTCTTGGATTAGTGTGCCATTGAAAATATTAATATAATGCAGTAAATGGGGATTTAATCTAATCTACTGATGGTAGCATGAAGTTACTAAAAGGTTGTATGCTCTTCCAGTGGAAGAAAGATTATATCTGTGGAGTACAGCTCCAGTAAAGCTGGAGTACAGCTCATGTTTTGGTTACAAACACCATCTAAACAATCTATCACATTTCACAAACCCCACTGAATTAAACAAGTTACATGAAACATACAGGTATGTCCACCAAGCAGGTACCTGTTTCATATCCTAAGTCTTCTTCCCAAAGCTGAAGTGTCAAAACTGAAAGTCATAAAGGAAGAAAAAATGGAGATGCTCTGCATATTGTGTAAGCACTGCAAGTGAAGCAGCATCTCACCCTGCAAATATGCAAAGCTGTGCTTCATGGACATGCCATTAGCAGCAAAGCCTATACCCATATTACAAGCAACATTTTCATGGCATTCAGTTAATACCTTCACGTCAAAAAAAAAAAGAGCAAAAAATCATGTAAGGAAAAGATTTAAAAAATCTTGATTCTTGAGAAGCAAGATCTGTGGTCTTCTTAATTTGTAGGCCCCTACCAGGTGTCCATAAATATTAGGGCTCCATTTCAGTAGATCATATTTGACTCAGGTTCCTTGTAATAATTCATAGTACTCAAGTTCTGACTACCCTTTACACTGCAGTATACTACATAAATTCAGAAGATATATTCTGACAGATGAAGCATTGTTGAAAAGCTAAGTACAGCACTTTGTCCTTGAAATGTTAACATGTAATGCCATAAAGTATTCAAATAATAATTTACTCAATCTTTCAGGGTAATTAATTAAAACGGTCTAGGTGTTAGAGAAAATCACCTTGAGCTTATAAAATTGGAATGCCTCCCCTTTTCTTCTCTGCATGCAAGCTGCTCCAATGGACTTACCACATGCTTTCCCAGTTATGGTTTTTGATTTCAGCAGATAATAAATAGCCAGGATCTAATTTTGCCATGTCAAAACCGATTATGTTTCACAAGAAAAGGTGGAGTGCTCACCTACCAGATGAAGGTGAAACATAAAACCACTTTTATTTATGTGATGTGTCCAAATTCAACTCAACCTGGCACTAGGTACTGGGAGTATGTAGACTTTAACTGTCATACGAATTTATGCATCCCTGGAAAATGTCAAATATAAACATAAATTTAATCAAGGAATGGAAACCTTTATTATCAAAGAAATACACACAGGTTTTGACAACTAATGTAAATTATCTTAATGCATTTTTCACTTATTTTTCAGAAGGTCAAATAAAAGAAGAAGAAACATTGAACAGAGACATTGCTGATGAAAATATTTCAGGCAAGTCCTGGTCCAATTATTAATGCTGATGTTCCAAAAGGAATTTGTGCTCTTTAGCAACAGCATTGCATTCAGATGCGAGAGTTCCTTTTCCCATTCATTACAATGAGATAAAACAGAAGGCTTACAACAACAGATAAACAAGCACTCTGTATTATTCTGTGGTTTTCCTCAGTTGAGTAGTCTTTGGACAGCATTTTAATGGCTGAAAAAAACCCTGCACATGATGAATAAGGATGCCATTCTCAATTAACATGGACAAAGGATCATAGCCATATTTGGCAAATGAGGTAGTTGTGGTGTAAGAAAAGCAGGAGTATTCACAGACATTGCCACATACATCACTGTCCGCAAATCAAAACAAGTTAATGACATTTTTGTACATCTGCCCAACTACATGACTACACATTAGTATGGCAAGTACTTATTAGACCCAAATTAAATAGCACAATGATTATAGTTCATATTTACTAAATATAGTGTTATTAATTTATACAGCACTAAATATGGATGCTACCAGCATATAAATAAATTATGAGTACTGAACCAAAACAGCCCAACTTACAAAATATATTATCTTCATTAAATATATCTCAGCTCTACAACTGCCACTATCCATAGAGCTTCCATTAAAACATATACTGTGAGGGAGGAAGCATCAAACTGTTATCCATTCTTCCTAACAAGTGCACTGACAACACACCGGCCTCTCAATCCCAGCAGATTCCCTCCCAGTCAGCCTCTACTGGTACACATAATGTCACCAACACAGAATTATCAGCACTCAATTTTATAGGTGGGTCTCAGATGAATAGATCCCAATTCTACAAACATCTCAAGTAAGACCAGCTACCACAAAACTTAATTCAATAAACCCACATACCATCTGAAAAATGCTGGATATCTTATATGAAAATTCAGTGTACTTTGGCCATGCAAATTGAACAAGATTTCCCATGCCACCGAAGTCCGTCAAGAAGTCTGAAACTCATTAGTGAAGAGTGGGGCAAAAAAACTGCAGTTCAACCCATACCCAGTTAAGAATGGGATTTCTAACACTTAGAGGAGGAACCTCAGTCAAGACCAGTAGCACACACTAGCAATTCTTGCTGTTGAACATTAGAAAACTCTTTCCTACCTAGGGATGCCTTCAACGTGGATTTTACGTACCAGTGGTTATGTGCAAGCTTAGCATACCATGCATTAACTTCATCATCTTTTTAATAAGATGTTACATTAATTTTAGGTGCTTGGGAGTCACAAACTAAGGCATGCTGGCAAGCCAGATGAACAAAGGATACATTGAGGAATCATCTGTTACCTATCTCTACTTCTAAACTGGCCATGATAGTTTTACAGAGGATTTCTATTCCAAAGCTTTACCTGTATTTAAGCTTTAGAAAGCAACCAGTATAGACCTCTGTCACAATCACACCTAAGTTTCTAATTTAAATACTAATACCAAGGCACTTTTCTGAAGATGTTCTGAAGATTGAGAAAACTGATATCCCATTTCTTTAACCCACAATTCTGGTTTATCCGTAGTTAACAATCTGGATCCTGAAAGATATCACTGCTAAACTTGAATGTTTCTTTCTATCATATAATTAATTATTTGGCTAAATTTGTGCAAAGTAGAACTTCGACACACTTTACTTCTGTTTCATAAAAGATTTGGCTTTCATCTGATTTTTTTTAAAGATCTCACTTTTCACTTTTATGGGATCAGTTTTCCAACAATTGAGCTTATCAGCCACATCTACACCGCTAGTAATTCAAAACCATGGCATATTTATTGATTCCAAAAAGCTATTACATGATATCGCTTGCGTCGCTGTATTTGATTAGACTGAGTTATTGGAGGAACTAACAAAAGATTACTCAGAACTCAGCACAGAGCTTATATAGATGTCGTCTTACCTGACATCTAGGCTATTTGCTCTTGCACCTTTATTTATAAGTATTACACACAGATCAAGTTTTGCACAAAACAAATATCCAACGTACCTTTATCTCCATTTTGTTATTCCACCGTTAGAAAAGAAACAACTATAAGAGATAGGTTGTAGGTATGAAATGTTTATCCACTCCTTTAAGAGAATATTAATGAACAACTATGTAAAGTTGTATTGATGAGTAAGACATATTACGACTAAACATCACCCAAGTTCAATTTAAACCTGAGCTATATACTACATCTGAATATAGTATATATCAGATATTTATATATGAATATAAATTATGCACTTCTTTGGACAAAAAAATGCCCATAAGTTTAAAACATGAATATGTTAATTAGATTTAAATTCATCCATTATAGAAAATATTTTGACAAGTATCCTGAGAACAGTGTTTTTAAAACAGTTCAAGGCATTAAATACATGCAAATTTTGACAGTCAAAAATGCATACTGCATAGCTGAGATACTATCATTCTTCTTCACAATCACTGCAGCCTCTAGCTAGATACAGATTTTTCATGACAGACAGAAACATTTCCTTCTGTGTATCTCATATTCTTAGATTTCTACTTCAGAATGATTCCTGAAACACTTTCAAAGACAGACTTAAAACTACTGCAAACTAGAATGGTTATTATATATTTCAGTTAGCCAGGGCTGCCAACACCAAATCATAGTCAATCTCTTTTTAAGTGGAACTGTTTGCCACTGGAATCTCTTCCACTGGTGAGTGTTAGGACATGTTTCATTCTTGAATTACCCGCACTAACAGTGCACCTATAGGCTGTTTCCCAAATATGCGTAAGGTAGATGTATACACGGGGTTTGTGTACACAGGCAGATGAGTGCCCACATCAGTTTGAAGTATAGTCACTCTTCTGCAAAATCCCAATGTAATTTTAGGGCAGAGTTTCAGAACTGGCAAAGAAACATTTAAAATTTGTAACTAAAAGGTGAAGTCTGCCCCCTCTTTGCTTGGCAGCCCTCCTACAGTCACATGGCAAGCCAGAACAGCTCACTGACTGAGACAAAAACTTAGTCTGAAGGACTAGGAAGCAATAATGTCCATCTGCTTTCAAAGCAGAGTATCTTTACACAAAGGCATCCTGTGTGGGCATGGATGTGTCTGCATGGGACGCTACTGTGCAACAGCCAGTATGCCATAAATTCACATCACCCAGGCCCACAGCCCTCAACCACACACACAGCCTGTTGTAGATCACTGCAACAAAACTCTAACATAGAAGTGGGTCAGGAAACTGCTCAAAGGAATAGTGGACAACCTCCCTGTATCAGGAAAATACACCGATTCTTTAGTTACATGGATCTACTTACGCGAGGATTTTGAATTTGAAATGGAGGTTTAAAGGAAACATGGAAATTTTTACAAAGTAGTAACAGCTGGTCCTCAAGGAACTATGGAGATGTCCCATGCAGGCGGCAGCCTGGACCACACTGTGAGAGCATCACAGCTTCGCGTGAGTCACGTGTTTCTGAAAGCCCCAAGTGAGAGCATGTGGATGGAAAGACATGCAATTGTTTTACAACAAAAACAAGTTTCCTGGCATGAGCTTCCCTCACCTACTGAAGTTACCTTCCAACTACCAGCACTCTTTATCCCTACTTACTTGGAAAAAGAGCTGCAGGGAATCTTGCAGGGAGTATTGCAGAGCACCAGGGTATCAGTGGATTTGTGCATTTGTCTCTTAACCCAGATTTGCAGCTTACACGTGCCTCTGTCTTGCTAATGAAATACCTTTTGGATTGATCCACTACACAGGGAAAAGTAAAACTAACTGATTATTGTTTGAGGAAACCGCAACTCAAATGAACCTCAGCCACAGTTTTGCAACTGCAGGAGGGACAGATAAAATGTGATCTTGTAACTGTGACAACTAATACTAGTTTAATACTTTAAAATCTTTGTGTTTGATGGACCTTGGAATGCACATGTACTTATAGGAAAAACAACACTCGATAGAAAATGAATTTAATGTTCTCAGTAAGGTTTCTTTAGGGCCAGTATGTATAAAATGCAATAGTCCTGAAAATTAGCCCCAGGTGTATCATTTTGTTAATATAAGAAATGTGCAGGATATCTAGAACAATAAAGCTTACGTAAATCTTTTCATAAGAAAAAGGGGTACCTAAGATAGGGTTATGTAGCTGACCTGAAGCCAAATCACAGTCCTTGAAGAAAGCAAAACTCCTCTGGACATCAGTGGCATTTTTCCTAGGGTAAGAGCTGCAAGGCCAAGCCTGTTATTGAAATACTTTGGTACCATGAGGCTCTAAAAGCCAAAGCAGTGATAAGGGCAGGAGAGCTGTTATATCTGTACCATAAAAAGAAAGATTCTAGAGACGTTATTGCATTTAAATGTATTCTGATATTGCATTCTGCTTTTCCATCTCAGCAGACACTGTTTCATCCGAACAAGATGGGCATAACATAGAGCACAGTATTTTATATTAGATGTAGTTATAAGGGAAGAACAACAACCTTGCAATGACTCACTCACAGGACCAATTCATAGGTTACACCGAGTATGAAAGGCAATTTCAGAATAGTGGTGGAAGAAAAGGAGTTTTATAACAGAGGTGATACAAACTAATTTGGAGACACAGATACATACAGAACAGAGTACACAGTGTACTGTACATGCTTCTTCAAGGGAGGAAAGAATGGTTCCTTTTTCAAATGCAGTGGTATCTGCAAAAAATAAAGTCCAATTCTGTTCAGTACTGTAATGATTTCATTACAAATGCTGAAACATATTAAAAATTCAACACTAAAAAGACAGTGGCTTTGTACTTGTGCTGCACTGAGTCTAAACACAAGATACTAAGAACAGGAGACTGAATTAAGGCAGGACTGGTGACAGACATTGGCAGTCCTATACAAGTGGTGCATGCAGAATGTAATAAGATATTCAGGAGTGTATTTCAGTCTATATTCTAAAGCACTGAGAGGGTAAAGTTTTGCTCATAGCTGCATTCCTTTTTAGGAAAATGGGAAAAAATGGTAAGAAAATAGAAGATTTGTTGAATTATTTCACAAACAGCTTGTCACAGTTCTATATCCTAGATGATACATCTCTTTGTCAGGACAAACATAATGAAGTTCACCTTTTAAAATCTAATGCAACAGACTTCTATTATCACTAGGGTTGTAAAAATAGCATCTTCTACAAATGAACTGTACCATAAAAATTGATGCTCATGAAATGTTATTATAATCTGAAGTCTAAAACCACAAAGCAAGAAAATTCCGAGTTAAACTGAAACTTCATCCTTAGCCCACCCAAAAGTGTTTAGACACAGCAGGGCTTGCCAAAGAGCAATAATCCTATATACAAAATATGCTGCCATAACTAGAAATTTCAAACTAAGTATGGAATCCCAGCTCTAATTCTGACCTTTCTCTTGCCTATTTTTGTGGGTATAAGCAAGTCCTTTCATTACTGCAGCACTGGTGTGGTTAATAACCTTAAGGTAATTTTTTTTAAACTATTTCTATGCAGCAGAATTCATTTGCCAGCTTCTCAGTTGCACAGTCAACTGTACTGTTTTGTAAAGGCAAAGAAGGGGAAAAACCAAAACACAAATAGTAAAATTATTTTTACAGAGTACTGTGGAGTGGCCCTAAAGGAAAAAGAACTCACATAACTGAGTGGTTCACTCCTTGTACTCCAAACTTGTCGACTTCTTTTTCTTTTTTTTTAAGAGCTACAGGCATAAGTTATTGAACCACCAGATAAGGGCTGAAATAAGATCTGTTGTTGAGGAAGAACAAGGTTCTCATCCAAGTTAAGAGATAAGAAATTGGGATGTGGAGAAGAGTGATTTTATCAGTGACGGGAAGGGAAGGTGGGGAATGGGACACGAGATGGCATAGCATCTCATAGTGTTTCTCTAGACCTCTACAATTAAGTTTGTGTTGAAGGACCTCTCCCTCCATTGCTGGAGACTACTCCTTCTCTCACCAGGATCTATTTTTGGAGAGACTACTTTTCCCCATTTCTCTTATGTGACCTCATCAATGTAATGATCACAAAAGGATTTCCTCATATTTTTGGACTCTACCTTCTTAAAAGAAACTTCCTGGCAGGAGATGGTAAATCAGCTGCTGAAGACACAGCCTCTGTTGCAGGATGTCAGGACTTCTATGGAATATGAGCGAGGAAAGTAGCAGATGAAGGCAGCAATGGAATAGCTAACATGACATTTCATGGACTGAAGACAGAAAGCACTTCTCAGAGAAGCCCCTGCAGTTCAGGGAGTTTGTTCCATGAGCCAGCAAACGTTGCCTGGAGTCATGCAAGTCCACAGAAAGAGCAACATAATGCACCATAAAGACTTCTGTAAATGCACATTCATGGAACTTTTAACATCATCCAGTACTACTTCACTTGATCAGTCCTAATCGTAATAGCTCTGCTGTCATGTAAATCTGAATTTGGCTGTTTTCCTTAAAACAGGCATGTTGTCACACAAGGTCTTTGAACCAGAGATTTCTGAATCACTCCAAAGAACTAAGGGTTAAAGTTAGTCTGCCTGGGGCACACCCCACACCTCCCTTCTCCACTGACAGTACAGGGACTTCAGGACCCTCCAGTGGTGTCCCTTCTTGCCTAGTGAGCTGGTCAGCTTTTCCCTGCAGATAGCTTAAGTGTCCATGCTGGTGGAAATGATGTCCAGCTTTGTCCAAGACCAGTCAGAAAATCTATTTTCTACAGGTTAACTTCATGTTTTCTTCTGTTATAGCACAAATTCCTAATCACCAGGTGACTGGTACTCTGAGTAAGGTTGCAATTTATCTGTCTTTTCAAAGCTCAGCATCTGTACAGGGAGAATATTTGAAACATACAGGGTGAAAGGACTCTCCTGGCAGAAAGGAGACTAACATTCAGTGATGGTAAAATGCAAATACATGCTCAAACCAGCGCTGAGAGACCACGGCCCCAGCTCTTTTCCTTAGATGAGTTCCTTAAACACTCGGTGCCTCCTTTCCCTACTCTCCTCTCCCGTGCTTGACTGAACAACATGCAGCTACCAGAGTGGATGGAAAGCCCACGTTCCCTCATAACCATGTTTCATCTTTACCCAGGATAACAAGACCTGATGATTATGATACTCTTCTATTTGTAACTCCGCATAAACAGGGAAATATGCGTTCCCATACTGTTATTTTCAGCTTTGTATGGGTCCATTGCAAGCTCAGTAGTAAGAATAAGGGAAGATTCTGATGAGTGAATGGCAGAAAATTAACCTCCAGGTCTGGTACATCACTGTGCCCCATTGTTTCAGAATATGCTTACAACTCTAATATAAGCAGAGAGCTTCTAACATTGCTAGAAACCCAGGCAACCATGTAGAAAGCAGCAGGTTAACGGCTGGCTGTTGTAATTAACTTGTTCCTAGAAAGTCTGAAGTCTTCTCCTCCAACAAAAAACTTCTAAATTCAGAACTTTACCTATTTTATTCTGCAGTAAATATTAACATTTACATTTTGAATTTCTGAAAAGAGCGACTAAAACCAAAGCTCAGTTACAGAATGCTGCTTTAGTATTTCCACTGTAATGTTCTGTTTGAGAAAGTCCTCTGGAATCAGAGCACTCTTAAAAGGGCAATGGATTCAGCTGAATAATATATTTTTCCATTTCAAAAATATTTCTTCTCTGAGCTTTCATTATTACATACATGAGCTCCCTTGTAGGTCCAAAGAAAAATATTATAGGACAAACTCTAAGGATTTGTACAGTAAATCCTCAGTTTTTACTAGAACTAAAATAATTTATACACATTTAGAGAGCTTAGTATGAAATGTGCATTTAGCATATCCTACTTTAATTACTTCTATACGCATAGTATCTATATATGATAATAAAGATATAAAGATACATATAATACAGTTTATCTTATCTCACAATTGCAGGCTTATCTATAGTACATATTACTGTAATTTTGGTCACAATACCTGTATTTGGAGTTCAAGTGGTATTTTTAACCTTAAGGAAACTCAACCAGCTCCATTATTTGCAGCACACCTTTCGAATTCAGCAGAAGAAAAGATACTGAGATAGAAAAATGCCTTTTGTTCAGAGGTAAACTGTTAAAATTACTAAAGCCTTAACTTCCACTTGAGCTCCTCAGCCCAAAATGTGGGCATCATGACAAAAAAATAACACAAGTATTCTCATGTTGGAACCCAATCATTAGAATGTAAGCATGCCTCATGGCAGCCTGTGTCAAGGTATCCACAGAAGGAAAGGATTGGTAAGAGAGAGATGAAGATTTTCCCAGACACAGCAACACTTGATCCTCCCCTCATTCACCATGACAAAACTCTCCCTGCTGCTACAAGAGTTAACTCTGCAGCAGAAAAATCTGTGCAGCAATATTGAAGAGCCATAGACACTCCTGATAGACAATAGTAATGAATGTCATGGATACAATTCAATGAATCAGTAACACACACAAAGAAGACATTTTTGAAAGAATGTTGTTTGGGTTACAAAGTGAAGATGCCAAAATGTGGAAAATGTCATATTTAAGGCTGCCTGAAAGTCTAACTCAGGTGCCATTTGTAACTGCATTAATGATAAAGTTGCAATGGCGTGATCACTTATTCCACATCTGCTGTTTGACTCCATCAGCTCCTGCCAATGGTAACTTACTAAAGAGCAAAATCAAGACATCCTTAAATCTGGCATTCCCAGCCTTTGTTTCCCAGTGTTTGACTTCATAACCTAACAAAGTCCTGAAGAAATAAAGTCCTCATGACAGCAACGTTGTAATATTCTCAACACTGTAACAAGAGCTACTATGGTGATTTACAAAAATGGCCCTGGTGTTAATGCAAAATTACAGCTTCAGAGTCTGCTCTCATTTTTATCAAAACCTTAGTTACAAGCTTTACCATGTTGCACAACTGAAATATTTTCTTTCCTCAACAATGAAAAAAACATTTAAAAATTCTTCATTTCTTTTAGGTTTTGACTTCCAAAGTCTACAATTTTTTCTGGCTTTGGGAGCCTTGTGGACATGGTACCTATAATGGAAAGCTCCCCAAACCAGGAATAATTTTAGAAATTCTCTCTCAAAAAAAAAGTTTTATCAGAAGTGGAAGCACCAAAGGTCTGAAACTTGCACAGATGTGAGCCCAAACAAATCTAAACACAAGCACCTTTGGGTGTCCAGAAAGCTATGGCTCCTCATTGATGCATTTGCTCATAGGACTTGAATGCACACTGTACAGAGGGAGTTGTACTTTCAGATTACTATCTTTGCCATTTCCCATTTCCCTCTATTTTCTACTCAGAAATCCTGAAAATCCCTGGAAGTGTCAGTTCCTATTAGATCCAACCATTCACTGATGTCATATATTACGTCAGAAGGGCTTCGCTTCATTAGAAATAAAGCAAAGTCTTGGCTTTCTTAAGGTATTCATAGTTTTTAAGCACTACTGAGGGTTTACTGATGTTCAAGACATAATTAGGCGAGATGCACGTTAGTCCAGCACAGGAGTGAATAGGCTCTGTACAGGTGCCAAAGTTAAACAGCATGTTGTCAGACAAGGTGATGTTCGTTGCTGTTGTAGCCTTAAGATTCAACAAGTGGTTGGCACCCTCCATTCCCACACTTCACACAAATATAAACTGAAAGTGCAAGTTAGCCCTACACAAAGAGTAAAAGGGCAAAAGGCAGTCAATTTGCTTTTCATCCGAGAGCACTGATAACTAGGAAAGAAACTTTTTGACTAAGTAACAATTCCTTCCCAGGGGTCCTCACGGAAAAATGCAACTGTCATTCCCCTTTAGATTTCAATGTCCCTGTACAGACAAAAACCACTAACTCAGCTAAAAGTTCCCCACAACTGCGTTGTAGCTGTGCTTTCAGTTGCCAATGCTTCATGAGCTTTAAAAAAAAATACAGTCAATGTTGTGGTTTCTGATGTAAAATGAAACCTGGAATCTAATTTGAGACATCAAAATCTAATTACTATTCATAATAACGAACCTTTGGCTTTGTCATTTTCACCTGCAATGTTCCTGGCTATGGAAAATTTTGGGGTCTATTTATCAGTGTCATTTTGCAGCGATGTATCATTTACTGTTCTTAAGAAAAAAAAAAATATTTAAGTGGCATTACAATTGATACCAAAACTCAGTTTTATTATCAGACTCAAAACTGAGGTCTCTGTCAGTCCTTATTGAGGTAAATCTCCCCCTAAAGTAACAGTGTTGCCCAAAGAGTGTGGATCAAATCCAGAATGAATGAGAAAGCCCGCTAGCTCCCACACATACGAAGAAACCCCCACGATTTCCCCATGTCTTCTATAAAGGTGCAAGACGCAAGGGCAGCCTGCCTCAGTAAATTTTTCCACTCACTTTACTTTTTTTTTTTATTTGACTGATTTTGTTCAAAGTACTCTTGGAAAAAAAGTAGAAAGATAAACACACTGCTGCTAGCAAATGCCAGAAGAAAAATATATTCTAGCAGTCTTTGGCCAACTTAGACTTGAAATGAATTTACATCATCAAAATACCTCTTAATTGTGTTAAAACATTCTGAAAACTTATTGCACACATTTTTCTTCCAAAATTCACAGGAACCTTTTGCTTTACAGTCCATTCTTCACTTGCATGCCCTTTCTCTCTCTCTTTGGAAAATATATCAATTGTTTATTAAAAAAAAGAAGTGTTTTGGCATGGCTGACCTGTAGAGATATGGAGCTAAGCAGAGTCCGGTGAATCTACTCACTCTGATATGCACACATGATACGCAATTAAAATCTCCATTCACATTCCTATGGGGTTGTCAATCAAGAGAAAAGCCTTTTTGACAACATCCAGTGAAGCGTACCAACTAACTGCTGAACAGGAACTTAAACAGTAACAGCTTTTGTTACTAGCAAGAACGGATTTTACCAAGATTGGGCTCAGTTTCTAAAGAAATCATTATGTTAAAATTTGGGGGGCTTTTCATTAAAAATTAAAATGTGTCACAAAGCTATTGTGTGTGAAGCTATCATATTATGTAATACATGAGGGTTATCAGATGTATGTGAAAAAAACCTCTAACCTTTCTTGACTGTAGGAAACAATTTAACCTTTCATATTTAGAACAATGAACAATGATCACAAGCCAGTTTTTAGCAAGAGAACATTATTCTAATTGCATGTTGTCTATTTGGTAGACACTGAATATCTTTTATAACCATATAAGCTTCCCAGCCACAAAACTAACACCGTAAAAGGTCTGCTACTGCCAAAAATGATATTGTGAACAATTTATTACTGACAGACTGGAAAATGATGTGGCTTAATTATAAGTATTTGCAACTCTGAAAATATACTAACTTTGAATTTATGACAACAGAGGAGAGTCTTTGATAAACACTGAAGATGCTAACATTTACTTTCTAATACCCAGTTAGATAATGCACAACTCGTAAGAGCATTAGGGTACTTCAAAATCAAATCTGTAAAGGTAAAACCAGTAAAAATAAATAGGTCATTATTAATCTGCTGTTTGTGTTTTGAGCACTAACCTTGAACTACAGTTTTCCAACATGCTAATATTATTAGATATTGAAATATTTGCCCTCTTGCTTATCACGCTCCGTAACTGAAGACAGAGCAGATGCATCCTGACTATTAACAGTCATGACAAATTGCCTTACTAATGAATGTTACACACTGAAAGTGCCATAACTGATTAAACTACAATTTCCCACTACCAGACAGAGAGAGACTTGGGAACTCCAGCAGTGGACAACTCTGATGTTCTGCCAACAGGCCTTCAGGGCACAGTGTGGTATTTAGAAAAACACACTGTAAATTCCATATGAATATATTCTGAAAGACTATGTGTATACAACAGGTTTTAAAGAACATTAGATGAAACAGCTTAGGTTTGTAGCCGATGAGCCATGTAAAATAGATGTGTTTTAACAATTTTAGTATCATTACAAGGCTGCATTGGAGAATATTTCTGTTGGGTTCCTCTACCCACCTCCCCACCTCCCCAAACATTGCTTGTGCTTTGCTTTCACATAAAATCTTTCTTTTGTCAGTCTCTTTGTCGGTGCAAAATTGGCAGCGGTTCAAATTCAAAGTACTCCTATTCATTTACTGACCATTAAACCAATGTCATTCTAGTTCACATCAGCCAGAGAGCTAAGCTCTAAAAAACATAAAAGGCTTGCTTCACCACTGACGAATAATGTGTACATTTTTACAGAGCTTAAACCTTAATGCTTTGCCTGAAACTAACAATACAGTATATCTTATCATTCCTTTTTCACAAGCAGGCAGCTGCTGAAACGCTTGCCACTTCAAAATATCAATTGCTTGCCAGAGTTGTCCTCAACACACCCTGTCAAACTCATGTATATTGTGCAATGAAAATGGTGCAGGACTGAAAGCTAGAAATTGTGTCAAATTCTGCTGTAAGGGTATGATGTGCAAAGAACAACGTATGACAACCGTAGAGACTACAAACAATAGCAATGGAGCCAGACACTACATATATCACAACTGTGCCTGTACATATTTTATTGTATGTATTATATATTTAAAGCATGACAAATGTGTCATTGAAGCTATGTGCTACACCAGATAGAAACCCTTCAGCTAGTTAAGCTGTTTCATTTCTCTTGATGGAAGTGTAGTGGTATTTTTCTGCCCTCTGAACATTTGTTTGTAAATCACACAGCACAAAAAACCCATCAGGTTTTCAAAATGAGTAAGAGAAAACAAAAGGCAATACTACAAGATGAGAGAACGAGATTTTGTTCAATTAACACTTTTGCTTTCCTCCAAGGACACATAGCCAGGCTACCTTAAAGAATATCTGAGGCTATGCAAGACAAATGCAATATTACTGTGCCCATAAATTACAGTATACCTAATTTTAATGCAGATAAGTGCTGGCCTATTGATTTGCATGTTTCCCTGGCAAAATGGAAATCCCATGTGGGTATGTTCTTTGTCTGTAGAAAATGCATTTTAAAAAACCTTTATGAATACAGCAATCTATGCTAAAATGGAAAAAATAAGTCACTAGTATAAAATTACGTATGGAACCTAGAGGAAGTAGTGCACATGTATACACACATGTATACATGCATCTCTGTGTATGCATGTGTGAATGTGTGTTTCACAATCACTTAGTTTTTTTAGCACATACTTACAATTTCTATAAAGTGTCTTAACTAATAAAAATTCAGCCTCTAAATATAATCTTAAATTAGCTGAGGAAAAAAATGAAAATTGCCAAACTAAGTAACAAAGTAAGTAACCATGGAATGCTAATCTTAAATTAAAGAAACAAGACATAGTGGCGATGAAAAAGAAATGTTTGGGAGGAAAGATGAGTGCAACAGCCCACAACAGCATGTAGGTTGCAAAACCTGAACACACAGGATTCCATGAGGATCATTAACTGATATAATCCTAACTGAAATGAATAGATATGCCATTAAGGTGTTAATAAATATTTTGGAAAGAGAATAGGTGTTTTAGGTGCTCAGGGTTGCTGACCTTTGCTGTGTTTATTAGTGGGACAATGATGCATTATTAACACACAGCAGCTGTACCTGAACTGCTGCCATGAACATAATAGCCTTTTATAGCCATCAGGGGAGTGAGATAGGAGGCCTTTATTAACCACTAGACATGATTAGCACATTATGTGAACTTTAGTAGGCAAATTATCTCTTATTGAAATATAATGTTGGTTATAACTAATTGTAAACATGATTTTAAAAACTTCTCAATGCAAAACTCAGAGTTTCACTACCATTTAGCGAATTACTGGCTAGGCCACTAAAAAATTTTTTCTTCCTTTGTTCAACCTGCAAAAACAACTGTGCCTCACAAAAACTTACTGCACTATATTAAAACCACTGAAGAGAATGACTTCCACATCATGAATATTATTCTTCAGAACTGTAAAAAAACATAAACAGACAATTCCAACACAATTAAGAAAACTTCTAATGAAGAAAAAAACCTTGCCTTATATTTTCCTATGAAGATTACAAGCAGTTCTTAAAAAATCAGTTTGCCAATACATTTTCAAGAGTTAACTTGAAAAAATAACACCATGATTTACTTCAAAAAGGCTAATTTTGGGTAAGATTATCCCATTAGCCTTCGCAACTGAACACAGCACTGAAAGTCCATTATGAGCAGTCTTTTATGCCCTAGCAGAATGTCATTAACATAAAAAAAAAAATCATTAGCTTTGATATTAAGCCTCTGCTATCTGCAGGTTTCTATGACTAATGTTCACAACTATATCTGCCAAATGATAAATTATACTTTTTTGAATGGTTATCATCCCTTTTCACCATTATTATTCCTTTTACTATTTATTATTATTTCAGGTTGATGCAAACACGATGATCGTATAAGAAACAAATGTTTTCTCTTATTTATGAATACAAACTTACACAGTTTTGGCAACTGTGACCAGAATATGGCTTCGAAGCCAGCTACTTATATTACAGGATAGAAATGACAGATTCTCAGAGTAAGTTCACTTTCTTCAAAGTAAGCAATATATAATGAAGCAGAAACATACGTGTATATATGCATAGAGCAGCATTGATACAGTAGGAATTGATATGTGTACATAATATTCTCACTTTTCTGGCAGGAACTGTCTGGATAAATCTTTTGTTTCACATTGCAGACTTCATACTCCCTTTACTGACCCATTTCTGTAAGTACAGGTTATCACTGTCTGATTTCAGAGTTCTGATTTCTTCTTGCAGATAGAATAAGTAACTGGAGTTCACTGCAGATTTCCTTATTATAACAGAAATACATAACAGCTACAGTAACTTCCATTTAACCTTTAAGACCATATAATCATCAACAACAATAGGAGGAGACAAAAGTACTACCACAGCAGCTCAATTTCCATGCTTAGCCAGCAGTACCTTTGAAAAAAAGCCACTCGTGCCACTTTTGATTGGTAGAGAGCAGTTTAACAGTCAAGAATGTGAATGCTAAAACATTCTGACATTTCCACTAACCTGGTTTTGTCAGATGCTCATGTAATTCAAGTATGTTTTGCAACTTAGAAAGCAGCATGTTTTTTGGGAGAAAACCATACTACAAGGTTCTATAGCAGATCAAATAGGAGCCCAGTGAGAAATACTAAATGAACAGTTCAGGAACAGTGTTAGCATATGTGCAATTGAAAGTTAAGATATAAATATTAGTAGAGCCATATGAAATTCAAATGCTAAAAATAAACTACTTATTGCAAACATAAGAAGCAAAAGAAAACCATAGACATTACAAATGTTGGTTGCACCAAGATCTCTGCTGAAAAATGATTTTAACTTTGAAGATCTAAGTCAAGAGTTAAACATTTTATTTGATGCTCTGACTTACTAACCTAAAACTGATCACAATCGATGAACATAAAATGCAGATATTCCAGTGGAAGCGGAGATGAGATTTTCTTCTGTACACTTGCTGCTGTGGAAGGGTGCTGTTTATTGCTGCTGCTAACACTACATAATCTGTACCTAACCATAGAATAATGAAATGTTGCCATTTTCCAACTGAATGCTGTAGGGAAAAACATTATGACCAAGAAAATCTCATTCAGGTTGATGTGAATTCCATGTCTGAAAGTATTTTGGAAGCACTGCTATAATTAACAGTCATTTGGTGCTTCCACTATAAACCATGTTTTGGAACAGTTAACAACTCGTCATTTTTAATGAGAAATCACTCCCTGGGCAAAAAAACTTGGTACCTAGTTGCGTAACTAAACCAGTAGAATAGAATAGAATAGAATAGAATAATATTTCAGTTGGAAGGGACCTACAACGATCATCTAGTCCAACTGCAACAACGGAACATTTAAATTTGGTTAGGCTATATTTAAAATAAGTATTATAGTGTATGCAGCCCATGCTAGACATCCACAGAGCATGTGTCCACTTCAAAAAGATAAACAAAGCTGCCACTAATCACCACTGCTGTCAGTTCCAGAAGCCAAGGTCTGCATTGATCCAGGGACTACCCTCTCACCATGCGAAGTGGTACTTTCATGTCACTCTTGAGCCGTGCTGAGAGAGCAGTCAGAGGAAGCTTTTTATTTCCACCATCTAAGCTTTGTTATATCTGCCATCAATACAGGATTTAAATATCCAAGAATTTTGATCTAAATCCTACCATGATTAGGACACTTCTCTGCTTAATATAAAGGCGTGTTTTAAACATAGTCAGTTTTCCAATGTTTCTGTACAGTGTTAGCAAGATGAGAAAGTCCTGCTAAGATAGGAATCTAAGGACAGGAGGGTGCTCAGCTCTTCCTGGTAAAGTGTGATCGTTCCCAACACACACCGAATTCAACAGGAGTTAGGACTGCCCAGTCCTCCCCAGTGTCAGCTCCTTAAGTCCTTAAATGCAGATCCAGCTGCTCTTTGGTTTAATGTAAACACCAAAGGTACTGCATGCACTGTAGTGTTAGTGTAGCTAATTCAGCATTCTTAATAGTTTACAGTTTTCGCTTTTTTTCAGAAGACCTCATGATAGGCTGGTGGAGGGTAATGCCCTAGAAATGAAATACATCATTCTGGTAAGAGAATAAAACATAATTTCTCTCAAGGTACTGATGTTTGGCAGAAAGAAAAAAAGAAAAGAATGACTGTGGATGCTTTGGTTTATAGAGATCTTTGAGAAAGATTTCTCAAAAGCACATACATAAATAATTTTCTATATTCCACTAAAATTGGGACCACTTCTTTTCTGAAACACTGGAATTTAAGGAGGCACACTTTAGGCTTGCCCACAGCTCTGAGACTATATTCTAAGGTCCTAGTAACCCAAGAAAGAGAAGTCCATTTCCCTTCTTCCTATGTGGCACTTTTGAAACTAACTAAAACACTTAACACTTAAAAATCAACAGTCAGCACTAATGCAACTCTTTAATCTTCCCTTTAAGAGGCAGCAACAAATTTCAGGTATGATTCTAATGCAGTAGGGGAGAAAGTAGTTATCTAAGGAAAAAAAAAAAAATAGCATGCCCAGAATAAACAAATGGTGATCTATTAGATGAGCATAATGTAAACTGCTGTCAAAACACTAACACAGCATTCCAGCTTTAGGACTGTTCTTCAGAGCACTGGGTTGCCACAATTCTGAGTTTCAGATAGAGACTGGATAGAAGCAAGCCATTGGAAATAATGTACACTTTGTAAACAGCCATGGAACATTTTACTTAGAGTAATCTCTGTGGTGGAATTAAGTTTACACAATAAATGATTCTAAACGCTGTGTATAAATATATGCACTTTTGCTCTGTGGAATTCTGATTACGAGCGGGATTGTTACCTGCTTACAAAGCACCGTATTGTATCTCCTTATCCACTTCTACCCAATGTCACTCTGCTTTTTTCATTTTTAAGGGGCTTGCTTCCCTCTCCCTTCTTTCCTCTTTATTCCTCTTTTTAAAAACAACTACAGTCTTATCATTCTACCTCTGCTGTCTGGCTGTATTTTTCCACTGCTCTGACAACTACCAGTGAATACAAGAAAGATGAGTTGTAGGCTCCTGTATTTTTGAACCAGGTAGCAAATCACAGAAGAATCTAGTGCATAATTCTGCAAGGGTAACCAGTGGGAGCAGTAAAGACCATTATTTTCTCCCTACTGTTGGCAGGGGTCAGCGTCCCTGTCATTAGCTGTGTCAAACTATAATTATGTAAGTGCACTTTATGTGAGCAGATATCTGAAAACACTGTAAAGTTACAAGTATGAAAATATACCAATCCTTCTTACAGTACTGATCAAAGTGGTCTTTGGAGGTGACACTTCCATACGGAAAGCCACTAGGATGTTGTTTATTGCTCTCTACATAAACATTCAAACTTATCATCTGAATTCTTCAAGCAGCTTGAAATCCCTGACCATATTCTTCTATCAAATTAAGACACTCGGATTATCAAAGGTATTTCTTTTGTAGCATTCAACTCAATTAAGGAATGTAGTGTTTCTTAAAATAAACTTCAACTGAACAGACTACTTGTATTACCCTGTAAATGTCTGAAATGCGATTATGCTTCAAGTTTCAAGAGGCAAACAGTACAACCCCAACTCTAAATCTGTCTGTCCGGCGTAAGAGCTCCACTATGTTATTTCAAAGGCTGACCTATATACCGCAGCATACCGTCCATTCTGTCTGTTTGTATAAGAGATACCTCACACAGTTGTCATAACCAACATTGTTTGCATTGTTCTTTCACTTTTCTCTCTCCATGGGCAATGTGAGAGAAACAAGGAAAAGCCTGGATAACAATATATGCAGAGTATAATGAGCTTTCACAGCAGATAGAGAAATATTAGACTAAGATGCTTAGAATGCTATTTTAGGTTTATAAAATAAAGATCTAAGCAGTCTTCTGAAACAAAGCCTGCCAACTGGAAATTGTAAGATAAGAGGCAACTGTTTGAATCTACATTATTGCATTTTCCTTTGGCTACAGAAAAACGCACTGTCAATACCTCCCATGCATGTGCCCGAGAACTCACTCATATGCTACAAAAAATCATGTGATCAGCAAAAAAGCTAGCGCTTACAGAATAATTAGAAAACTTAAAAGCATAAGTGTTTGTGGAATACTTTGTAAATTACCAGCCGCTCAAGCAGACTTAAAATGTGAAGAATCAAAGTCTGCCATATTTGTCAAAAAAACCCCAACCAAAACCCCAAACCAAAAACTGAAACCCAGATATGAAAACAAGGGCCAAATCCACCAGTAAGTGTCCAAAGCAAGTTTTAACTAACTTTACAAAAAAACAAGGTCCAGTTCTGAATGAGTTTTGCAGGTAAAGACCTAATCAAGACCACCATTCCAACCCAGAACACGGATCCACCACACTCCAGCCTGGGAGTTTTTCCTGGGAGAGATCAAGAGCAAACACTCAACCAAACTTACTGAACACAAAAGTCTGCAGGCCTCCCGCCCTTCAAACTCCCTAAGTACACACAGCATGAAAATGAGTGACAGAGCAATACTGTAACATGATGACATGTTTAGAACAAGTCAGATAAGTTTTCACAGTAATGTTAATCATGCTGGGTGAAGGGAGAGAGTGAAGGGGGTGAAAAATGAAATGTTCAGTAAATGCACGCCTCCAAGGGGCCTGGCAAACCTACTCTGTCCATTTAATGTAATCAGTGGTCAGTGGCAAAGACATCTGAAAAAGACTTTTGTCCTATACTTGGTATCTTATACTGAAACATTCCTGGTAAGTCTTTTCCAAGCATAAAACATATGTCTTATGACTGTGCACTTTTAAGCACATTATCAGTTCAGGCAAAGTGAAAGAGAAGAGTTGCAACTTGTCTACAGAATGAGTGTCTCATTTGCATTTAAAAAGAACAGTTTGCTCCCTCATACATGGCATGACTTAAAAGAAGCTTTAACCAGCTAGTAAAGAAATTCTGAAAACGACTTTCTAAATTAATTTATTCGATTTGCAGTGCAACCCACCAAAAATTATTTAAGGAACTTAATTGGAAAATGATTTAATATATTAAAGTAATTCCTGATTTTCCAAAGCATTTAACTTTTAAATTAAATCTGGCCCACTATCTCAAGAATGATGAGTGAAATGTGTATTCAAGTCATTACCTTCTTTTTGAAGCTTTCAATCACTGATAGGTTTAATAACGTTTGTCCGGTTTCATTGCCAAATGGGTCTTCAGACACTTTGGTGCTTATGTCATTAGCATTAGCCCAAGCTTCTCACTTGGCAACACTTTACGGTTACAATTTACAAAAACAGACAAGAGAGAAAATAACGGCAAGCCACAGATCAAAGGTAGCAGTAGCCTCATGATTGCTCAGAGCGCTTACAAAAAAATTAAAGCACACATACAGGCTCCGACACATCTGGACTCTTCCTGCCGAACAAAGTTCACTCCTGGCACAAACTTCCGATCTATAGGGCAGGTTTGCCAGATGCTGCGAAATACAGTTACTGAAAACACGGCTAACAGTCATACCTCTGGGATCTCTCTCGAAATATCCTTAGGCATCCACCACAAAGGGCCAGATTTATCCCTGAATTCTATAACTCCATTGAGTATATGTGAAATGCAGCCAGGATGAATTTGGTCCTTGCTGTTGTGATTGGTAGATGAGACCATGTGGGAAATCTTTCCTGAAAACTGAGAGGGCTTCACCCCGGCGCTGCAGCCTCCGCGCTCCAGCACAGACACACGCTATTTTGCTGTTTATCTCTGCACCGAGGCAGCTGCCCGCAGTGAAAGAAAGAGACGGCTCTGAACATCTCCCTGACACGTGAGACCGGCATGACAATAGCCGAGCGCGGAACCGGGCTGGCCGCGGCGGGCCGGGGCGGCTCGCCCCCCGCGGCCGCCCCTCCGCGGCAGCGCCCCGCCACCGCGCCCCGCCGGCCCCCGGGCCCGGCCGGCCTCCGCGCCCCGCCGCGGCCCCGCCGCCACCCTCCGCACCGGCGGCCGGCCCTGCGCCCGGCGGAGGTTCCGCTGCCGAAAACATCTGCTGCAGCCTGCCACGGCCTCCCGCGGCAGGTTGCTGAACGAGCGCCCGGGTTTGAACCCCGCGCCCGGGCAGCGCTCGCTCGCAGCCGTCTCCCCGTGGCGGGGGTGCGCTCGAGAAGCGCTCTGGGCAGCTCGCACTTCCTGGCGATTTCCTACGGCCTGCGCTTTATTCGTGTGCGAAGCCCATTCCGTAACAGCAGAGAAAGTGCAGCTCATGCATAAAGCACCAGCTGGCTCAGGCCGGGGAGGCAGAAACAATGCGGGAACGAGCCCCAGCCCCCTTCCTGGGCAGCAAAAGTAACGCAAAGTGCTCCGGGATCGCGGCACCAAACTCTCGTCACCAAACGCAGGACTTGGGCTAGAGCGAGCCGCCTCTGCAGTTCCTCCTTCCCCGGGGCTCGGGGACCCACCACTTAGCTCTCCTCAGGTACTGGCCCTGTTTGCAGCGGTTTAATCAAGTTGCAGAGAAACCGGTAAGGCAGTTAGTTGCACAGCCGGGACAAAGTCGAGCCCCTGTTCTGAACCGACTCGTCACCCTCATACACCCTTATTGTGCATATACAGAGATGTGTGCGTATGTGTCCGTGTGTGTGTGTGTGTGTATATATATATATATATATATATACACATACACACACGCAGGTCACACACACACACACACACACACACACACAAACGTGCTCCCGGCACCGCCAAGTACCGCTTTGACACATGAACTGCAGGGTACGCGGCGGGGCAGAGTTTCTGCCGGTTTGTGGTGGGCGCGATCTTTCCGATTAACAGGAGCCCTGGAAATTCAAGTCCTCCGCATCGACATCCTTGTCCACGTTGTTCCTCCGAAAGGGACGATGTTATGGAAAATGCCTCCCCCACCCCACCTCCCACCCCCCTCCAGCCGCCCGCCCCCAAACTACTCCGGGGTTTTAATTTGGGGGTGCCTGCAGGGGAGCCGGTGTGTGTCCCGGCGGCACCTCTCCGCGGCGGGCGGCACTGCGCTCCCCAAACCCCGTCAAGTGCCGCTGCCCTCTGCCTCGCCGGTGAACTTGGTGCGCGGCTCGCCAAAGCGCAGCGCCCGCTCATGCAACGCGCCGCGACAACAGCACAATCGACAGCACAGATAAAACACCTCGGACGACACAAAACACGAGTCACCTTGTTGCAATAGTAGGGGTCCAGGCAGGGGGAAGGTCCCAAACAAGGCGTATCAGGAGCGGCTGCAGGCTGAGGAGGTGGTGAATAAAATCTTACGTCCATTTCACTAAAACATCAAGCAAACTCCTTTCCTTCTCTTTTTGTCGTTAATGTTGGTGAAAAAAAAAAAGGGGGGGGTGAGTGTGTGTGAGTGTGTGTGTGTGTGTGTGTGAGGGGAGGGGGGGGACACACAACAAGACTGAGAAGAATAAAAAAGAGGTGCCTGACTTCAGTAGTCAAAGAAACACCTTCCCTGCCTCACATCCGTTTGTGGTTTGTAAAGAGAGAGAGAGAGGAGAGAGAGGGGGGAAAAAAAAAAAAAACCTCTTCCAAAAAAGCACCGGTCTGCAGATGTCTGCGAGAGAACCAACAAACCCTCCTTCTTCTACGGCAGGGCAGGTAACTTCGAGTACTTATTGTTTCCCCCACGCATCGGCACCGGGGCGCTAGCTCCGTGTGTGCCTCTCTTTATGGGAGTCTCGGAGTTGGTTCGCTTCTCCCTCCCTCCCTCCCGCTCGCTCCCTCTGTTCTCTCCCCGCTCTTATTATTATTATTATTGTTATTATTTATTTGGTTGGGTTTGGTGGCAGTGTATTTTGGTTGCCCTCCACCGTGAGGTGCGGGGACGGGGCGGGGGGGGGGGGACGGGGACGGGACAGACGGGGACACAGGGACGGGGACGCGGCGGCGGCGGCAGCCGGGCCCCCGCGTACCCCCGGGGGGGAGCGGCGAGGCAGTCCGCCCGCGCCGGAATGGCCGCCCCGCGCCGAGCGGCTCTCTCGCCTCGCCTCAGCACGGCACGGCACGGCACGGCTCGGCTCGGCTCGGCTCGGCGGGCGGCGGCAGGGGACACGGCGCGCTCCGCCGGCGGACTCCCTGCTCCGAGTGAGCTTCACACAAAGGGGCCGGCGAGGGAAGAGCCATGGGCGGCCGCCGGGGACGGGGCTGGGAGTCGCGGAGAGGGGGCGCTGTCGCGCCCGCCATCCCGCCGCCGTCCCCGCCCTCTCCCACCCGCCTTCCCCGCCCGGCCCCCCGGCGGCGCCCGGCCCCCCGCCGGTTACTATGGCACCCCCTCCGCGGCCTGCCGCCGCGGCGGCCTCGGCCGGGCCCGGCCCGGGCCGGCCCGGGGGCCGAGGGGAGGCGGGAGGGCAGGGCGGCGGCGGCGGCGGCGGCGGCAGGGGAGCGAGGGGCTCGGCCCGGGCCCTGGACTCCGCGATGGGTCGGCCGCAGGCCGCCAGGGTGGCCGCGGGCAGGTTCCCTGAAGGTGCCTCTGCGAGAGCCCCCCTCCCGGCCCCTCTCCACATCCGTTTTGCGAGGGTCGGGTCTGGTGCCCCCTGCCCCGGCTCCCCTGGCAGCCCTGTGAGGTTGACTAGGGTCGAGCCACAAGCAGGGCCCACAGCGGGTTAGGTGAGCCCTTCGTCTTCTGTCCCAGCAGAGTGGCAGCCGTCGCCCAGAGTTTGCGGTGGCAGAAATCAACTGTGATCCATGCGCACACCTCGGGAACCAGGAAGCGAGTAAAAAGTAAAAAGAACCACCCGTGAAATACCTCTTCAGCAGGGCGCTGCCTCCTTAGCCGGTAGTGCTTGGGCCTGGCCGGGCTGTGGGCAGCACTGACAGCAGGCAGGGCTTTCCTCACAGCAGGATGGCGGAGGGAAACTCGAGATGGGCGAACTGAGAGGGGAGGAAGGAAGGGGTAGAGCATGGGGTAGGGAAAATGAAGAGGAGCACAATTAGCTCCAAACACGGGTGCTGACAAAGGGAAGTTGGGAATCCAGTGGGATGCGAGAGAGGGATTGACGAGCAAAACAGGGTTTAACAGGCAAAAACAAGGAAAGAAAGGGTGACTTCAAGACACCGTGAGCAATCCCACTGGGTTTCCTGCTGAGTCTCTGGTAGTTTTAATCAGGACAGAAAGGATGGCAGAGAAAGGATGCAGGAAGGACACTATACTGAGCTTAGATAATGCCCTACAGAGGAATTGTATTATGAAAAGAAAGGAATGCCTTTCCCTCTTTAAATAAAAACAAATTCGTGCGTGCCACACAAATAAGATGAGATGATGACAACAGGAATGGTTACATTTATCAAACACTCATGAACATTTCAGTTACAAAACAGTTGGAATCCGAAGAACTTTTTTAAGATTCGTAATGCCCACTGTAACACAAAACTGTATTCTCATCACTGAAAAAAAAAATAAAAATAATCCAGAGTAAAGATTTCAAGGGGACTCAGTATTAAGAGGGAGCAAATCACAAATTTCAGGTGAAGAAATCACTGTTTATGTGAGGATCTGTAATCTGTACCGCTGATATTTTGCTATGGTAGAGAGTCCTTCAAGCCAGTGTTAAGTCATGCCCTTCCCCCATGTCTAACAACCTGCTTTCAGTAAAGCTGTTATCTGGAAAAAAACCACATAAGTAATGTAAACAAAACTCTAGAGAAAACAGGTTTGAAGCAATTTTCCTTTTTCAGGATTACTTGATCAAAAATATCTCTGAAGATTTTTGGTTGTCAGTTGAACACAATTTAAGTCTGATGGCAATAAATGTTTTCCTTAAACATGCAATTACAAAGGATCTCAGCTGCTTTCTTTTTAATAATGTTTGAAACCCTTATGGCCTTGGAGAAAAGCTTGAAAACATGACCCAGAAAAAAGCTCCAGAAAGCAAAGGAAAAGACTTTTTTTTTTTTTTTTTTTTTTTTTTTTTTTAAATCTCATGATTTTTTGGCATCTGACTCATTATTTTGCATGTTTGGGATTAGACACTTTGAAAGTTAAAAAATCCAAAAAAAGACTTTCCTTTGCAAGAAATGTACTTGACGCTTGACAGATATATCACTGCTGCAAATGGCTGATATGTGGACCATAATTTGAGAAAGTGAATGGGAGACAGATTGCAAGCTCTGTATTGAAAAACTGCTGTTGAGAAAGTTGTTACTCATGGACCATGGATTAGTTCTCAGCCTGTTGTGGAGAAAGGTGGTAGAGATATACTGATTCTAGAAGAGTTGATCTGGGCGATCGGTGTATGCAGGTACATACAGGTCTATGCAGGTATAGCGATGCTAACGTGGAGCCAGAGATGTCAATAACAGAATGACTAGAACATCTGATGATAAAAAGTAGAGATTTGGGCTTTTTAGTTGAATGAAATATTACTATTGCCTTAAGAAAGGCTTTAAGTTCCTAGGAGTCTGTAGGAGTTTACAACTATACCATTTGCTTTGCACAGCACTTCAAGTTATTTTCAGTACTTAATGATGCAGGCCCTGAGAGGTTATAAAATTGTTGCTGCTACTTACAGAGATGATTTAATCATTGAGATGATAAAAACACCTGAGATTTGTGGCAGTTATCTGTACAGTTTGTAAAAATTAAAAAGCTATATATATTAATTTGTTAAAGTGTTCTTTTATTTTGTAGGGGACATTTTCTCTGGGGTTTTCAGAATAATGCATTTGTGGAGACTGGAACTGAAAATGTTAATACTGTTGTAGGTTTTGCCTCTATGGACTGAGAAAGCAAGGCCCTTTCCAGGATAATTCAGTGGCATATCAAACTTGGCCACTTTAGCTCCTGTAAGTGCATTTTCTGAAAAAAAAGTTGCAGCAGATTAAAAAGCATGAATCAGTTTTTAGAAGTTTAAAAGGAAAGAACATTTGTTCAGAAGGGCACTGAGATTTTAAAGCCATTCAACATTCAAGTGAATGTCTCCAAAATAGTCTTGAAAGAGGTTTCTATACCAGCATAAGAGAAGAATGTCATTGCTTTTCTCGTATAAATAGGAACAAATGCCTTGAGAAACATGATCTGGATCTGCTGATACTAAAAAAGTTGTTATGCTGTCTGCTGGAGTGAGACTACGTAGTATGAATATTCTCCATGCAATGGAGAACTTATATGGCATCCCTTGCCAAACAGTGTTGCAGATGCAATGAGGGGAAGTGTCATACACACTTGCCCTCAGTTTGGGCTGTCATGCCCAGAGCTGTCGTTGGAGGCAGAGTACTGGCAGGGCAGACCCTCCGTCTGAACCAGTCCAGCCATTTGCATGTTCTCATGGAGGCTCTGCAATGGTCAGACCATCAGATTTAAAAGAAACAAGTAAGTATGTCTGAGATGACAGGTCATTTTCTTGTCTGCCCTAATGTCTCATCCAGCTGCTCCACCTAGTATGTTGGGTAGCCATCAGTAGGCATAAATCATGTTCTCAGCCAAAGAGAAATGAAAGTATCTTAGTTTAGAAAAGAATCCAGCCCAACATCTTTTTGTTTTAAGCTCGCACGTCTATAGCCAATTTTATTTGGGATCTCCAGACAGAGATGTCTGATCATCTGCTATAAAGAGATTTTTTAATTTTCCTAGGAAGAAGGAAAAATGAGACTGTGATGATGGATTATTATTTATTATACATAGGCGCCACAAGACCCTTTTCATGAGGTTGGCTCTTCTTTAAAGAAAAGTTTGCTCCTACATATTTAAGAACAGCTGGATTGGAAAATCATTTTGCTTCTTGTTTTGTGGGCTGTACTTTGGGAGCCAGAAGGGCCAAATAAGCTAAAAGGGGAGCCATGAGATTTTGCTGAGAAAATCTCTCCTGCTGAAATTTTTGCTTTATTTACTGACACACAGGACTATTTACCTTTCAGAACAAAGCTCAATGCTCATCAATTTCTAGAGAGTAGTTAATTAAATAATAATAGGATGAAGGGTCTGTCCCTTTTGTGTGGATGTCCTGTTTCGTGTCCTTAAACTAGGTATGACACTTGGATTTGGGAAAATGCAAAAGATAATGATATTAAGATTACAGAATATTTAAACCAAAGTAATTAATCTGGTCTTTTCATCAGAATGAACTCAAATCCTTTAAGAAATTGATTCATTTTAACTGTTGTTGACATTCTGGGTGTGCACTTATAAGTAAGCATAAATCAGTGTATTTAAACAGAAACATTTGCGATATGGTATCAAAGCTTAATAGTGGTGATATATGTTTTGGAGCATTTAAACAGTTTGTAATGCTACCTAATAGTGTGTCAAATCAAGTGTTGTCAAACACGCAATAAAAGAGGCAGCTATTTTATTATTTTAGCCACTGCTCCTGTCTTGTTTAATTTGTTTGCGGTGAAAATGACCAGCCCCAAATTATCACACTCGCATGGAATTAAGTTGTTCTCATCTCTGTAAGGAAGTAAAGATCTAAATAGTTAAGGAAAGCCTCTGATTTCCCTTTGCTACAAAGCAAAGAGAAAACCTGACTATTGCCATGTTTTCTCATTCCAAACAAATGATACGCAGCCAAATTAACAGAAAGAGGAGGAATAGACACATGGGCTGAACCTGAAGTGTGTTTTGCATCTCACAAAAGGTTCTTACATGCTCATCTGCCATTGCCTACAGTAGGAATTAAGCACACAACATCTTACAGAATCAAGATCTTAAATAACCATGAGAGAAATATAAAAATGTAAAATTCACCTTGCATATTTGCAGCTTCGATCTATTCCCATATGCTTCAAAGGCACTGCCAGCTGGTTCAATTCAAGTTACCAAATTTAATGTGGCCTTGCAGACATACAAAAGGTAGGCCAATCTTGAAAGAAAACGTTTCACTGGGCCTTAGAATCAAATTATCTCTCATGGTCACAGAAACAAAGGGAAACGTGAAGTTCCTTTTTTGCCTCTTCCTATATTTCCTATCTTATCAAGTGATTTTATAGGAGATACACTGTCCACATGATATGCAGGAAGGTTCAAAAATACATCACAGTATGGTGTATGCTAGTTCTCAATTGCAAGATATACCCAAGTGTTAAGGTTGCCAATTTTCCACTTTTCCACTTATCTTGCTAAATCAGTCATGAAACATCTAGAAGTATAAGGGATCTCGAATTTTTGGTTTCATGCTATTTTTTTCTGAAGTGTACTGGAGGACTGTACTGGTGCTTCAGAAACTTAGGTTTTATGAAGGAAAATATTGTTTTCAACAATTTATTCTGCAATTTAAAAAGCCTGTCTAAAGGCATTTTGGTTTTTTCTCCAAAAAGTGAGGATCCATAGAAGTTATATAAATGTAATCTGGGGAATGCATCATATACAGAAGTCTTGAGAACAAATCTCTACAGAAGTTTGATACTATTAAAAATACCCATCTATATTTGCAGATATTTTACAAATGTACATATTACCAGCTGAATGTGTCAGCTGAATAGTCAGGAAAAAGGAAAGACAGAACAGAGGACTGGTCACAAGCAGAGACAGGTGACAACATGTGGACTAGTCTGTATCACCAGTTTTTCCATAGCATTGAAAAGGGAATTCTCATCTGCCAAGACAGATGCTAAGCAGATGATTAATCAGTTTTCTGTTCAGAACAATGATGTCATCATTCTTCTTTCTGATAAAACTCCCCGATAGAGCTGAATTGCCCCTGCATGAGATCTCCTGGCATGAGGAGATCTTTACAGGCTTACTTAAACCCTCTTTTTTTCTACGCTCTGCTGTCTCATCGGGCTCAGATGTCTTTTGCTAGAGAACAGTTTTCATTGTCCTTTATATTCACAAGGTCTCTGTGAAGCAATACCTTGGATGTTTCTTAAAGCTCCAAGCAAGGTGGGTCTTTCAACAGGAGACTCTCACCCCATTATGTAAAAAAGTAGTCTATGTACCTTCTTTTATGTGCTTTTAATTAGCCCAGAATTACAGATGCTGATAAAGAGAGAGATCCAAACTCTGTTCTCTCTGAATACATATAAATAAAGCAGAGTTCACAGAGTAGTTTATTTTTAGGGCTAGACGGTATTACAGCTTATCTTTTTAAAATTTATTTTATTTTTTAACTAGAGAAAGTAAAAAGCAGAATGGCTTGCTTGAATTTAATCTACTTCCCTAGGGATTTATGTTACCATCAGAAAAGTACCACACAAGGGGGCACAGTTGGCATTTGAAGTGCAGAAGGTCGGGACTGAGGCATAGTAAAACTCTGTTGGGAGTTTCCATTAGAGCTTCCTGTTGTAGCAAATAAATCCAGTCCCATTCACACTTGATAGGCTGATACAGATACATCATCCAAATGTCATCCGTCATCAGTTTTTAAGGGGTGTGATAAATTGTTGGACTGCTGGCTTGAGAACAAAATTTCCTTCTTTGCTGAGATTTCAGCATTTTCCTGCTGGACCTCCAGGAACTTCAGACCACCTTTTTTCTAACTACATGGTTCTTTTCTCAGTGGAGCTGTCACCCTCAAATCTAATAAAAACTCTCTGTCATCCTTTTCTGGGCTTTCTAGATTGACAGTTTCATGTCATAGCTTTGTTCCACAATAAAAATAAAAAATCTCTAGGTGTTAAAGAAGTCCTTGGAAAACTGTAAGTGATAGAGTCAGCATTTACAGAACATATCACAACAGGTCTGATTGACCTTGGCAGCAATAGGAGATCACCATTTCTCATGGATGAGCTATTCCTGAATGTCTGTCTTTTATGCTGTATAAGGCAGAAATACCTTTTCTGGATCAAAGCTACTACTTTCTCCTTCTCTTACTGTTTAACAGAGCTTGTCTATTATAGGGACATGTTTAATATTATCTATTTAAGGAATATCTTCATTTCTATTAATTCCCGCAATCCTATGTCTTGTTCTATGGTATCTTAAGATAAAAAATACATCAGTGGTATTATTTTAAAGTTTTACACTATTTTGTTGGGGATTATTTGTTGGAGGATTTTGTATGTTTTACTTCTTATCACAGTCAAAACTGCAAAGATTAATGTTTGTGGATGTCCTCCAAATCATCTGCCTTTACTCTGACTACTAGGGTGTAATCAACACTGTTTTCTTACTGGAATGGCCCTTGTTCTTTTTTTTTAGCATTTTACAGGAGAACCAGTTCAAGGGAATGGATAATCAGTATTGATTGTTCATCTTTAAAAACAGATGCTTCAGTAGCATGTGTAAGTACAGCGGAGTTGAACATGCATGTTAATCAGATGCTATGAAGCATGTGGAGGGGAAGCCCCAAGCCACATTTGAAATGACCAAGTTTCTAACTATTTGTTGAATGCGTATAGGTTTATAAGAGCTGCATGGAGACATTATGCCTGACAGCATAATGCACTGGCAATAATGAAGTAAAAAACAAAGAATAGCTAGAAATAGAAGAGAATAAGGAGAAACTCAGACTTGTTCACAGTTGTAGAACACAGAAAAAAATACCCATCCTCCTAAGATACCCTTCCCCCTCCCTGCAGTGGAATTTCCCTGCTTTGAAGTTATCTTGAGAAGACACAGTTTGCGATTTGCCCAAGAGGTCAGCAGGCCCAAACTACTGTAGCACAGGGTAGGAGGTGGTTTCAAAGCTGAGAGCCCCTCTGGAAGAATGCTCTGCAAGCGTGTTACTTTCTTTTGAATAAAATGTGACCTCCACTGGTCACTGCTGTATTCAGAAAAAGGGGGAAAAGTCCATCATGGAAGAAGGTCCGGTGCCATTTTGTGGGATAAAATCTTAGTTCAGTGTCAACTCCAAGGTTCCTTTTTAGTTCACTGGAGAAATACGTAATGAGTATTTACATATGTATAAGTAGAAGTGCATGGGGGGGGAGAGAGCTGAAGCATGTATTTACACTTGCTGAGAGTCATGCATGTCCTACATCTGCCTGCCTGTCTCTCATTAACATAGGATTTGTCAGTTATGTGTTAAAAAATAAAAATAGCCAGTTACCAAGACTAACAATTATGTGCTTTTGGTTTATTTTTCTCACTTTTATGTTTCTGTTAGTATTAAAAAAAATAATTAAATTATACAAACCCCAAACTATCCAGGGCAGAATTTAACCTGGGCCCACAGAAAGGATGCAAACTGAAAGAACCTTAGTGTAGCAACTACCTTTAAGGAGAAATGTACCACAAAGAAGAGGTTTAAGGAATCTGAGCACAAGTCATTTGTGCTACAATGCCTAGCCACACTGAGGAGAGTAAAGGGTAGGGAGACACAATATTTCTGAATTTCCATGTCTTTGTGGGTTTAAGTCAGACCCTTAACCTTATTTGAATATAGTATTTTTGTAGTTTAATACATTTCATACAGAATGTATAAAGAAGATTTAATAAGTGTCTCTTAGCTGTGGTTTATCTCTACCTCAGAGAAAGCCAAAATGAGTTTCTAGTGAAATGGCTGAAAGAGCATACACGGTAAGTCTTCTATCAAATTATTTCCAGTCTTGCTGATTTGTAAAAGATCTTTCAGAAAGATTCTGTCTTTCTATGTAGAATGTTAAAGTTTGATTCTGTGCCCAAAATTTATAAAAGGCACTACAAATAACCAGTCTAGCTTGCCATCTTCTGCTTTTTAAAACTCCTGAGACTGCTTGCTAATCATGTGGAATTTGCGCTAGTGTTTAACCCAAGTTTTTCCCTCAAAAAAGAAAATTATATTCCAGTGTATTACGTATTTCTGGCTGTAACAGCAATTAAATATCTTGGAAGAAACAAATCAAATCCCCAGGCTTCTGTGCCTTTTTGTTTTTCTCTTTCAGATGTGTGTCACAGATAAAGGACTAACTTTGTGAACACACTCTTAGGATAATAAGGACACAAAATGAACAATACTTATGTAATTAGTCAGCAGACACAGGCGTTCCAGGATAAGATCTTCTGAAGTATCATAGCAGAAATATAAATCGAATACTTAATGTTGCTGTTGTCAACTACTAAAAATTGAAATATTTCTGCAGCATTTCACTTTCTCCAGATAGCTTTACATGTTCTTGGGGAGTGGGAACTATTTTCCTGCCATCCCAGAAGCAAACTAGCCCACTGGCACAATTTAAAGCAACAAAATCAGGCTGGGCCTGTAGGCGTGTGTTTGCCCTGCTTCCCCAGCCATTTGCCTGTCTTAGGCAGCATAAAGTCATCATTTAGCTTTAACTGTGCTGCAAAGGTTATTCAAATTTTAATAGAATCAGTTTCCTAACACTTCGACACAAACATTTGAGCACAGTAAACTTGACTGGCCATCAAAAGGTATAAACTAGCAGTGTTAATGCAATCCATCTCACGGGATCACTGTTGCTGAAAGTTAGGCTATCGCACACGTGTAATACTGTGTATCTTCCAGCGGCTTCCCAAAGGCTCTCCATGCACACCCAAAAAGGCCAGACAAATTCTCCTTTAACCTAATGGGAAGAAATTTGTAGAGGTGCACACGTTATCACACACAGATTAAGGGATATACTCCCATAATTATTAGCACTGCTTGTAAGTCAGGAGTTAGTGTGGGCACAGCATCCAGGTGTGGGCTATTATTGCTAGTTCTGCTTTGGAAACATACTCAAATATGCCTCTGTGCCATCTGGTGTTTCTGATTCAGGAGAATCTGTATTTGTTTGTCTTCCTCGAACACTCAAAATCAAGTGTCCAGGTCTGCTTTTCTCTTTCGTACAGTTCGATTCATTTGGGAGTTTTTGTTCCTAGCATAACAAAGGTGTGGTTTTGCAGTCAGCTTCAGCAAATTTAAATCTGTGCTGCTGCTGAAAATGTTGGTACTGCTCTCCTTTCCTCCCTCCTCCAGCTGCATCTTTCCGCTGCCTCCCTGGGGAGGATGAGGATGCTCGTGGCTGCACGGTCAGCTGTGTCGGGAGCCGTCTGAAAATTAGTGTGTGGCTCAGATCTCAGGCGGATGGTTTTGGGTTTTTTGATCCAGCTGACTCTGTGGCAGCATGAGACCTGGTGATGAAACAAGAGAAGAGTATTTACCTAGGTCTGAGTCAAGGAGAGAGGGGAGGGTGGAGAGAGTGGGCCTGTTCTCTTGGCACACTCCGTACTTAGGCTAGGTTAAGCCAACAATGAACTGCACCTAGGAGTCCTCTTGCTAAACTCAGAGGTGAGACGTGCTTCTGGTATTAAGGAAGACCAAACATCAGAAAATTCCAATGATTTTTTTTAAAGACTTACTTTCTGGGTAGTGTAATATCCTGAGGACTTGAAGCAGGGCCATCATACAGGAAAAATACGTAGGAGTGGATATTGAATGGAAACAACAGTAAGAGCTCACGTAGATCAAGTCGCTCATCACTGGTTTTCCCTAAAACATTATTGGTGGGGAGAATGTTGAAAATACTCTCAAACACACCAAAAATTATCAAAAAGGTTCGCACGGTTTCTAAGCTTTGATTGGGATAAAACCTCATAGAAATAAATTTGTTACTTCCCCTCCCCCCCCCCTTTTTTTTATTGATCCTATCCCTCTTCCTGTAATTCCTACCTGCCCAGTAGGGCCTGTGAAACCTGTGGTGCTGGAGATGAAGTGATTCCTCTGAGTTATATCAGCATGTGAGTTGGGAAGGGAGCAGGGGGGACTGTGAGGGGAAAGGAGGGGGAATGGGGAAAACAGATGGACCCTGGATTATGCTGCAGCTGAGATTGAAATAAAATTTCACCTTAAAATGGGGTGGCTGCTGCTTCTAGGAAACTCTCGGGGATAATTCATCTGCCACTTGATAAATTGGCAGGGTTTCTTTCCAGGTTCTCTCCTCTATTCTCCTTCATGCTTTGTATGTGTATACATGTGTGTGAGGTATGTGTATGTAATTTTCAAGATGCCTGGCCCCTTTTTTCTCCTTGGCTAACTTCTGAAATAGAGCTGTCAGGATGATTCCAGCGTTTGGAGCCATATTCTTTCTGACAGAATATAACTCTTCTCCACAGTTTTCCTTTTTTATGGCCTGAAGTCAATGGGAATATTCAATGCAACCTAAGGTCAGGTTCTTGAATTTTAACACAATTTCCCATGAGAACTAGAAGGACGAAAATTCCTTTAAGACAGGGAACAAAAAGTGGAACAGTAATATAAGGAGTAAAGACTTGTTATGTGGCTTTAAAAAAGCAGCTTGAAGAAGTTTCAGATCGGGGGGTGGGGAGGGGAGTGCGGGGAATGAGCTTCATTTAATCTGTCTAATTTAACTAATTTAACACCAGTCGCTGTGTTATCAGGCATTTGTACAAAAGGGTTGAACTCTCATAGCAACTGACCATGCTAGCCATCCTGAACTTCAGTAGGTCAGCTGCAAGAAGGTACATCAAATTAAGTAATTTTAAAAATGTGTTGAAATAGAACATATACAGTCATATGAAAATATAACATATACAGTCATATGAACCTATATGACATGGAAGGATTTTAAACTATGCCATAACAGTGGGCTAAACAGGCATACAACCACCAGTTTCTTGTCGAGTCCTTTAAAATATGGAAAAAGGGTCAGTTATGAGCTGGACAGATTTGGCTAGTTCCTTTATAGCTGATCAATGTTATTATTTGGTATCTTGGGAGGCAGAGATTGTGAATACTAGTCAACAAAGAATTTTGTAGTCCTGAAAAGAAATGGTGACGTTAATTTATTTTCTGCAAAGGAAGAGGTTTCATGCCTGTGCCCACCTCCACAATGTGGAAATTCACAGGGACCTAGTTTTTATCTAGGCAAAGTTTCCTGTACAGTGAGTGGAAATTTTAGATCTCTCTAATACCAGCTGAACTTTGAAAAATCTAAATTCTCTTGTTCTACATTTTTCTGATGTCAGGAGTCTTGGGTTTTGCATTAGTGAAATAGGATGAGAATGAAGGTGTTGCTATTTACAAACTCTTTGAAGATGTAAGGTGCTGTATATATAGAAACCATTGCTTTTATATGGCTTTGGATGTGCTAAAAATGCATTGCATTTCATTGGTGGTACAACTTTATGTTGATCAATGAAGAACCTGAATATTACATTTAGAGAATTTTACTATATATATTCCATTAAGGAAGACAAAATATGCTTTATTCATGTAGTATTTTAAGCTCTTTCACTTCCCCAAATGTCAGCTGTCAAACTTTGTTGCCATCTTTAGTAATGGCTGCAAAGTGAGACATTTTCCCATTTTTCTAGATTTGGAGGGGCTTACCTTCCAGTAATAATCCTATCTTATCAATGGTTTAAAAAACAGATTTTAAATGGAAACATTGGCTAAGAATTGTATTTTAACTATGATTTAGCATTGCAGGGAGTAAGATAAAGCCCACAGAGTAAAACATGCTATAGGGAAAGAAAGTAGCAGCAGTCTGGCCCATGGCAAGATGAACTATGAAAAATCTGGCTTTCTAAATGATGACCAGTCCAATTACATTTAAGTGTTTTACAGAAAATCTACTCTACAGGATGATATTTATGGTATTGAAACTGCCTCTAGATTTTGCCCCCCCGTCTTAATTTTTTTTAGTCTTTCCATAACTATATCAATTATTTCACATTCTGTTTTCAGTCTGCTTCATGTTCCCTTGTCTTGCCTCTCCCTCCCTCCCTCGCTCCCTCCTCCACACCCTTTCTCTCTTTCTCATATCATCTCAGAGCTGTTAGAAAAAATACTGCCTTTTTGTGTGCAATGTTCTTCAGCTTTAGCAATTTTCCATTTCACTTCTTTCTTGTTATACTTTTTCCATGTAATATTTGGGGAGAAAAATCATTCTGTTTAAAGGTGAGCCAAATACACCATCACAATGTTTTGGCCCAAGTTAGTATTTTCAAATATAAAGTTTACTTACAGTTTCCTGTGCTTTCCATTTGACTGTTGTTAAAGAAGGAGGAGGGCAAAAAAAGGTCTTAACTTGCACCATCAGCAGCAGGTGTATTTTTACAACTGTCACTGTTACTTGTCCCTCATCTAGTTTGCAGCAGCTTGGAAGCTTTGCAGGCTTGCTTACACAAACCAGGTCTCACAACAGCACTACTTGTATGGGGGAAGACATGGGTCTGGATCTGAAATGGTGTCATGAGTATGTTTTAGGGGAAGATGCAATCTGAATTAGTTCTAAGGGGGGAAGTAAACTGAATTAAGTACTACAGAAAATTGTTAGTACAACGTGTTGTTGTGTGGGCAGGTGTGGTTATCCAAGCTGGTTAGGAGGTAGAATGCTAGTGATTTTAAGTAGAGTCCAGGGTTTCTGAAACTGGAGAAGTCTTCATCAAGAGAGCGCCTTCTACTAGTAGAGGCAATATTTTCAGAGTAAATGAAGACCGAAGGAAATGGTAAGACTTTTAATTTTACTACTGACTTGTGTATATTAGTATATGTCATGGTTTAACCCCAGCCAGCAACTAAGCACCATGCAGCTGCTTGCTCACTCCTCCCCGCTCCCCACAGTGGATGGGGAGGAGAATAAAAAAAAAGTAAAACTCATGGGTTGAGATAAGAATGATCTAATGACTAAAGTAAAATAAAATATAATACTAACAATAATGGTAATAATAATAATAATAATAATAATAATAATGAAAAGAAGTTTAACAAAAAAAAAAAAGAACCAACCCAAGAAAAGACAAGGGATGCACAATGCAATTGCTCACCACCCGCTGACTGATGCCCAAGCAGCGATCTGCCCTTCCCAGCTGGCTCCCACCAGTTTATATACTGAGCATGACATTCTATGGTATGGAATATGCCTTTGGCTAGTTCAGGTCAGCTGTCCCAGCTTCTTATGCACCTGCTTGCTGGCAGAACATGGGAAACTGAAAAATCCTTAACTTAGGATAAGCGCTACTTAGCAACAACTAAAACATCAGTGTGTTATCAACATTATTCTCACACTAAATCCAAAACAGACTGTGCTAGCTACTAAGAAGAAAATTAACTCTATCCCAGCCAAAGCCAGGCCAATATCCCCTCCTTATTCTATACCATTTACATCATGCCCAGATCCCACATTTTCTGATACATTTCCAATTTATCACCACCACTTTTCCTGTCTTTTAATATACACACACAAATATCATTCCCAAAGTCTATGGGCCATCTCCATCAAATGTCTGTTGAGTTCATTCAGACTGTGACTTTGGGCTCCATCTGTCTTAACAGTCTGGGCAGGAGGAATGGTACAAATGCTGCTCAGTCAGCAGAGGAGGATCAGGCTTTGGTGCCATGCGATGGGCAGGTGACATTGGACGCAGCAGAAGGATGGTGTGTAATGTTGGATTGTTCCACGCTGAAGGCAGTCCTGGTCCTATCACTACTGCACTTCGCTCGCTTTTATCAAAGTTCATTCTTCATTAATCTAAGTGATTCTTTCTGTAATACCTTTGATATAGCATATAATAATTATAGTAATGATGACATACGGTGACAGGCTTATATAGCAATCAACATCATACAATTTAATTCATTGGCTATTCTCACAGGAAGTCAAATCCCCTTGAGGCACATGTCGGACTTCCCCATCATTCTGCATCACCCACCAAGTGCACCCAGGTCTTTGAGTGAAAGCAGTCCCACAAATGGGTTTGCCTTTGCCTGCAGCAAGAGTAATCCAGACTGTTTTCCCTAACATACATTTTTATGTGCACTACAGGGACTTTATCCCCTTCTACAGTACATAGAAGTTCTGACTGGGCAGGGCCACCCCGATTGGCAGATCCTCTGGTGGTGACTAACCAGGCGGCTTTTGCTAAATGTGTATCCCGTCTCTTTGCATTTAATCCATGACTGTTCTGTCCTAGCTAATACTTCCTTACACTTTATGTAAAAAGGCTATGTAAAAGTGGACAGAAATAATGATACCACTCTTATGATATACAGAGCTGGCAAACACTAAGATACCACAGCATTTAGGCACCATGGTGATAGATGTGTTAGAGATAAATACAAGAGAGACAAACTGAATGAGTCAATGCATTGCCCAATTTGCATAAAAATTTTTATAAAATAACTTGCAGTGTTTGAGAAAGAAAATAAATATTTGGTGTTTAGGTTGCTATGGTGTCGTGGTAGTGAAAAAACCAAAACTAGGAACAAATAGTCTAAGCTACATCATGAGTTTACTAAACAGACAGTATATTCTGAGTAATAAAGTGATTATGAAAAGATGCTTTAGTGATGTAGAGGTCAGATGTGATACCAAGTAGTGTAATGACAGCCTTTCCTGTCCTCTTCACTTATAAAGCAGATTTTAACCATTGATTTCAAGAAGCTCTAAAGACGATTGTGCAGCAAGTGCTGTGAATTCCTGTATTTGCTCTGACAAATAAGCTTTACTTTTGTCTTACTGCTTTGGACTTGGTGATAGAAACAGCAGCCTCTGAGAGCATTTCCTGCTTTTCCTTTCAGTTGGGATGAACATTTACCCTGTTTTACTATGTTTCTTTTTGAGTCAGAAGCATTTTTTAATAGATTCTTCAACCCAAGGGTGATGAGTGCTTTCCCTTGCATGCTGTTCTAGATTAGCATCTGGTTTCAGCAGACCACTTAAACACACGCCTAAGTGCATCCTTAAACATTTTGTTGGGCATATGCCTAAAGGAGTATGGTAGGCACATTAAGGAGCAGGGTAATCTTAAGTGCTTTTTTGAATAGGGGCCTAAATGGGAATTAAAAGAGAATTATGTGCCTTGTTTTAATTGGGTGAATTAATTATCCAAGTACATGTTTCATTTGACATTATCTTTTGTAGTTATATAACTTTAGAGAAAAATACTTCATCCAAATTTTGTTCAATATATATGTTTTAGTAAGTACAATTTCCCTTGGTATAATTTATCTGCAAAGTTATTGATAAAAATAAGTGCTTGCTTCCATTCAGCCATATTTTGCTAGTAAATGAGCTTGCAATACTGAAAAAGGTTTTAGGGGGGGATAAAGAGAAAAGAAAATTGACAACTTCATAATAACTTTTTGGAAGGTGCATCAAGATCTAAGAATTTTGTGCTTTTGCTACAGTGTAATTATTTTTTGAATTGGTACTCCTGACTGAGGAGGCAATAACCTATTTTATTCTATTAGGCATGAATGAATGAGCAAATTTAAGAATTAAGTACCCCAAACAGAATAAACGTGCCATTTTGCAGTTTATAAAACATATGGCTCTCATAATGTAGCTCAGGGAAGTCATACTCTTTTCTAATGGGTGAATGGCTTGAAAAGTGGAGTTCTGTATCACGGAATGGCAAGACTAGTTACTTTATTGAATTTGTAGTCCATTTACTGGGGGTAAGAAATTTAAGGGTAACTTAACATATCCACCCGTCTTATGAAACTGCCTGGTACTCTTGTAAGCTTCCATATGAGGCATGGGGAAAACCCTGAGCAGAAATGATAGCAAAATTAGACGTCAGAATTATGCTAGAGTTACTCAAATTAGGGCTCAATGGAATAGGCACCTGGAATATTTTTTTTCCTCTACTTAACTTTTACTGAAAACTCACTCAAGAATGGTGCATTTTGCCGATATTTTTCCTTGCAGATAACTTTAAATAGAAGGAAACTATCCCCCAAATGCATACTTATGCAGGCATTTGGAATGCAGTAAGTGTGTTTTCATTATGACTGAGCAATTTCAGCTGTGAGCAACTATATAGCAAAAAGTAGGAAAAAATAAATACATCTTTGGAGGTAAATTAAATTGCAGTACCCAAAGAATTGAGATCTGCCCTTTATAATTTGGACATGAGAAAACTGAAATAAAAATAAAAGTTCAAACTAGACTCTCCACTACTTTCAAATGCCTTCGTAAAAATGAAATTGAAATGGAGTATAGCGACTGACACAGCTTACAAATATTTTTCTCTTAATTTTCAACATGTAGTCATCAATGTGTACTCCATGTAAAGATTTTGTCTACAATCTAAAAAGCCTTTATAAATGAAATTCAAAAAAAACCAATGGTCACTCTAAGCAGAAATGATCTTATCCAGGACAGTCATCTGCATGGTGTATATCAGTGTATGTGTGCACATCCATATCTGTGGAGATGATTTAGGGAAGAGGTAGGGAAAAGACAATCCTGACAATATTATTTGTAAAGTATCTCTACCCATTCATTCCTGAATGATGTTGCACCATCTAAAACACTAATTGGATTGCACGATTGCATGACTCTCCAGAGTATTGCATCTCAGCAATAAAATCCCCACAGAGTCATTTATCATGTCAAAGGGTAAGTGGTATTTTTTGGGGTATTCATCTGGATAGATGAAAAACAAACACTGCAGTTTGGGAATTTATAGATATATACACATGACCTGTGAATGAGTGATCTGCAAGATTACACGCTGAATGTGCTTCAAATGGCAACATAAAAGACATTTCGGTATATAAATTTTAGATGTTTCTTTTTAAGTTTGAGATACTTACAGTTCTAGCCAGCCCTCAAACACCTCTGGATGCTTCCATAATGCAGTATCGCAATGGAATTCAAAGAACCATGGAGTGGGTCCACCAAGGAATAAGGGAGTGGATTTTGCAGTTAGTAGGGTATTGTTTTATTATCCATAGTAATCTGTGTTGCAGGCAGGCCAGTCTGTCTTTGTTAATGCTGTGATGTACTCATGTTTAGCAGTCTTCTTGGCTGAAGTCCAATAAAGGTATCTTTGGGGGATCATAATTTTTCTAAATGGTATGATTTTTCCAGTGAGGACTTTGGTCCTGAGTCTGCAAAAATCAACACTTTTGATTGACTTTAAAAATATGAATAGTGGAGTCCAATGGGAAAGGTCTAATTTCCAAAAAGCATGTCAGGCTGGACTTTACAGACAGAATTTTATGCTTAGTACTGTAAGTACCTATCTTGCCTAATTTCAAATACTTCAAATCAGCTACAGGATAAGGCCAGGAGGACTTGCACCCTGAGTTACCAATGTCTGCAGAGACATGTCTTTTTTGGACATTGCCAGGAGAAATGCTATCTTAACCGTGCATTAACCACGCAGAGCAGCGTGGTCTCTTACATCATATCCAAGCACTACTGGAATTCACAGAGTAAGTATTCTTTTGCTTAAATAACCTATATAACCTAGCCTGCTAGGCATTACTGATCTATCAAGTATATGTGTATAGATTTTTCCCTCTAGCACTCCCACTTCAAAAACGTTCCCAACTAATGGTTTCCTGAGTTTCTAGGGATAAGCGACTGCTAAGGGCTTAGTAACTACAGCCTTCTCCTACAGAAAGGGAGGCTTAGTTGTCTTTTGGGCTCAATTAGGTATTTATTTTTTTAAAAAAATACTGTTTTTTTAATCAAGTGATGAATCCTGGGTCTTTCCTGCTGCAGGTTGTAATCCACCTTGCTACCATCTTGCTTCCTCTGCCTGTCCTGAAGGGCAGGAGCTGGAAAATACTTCTGCATCTGGCTATCTCTGGGAGGAAAAAGTGTGTGAGGAAAGACTCATTCCCCTTTGGTTCATGAAAAGAGTGCTTAGAAGACGACTGTATGTTGTGACTCTTGGGTGGAAGGAGGTATCTACCCCTATGAATGCTAACATGGAGTAATTGTATAGAGTAATGGACTTTGAATAGTCCCTTCCCTCTGATATTTCCAATTTCTCCTAAGTGCACTGACTTTCCATGTGCCATTCCCAGCTTTCCCCAGGACTTGATAAGAAATTTTGCTATCATCTAAGCTGGATGCCAGAAATTCTATTAAGCAGTGGGCTCACCCCCCAAAAAAGAATTTTTTAAATGTTAATTCAAAAGTGATTATACGGTACATTACTGGAGTGGGGAAGGACTGAAATTGCTCCTTATGCTCATTTTTCAGTAGGTGGGTGGACATTGGTAACTCAAAATGATTCAAAAGTACTGTTACCGAGAACTCAGCAATAGGAAATCCTGAGGGCAGAGGCATGTCTTAAACCCTTTCTTCTTCAGAATTTAAAAGCTTCCCTTATATTCATTTGGGATTCTCCATTTATCTGGAATTGCCTCTAATCTGTCTTAAAAAAAACCAGATCACAAGAGGAAGGTTGTGAGTTGGAGCAAATAACATGGGGCAGAGTGATGGGGAAAAGGCATTCAATTTTTTTGAAAATACATCCAAAAGAACCTATTTTTAGTCTAATAAGGTCTGATGCATCTCACCTAATTTCAGGATTTTCAGGTACCTAAGTGAGGGGCAAAAAAGGAGTCACTCTAAATTCTTCCAGTTGGATATGGAAAGTGATGGGCAACTCCAAATTACCCACACCACCTCTGGTTTTCTTGGTCCTTCCCCACTGATTGTAAGGGTAGCCAGAGCAAATCAGACTGTCTCTTAGGAACAAGGAATTCTAATGAGATTAAAACTCTGGCCTTAAAAATCATATTTGCTAAGAGATTTTAGTGCTGAGGGACAAAGAAAAAAGTACCTATTGGGATTTCCAAAAGATGTTTAACTGCCACTGATTTTAGTGGGACTATATTAATAATTTGAAATCTAATGAGGTTCCTAAGTACGTTTGGAAACGAGGTCTGCAAACCTGAGTTTCACTGAAAACAAATAGAATTCAATATATTAAAAGCTAAGTCGTACAAGAAAATAAAAATTTGATGCTTTAGACAGTAGCTTTCCAAATTTTAACCTTTGCCCACTCACTTCTTAAGGCAATTGAATCTTTAGTTTAATTAGGATGCTTTGGATGCACCATAGGATTTTATGAAGAAAAAAATTACTTACGAAAATGAACAAATTCATCAATGATAGAAGTGCAGGTGAGGATTACCTACAAGAACAGAGATTCAAATTCAGCAAACAGATTCCTCAACACCTGATTGCTGGAAGTGGGAAAGGTTACAAATGTAAATTAATTTTTTACCCAGCTGCTTATATTTTTTTCTTAACCTATATTCTTTCTTTAGATACAAGAGATTAGGACTGGATTTTTGTTTAATGAAGTATGCCTGCTTTTATGTTACTGCTATTTCTAAATGGGATATCTCATTCCTCCTAATATGGAGCTCCACAATTCCATTTTATTGTGCAAACAAAGTGATCCTTCCTTTGCTCAGAACTCCACTGACATCAAGAGGGTGTAGTGCCAACGTGTAAAAGCTTCCATGTAGAGTAATTGGCAGGATTCAGCCTGAACTTGCATGTATTTGTCTTTTTTGCAGTTGAAATATGCTATTTATCCTGAAATAACAGCATTGGTAATCTTTTAGGAGGGTATTACAGAAAGGGAACAGCGATATGCTCATGATACACAGGAAATTGTATACTGTTATAGTAATTAACATATAAGAACATGTACATGGAAAACTATCATGAACTAAAATGAAAAGTGTGTTCTAAGATAGTGATTTTTTGCTAGGTATGTTACTAGGACTTGTATTATTATGCAAATAAGCAAATAAAATTTGTAGAAATCCTGTATTTATTACTTATCACTGTTAGATAATTTCAGCAGGAATAACTAGCACCTTTTTATCTAAAAACAGTTGGGTAGAGTTAGAAGGCACTGGAGTGAGAACTGATATTTTTTGAGTGATCATGAATATATTTACTCTTACTCTATTTTTTCCCCTTTTGTCATTTTTTTAACAGCAATGTGGTATGATTTCCAGTATCTGTTTCAGCAGGATATTTCAACAATAACACCAATCTGTGGCACAACAGTGTTACTATTGAAAATATTCTTATAAAGTGCTATCCATGAATGAAACAGTGGCATGAGAACTTTGCATTACATATAAATATGCCAATAAATCTTGATTTGTCTGTAGAAGTGGCATACCCATTGGTGAAATAGACCAGAAATAAAGCCTGAAGATGAAGTTAAGTAAGTTCTTTAAGGGGGTCATTGATAAAGCTTTATTTTATTTATTATAATAGGGGAAAATGAAATAAATGCTAATTTCTGCAATGAATAAAATAATTGAATTCCAAATATGATAAGCTTAAATTTAGCATCCCTGATAAACGTCTTATTTCTATATTCAGGCATGATCATTAAATTTTTAAATAGCTTAGTACTGAATTAATTAATTCCAGAAGTAGCATTACGGACATGTTACTTGGCTAAAGCAGCCATCCCACTAAATCTTAAAAATATTTTTGGTACATTTACCAAAACAAGAACTTTATATATTGCTTCCTATTACTGTGATAAAATGTTGATAAATCTAAGTAGCTTGTGTTAGCTAAGCATAGAGTATCATTTTTTTGTTTTCTTTTTTTTAGAATAAAAGAAAAAATCTCTATTGAATGTGCAATGGAAGCAAGTGTTTTTCCAGTTCAGCAGTTTCTGCTGAATTGTAAACAATTGGGTTGTTTCAAGAGGAGAGTAGCATGGTCCGTAACTCCGACAGCTAGTAGTAGTTTAGTTTACTGCTTCTACCACCTGCCTTCTGGCTTAATATTGGAAGCAAGAAGCATGCAATTAAGTATGAGGAAATGAAAATAAATGACACTGTTCATTGCACATTACAAAGTGCCTGGCAGAAAGAATGCAGTTTGCCTGGACCTGATGACCCCTGGGGAAAACGTGTCTTGTGCTTGGGAAAGCTCCAGTGAATCAGACGCTGACCCTGGTTTTATCTGTTATCAAACACTTTTGTTTCCTTCTTAACAATTTTAAACTTTTTTTTTTTTTTTTCTGTGATGATAGTTGGCTTCTGAAAAGCAGGGAGATATTAAAGTGAAACATGGACCACGTGTATAGAGGCAACAGGACACCAAACATGCAGGGATATTTTCTTAATCATTTCTTGAGAAAAGTTATTTGGATGACATCCCTACTTAGACCAATTTGAACTGATTATTAAATTCTAAGTGTTCTTCTAGAAGTGAACATGTTTTTAAAAGATTAATTCTATCCAAGCAGCAGTATTACAATGAACACCATATTACTGGGTTTATAACAAACCCTCCCCTCACCCCAGAATCTGAATGATTAAAACCTGTTTCATTTTAAAATGTCTGCTCTCTGAACACTATACCTTTTTTTCTATATATGGCTCATACAGTTGTTAGAACATAATAGTAATAATTGTTTTTTAGTCATTCATCCTAAATTGTATAAGCACCTTTACAAAGCTGAGTAAACATTATCCTGGTATTACAGAATAGGAAGAAACTGCACCATTGAGAAATCTGGTAGCTTGCTCAGAACACATAGCACATCAAAGAGGAGTTGAAAGTGAGATACCCAATTAAGCAAGAAAATAAAGGGTTTATTATAAATCATGTTATTGTGCTACAGGACTCAAATTCATCTTTTTTAGATCCCAGATGATTCTAATGCATGAATTCAGCCACTACTGTCTGATATAGGTGGCCACGTATAAATGGTAGGGAAGCTTTCATAATGAAAGCAGAAGCAAGTAGGCACTTTCATGTCTTCATAATCTGCTAAAAAACTAGAACTTAGGTGAGGTTTGCCAAAATTTGTAAACTTTTCAGTGAAGCTAAATAGCCAGAGCATATTAGAAAACAGATAATTTCAGGTTGAAATGCTGCCAAGACTTCGTGGTTTTTAATGATTTCATCTTGAAGAAAGGAGCGTTTTGGTAACTTGATGGGTATTGTTTTGAGTATTTTTTTTTTTTTTCACCCAATAACCCAAAGTAAAACTCAAGGGTGCAAACTCGGGAGGAATTGAAACCTTATAAGGATTCACAGACCCTCCAAACCAAAACCACCAACTTTCACATTTCTAGCTGTATGCAAGTACATGAATTCTCCCTCTCTCTTTAATATTACATGCACATTCTGTAGAAGGTGGGGGTTTTTTTTCCACCACACTTGAAGTAAGTTTCCCATGTTCTATGAAAGGTAGTCTTCTCTATTACACTTCTTAATAGGGCTTTTTAGACCCTGATAGAAAAAAGAGTATTTGGATGTCAGTCATTCAGTCTCTGCTAGTTAAAAAGCATGTCTTTCCAGAGATGCTTTCTATCCATAGTCCTGCACAACATGAAATATGGTTGACAGCTATATTACCACACTGCAGACTGCAAAGCAATTCACATTCACACTTCTAAGTGCCTCTCCTTTCAAGACTTATGGATGTATGCCAAATTACTTGCATTGTGGTATATAACCTTCTATATGTACTTTATAGAATAGGCCTTTGGTTTCCATTAAAATCAATGAAGTAGAGCCCAAAAGAGCTTTTCTGAAGCGTGTACTAGATGTTAGGCAAGGCTAATAATAAAATACTTCATGTATAATATGCATCTTCAACATATTTCAGTGTTTATCTTTAAGATGGTATTTTCTGTATTTAGGGTAGAAACTCCACTGCTAAATTTAGCTGTTGGGTAGGGTTAAGTTCAGCTTTCAGGTTTTTGCCCTCATTAGTGTCTCTGTAAAAGATGAATACATGTTTTCATACCCTATTTAGGCGGTGTTTCCAAATGTAATGGACCAGCAGCCATTTAAGGAGCCTAAGGTCCTGTGTTAACAAAACCATCATTGTTATCTCAAATGAAATGGGAAAGACACAAGATAGATACCCTCCAATGCCATTTCATCTAGACAAATTAGTGACTACACCATGTCATAATGCCTCATCCTTAGTCACTAAGTTCACATATTTCATTACAGCAGTTTTTTGTCAGATAAGTTAAAGCAGATGATCAGCAGGGATGGTAAAATAAATAAATAAATTAATTAATTAATTAATTAATATTAATTATTAAAACATTAGTATCATTACTATTAGTCATATTACTATGATAAATGAGGCAAACTGATAGATTTTAAAAATACAGACCTATGACAAACATTTTAGTGACAAACCTAATTCTTTGGGAGAGGACAGCAGAGGAGACAGATGTTTTAAAGACATCTGAGTAAAATATGGACTCCAGTGAATTTAGTGAGTCTTATGAAATGTTGACTTGAAGGGGGAGAAAAGGCATAAGAATGGTGGAGGGTACATTGCATCTTTCTATTTATTTATTTACTTTTTCAATGGCATTATTAAAGTTTCCCTTAGGTCTACAGTACCTAGAAGAAAGCAGTAATACAGTTTTAAAATTGCCTTGAAATTTAGAGGACAAAAAAAGAAATACATGGCAATTACTGTCACTGGTGTTGTCAGTATTTGCAAAATCCATGAAGTTTTGTTCTTGTTAAAAGGATGTTTCACCAGAGTGGGGCAGGTACAAGGTGGGCTAGTGACTTGTGTTTCCGTATAACATTATATTTTTGTAGCCCAGAGTCCCTGTAGGTTGTATTCTCCAGAGGATGAATGAATTCCATACAGTGTTTTTCACTTTAATTGTAGCATATATGAAAACTCCTGGTCTATGTCTCAAAGATGTTCTCTAAAATCACGTTCTGTGGTTAGCAAACATCAATACATCCATCTCTCAAAATAACTTGAAAGAAATGATAGGGAACAGGCACAGAAATGTACTGAGTATTTGTGTTAGATAATTCTCCACAAGTAAATTTGAAGATGAAGCTAATTGATGCCCTTTAAAAGAATGTTGGCCTAATTAGTCAGACAGAAAGTATGCTGGTTAATTTCAAAATACAGAAAAGAAATTTCTGGAGATTAAATATAGTTTGCAAGAATTACTATACTGGGACACACTTCCTCTTATCTCTGAAAATAACCCACAAAGGGTATGAGTAGGTTATAGCAAACAGTGCAAGTACAGTCTGGTCTTTCATTTGATATGCCCACATATGCTCAGCAGTAGCTTCTGGTAGCCCTAATGTCCATGACTTCATGTAGTCTCTTTCAACATCTTAAAGATCAGGTGTGGACAGCAAGAAAGTTTGTCCACTGAAGTGGTGGAACGGAAAAACAGAATCTCACAAGTGAGAAGTTTTATTCTTTCTTCACCAAACTGTAAAGAATCAGCCATGATTATGTAAGCCTTTTCTGCAGGGTTTTGGCAGCTCTAAACATCCTCAACTAAGGTGACAAAAATCAACTAAAATACCCAAAGTGAGGCTGTAGGCAGCATAAAAACAAACAAAAGGCAGAAAATCCAAACTTAAGAAGAGAGTTGCAGCTATCCTTTATGTTAAAATAACTCATAAATTTAGAAAACGGTTTAAAGGGGTCGGTAGTTCTTTGCCCAGGCTTTCACTTGCAGGCCAACCAGATGCTGGAGATGAGGAAAATGTGGAGAAATAAGATGCCCGAAGAGGTTTAGAACTTACAATAATGGAAGATGCGGGTGCCAGGATATTATTTCCCAGCCATTACTGGCTCATTGAAGACTCACTGTAAATGTTCTCCAGGTGAACTGCTCTGGAGACCGCTAGCCAGTTCTTCAGCTGCTGACAAGAAAAGAAGATATGAGTGTGAGGAAAACATCAAATTGACACTTAAAGTCCCTGGTGTCTCGTGCAAGGACCTCCTGCCAGAATATGTTATACTAGCTCTTTACTTTCTCTACTTTTGTACTGGAGCTATTAGCCCCAAAGAGCACAGCAAGTCCAGAACTGTGGTATATTAAAATCCAATGTGTCTTAAAAAAAGTTGAAAATGAGCTTATATACTTATCCAACAGCAACATTGGAGACAGCTCTCTACATTTTTGGTTTAGCTTGAAAGTGGAGACCAAAGTCATAGCTGCTGGACAGGTGCTGCAAAACAGTAGCAAGGCCAGCATTCAAACGTGGCTAGTAAAAGCTGAAGATGCTGAGCTCTTTCCACAGTGTACATGTAAGTGTGGCCTAGTATGATGTGAAGTATACCTCAGAACATATCTCACCTTTTTGGTCCTAGAATTGTGAGGAAAATGAAGTATCTGCTATTGGCAAACGAGTGTACAACAGTCTTGGAAAAAATACTGGGAGGTGGTGATTTCTTACAGTGGAAAGGAAAAGTCTCTTCAGAATACATAAAATATGATGTATTAGCATAATATTGTCATCGAAGATCAAGTGTTATAATATTTTATATTTTTTTCATTGGTGTTCCATAAATGTACAACAATAGCAGGTTAATATATCAAATGTATACATAAAGTCTTCCCACTGTACATAACTGTTCCATATATTACTGTTATATCTTCTGAGATTAAGTAAACACAGAACGTAATGTACTCTACATAAATATAGCACTACTGAATCATAATAAAAATTTAAAAATATCTATTTACCGTGAGAACTATGTCAGAATCTCTCAGTAAAAATGTTGGTTAACTGAAATGGGAAGGCTGTTTTTCTTTTCCCAGAAATGTACCAATTTCAACAAGACTTCAGTTTCAGGAAGGATTTTCTGGTTAAAACTGAATAAAACTTAGCATACCCAACTGGCCAATGGATGTGTGTGAACCAAGGGAGCACTATGGTCAGTTTGTTCTTCTGTCTGCTTTACACGAGAGGCTTGAATCTGGATTTTCCACTTAGGTGAATGCCCTCCCTTTTGCTGGTAGTTTTGGTTTTCCTCACTGAATATGCTCCCGTCAATTTACACGTGTGAGTAAGTGACCATTTGGAAGATGGAGCCTCAGACCAACTCTAGCACAGAGACCCAGGAACTCAAGGGGAGTAAAAGATGTTCATCTTCTCAGAAAACTTTGCATATTCCTGAAATCGTCATTACAAAACAGAGTTCTGACAAGTTTGAAAGTAACAAAAAGGACAACGTTTCAAAGATATTAATGTATTCTTGAAATAGTGATAATTCAATAGGTAAACACTGCAGCAGTAAGCAACCTCTTTATTTACTGTAAGTGAAGTAACGGTGCATACCAGAATCCACGTGGCAGAGAGAGAAATGTTGCTTGTATTTGTAATCTGTGGGGACAGTGACAATTTCTTGTAATGGCTAAGAATGGCATGAATTCCATTCTTCTCACAGGCTTCTGGAAAAGCACACCCCTCTAAGCCAGCTCCAAGTGGGGACTAGGCTGCAGCAGGTCCGCCTGTGCAGAGGCCAGCTGAGTGTCAGAGCCAGTTGCTAATCCACCGAAGTGAGAAGGAAGAGCTCAGTCCTGCACGTGCTGAAGCCAACATGAAACAGAAAAAAATGAAGCCAAACCCTCACTACATTCACTTCTGTGGCCTTATGTTTGGTTGCCATAATACCTTCTTGCCCTGCATCTCATTTTGCTATCAGGCAATCTCCTGAAACATAAATTCTTTGTTTGTCCCCTTGATATAAGATTTTACTTTACTTAGAATGTTTGACTCTATTTGCAAAGGCAGGATAAAAAAGCATTTTATTTGTGCTATGAAATGAGAGAGCGGAGCAAGCTCCTGCAGGCAGGCTGCTTTGTTGAGTCAAATTTATACTCTCATTTTGAGTGTGGAGCTTATACCATTCTTCACTTCACAGGAAAAGATATGCTTTATGCTAATACATAGTAATCTCTGTACAATCCCTACTCACTTTCTCTGCTTTCAGCCACACCCTAGCGGGAAATTCCTCTGAGAAATTAACATGGGAATTGGCTCTTAACTGCATTTTCAAATATATTTATCTGTTAAATTTTTTGTATCGTTATGACAAAGAGATTTTACTAATAATAGTAATAGATCTTTGATAACAGATAAAACCCAGACACTGAAAACTCCTACATGTGGACCGTTTACTTTCCTAGTACATTTTGAACATGAAATAAGTTAAATGACTGTTATTTTCAAAACACATTTTAAATTGGAAAAGTGATGAGTGAAAAAAAATTAAGGCATTGTGTTCAAAAATCTAAAAGGTAAAGTGTTGTTTTCAACAAATATTAACTATTAAGAGTGAAGTTGGTTATAGATGGTCTTGCACTATTTTTGTTTTCTGTGATCAGTATAATAGAGTGGTTGTATATAATAGATAATGCTAGCTATGTCAGTATGGGTGTCTTGCAAAAGCTAAATAAATAAAAAGTGACTTAGCTTCTATTTACCTTGCAGCAGGTGAACAAATAAGGTGACAGTGAAATAAATTATTTTTTCCTGCCAGCTAAGCATGTCGTCAATCCTTCTTACTAAACTAATGAAGCAGGGAAACAATATTTTGTTTGCTTTTCACTGTGGTGGAGGAAGTTCACATCAAAAAGGAAGATAGCACTTCAAATTTAAGGATAGCCGTGGCATGGTATTATGGCCTGCCTGCTAAATCATGTACTGCTTTCTGTTTTAAAACAATCTGAGATGGCTCTAGCCTATCCTGTCATGAGTATTGCCTCCTGGAAATTGTTACCATAACTTGTAAAGAACACATGTGGGTAACTTGTTTGAGTCTCAGAGACACTGTGTTGTGGAAATTTTATCTGTGTACTGCACAGGATTTTTTCAACGGAAGTGTGTGTGTCTTCTGTTGATAATCAGATGCTCATGATTCTTACCAGCTTGCAAAGTGGGACTCTAAAGTGCTGGTGCAAAGGAAAAATCCACATTTATTTGTTTCTAATTCATTCTTTCACTTGGGAGTCCAGGCTTCAGTTTAAATTTCAGGGGTGCCATTCAGAGCAAAGTATTTGTAAAATTTAAAAAGTGGCCTTTTACAAAGGCAGCAGTGAAAATGGTGATCTGTTGTTTACTTCCCGACAGAATTGCAAGGTGGCTTTTCTCCAGGGGCTCTTTGATATTAGACTATTAAACCCACTTGCATTACCAGTCCTGGACTTCTGAAAACTTCTATAATACATACATCTGACAGCTTTGAGAAGCAGTGGGAGGAAAGTGAAAGACTGTGCAAAACTGAATCCTGTGGCAACTGGGCAAATTGCCAGTAAATTCAATGAGCTTTTCATTAAATTCAGAGTGTTTTACATTAAAGCTGAATTTGGCCCACTGTCTACAGCTATTAAAGTTATACAGCTTTAAAAAGTTACATGAAATTTTACCTACTTGCAAAAATTAAATTTCATGTTGAATCTATTTTAAACCCACTTGAAAAATACTTTTAAATTATCTGTTAAGGAGTCATATGGTGTATGGCTTCTCTCTTTATTTTCTGTCTAGATGGATCAGTTGAAACACATGGTGATGTGTTCCCAGATAGTTTTATACACACGCTTGGCAGCAGCAAATGAAAATATGCATGCATGGTTCATTTGTATTTAAGAAAATTCTTCTGCTGATGAGGGATATTTTATGGCTGTGCTAGAATGATACATAATTAAGATTGTTTTCACCTTTCCTCTTTAAATTTGTATTAAATTTATTTCTTAATAATGGCCAACTTCTTTCATCAGTAAATGTCCAGGAGTCATGGACCTTGAGAGCTCTACTGAGCAAGACATACTTTTATGTCCTAGAGGATGTGGAAAAAAAGGCATTCCTTTCCTGCCCATGCTAAGGAGGTATGAATAGACAACTTTGGATAAGACAGATTTCATTTTGTTTTAGGGGTAACTTCAGGGCATGTATGTAGTAACAAGGCTAGTTGAATTCTGCATAGGAGACTTTGATAGTTGACTGAACATTGTCTTGCTTTAGTTTGCAGTATGTTTTATCTTGTCCAGCAGGAGGCTGGCATGGGCCCTACTGCCTGTAAAATCCAGGAGATTTATTGCTTTTGTGTGCTGTTGTCTTCTTTGTGTGAAATAATGGTACACCTTCTGGTCCTCTCTAATGAGAAGTAGCATGTTTCTTCAGTTGTGAATTACAGTATTGAATAGGAGGCGAGGTTAGAGAACTCAACAGAAGTATCCACAGCTTGAAATTCACTTTGCTTTAAGATATGAGGTGAATCCAAAACTCTTTGAGATGTTGCAACCTCCTTTACAATTAGGACCAGAGTGCTAAATAGGGTATGCAATATTGAAAAGAGCAGAAAAGAGAGTGACTATATTTTGGTATCATTGCTTCAATTTAAGTGTAGAGCCTGTTCCTGTGGATGCCCTTGGGACATTAAGAGTGGATATGCACCAAAACAGCCTATTTAGGTGAGACCTACTTGCAGGATTGTGGCCCTGTTTAGGATCCACACTTCTATTTTTGCAACTACTGGCTCAAGCAATAGGAAGTATTTGGAGACAGGAAGTGTTATTAGTGATTTTTTTGATGGAAGGTCTTTGGGAATATTCTGGACAGCAAATTATATGGTGATATGTAAGAAGATAAAGGGAAGAGATCCCAGCTACACTTTCTCTTTGCATGCAAATAGCAGTGAGTTTTGCAGTAGAGTTTTGCAGTATAAGTTTTGCTTGCTAGAGGAAGTTATGTTCATTAGCTCCTAAGTCTCCAAGGAAACCCAAAGGGGAATGCAGCTGAATGCACCAGGCAGGTACAAGGAAATTATGTGAATGGAAATGGTTTTCCATAATGGATGCTTTATAGCTGCAAAGCCTGAGGTTACACATTTGAATTCCGCACGATCCAATTCCTAGGTCAGAAAGCAAAATTCCTGACCAAAGGCTGTTTGCTGACCCTTTTGAAATAAGCAAATGCCATCAATTTATTCCCTTGTGGCTGGCTGCCAGTAGCACTAACTGGAAATCTTGAGACCAGGAGGGGACCAGAGGTCCCTTGGTACAGCAGCCAAAGTTATATTCACTGATATTAGACTGCTGCTGTAACCTGTAAATTCATTCAGGGACACCAGTTTCAAGTGTTGGCAGGTCAATTTCTGTTAAAAACATGTCTATAAGATGAAAAAGGCTCCCGTGAAGAACATTAGCAGGATTTGGCTCATAACAAGACAGGTACTGAGTTATCCGAAAACACAAGAAGAGACGGCAGTTACTTAGGGTGGAAGTCAGCAAAGGGTGCTCACAGCGCTGCCAAGGGGAGTTCAGCTGGTTTGCTTTGAACAGACCTCCCCACCTCCTACCTCACTGGCTTTCTAGTGTATCTAACAGGGTGGTTATTCCTGCATGAGACACAAGATGGCTATTTTTCCAGCAGCAGTCATAGTCTTCAACCCCAACAACAGCAGAAGCTACATTCCTTTCTGTAAGTCTTTGCTCCCTTTCCATGTCATAAGTTTTTCTCTCCGTATTTTGGGCAAACTCAGTATATTTCCTTTTAAAAATATAATTTTCAAATGTATCCAGTTACTTAATTTTCTTTCCATGAATATCCATTCTGTACATTTCAAGCACTCCTTTTCATTGCTGGCATTGCTGCCAGTAAAGCGACTCCTGTCCTGTATTGGTTATGCCCCGCCAAAGTGCTATTCATTTAAAACTGCCCTCTAGTAATTATTCACTATTTAAACTTATCTCTGCTTATTTAAGTAATAATGCAGTAACCTCAAAAACACTAGAAATAGATAGGCAAGGATTTGTAATTCTTGATATTTGTTTACTGTTACATTCCCCTGTCACCATAAACAGTACCCTTAATTATGTATTTGAATTACTGATGTTTCTCAGTAGTACAGAAGCCTATCCTCTAGGTGCCTTTTGTTCAAATTTCTATCATTTTACTCTTCCAAATCTATATAGAAAAATATGGCATTTACTTTAGTTTACTGTATGTTGTCAGTCAACTTGCACGAACAAAGGAAATAGTACCACATCTTTCAGTGACATGAAACACGGTTGAAAGAAGAAGAAGAAAAAAAAAACGACGACAAGAACAACTGTGAGCCAATAGGAATATAAAACGTCTTCACCTTCTTGTTATCTCACAGCATTCAGATGCTCATAACAGTTTAGAAAGCATACCGCCCACACCACAGGATCTTGCTCCTCTTTAATTTTCTCTAATTTGTGTAGTGAATAACCAAATACTCATAATGCAATTAGAAGATAATCAGGCTTGTAATTATGTTAATTGCTGGAGACTTACATCAATCCTCCAGCAAAGTGATAGGATTTCAGGGGAACTATTAACATGGGAAGAGAGAGGAAGCGCACATGAGAGAGAAAGAGATTGAGGGAGTGAGTAAATTGATGAACAGCTTAGGCTTGTATCATTGAGCAACAATGAGAATACAATGGTGCAACAAATGAAAAGGGCCTCAAGGGGAGAAGCTCAGAAAATGAGGTTTTAGGTACCAGCAACTCAACCTCTTTTGTCTGTTTTCTTCCCATAAATAATCATGTTGTGCATCTATATTTATTGTAATAAGCCCAATTCAGAGAAATCGGATCCATAGCTGAACAGAGAACAAAAGGAAACTGTTCAGCTATGCAGCAGTTCGCCATGTCTCCCACACCACTGAAAGAGCCACTGTATTACCTTCTGTCCCCGACTCCTGGGGGTATTCTTTTCTCATGGTGATGTCCAATATTACATTTAAAGCCATAATACTGCAACTGCAATGGTCCGTCTCAGGACTGTCATGGATCAGTCATAATCTGTGAAGAACATACAATACGTAGTGGACTGACAGAATTTATGAAATAATCCACAGTGGAGATGCTTTTTTTTTTTTTCATTTACCATCAAAGTTGTAATGATTGTTTAAGCCTTTTGAAAGTGAGTTTTGTCAGCTGAAGTCTGATGTAAGTTGTGGACTATGACTGTACTTTATTAGTGTGACTATTAGTGTGGCTATTTCTGAGTTTACAGAACAGTTTTCTGTGTTTAGACTACTTGCCAGAAATTGCCTAGCTGGCTTAAAATAAAATAAATAAATAAATAATAAAAAAGGAAGTATTATTATTAAGTTATTTGTTTATTGTTTAAAAGATAGTTTATACATGGGAAGAGAAACTAGTAAAGATCAAGGAGGTCAGGCTTCCTTTAGCCTCATATGATCTTTTTGCCCACAGCTGCCATGATGAAAATAATGAAGAAAAAGATAATGAATAAACTCAGTTGTTTCCTCTTTTTGTCTTTATGTTTGTACATGCAATTAAACTAAAGGGCATTTTGCAACATTTGATTAACTCTAGGAATGTACTTGGATGTAAAAGTACATTAGCTTTTGGAACTTCTTGGAAAAAGCACTTTTTGTCATTTGTTTTTAAATGGGCATTACACTATTATTTATGAATTCTGAATAATGATCTAAAAAGCTAAGGGATTTTATAGAAAATATTTAAATGCCCTGTTTTGAAATATTTCCTATAAATGACTTGTTTTGTCCTTTTGATTCAGGTTCAACTATCAAGTGTCTTTGGTCATTCCTACCATATAATGTCTTTAAAGTCCAATTAAGCTTGATTTCTCAGTTCTAAAAAGCCCAGGAAGAGTCAAAAGAAACTCTCTCATGGGCTTCGTCTACTAGAGATTTCTCCCCCGTTGTTTCTTCGAACAGATGAGTGCTGCATACCTTGACTCCAGCCATGACAACACAATTCCCATGAAGCAGCCTTTAAAAATCACTCTGGAGCTCACACAGCAGGAGACTGGAGAGCATAAACCCAGTGTAAGCCCAAGCTTCCTTACAAATAATTCTTCAGCTCTGTGGGGCTGCGTGCCCTGTTTGGCCCACCCTGCTGTACCCTTGTTGCAGGAGTGTGGCAAAGATGGGGGCTCTGAGATGCTCCCTATCTCTTCTGGGGCTCTGCAAGGGTCTGAAGGAACTGTGGCTGTCTGAAAGATCAGACATGTAATATGCACAGAGGACACCTTCAGAACCAAACAATCCAGGTGAAAAATTAACAAGGGCAACGGCACCACCACCTTCTTCTCTCCATGTCTTGCCCACGTAGCTGTACACAACACCCATCCTAGCAATGGGCAGGGGTTGTGCTGTTCAGCAGTCCTCTCCATCAAGGATGTAGCAATACTCAGCTTTACTTTATACAAACTGACACACTTAGGCCTTCAGGGAGCTACAATTTCATTTTACCTCAAAGACACTTCCAGTATTCTGAAAGGGGTTTCAAATGCCAGGAGTTTCCACCCAGAAACTGACTCCCCAGAAACTTTACACAAAACAAAACAAAAACCAACCCTATACCTTTGCATTTGCTTCTTTTGACTTCTTTCATGAAAGGTACTTACTGACACTGGCCTCCCTTCCTTGTTGGTGAGCTTCACTGTGTGGTTTGTGCCACAATGATCATCACATGAATGCAGTTGTGAAGATGTCATTATGTTATTGTTACTAAATTTGGGATAGACATTGTAGTCAGTAATAAAGTATAATTTCTGTTAATTAAGTACTGTTCTAGATGTGCATAGAGTTTTAAAACACTTTCACACCAACCTTATATATGATGTAATTTTACTGTCTTTTGTTGAGGTATGCTACAGATTCCCATCTAGTCTTAGGAGAGGAAGGACTAGAAAGGAAGATGCAGGTAGAGAAACTCACAAGCAAGAAAAATATAGGTTAAAGAAGTGTATTTGAAGTTGAAATTTGAAAGAAAGGAAGGTTTGTTCAGTTATGACTTCCTTTCATGCTTCTCTTGGAAACTTCCTTGGATTGTACCTGTCAGGCACAAGCTCCTTAAAACTGGGCTTATGTGTGCTTGGAATTCAGGTTTGCTTTTGCAGGTGGGATAAGGGGTTGACTTATAAATCCCAGTGGCAGTATCAAGTGAAAAAGTCCCTTCAGGGCCTCTTGGCACTTTCTGTTGGTAACACAATAACTGTATTTCATGACATTGTCCAGCATACAGAGCACAAGCAAGAGAAGGCATTATTATCCACAAGCCCCATATGCTGGTTCAATACCCTATTTCTTTCCACCACAAAGTGTCTTTTCTCCTGGCTGTCAAATCTCAGGATTTTCCTACAGGTTAAATTCAAGATTTCTGAGATTCTTGTGGACTCCCTACTGCTGTTCCTATAGCTGTCTTTCCCAGTCACTCATTCACAGTGTGGCTGTATAGTTTCTTATTAAAGGCCTTGGAAATTGCTATCCGACCTGATCAGGGTTCTCCAGCTTAATTAACACTTCATGAAGCATCCCAAGCCTGAAATAACTAAAATCAATGTAATGAGTGTAACAGACTCAGATTCGTCCTGACACCCAGCCCTCCCAAATGCAGCAGATCCCAGTCTCTTTTAAATGAATTGCATCTACCACACTTCTCTGTAGGGTGATATCAGAGAAGGTTGCCGTACAGTGATGAAATAGAGGCATACCAAAAGAAAAATGTATCAATGTCTGCCTTTGTCAAGATGAAGAGCTTAAGGAGGAAGTTTTCTTTCTTCTGTGGAAAAGATGTCTATACATTTGGTAGGACATTCTGTCTCAGCCAATAATGTAAGGCAATAGTGGTCCAGACAGAAAGAAATAAAAGATTCACAAAAATATTCTGTGATTTGGATGAAGTTCAGACCATGGATCTATGTATCAGAATCAGGAGAAGCAGAAAAAGCAGAAGGATTCCATGGCATCAATGAAAATGTATAAATTGTAAAAGAGCTTCTACTCCAGATCATTGCAAACATGGAGTCTAATGAAAATGCATAACAAAACAGAGCAGTGCATCATTTTGCCCCATCAGAACATCACACATCTCCATGCCCATGACTGTATAGTTCAGTAAAGGAAAGGTACTTCGTTCTTATGTCCTGCCTTTGAACCTAGCCCCAGCAATGAGACGTTTGCTAACTTGTTTTTTAATTTAGTGAAAGTGAGCTAAATTCAGCATTCATAACTAAATCACATCAACAGTTGTCTTCAAACCTCTGTTACCTCAATATTGACAATTTGCTAGTTCGTACAGAATTTGTTAGCCACTGACTTGTAGTGGTTTGGAAGAGTTTGCTTCCAGGTGTCAGTAGTCCCTAGCTTGTGAGTAGGTACACATATCCTTACGTATTCACATGCCAGTCTGCTAGAGGATCAGAGCCAGCTGTTCACACAACTTCATTAAAATTGTGTCACAGCAGTTTTGGAAGCATTTCTTATTGCTGCTTATTAGTCACAATGATGTTGTGATATCATCACACTGTTAATTGTCTTGCCTCAACTTTTTCCCAGCTTATGAATAAAGAAACTGCAGAGATTTCAATATACTCAGCTTTTCAGGGCTCAGTTGGTATAAGAGCCACGCTCCTTGTTTCTACTGGAACATCTGTCCCACATCTTTTGTCTACCACATATTTATCTGCTCTTGTGCACTTTTGCCCCATGCGTTCTTATACTAGAAGTGTCCAGTGATAGTGGCATACAGATACCCCAGTGACAAGCAAGCTTCTTCAAATAACTGTACATCTTCCAAATATATACGTAACTGTGCCACCATATTTCCTTCATAATAGCAGTTGATGACGTGCATATGTGGATGCACATCTACCACATGTAGGAGCAGCTGCTCCAGCTGCTGTAGTAACTGCCAGTGTAGGATCAATACAGTACAACACAATTCTCTTTCTGTGATAGCAGTACCTGAGCAAATTAAGTTTGGAGTTGATATTATTGCTTTTGTAGGAAGGGCATCGGCTTCTTCCAGAGCAGAGTGTGAAAAATGATGCTAGTGAAGCTCTAACCATCCTGCTAAAGATGTTAATTACTAGTGTAGGTTACCACATCGTTCTAGGAGGAAAATACATGGATACAAATCAAGCTGGTCTACAGTGTGGATGTTCAGTTGCATGTTGAACTGCTCAGCACCAACTGCCTTGGTCTAGGTAAGCCTTGCAATGAAAAAACAACTGGTTATTTTTTCTAAATGTGTCTTGTTATTCCAGGAGTTACATGAAAATTTCAGTAAGGCTGAGCTATGGTACAGCCAGTAGTCAGTCACAAAAAATATAATTACATTTTTTTGTTGGGAAAGTAGATAAAACAATAGGAACCCTTTCCCAAAACTCTGGCCACATGCAGGAAGGTGAAATGGATGAGAGGAATTTGGGATGAGAGAGAGATGGGTGTCATTTCTTTTCCTTTTTCCTGAGGGAGTTGTGTGCAGACAGGAAAATGGAAAAAAAAAAGCGACAGATGTTTCAAGGAAGAAGGCAGCAGAAATCCAAGGACAGCCAGAAAGGGTCATCTTCATTAAGAGCTAAGAGAGAGTGCCTTTGGGTGAAGCACTGTGGTAGATAAATCTTAAGTGTGGACACTTGTTTTTGTTTTGAAATAAAACATTGCATACATTCTTTGTCTAGACAAATAATTCTATGAAAGAGCAGCCAGACTCCATCAGCAATTCTCCTCCAATCTGCAAGACACTGATTTTAGCTAAGTGCTTTATTAAAAAATAATACTATTTTCCATTGGTTTGTGAGACCACTTACTGATTATAGTAAGACTTTACTTTGCCTTTACTTTGTAATTCATATACTCTCAGGTATTTTAACTCATATTATTTGTATTCCATAAAAAGACGCTTGTAAAGTTAGTTTTAGGAGCATGTTTTAAAACAAAGAGTTTAGAGAGAAATAAATGGAAAGTTCTTTTTGTGCTTTCCCACAGATTGGTGTCATGGCACACAGTAGACTAGCTTGTTTACTTATTTGGATTTACAGCCTAGAATGAAAATAAAAGAAAGGCTATGTAGAATAGAAAGCAGAAAAGAATTACCTTCAAAAAAACTGGAATGAAACTCCCGTAAATTTTGCCAGGTCTATTGTCTAGGCTGCCAGGTTTCTTCATCTTGTGCCAGGTTTTCTCTCTAGATGCTGGTTAATTTTTCCATACATCAAATGCTTCACACCTGATTAGACTGGCTTTTACACTGCTAGAAGAACAGGACATTGCTAACCTGCTATGACTAGAAGCCAGACTGTCTTTTGGAAACATTGGCTCAGTTTGGAGGCTCTCCTAGGGACACCTTGTGGAAGGTAATCAATTTCTATCAGGACACGAGTTTGGCCCCTCTCTTGTGACCATCATAATATAATTAAAAATTATCCTCAAGAAATTTTACTGTGTATTTCCACCAGCTGTGCCTGACTCCTTTCATTCTGCTCTTTTGACAGCAGTAGTTTTGCCCATCTTGGATGGTCTCCAGTGAGCTCCTGCATTCAGGAGCGTGTTGTCTTTTGTTTTAAGTGGCCTACCAAAGCCTTTCTGCTAGTGTCCCAGTTCATTCTCCATACACTCATACATTCATTAGATTGGCTTCATCATGAATTGTTAATTACCAAGCACTCGTTTGTGGCTTTTTTGCCTAGCAGTTGTTTGTAACATGAAGAGGTTTCTTTTTCACTGTTCTTATAATGACATATAATCTAAAAGTTGCGTGAAAGATTTATGCTTGAAGAGAAGCCACGGGGTAAGGGACACTGCACAAGTTTTAAGTCACTGGGGATCTCACCCAACTGATCGTGTTTTCCTGGACTTTTTCAGTAAAGAGAGCAGCTAAGCTGGCAACTGGAATTCATCATTTCCTGCAGTTCAGAGTTAAGTGCCTTTGTTCCTTTTGATTTCCCAGCCCCTGTCACCAAACTGTCTCTTTTGACAAGGCAAATTTGCTTGCTCTTTATTTTTTCAAATGCAATTCATGATGGTGGTGACCTCCTTTTATACAGTTGCTTTGTGGTTCCAGCTCTTGCTTTAGAAGGGGACATGCTGGTGTTCATTTATCCTTGTCCCTCACTTGGACGGGTGTCCTGCTGGAGTTCAAACATTGCACTGCTATCTCCTGGGCCATCAGAAAGGCAGCAGAGGCTCAGCAGACTCTCCTGCAGGCAGGAATCTGGCTGCCCATGTGAGGACCAGCTCCTACTCCTGGGCTCCGTGACCTGCATCAGCCTGCTGGGAAACAGCCCTCAGAAACCTCCTCAGGCCTCTCCACTACTTTGCTCAGGAACTGCGTTTAACTGCATTTAAACTCAGGCCCTGGACCATGGCGCTCACCTGAGCTGTGCTGTGGTCATGTCTCTGCCTGGCCAGGGACCTCTGACTGCAGCCCCCACTTGTTCGCATGACTTCCCAGTTCCACCTTGGACCTGCACATCACCACGGATCTGTCTGGTGATCTCCAGACCCCAGTCATCATCGCTGGCCCTGCTCCACTCTTCTCATTGGGCACAGCTGTAGGTTCTCCGCTATATCCTCACTTTCTTTTCCTTTCGGTTTACCATAAAGTCCTTATTTGTTTTATAGAAGAAAACACATGAGGTTCTGTGTGGAATGTATATCATGGTTTAACCCAACCGGCAACTAAGCACCACACAGCTGCTCGCTCACTTCCCCTCCCAGTGGGATGGGGGAAGAGAACTGGAAGGGTAAAAGTGAGAAAACGCATGGGTTGAGATAAGAACAGTTTAATAATTGAAATAAAATAATAAAAATAACAACAACAACAACAATAATAATAATAATAATAACGAAAAGGAAAATAAAAAAGAGAGGGAAATAAAATCCAAGAAAGACAAGTGATGCAAATGAAAATAATTGCTCATCACCAACTGACCAATGCCCAGCCAGTCCCCGAGCAGCAGCCCCTCCGCCAACCTCTCCCCTAGTTTTATTGCTGAGCATGACGTCATATGGTCTGGAATATGCCCTTGGTCAGTTGGGGTCAGCTGTCCCAGCTGTGTCCCCTCCCAACTCCTTGTGCCCCCCCAGCCTCCTCGCTGGTGGGGTGGGGTGAGAAGCAGAAAAGACCTTGCTGCTGTGTAAGCACTGCTCAGCAGGAACAAAAACATCCTTGAATTATCAACACTGTTTTCGGCACAAATTCAAAACAGAGCCCCATACTAGCTACTATGAAGAAAATTAACTCCATCCCAGCCAAAACCAGCACAATGTAGCATATTTCTTCTTCCTTTCAGTGCATTACCTTCTTTTTTAAATTCATAAAGGCATGGAATCATTATAAGTTGATGGACATGAAGAAAAGAGGTGCAATTATATGCTTAGAAATGAAACTCATGGACTGAAAGTCTGAAACATGGTGAAATGTTCAGTGCCTCTAAAGCACTGATATAGTTAGTACATTAATTTAAATAATGTAGAAATTTACCAGTTCTCTTTTGTGTATCTCTACCTTTTTACCATGATTCTATGATTGCATGCTGTGATATAAGTCCTGTTTCAAGAAAGACCTCAAGCATGTCTTTAGGTTCACTCTATTCAGGGAAGCATTCAACGTAAGTTTTAAGCTAAGGATATCCTTTGATACCTTCTCTGCTTTGTTTGCTTTACTGGATGTGATTTGAAAAGTTTGAGTAGCCTGACTCTGAGAGTGACACTCCTAAGAACTTAAATCACTGGTAGATTATTAAGGTCATCTAAAATGTGTGCATAGTATTGAAATAAACACAACACACATTCTGTAATATATGGGTTTTTTTCTACAGATTGACACTTTAAAAGCATTCAAGTGTTTCAAAATAGTTCATTCAATTTTGTTTTCTTGCTACAAAAGTCAAGAGCCTGTCAGCTTCTCTTTCCTGGAACACCAAACACCTACAACTCCCTTCTGAGTCAAGCGTCAGGCAAGGGAAAATGGAGATTAGGAGTAAACACAGCTACATATTCTGGAAATTTTCAAGAAACAACTTGCAACTGTTGAAAAGGTATTCTTAAACCTTACTTTACTTTTGAGTACTTACCTCCACATTAAAGGTTCTGTCTACTGAACTATAACTTCGCTGTAAAGTGCTGAGTATAATGTACTCTTGAGGAGAAAATTTCAGATAGAAATCTGAGTAGGTTAAAATATATACTTAAAATAGATATTTCACTAGTGGATCATTTCTATAAATTTCATCAGGAGTTGCATCTATCATACCAGTATAAATCAATGTCCTTCTTAGAACCATCTAATAACAGATAGAGACCAGAAACTACCTATACTCCCTATACCTAAACCATATACTAACTGTGTGTATGGTTTAAAATGGAGAACAGAGCAAAATCTTAATCCAATGTTATAGATTCACTGAATGTGTTTAGTTCTAATTGGGACCTGGCGAGTGTTACTTGTATGTAGGAAGCTTCTTCTCTTTAAGTGACAGCATACTTACTAGCTTCAAACCACAACTCAGTCCTTGCATACGCTTCCCTGCTGGATACTGTGACCAAGAGTCTTAAGTCCTTTTTGGTGTAGTAAAATCCTGGGTTTTTTAGACCAGATTACAAATGGCTTCTGTGTGTTTCTGTGTTCCTCACTGTGCTTTTTGTGCAGCTATGCACATGGTCACACATAATTCCCCATGCTCAGGGACAGTGTTTCCTTTCTAGATTGAGACTTAAAAGAGGAATGATTTCACTCTGTCCTCCGGTTTTCTGTTTTCTAGCAAGCACTGTGGTATACTGCTCTGCCCTGATAGATACAGTTACTTCTCACAAAGTGCATGTGGCCCAGACGAAGTACAGGTCCCAAACTGGGGCTGTACCCTATGCATATAATGCACACCTAGCTGAGTGTAGGTGCGTAACACAAATCCACCACCACCACCCCCCCCCCCACCCGCATGGGGGGAGGCTGAGGCTGACATTGGTACAATTGCTGTATCTGCTTCTGACTGACACTTTGAGAGGAGCCCTAAACTCCTTAGGGAACTGCTGTAATTGTCTTTTTATGTCAATTTTCTACATTTCGAGTTCTCTCTCTTCTCTTGGCTTTTGAGATGTTTTAAATACGATATGACTCCTGTGCATTTGTGAGCTTTGGGAGGCGACTGGTAGGGTCAGAACAGTTGATAATTTTTGTCATGGATCAGTCCTGGCAGAAATTCATATTTTGGAGGTCTTCCAACTCTGGCACTTCTTCTGGGTCTGTAATGTTTTGCACAAATCCTTAAACAGGCTTAAGGAAAGAGTTTTTAGCTCCATTTGTGTGCAGTGTGGTATACAGGGTAAGGTTGCAAAGATCCAAGCCCACCAGAAGCCTGGTTCTGACCATGACCTTTAGACCCTTCCCTGTTACAAAAGCCCCCAGCTAGTTTCACCAGACAAGTTCCAGGGAAAGGCCTTCACTCTGGCATCCAACCTGCAGGACATTACACATTCAGCAGCATGCAGAAAGCATTATAACTCGCATGTGAAGAAAAACGGTAAATCTGGCTCTAGACTAAATAGAAGCAAGAAGAGAAGCAACAGGCAGGCAGACTTGAACTACCGTTGTCCTGAGTATACAGAAAATTACTTTATGAGCCCAGCATATACAGCCAATTTTCTACTGTGCATTGAGAAAAAAGCTTGCAAATACAGAACAGGATTTCAAAATCCAAACGTGCCTAATACACATATTCAAGGATAATTAGCAGGCCATATAGCTGTGAGAAGTGATTTTGTCTTTTATTATATCTGCATATTGGTGTATGGTGACAAATTAGTTTTGTTAACCTTATATAATTTTATTGCAACATTAGTGATGTATAGCCTTTGGGGGGGGGGGCGCAGTTAGAACCTAATATCCTGTAAGGAGGGAAAGGTAGACCTAATCTAACCCATGGCTCACTGTTTTTCGGGATTAGTTGATTTAATGTTTTGCTGTTATTGCTGTTCCAGGAAGGCACTGTACATACCACCATCAAATTTCTTTATGTGCATATGTGGAGGTATCATTGACCAAACAATAAAAGGAGTAAAGGGGTAGTTCTGATGAGCTGGGGTAAGTCTAGGCCACTTATGATGCCAAATTTGGCAGTTATGTCAAAGGTGCAATATCAGTGACCTAAGAAAACCATATTTCCTACCTCCTTGTAAGCATTTCCTTCTGAATTAATTTCTGCATAGTTCACATCATTTTCTGTCAATATAGTTCTTCTTACATGGTGTCCCAAACACTCACCCTGATATCAATTTTGTCCTAAATAAAAGTGTAGCCCTGTGATCTATATGCCTCTTAGAATTTATGATCTTCATTTGCTAGTAGGAATGGTCATCTTAAACATAGTGTATTTTCAAGATCCAGTAATGCATTTCAGAGCTATTTGGCACCTGCCTGAACCCCAGCCTAATCCCGGTCTTATACTGCATGATACTTGCTCTATCCTAGACAAGCTATTCAGTCTTACTAAGCTCAGCCCCCTTCCTAACCCACAAGAGCCCTAGAAAACCAAGGTCTTCAACTTTTTTGCATCCTAATCAAATCCTACCTTGATCTAGAAAATCCTCCTTGCTGGAGATATTGTATGAATAGATTTTCCTCAGTCCTCATCAGTAGCTCTGTTGGAAGAATCCAGCTACAAACTCGATTATTCAATCCATCTTGCCACAAACCCTCACCTAATTTAACTGCTTAACAAGCTGGAGTCCCTCACCCTGTCAAAACACTTGTCAGTAAGCCATTTTGTCTGGTGATTTTAGCCTGCATTCAAGCTTTTAGTCTTTTAAAGACATTATGGTAGACCCATATCTTTAGTCCCTGGCCTGCTGAAAACTAACCACAGCCCCAGTCCCAGCCCATCTGTCCATCAGTAAACCAAAGTCTTTGATGTTTGATGTTCAGAACGTGAAACTTGACTGGTAGTGGCCATTGCTCAGGACCTGTGTTCAAATAAGTGATATGTATGGGTCATCATCTATGGTTGTACTAGACTCAGCTTTCAGGAAAACAGGAGATTTAAGAGATTTATCACCTTGTATTCATGAGCCAAGGGACTAGGGTGAGAGCTGGAGCCAGGGCTGTTAGGAGTTGCTAGAATTTAGTTAAGGCCCATGTTTCTAACTGTGATGCAACCATTAAAAAGTAACAGTGGAAGTAATTAAAGTGACTGTAATCTCTGCTATCTCAAACCCTTGTCCTCATTCCATCCTATCCCCGTAAGTGAGATGCTTTTGCCAGAGAACTTCTCAAATGACATTTCCCATCAGGAGCACCCCTGATTCTAGCATTGAAGATATCTCAGGATTTGTCCGCACACCACATTGTATTTGTCACTCTCTTCACCACAGACCAAGCTATAACATTTTCTAATATTCACTGATCTAAAGGAGCCTCAGAAAATTCATGAAGTGTTTTACTCTGCTGGCAGTTGGATCTATGGCTTTGAGGAGTAAGACTTCAATATAACTGTTGAACCATAAATCTAGTATCAGCCCCTAACCCTTGGCTTAACTGTAGCTATATGATACGCATTCAGGCAAAACTGAGTGTAAAGCATTTGGACCTATTGATGAGAGAATGACTATGTAATCTTGTTTATCTAGTATAATGGTGCTTTAGTATGGTCCTACACTGAATTATCTGAGTGCACGTTCTCAGGTCAGGATTAGTTCTAACATCCCTGTATGGCAGCCTGTATAGGCCTGCTCCTTTTGAGCAAATCACTTAGCATTTCTGTTCCTTAAATTGTTTGGGTGGGGACAGATGGCTGTGACAGACCTTGTATATTCTCCTCTTCACAGCTTCTCCAATAGTCCGTAAACCCAATCTCCAACACCCTACGATTTCAGTTCTTGGCTTTGTATCACCAAAAATTGCTAGCTGTGCCAAATTTGGGAAGCAGAGTGGTTTTTGAAATATGGAAAAGTATCCAGTGGGGACCAAGCTAAAGCTATCAAATTCATTGAACAGATTATAAACCATATTTAAAGCTATTTCTCCATGGGTTAAAAGCTGGTTCATTAACGAAAGATTTAAATGTTTGCCAATCCTTTGCCTTGATACAGCAGAAAAAGTTCTGAAAATGTGATAGCTCTGTGTTGTATTGAACAGAATCAATTCCTTCATATAAGCTAAACTTCAGTTCTCTACTAATAAAATCCTACATGCCACTTTATAGCACATGTTTATTCTGTAGTGAAAATGACACAAATCCTTAATACAGCATCAGTGCTGCCTATTGAGCTTTGCATTCTTATAAATGTTCCCATGGGAAATCTGAAGGTTGGCACTGGTAGACTGTATTTTTAAAATATCACAGATGGGGTGGAACCGAGCATCATGTTGCTTATTACTTCGGTGATCTATCTAATGGTATTCTTTGCTGCTGAAATCTAATATAAAATAACATTTTTGAAATAGTAGATATTGGATTAAAGCTCCTAATTGTCTCTTTCATAACCAAGGAAGGTCCATATTAGTAATTCTTTCCAGAGCCATTCAAAAGAAGACATCTGTTTCAGCATACATTGTGAAATTCAAGTCTGTCCAGTGCAGTTTTATTCATTTGTTACTTTCCATGAACAAATGTGACTGCACATTTATTTAAATCTTTAGAAATGTGGATGAACAAACAGAAGACAAAGTAAAGTTAAAACTGAATTGGAGATATGCTGTTAAGGAATGAACAATTCCATCTGCAGTAGGTGGTTACTGCCCTTGCAATAACCCATTGCAATAGTTCTGATACGGTCAAACTCTGCCTTTCATATTCACTGCCTGAAATGGATGGACAGTCCCCAAAAGACTGCAAAAACCCCACTTACTTAGTGAAAGGTCATAGGAAAGAGAGAAGAAATGCCAGGTGCAGAGGCTGACCTATTCAGAATATAATTACACCTTCTTTAAGAGACATCTACATTACTAAGGGTAGAGAACGTGCTGCATACTCCCTGCTTCCCTAATGCAGCTACCATGAGTAAGACTTTCAGAAATGAAGAGGGTGTGGCATAAAGTTTTATTATTCAGCCACCATTTCTATTTGAATTATTAACAGTTTATACACTGGTATGAGGGAATCGGATTTTTGATGTACTCAGGCGGCAGTTTTCTGGGTTTGGCCTACTGCTAGAATGCAGTTCTGTTAAAAGCTATGAGGATGACAGTCACAAAAGTGCTGCCCTCTGCTATAGCTCCTACAGACTGTGAGCATTTTCAATATTCCCAAGCACAGTTTTGGGGAGATCACATTTTTATGACTTTAGTTCAATTATGGCTGAGCTCAATGCTTTTTGCTGCTCAATTCCTAGACTGCGATGTTTACTAAGCTGAAAATGAAATTAATTCTGACCCACAATCGCCCCCTAAAAACTGAAATGACTCTGCCTTTGGGGCCAAGATGGGCATGCATTCCAGATTTGTCACTTAAGCACACTGCTTCACCTTTTTTTTTCCAATTTTATCACCTTCTCCTTTGCTTGTATGGATCAATTATCCTTGGCCCCAAAGGCAGAAAGCAATGGTGGGAGAGTAGGGTCTCTGTTTATGTTTTATTAAGGAACATATATTCTCTCAGCTGAAGAGTACAGAAAAATTACTTTCTTGTTGATCTCCTGATGTTTGTGCCACTGAAGGGCAAATTTGGGATCAAAATAAACCTTAATTTAAATGTAAACCTGTAAGTCCTTTTGCTGTACCAGCAAAACTGAAGTCCAAAAAATGACAGATTTTTCTTCTACAAATTATCTATTTACATTAGCAGGAAAGAGTAACAGCATTGGTGAAGTAAAGAAGAGCTCGATGCTTTCAGGAGTTTCTACTAGGTAGACTGCATATCAGTGATGATCCTTATTTTTACTCAGTAATGTTTACAAAGAGACCTATTCTTGGAACATCAAATCTCCAGAAAAGTGCATCTTCATCACAGGGCAAAACATTATGGTAATACTGGTAGCAATTGTCAGCAGTCACTACCATTAAACTAATCAGTATTTGGTATCAAAAACCTGCCACTCAAAGTTGGTGTGTCTGAAATTATGATGATCCTTTACAATTTTACAGCATTTTCCACCCCCAGATAATTTTTACGTTTTGTACGTACACAACGTCAGACCTGGTACGCTGTCTGGAGGATGCTCTTAGCAGGCAGCTGACCTGAAAGATGCTGCATGAAGTACAAAGAAGAAAAACAAAAGCCAGTGTTGGCTCTTGGGGTTCCCTAGTATATCTACAGTGTTACCAGAAGGTTCAGGAAGTTGCATCTGTCAAGTGTGAAATTCTTAAGCTCCAAAAATGCCCACTTAGAGAATTAGGAAACACCTGGATATTTTCATCCACCAGAATGCTCTCATCTCTTCATCATATGCAATATATAGCCTATACACACATTTTTTCAAAGTGTTTTATTGCCTATTTGTTCAGATTCAAATTTTATGGTTTTATCCCTTCGAAGGTGTGAAAGCAATACTTGTTCTATATTAGCAATATGTTTATTTATTACCAGTGGTATGATTTTTGGCCTTTGAATGCCAATGTTCTGCTCTTGAACCGGTCTATATTGAAGTTGCACCCACTCTGTCCCATGTTTTTATAAATACGAAAATAAGATGACAATGAAAGGTTAAAAGTAGCCTACGAAAATTATTAAATAACTTGTTTCTCTGATGCTTTAATTTGTAGCCATAACCATCATCAGGGGCATAAATTAATTTATAACAGCTGTGGATGAGCATTCAGGGCTGGGACCTGAGTTTTGTGTTCAAAGGGATGTCTTGAAAGTTAAACAAACTCATCATCGTCACCTTAAGTACATGAACATTTCTGGTGCATTTTGCAGTTTTACAGCTTTGCTCCAAAAACAACATCATGAGGTTATACAATGAGACACTCAAACAGCCAAGGGACACAGAAACACTGTCAGAATCACTAAAGTGCAGTTACAGAGCACTTTATAAAGTAATATGAGTAATTGCATGTAACAATTGCCAATATCCACAAGCACTAACAAAGTCTGTAATGCAGTAGGTGAAGAATGCTGTGGCAGACTTTTAAATGATGATTATCTTCTGCAATAGTGGTTCATTCTAAACCATCAAGCTTGACATTTCCCTGCAGTGGTTTCTCCTTCACCTAATGCATCTGGCCTGCACTACTGAAAGTGATTTAGTAGTGACAAATTTTGCAAAATTACAGTATTTCGAATCCTCATTTTTCTAGCTAATGTTCTGTTAATTTTTTTCTGGTTTACAAATGTCTTCACAGATTTCTTTTAGCTGGCAGGTCCCCAGGTACTGCGGAGATGGGATAGGCTGCTCAGTTTTGTTTCATGTAAGAAAGAAACCCAAGACATTGTTAGAACTGGTGCACTTCAGCTCTCTGACAGGCAGTGGTGGATTTTCCAGGAGTGTTTATAAGAAAAATAGGTTGGAATAGCCTCAGTATCTAGACTTGCAACAGAGGTCTACTGTCACTTCCTCAAAGGAGTTTCTCAGAGACACAAGCTGTAAATTGCAGAGAAAAATGAAGAGGATGCCTTTACTCAATTAATTAGCCTACATCTCCTATAAAACAACAAACATACAGTGACAAAGTTTTTGATGCAACAGAAGAATGAACCAGTAGAATACAAGGATCTTAAAATACTTGCTGTAATCTTCCTCTAATTTGCAAATGGCTTACTATTTCTTTAAATGCCATGCTTTATTTCCAGAAGAATATATCAAGTCATCATAGGAATGCTGAAGCCTTTTGCTAACTAGAAATAAACCCATTTGCTGACACTGTCAGATGGTCAAAAAGATAACTAGTTCCCAACAGAGTAGTGGTTGTATACTTAGTTACAAAGATGGAAGAGCTGATGCACAGGAAACCGAACTATGAAGACAAATTTTCAGTGCCATAGTGACCCTTGAATTGTAACGATCACTTTGGTCAGTGGTCTCTGAAGTAGAGGAGAGGAGGGTTGGAGAAGAATTAACTGTCAACTTCAGAAAAAGCTAGTGTCTGAGGACTGGTGGTGCACATGGAAAATTCAGATTCGTCTCTCGGTGACGAAGCTAAGAAGTCAAGCATTCCACTGAAGAATTTCCTGACTAAATGTTTGGTAACTGGTGCATTTCTGCACCAATTCTTCATTTTTTATAAAACTGCATTTTCTAGCTAAACACCGTTCATCAAAAAAAAATGCCAGCCAGCTTTACTTGGGAATAAAGGTGTAAACTTTATTACGAACAAGCACATAAAAAAATTAAATAAATAAAATAAAATCAGCTCTATACATGCTAGTGCTTGAAAAATGGTCATGTAAATTGAGGACCTTGAACAAAATTTTTCTCTACATATTGAAGTGTAAATGCCGAAAGAATAACTAGATATTGTTTGTTGTCCTTTTTTTTCCTTCAGGAATAGTAGACAGAACAGCAAATAATGGTACAAACGAGAATAGAACTTTATGCTGTTTGACATAAAATACACAATGGAAAACTAATATAGTTACATCAATAAATCTTTTAAATGCAGAGAATTCCCTCACTCCAGTGTTGTATTATGAATTCAGTAGCATAACACTTTATTTGACAGTTGGTAGCAAAACTTGAACTCAGATTATTAATAACCTTTCCACAGTCTATCATTAATGTCAGTGGGTGCGGTTTAGGAGTTTTGTTTTGGCAAGTATAATATGTTAACATATTAAGTGACTGCTCGTATAGTCAGAGCAGAAATGCTAGCCAGGGAAGGCATTTCACGCCAATTCTGAAGGCACTAAAAATAAACTGCTACTTACCAACTCAGACAACTTGGTAAATGTCTGATTTCTCCAGCCTTTGAAGTGCTAAATCAACACTTACTCTAGAGTTTAAGACGTTTCTTTCAGTAAGCATTTACATAGAAGAGGACAGTTTGGCTACAGGACATTTACAGCAGACAAACCATGTCAGTGATACGTTGTCAAGTTTAACATCCAGTGAAGGCAACTGGCATCAGTATGTTCTGCTGAAAGAGGATGGCTGTAAGAGCAGCCCGTGAAGCTTCTGCCTATTGGCCTAGACCATGGGGCACAGATACAATTATTCATATCTTGTGTTAGGCTATGGGGTCTGGTTTTAGTGGTACTGTATACGTAATACCTTTACTGCAGACTACGACGGGTACCGTATGAGAGGCCACTGTGTCAGCATGGAATGGTATATAAATATAACTCTCTGCACCAAAACCTGTGAGCTAGATGAGCACTTGCCAGTTTGTTTTCAATTAAGCAGTGAGCATAACAGTAGACTGGTAAAGGTCAATTACCATTTTCCATTACTATTCTTTGTTCTGGTAAGAATTATGCTACTTTGCCCTCTTTTGTGTACTGATACCAGAGGGTAGTCATTATTCAAGGTTGCCCAAGAATCTCCTAATCCTCCAACTGCTGCTTCATAAAAGGCAATGTCAAGAGAGGGCATATGTTCTCCCTTTTAGTACATGGATTTACAGTCTCTCTGATCACCTTCCTCCCCTTTGAAGCCATGTAAAGCCTGTTGGAAGCTAGCCTTAGAAGACAAATCTGAAGCTACAGAGAATATTAAAAAACTGTGCATGGAAGTTGCCTTGAAGACATCATCGAGTTCCTTCTCCTGCTACCAGGCTGAGGACTCAAACCTAGGCCATGCCTGACAGATGTTTATTTACAGTATTTTTAAAAAAACTTTGAGTGAGGGGGTCTCTTAAAATCTTTGTGTTTCCCTGCTAAAGACTGGTGAAATATTTAAACACTAGTTGGAACTTTTTTTTTTTTTCTAATAGCTAGCATAAATGTCTCCTGTTACAAATTCAGATAATTACTTCTCCTCCTACTCTCACTGGATACAGAGAATATTGATCATTGTCTTTTTGCTATGTATTACAAGAAAAGTCACTTTTCAGGCTAAGCAATCATAATTTTTTTCAACTTAATGTTATGCTTTCTAAATCTCTTATAATTCTTTGTTGCTGTGTTCATATTTTATTAATTTTCTTTTCTAAAAGGGTGATGTGATTGCTGAATTATCCTTGGTCTTTCCTCCCAGTTTAATTTGTTGAGCCCAATTTTTTTTTTTTACTTTCTGTCTTGTAGTCTTTTCGTCTGGGCTATCTTTTCTCTAGTTTGTTTATTAATGTATTGTTTAGACAAGTTTAAAAGCTTTACTAATGTCAAGCTAATTTAGATCTATTACTTTCCACCAACCAAAAGAACAATTTTTCTCTCACAGGAGAAAATTATACAGGCTTGACATGGTATGTCCTCAAAATCTGTGTTGATTGTTTCTTGTCAACTTATCCTTTCAACACTTAAAGATGGATTGTTTAAGAATAATGACAGCAGCAATGGTTGTAGTATGTTCTAATGACTGTAGACATTAGCTTATCTCATGTGCAACACCCTAAAACTGCTTTTATTCCCTTTTCAAGATGAGTACTTCATTTCACTGTCCACAGTTCCTCCCCTGTGGATTCTTTCTGCATCTCTAATAGCTAAAATTTTTTTTCTTGTCATTCTTTAGTATTCTAAGTATAGAACTTCAGTGCATTTATTTAACCTAAACTTTTCTTTTTTTTTAACTTACTAATTTTCTTTTCTGTCCCAATACCTATTCTCTTGTTGAAACCTTGTTAAACATCTTTTCATATTTAACCTCTTGTTTTGGCAAAACGGCATTGGATAGTTCTGTCTGAACTGCATCATATGGTTAATTTTCTATTAAGTAATGGACCGAATTTGTCTGTGTTTTTCTTTGACTTCTAAAGGACTATAAAATCTTGGATATGCAATACTGTGTGAAAGTAGAGCCAGTAGGAATCATATTTGATGATTCCCTTCTGTTTAACACTTTGCCTGAATTCAGAGACATGGGATAGCTGTTCAAAAAATAGCACAATTAGTTTGCTCTGCAGAAGGTTTCCAAAAGATGTATCACAGAGGTATCATGGTACCAATGAAGTAAAGGAATTTCACCTTTTCTCTGTATAAGTATTACTGTACCTTGAATGTGTCATTTGGTTTATAGGAGGGGTTTTTTCCCCAATAAAAAAGTAAAGGCAGTGAACAATAAGGACTGATATTAAAGAATGTTTTAAATAGTTAATATGATGGCACTGCACTGTTAATGTTACTAGGCTAACTTGATGAAGTGACATTATAATAAATAACGCCTTGCAACAAATGATGTATATTGTGGCAAATTAATTTTCATAATAACATACAATTTAATCACAGGTAATTTTTCCAATTTCCACACCACGCCAAATGCTTTCCCCATCCCCCGGTCTGACTTCACCATGTACTTTAGTTTAGAACTTTTTTTTAAAACTTAAAACTTCAAGTTCTTAAATGCTAAAGGTAAATGGACTATTTTTGTACATTGTGTGCCCGTTATCAAGTACATTAAAGCCTTATTAAATTCTTTCTTTCTGATCAGATAGTTAGAAAATTTTGTTTTGTGAATAACAAAGTGACAGAGATTTGATTCCAACTGCAAACACTTCCCATATTGCTAATTCAGACTTTCCGTACATGTGGTACATATGTGTATTACTTTCAGTGGCACAAGTTACCCAAGGCAACTAAAGGCAATGAGACAGTTGAATGTCAAGAAATAAATATGGAATTAAGGCAATAAATAATTTCCTCTTATTTTAATGCTGCTGGACCTTTAATGCCAATGTTCAGAGGATAGGGAAATTTCGTAAGCATTTTCTTTTAATGTCCTCCTTAGAAATAGCTGGCTATTGTCATATGATGAATTTTCTGAGTTGTAGATGTGAAGACTCTGCCCTTCCTATTCACTCCCAATAGCTGATGAGTAAACAGCCAGAAATCCCTGATTTGGCTCCTATGCCAAGGCCCAACCACTGCAATGAAGTTTAAACAACATTAGGATTCCTTAAGTTTTGAGTCAGTGGGACATGAAAGATGCTTTTCCCAATGTTATTGCTAGAGTATAGGACATAAGGATACAAAATGACATAGAGGGCATCTCAAAGATAATGTAGATCTGTAGGACATATATCTGTCATCCCATACTGCCTCGATGCCAGGCAGGTTCTGGGGCTTTCCTCTGGTAGACACTATAAAAATCCTGAAGAAATGATGAAAACCGTTTTGTTTGACACAGAAAGGCTGCAGGGTACAAAGCATAAAGGGCTAAATGGAAAGAGACAGGTGAGCTATGTGGGCTTTTTTGACTTTCATCCCTCTGAATAATTTATCCAGCAGTAGATGTGTAGATATGCCAGATGAAATAATAATACAGTTAATATGGAATTAGGGAAAATTCCAGTTCTTAAGACTGAGAACTGACAGAAAGACAAGAAACAGCAGAGGTTGTATTATTCTTGCATATAATGTTCATTTAAAAGCACAAAGAGTTAATCTTATCATCCTACACATGGTTGCATTTATAAAAGATAAAAATCGCAAACAAGTAATGCACAGTTACTTGTTACATATTCTTCCCATTACAGTTGACAGGTTCATTAATCATACAGTGTATTTTACTATTAGAAGCTGTAAAGAAGATCAAATCTCTTGTAATTTTTCTTCTTCTCTTCCATATGATAAGTGTGTTGTTTCAATGTGCAGATAAAATATGGTGTCAGTCACAAACAGTCCCAGGAGAATCGCAACTCTCCAGTTAGAAAATTCATCCTTATTTGCAATGTAAAACTCCATGGAAAATGCATCATTTCCTTTTTAACTTGACCATTAGATTGAGTAAAATGCATATGCCTGGGTATTCACAAAAGAAGTAATCCAGAATGAAGTGCCTGTGGATATGAGCAATGTTTAAGTAATAGAAATATTGCTTACTGCATGTTGAAAGCATTAGCTATGAATACCTCTATTCATAACATCACATTGATTCATAATTAAAGCCCTGTGAAAATTATAGAGAAAGTTGACATGTTTCACAAGCTGTTCATGGTAAATGTAGCAAATTTTACAGTTTGTTGTGACTTGCCAATAAAGAACTCTCAGGAAGAAAGATAAAGAAGTGATTCTACGATACTGAGTTTTAGCAAGTGTGACTAACGCAAATGACGACCTATGCAGAAGGCTTAGACCCAGTTTTTCAAGTAAAATTATGAAAGCTTCCACTTTAGAAGAAGCAGTCTAACATGTCTAATGAGAAATATTTTGGTGGATGTACAGCAGTAAATTCTAGCCTACGTATGAAGTAGGAAAGCCTCAAGAAATAAAAATAACTCAACCCTCATACCCAATGAAAGTGAAACAAAGCACTGCAAAGCTGTATGCAACTGTGAAGATATATACTGAAGCCTCACTATTCTTTTCTTTTTAAAGAGGAACAATAGTAATTCTTAGTCTTTCTTCTATGTGTGGCACTGTAATGTGTACATGGTCTGCTTTGTGTTTTTTTCCACATCAGGTGTCCCACTAAATATTTAAAAAGAAGCGTTTTGAGCTAGACTATAGCAGATGATATGAAATGAGTGTGGATCAAGCTGACTTTCCACAAAACTTTTTAGAAGGATCAGGGAATGTTTGAAAACTTGTGGTTTAAATGTCTTCACAAAGGAGGGAAACAAACTTGCTAATTTTTCCTTACACCATCCTTTGATCCCTGTAAAATCAAAATAGGTTTTCTATCATACTAAAAAAGAAACAAATCTGATGCACAACAATACCAGGTTTACAATTCCTCATATTTTAGTGTAATGGAAGTAGAGGTACTAGAGCTACTAGAAGTAGTAGCCTCCTCTTTTCATGAACGTTTACACTTATGTCTTAAGTCCAAAAAATAAAAAAGTATGATATTCATACCTCACAGTATAAAAAGCCTAAATAAACACCACTGAGGTTCCCATTCAGATTCTTTCTAAAATGAGCTTTCATGGACAAAATGTAACTGATTAGACAGGTTACCTCTATACAAAGTCACTAGAAGCTCACTCTGAGACAGAAACTTGGTAAGGTAATTTGTTAGGTGAGTGAATGGTTTGGAGCAGTCAAGGAGGAATGTAGGGCTGCTGTACTTTAGAACAGGAGATGAAGTGACTGCTAGTTACTTCTTCATAATGAGATGTACAAGATGGCTGTAAAACCACCTCCTAAAGCAGTTCTGATACTGGATGAAGCTCAGAGAGTTGGGAAGTCGTAATTTACAAAGTCAAGATTATTAACTATCATTAAGTATAACATTGCTGATACCCATTGGTTGTTTTTTTTTTCCCCTCTTGTATTTGGATATTTTTTTTAAAAAAATTATGTCAATAAAATGAATTGACATTTGGAAGTCTAAACTGGGAATACTTAAAAGAAAAGACATGTTTGGGTAAAGACAACATCAGTACACTTAATTGGATAATTGTTAATATACTAGTTGAGCCAAATCCAATGTATTTTATAGAGACATATTTATAACTAAAGCTACAGTCTTACCCTGATAGTCACAATGGTTTTGAATTAAAACTGAAATATTGCCAGTGTTTATAAGAATATATTTAATTTGCATTCAATAAGAATGAATATGTGCCATGTGCTCATGACAAATCAAATCAGCAGGTTTCTCAGCTGGTAACATAGGAATTTAGCTGTTGGAAGCTTGCATGTGTGGAAAGCAAACCAGCCAATGATGTTTGAATGAGGGAAGGTGTGGAAATGCTGTTGAGCTGAAAAAGAGGTAAAAAATGACTTCAGCAGATGTGAGCAAAGTGGCATCTACAAATGTTAAGCAGAGAAGTGGAAAGTATCCAGAGGGGATATTTCATGAAAGTGATGTTACTTTTCTTTTTCTTTTTTTTGTGCAGCAGTAATGATACCATTGATTTCAAACAAAAAGCAAGCTGCAACAAACATCTTGAGATATATTCGCATAAGTGGAGGCTGCAAGCAGTTGAATCTACAGTAGGAAAGACAACTGAAGTACAAAAGATGGTGAATGAGCTATTTTCTGTGAGAAGAACAAATACATCATAGAAAAGTTTACTGACTTAACAAAGGCTTTTTGCACTGCTAATGTTTCATTCCATAGCACAGCCCTGCTATGAAAAGCTACTTGAAAGCTTCTGCGGAAAAACATACCTTCTGCTGCTGCCATACCTTGTTTAGATCAACTGGGAAAAAATTACTTACCAAAGCTTCTTGAAAGTCATGTGAAACTGTTTCTGCGCTGTTTCAATTCGAAGACCATTTGACCTTTTTGGAAAAAAGACCAAAACACATGGACAATCGATTTCTGCCAGGATGTTTCTCATGTACAATCAAATAAAAATTACGTTAAACTTAGAATGGTACTTTGTTTTACATACTTCGTTTTCATGTGGTTATGTGTACAGAAAATACATAAGTTTATTTTCTAGGTTTATTCCCCAAATCATTGGGGATATCTGTGACATTAATGACTTGAAAGAACTATTGAGGGACTGTCGTGGGTTTTGTGTCTTGTTGACTGATGCACAAGTGCTGATACCTCTGTGTTCATCAACACCTTTCATGGCAGCGCCATCTTAGTCCTGTGGGAAAAAAGAATTATAGCTTTAGCAAAGTACTCTAGCTCTTAAACCTCTTCTAGTAGGTTTTGCTTTTTCAGAAAATATCAAACGGGGGGGGGGATACGTAGCTATGAGAAACTCCTCCTGAAATTTGAGACCTTTGTGCATTGGTTTCATGTTTTGTTATTCCAGTGCTAACTTACTGAGGTTGAGTATTTTGAACACAGCCAAGCCAAATATGCTTTGTATCAATTAGTGTTTTGAATATGATTCCCATTTTAAAGACAATTTATTCATAAGGATGAAGTCCAATGCGATTTCTGATGAGATACCCAAACACAGACTGTTTTCCAGTACTGAGTATTATTGCTTTGAGAGGTCTACTGGTGACAACTACCACTGTAATTATTTTCTTTCTTACAAGTATGCCTTTCAGAAAGACATGCCAAATAATCAGGAAAGAGAACCTCAGTAGGGTTTCATTTCAGACCGAAGTGCAGATTTTTTCCCTGCTAACAAATTTGTAGCTCTTCTTTTCCATAGCTATTTTAATTTTACCTGTTAGTACCAATGCCATTACTGATGTATGCTTGCTACTAAGATCTCCTCTATTTGTTGGTTGAAGTCAAAGCTACATGACCTGGTAGCCTTGGGTGTTAATGGTGAAGAATTCTGACATCTACCATGAAATTCTTTGAAAGTATCCTGTCAAAATCATAGCTGTGATTATGAACTAAATGTAAAGGTCAGTGGTGAGAAAAGCAGTTCATCCTCTACATACTGTGTTCCAGCTTGTAGTTTGATTTGTAGTTTTCTTTTGTGGGAGATATTCACGTTAAGAATTATTTAAACATTTTTACTTTCTTCTCTGAGAAAATATATTAAAAAAAATCTGCTGGATAGTTCTGCTTTTCTTGGCTATTATAACTTTCTAGGAAAAATAATACTAAGGTCTTTGTGAGATTCAGAGGAATCTAAGAAAAGTGTTAAACTGTCACTTATTTCTCAATACATGAAGTAAACTATATACTGTATGTAAGAGTTCATATATATGTATATATTTAGATATGTATATATCCTGACTAAATGCTTAGTAAATCTTCAAATACCTCGTACAAATATAAGGAACTCCCATTTCATCTAATAAGCTTATAGGTATTTGGAAGTTTTGTTCTCACTTCTAGACTGACTGGATGAAAGCACTACTTTGTCCTGAAATATTTTGGCAACATCATTAAATACAATAGTAAATTCTCTTTGCATTGTCTGAGTTCACCACTCTGTTATATTTTTTCTGGTGTTCAGTTAGCTCCTTGGATTTTAGGGTGCCACCTCAGGTCAAAATATTTAGTGTGAAGAATACACATTACAAGTCATGCCAGTGACAAGTTATAATATACTGCAATGTTAGCCAGAAAAAAGACCTGGTGGTGACAGACTGTTCAGTGTCTTCAGGGAGTCTAGTTGTCCATGCACAATTCTACTTGTGTTTCTCTTCTCTGAGCTATATACTGTTTCCCCCACTATGAGGTCTAAACCGATATCTTATAAAACCTGACCTACCCCTGCTGAGTTCTTCAGTCTCCTTGGGGTCAACCACATCAGGTGTGCTCCATTGACTCATTATTTGTGAAACAGGTAATAGAAGAACTGGAATATTACACTCAATATGTGGTTTGGGCACTTTTCTGTCCAGATAGGTTATCTTTCCAGTAATTACCCTTGCAACTCTATAACCACCATGGTTCCCCATGTTTTTCTTATAAAAGAAAACAAGTTTCCACCTAATACTTCAGATCTGGTCACCTTGATAACTCTTAATCAAGTGCAACTGCTTCTAAAAAAAAGCCATTCAAAATACATCGCTTCACTGAGAAGGGGAACCCTTTGTAAATACCACCAGGTGCCAAAGTACTGTCTAATGTCTAGCCCCAAAGAACCGAAAGTATCAATGTCACTCATGAAATGTTACCTTTCAGCTAAAAGGCACGCAAGCTATTTACTTAAAATGTCATAATATCACTAGTTTAAGAAAAAGAAGAAAAAGACTTGTATGCAGGGATATTTTCTTGGTAATCTCTCCCTCCCCCTCTCAAGTAGGGACTGAAATAATTTTCTGCCAATAATGATGACAGCAGATTAATGGACTAAGAATCTGTTTTTCTAAACCCTAGAGATTATCCAGAAACCCCTGCTGTTGATTGTGCTTAGTGAGAGAGCAGGAAAGCACCTCTTACGAGTGCTGTTGTGATAACTGCCTTCATCGATCATGGCATAGCAGTCTTTATTATTATTTTTTTCTTCCTTTAGGATAGGATGTGTAGCATAGGATACTTTCTTCTTGGAATTAATGAATAATTTTTAAAATGTTTATTGTTTGTGTTAGGAGTGGGTATTATCTCCCAAATCCATTTTGTTAACTCTGGCTTTTATTGACTTTGTTCATTTTTTTAAAAATAGGGCAAATGACAGGAAGTGTAAGTAGAAGGTAGACTATTAGGTTAAGTTCTGCTCTGACATATGCATGTCTATTGAAACTAATGGATTTTCATAGACATAACTCAGAGCAGGATTTGGTGGTTACGTTTCATCTCCTTGCAGGGGAAGGGAAACACGGATGCCTTAGCTGTGTAGAAGTAGATATATATACCAAACATATAGAAATACATACTGGATTAATTTTAAACACTGCAATATATATGTTGTGCCAGAGCCAAGGTATCCTATGTTATTATAAATTGCCACCATGCTACATTATATACACAGGCTATTCAAGTAGTGTTAAAGGTAAAAAAACAGTACAAAAAGTGCAACTGTACATTTAGTGATATAAGAAAAATATTATATAGCTTGAGACAGTTTCTAGAAAATATATATTGTAGAAGCTAGGGTATCTTTAACTGTGCTATGATCACATCAACAACTTTAACACAGTCTTTGTAGAATTACTGAAGCAATGGTTAAAGCATTTTAATAAAAGCTGGGTTTTTATTTGTGTGTACTGCCCAATTAGAACTGTGGGGCTTTGAGTACTCTATGTGCTATTCTAGAAGAAATTAAAATTCCAATACCTTATTAGGAAATTTCTCTTCAAACAATCCAAAAGAGAAATCCAACAGCCATTTTCAGAGATGCACAAACATGTTAACACAATAATTTTAGCTTTATGATGCCCTACGGAGAGGGGTTTTTTCAATATGGGAAGAGGTATTTTAACTAAGGGATAGTTCAGGCATAAGAATAAACACAAAATTACTCAAGAATGAATATAGGTTCAAAATGTATCAGAGGAATCAGTTTTGGGTGCAAGCAACTACATTTTAAGACAAAATTATATAGCTGGATACCATTTCTAGGTGTATGACTGAGTGAACCTCATCATTCTTTGTCCCAGTCCCATGTTCCTACATGCTGGGAAAATTATCCAGTTCTTAGACTGTTATAAGCTCAGTATCAAGCATAGCTTATGGTTCAGTAATCCTGTGAGAGAAAATAGAACAAAAAAGCAATAATGTAGATTAACCACCAAAAGATATGGGTTGCATTTGTGAATTAAAATATTTGCTTCAGGTGAATGGATGGTGGACAATTAATTTGTAATTTTTCCCCTCCACTTTGTTTGGAAATTTTCCTTGTTCAAAACTCTCATACCTCTGTAATGGAATTGCAGGTGTAAAGTTATTACTATGTTATTTAGAGGATTCACAAATTTATTGGCACACCTCCTCCTGCTTTTAAAAATAAAATCTTTCTTGATCCATTGTGATTCTTCTCAAATCAGAATTACGTCATCAGCAAAACTTTTTTAGATAGTGGATTTTAGCTGAATTTTAGTTAGTGTTCTTTTAGCTGAATGGGCAGTGAGGCACTTTATTCTGCCATCCCCATGATTGATGGCAAAATTTCCAATCTCTATCATTAATGAAGAGGAAGCTCTTAAGGAGAAAAATAATAATAATAGAGAGAAAACAAAAGGAGATGGTTCTGTTGTGCTTCACTACTTTACAGCTGTAGTGCCCTGCCTTCAGAGGCCTCTTTTCCTCTGGCTGACTTGTGTGAGACTCAGTAAGGATGCACAGTAGCCATCAACAAGTGAGGACAATGCTTTTATTAGTCAGGCTTCAGTCTTGGAGGTTGCTAAGCCACTTGAAGTTACTGTACTTCCCTGATAACTATTTGTTCCCAACAGCTCACAAAAAAATCTATGTCTGATGAGAATATGCAAGAGAGTGTCTGCTGCACTAGTCCTGGAACAAACTATATGGAAATGATCCTGAATTAGATCTATTTGGACCTATTGCGTTGTCTGAAAATTCATCCTGGAATTAGATAGCATGAAACAGCTAGCATTTATTGGTTACTTGTTAACTTCTGTAGTCACCTGTTGTCTCTTCCTTTGTCACACTGTGAATTTTATTCTCTTTAAAGGACTGGTTGTGATTTCATTTTCTCACTTATCTGTTTAACTAACTTGTGAAATTTAACATTGTAATAACATAAATGAAGAATGTTTTTCAGAATACACATGTAATTCTGGGTGAACATATTCAACATGACACCTTCTTACCCAGTTTTAGATTGCACAGTTGAAATCTTCCTAAGTCAAAAGATTGAATTGTCCAAATCGTATTTCTCCTGTTTGAAGTAAAATAGCTCAGAAATTTTTACCCAGTGATATATAAGGTTCCTATAACTGCCAAGAGGATATTAAAAAATGATTGCAAGTTGAAAATAATGTGTTGCAATATAATATTTATGAAGTTCAACTTACTTAGATTATCAGAAAGAAGATCAAGAAGTGATTTTATTATGGTGTGTAAGTAGCCACATGAGGAAGAATAACTGGTACTAAAGGCTCGTCAGTCTGGGACAGAAAAGAACCAGCATAACAAGAACCAACTGGTAGTTCTTAATTCAAATAAAAGAATTGGTACTCATTTTTAACAGCAAGGACAACTAAATATTGGAACAAATTACCAAGGAAAAATTTCAGTTCTTCCACTTCTGTAGTCTTTATAAATCAAAATTAGATGTCTTTCTGAAAGGAATGCTTTAGCAAACACAAGCTTTTGAGTTCACTTTGGTATAAGTATGAAATTTGATTTCTTCTGTTACATATGAGGTCAAGCTACTGGTACAATTGACCTTCCAGCCTTAAAGTCTGTGTATCCATGAATAATTTAACAATACATCTTGCTTATTTTGTACATTTGCCGACATTTTGTCATAACAATTTCCTCTCTTCCCACATACTGCATTGGTTTCTGAAAAGATGTTACATCACTGAGAACAGAGGTAATATATGCCTTTGTATAGATTCTTTCTTATTTCACAAATAAAGCATATTTTGCATAAAAGTACTATCCAAACCAGGCTCATTTTGGTAAAAATGAATGAATTTTAAAACTTTGATTTTGAATGTTAGAAATGAGTAAAAGCCATAACTTCAAAAGTACTCCACACATTTCTTGAGCTATATTTTAAAGCTCAGTATTTCAACAGAACAATCCAGTTTGAGCAAACACTTAACTTAATGTTTATAACTATATGGCTGCTCTGAAGGCAGATCATCCTGGATATACTCTTTGTGCAGTTGTCTTATTGGACAGACTTATTTCCTTGACTGAACTCTACGTAAAGCCATGAAGTAAGACTGGTTTCAAATATACCAGGGAGTGAAATAAATCTTGTCAATCAAATAAAATTTTTTTCCCCAGCAGTACTGAAGTAGGAAAGGTAGAAAATTCTATAGTAAAGGGTTCACAAATAGATTTTGTTTGTCATCATCAGCTCTCAAAAAGCATGCTATATACTTTCAAAGAGGTCGGTAAGTGTCCCTCAGTGTATCCATAATGTAGCTGCTTTTATGTCTTACAGGCAAATGAATCGTGCTCCTCTGCATAATATGAATCTCAAAAATGCTTGTTGATTTGGTATCTCCAAAATGCTTGCTGATTTGGTATCTCCAACTGCTTTCCCTTTCTTCCTTCTCTACTAATATGAGAAAATAACTGATTGTATTTGCTTGCTTGAATTTGTATACAGACAAAAATTTAGGTCTATCAAGACAAATAATGACTTGTAAATAATACTGAGAAAATTACTTCAGGCCATAAGTTCCTTCATTTACAGTCCTTCTGTTTACTGCAACTTTAAGAGTTCTTTTCTCAAGGCTACATCTTATTATTGTTATCTAACCAAACCTGATAAATATTGCCTTAATTTATCTGACCTAGATATCACTCAGTTCCATTTCAGTTCTGTTCTGGTTTGGTTTGGGTTTTTTTCTTCTTTCTTTATCATGTCATCCTAATGGATGTTCAAGAAGCTTTGAAAGTATGCTTTTCCTTGCCTCCTAAGTGCTGCTACCTATGGTAGTATACCCCTATAACTAGGTTTTCTGTGGTGTAGCTGTCTATTGCTTTGCACTTCATAGAATCAGTTCTGCCACACAAAGTACGTGCAGGCATGGTTCTCTTTATAATAGAGGATATCCCTGATTTGGTAACATTTTATACCTTTGTCTGGATGTTAGGCAATGGATTTGTGAAGATGAACTTTTTGAATATGGAGATTAAGTTAAATTCTCTGTTTTGCTTTCAAACCTTAAAATAAATTCATCAAAATTTGAGTATTACTAACAACAGACTAATAAAGTCCCTGTCTCTTGATAAAACATGGTCTCTAAAACCCATCTGTAAAACACTCTGTAACACAGAATAATAGAAGAGCAAGATGAGTTCACTTTCACAAGTGTTAGGCACATTGCTTAATGCACTACTGGGAATGTATGGATACCATTACTGGAGATTGATATGAGACATGTACTGTCCAGAGCTAAAGATGGGTGAATCTTTAGCATACAGACTGAAGGTCTAAACAGATATCAAAGGCACAGAAGCAGCTCAGTGGCTTAACAGAGCATTGCATTTTTTTTAATTTGAAATGTTTTCCTTTGCCATTAAAAGTATTATTTTATTATATACCATATACTCTACTGGATAACAGCACTTGAAAAATTAGCAATTCCTAGTCTTCTCCATAACAATACTGACTCAATAAGTAATGGTAACTGATAACGTGAATCGTAAATTTTGTTTCTTCCTTTTTTGGACAACTAATGTTACTTTAGTTCTCTGCATAGTTGGCCAAGAAGAATGTAAATGTAAAATATAAAAAAAAGTCACCTTTTATAGACCAGATCTGATGAAACCACATATCCTGAGAGAACAAACTTAGCTGTGATTGTTTTGTTTTAAAGATAGGGCATGAACTCTTTCTAAGAGAACAGGCCAGACAGCTCTTGGCTACAGAATCCAAAAAGGGTGAAGTGATTACCGTCTAAAAATCACAAGTCTAGAATGGGTTGTTTCTAATATTTTCCATTTTTGTTACAGCTGCTGTCATGAGAATGGAGTCACGTTCTCCTTGCAGATTCTGTCACAAGGACAAAACATGGAAGTTTGAATAGCTACGCTTGGCCATGTGTCCTGGGTTCAGCTGGGATAGGGTTAATTTTTACAGGAACCTGGGAGGTGGGGGCATAGCCGGGGCAGCTGACCTGGACTAGCCCAGGAGCTATTCCATACCATGGGACATCATGCTCAGTGTATAAATGGGGAGCGGGCCGGGGGGTGGTCTCTGTTTTCGGTGGGGGAAGTGGCGGAGCGTCGGGTCCCGGGTGGTGAGCAGTTGCACTGTGCATCACTCTTTTTGTATACTTTTTTTTTCATTAGTGCCGTTGTTGTTGTTGCATTTTCTTTGTGTTTGTCCCAGTGAACTGTCTTTATCTCAACCCTCGAGGTTCCAGTTTCTTTTTCCTTTTCTCTCCTCCGTCTCCTCCCCATCCCACCGGAGGGGGGCGGAGGAGTGAGCGAGCGGCTGCGTGGTCCTTTGTTACCGGCCGGGCTGAAACCGCGACACCATGGAAGACTGTTCTTTAACCTTTTATAGACTCAGTATTGTGACTGACAATGTGTTCCAGTAGGCATTCCTCGTCCTTCCCCAAAGTTGTTGGACCTGTACAGAGAAGTTGAAGAATGCCAGATAATCAAATGGCAAAGCACAGTAAAGGGCAAAGGCAGTGAAATTTATTGCAGTCTTTTGCTGCAAATATGGGACTTTTCATATTTCCAGCCTACTCAGGCAAAGGTTGCAGAGCTAAAAACATATCAGGACGTGATGATATCAGATCAATTATGATTATAATTATAATAGTGAAAATTACCGTAAGCCTCAGGCACCTATTTAAATTGTCTACCTTTAATAGAATAAACTCAGTGATGCTTGTTTCAGGCCATATTTCAGGGCAGAACCTGTCCAGCAAAGCTATCCAACAATTGTTTCTACAAGATTCACAATTTTATTTTTGCAATATTGACAGCTTCATGAATGTCTTGTTCTCTGTGCTCACAAAGATCCATGCTTTTGTGACATTTTTTAAAATCTCTCCCTTCTGGGATAGGTCATCTTTGAAACCAAAAAAGACTTCTATCTAAGCAAACTTCATTTCCATGTCTTTCAATTTCAAGTCTTGCTCTGCATCCATGACACTGGTCCAGATTTAACAGTTTTGAACTCTATTCCCCCCTGACTTAGCTGATTTACTCAAATTTTGCCTGTTGAATTCAGTTCAAGGTGATTGGGTAGCTTGGCCACTGTCTTGGGTTTTTTTTTGTCTTTATAATCCATGGCATTACACACTTAATAGCATAATTCCCGAATATACTCCAAATAAAAAGCTGTGCAGGAACAATGACCTCAGTTGCTTATTGTATATTGCAGTAGAAATTACAAGGAATTGAAGCATTGCAGAATATCACTGTAGAAATTATGAGGAATCACAAGGAGAGTGGCTACCAGGGCACTGCTGCTTTCAAATAGCTTTTCACTCATGAGAAGGACACAATTCAGGCACTTGGGAAGCCCCAGCTTGGTCAGATATCTCAGTCCATTATCGAACAGAATGTTCCAGAAATTATGTGTGTCCCTATGTGAAATTTGATTTACAAAAGGCTTAAATACAGAAATAATTATTTACTTCACCTCTTCTCCCTTTAAAGAAATGGAACTGTCTGGAGGCTTTTTCAGACTGGAGTAACTTCAGAATTTGCCTTTTTTTCCATCCTGATGGAGGATGGTAGCTGAGCAATGCCTTGTTTGATGAGTTCCCAGGGAAGAAAACTCTATGTCTTTGAAAAAAATTGTAAATTTCTGGTAGAGTGAACTAGAAACACTCTTTAAATATAATTAAATGACATGTCTTAGCAATTCAGCCACTTATCACTAAGCTCTGGTGCTGTAAATACTTATGGCTGCTCATTACTGCAACCTTGCAAGTAAACCTGAGTTCAGACTCTTCGAAGACAAAGTTATACACATGCATAAGCATTTCAAGCATAAAAAGGGTCATTCCAGGAATATGTGAAAGATCAAACATTTAGTGTTCCAGTTCTTTATAATTGTATTTATTCTTCAATGGAGAGTTATGGATTTCTTTTTGCCATATTAATCTCTACAAATGAGAAAGTTTGATATCTTTTTAAATACTGCAAATATACAAAATCTCTTAAGAAACAGAACAGTAGCACAGATTAGATTCAGAAGATACTGCAAAATGGACAAGAGCACAACAACATGACTGGAAAAGAGCCTGAAATACATTGCCATACCATGTACCAAATCAAAACACCCATCCAATAAGTAAGGACACAGAATGAATTGTACTTGGAAGACATTTTTTTTCTTTAACAAAGAGGTTATCTATTTGTTTTTCCTGTCTAATTTAATGTAAATATATAATGAATTACCTCCCCCCGCCCCCCCCCCCCCCCCCAATGCTTTCTCTGAAATATAATATCAAAACATCTGGTTTACACTACAGCATTTTTAACATTGAATTTCTGCTCTAGGGAGATATTTGTTATGTAATACAATCTTAACATACTAACCAATTCTTTTCATATTAGCAGAACAACATATTATCATTGGTGACATCCAACAGATTTGCCTTGGTAGTGGTGGGAGTGAGATGAAGCAATAAGAAATTCAAAATGCAATTGTAAATTTACTATTTTAACTACTGTCCATTTATTTTTACAATTACATTGAAATAACTGAGCATAATCTTTCCTCATAAAAAGACTGCCCTCAGGTGACCTACATGTCACTCTAGATATTTAGAATAACATTCTCTTTTCTGCATGTAGGTAGGTTTTGGGAAAACATTAGCTAAATCTTTTCCAATTCTTGAAATGTGGTTTTGTGGGTAATATCATAAAAATATTGCAGAGGAGTTAAATACTCATAGTTACAAATGTTATATTTTGTGATTTTGAACATCTCTCCTCAATACCGTTAAGTCTAAATCCTGGAAACCAAACTTTCTTTGCTTCTCACTGTTTAAAGAAAAAACTTATTTCAGTTACATTTGAGACTGTGGCTTTTTCTTCAAAGACACTTTATTGCCTCAGCCCTACAAATCTGAAAAAAGTGAGCCAGAGCTTGAGAGGAATACAGTGGCTGACACCTTAGAACTGTCTTGGGGGCTGACCCTTGACACTGGATTTGCAGTCCACAAGGCTGAGTATTATCATCAGTCTCAACAAGTGCCAGGAACTTTGGTTAGATCTTACTTTTTCTAATATGAACATATAGCAATAAGTACATATTGAAAACAAAACAATAAGAACAACAATCTTACCAAAACAAAATACCATGCTGAATGCATTATTTTGTCATGGCAAGAGAATGAGAGAGAAAGTGACCCTCCCAGACAGTACTGAGCTCAGTGCCCTGGAATGCTCCTCCTGGAAAGTGATAAAGCACTATAATATTAAAACACACATGGAAGAAAGTGATTTCACTGAATTTTTCATTGTAGCAAATCATTTGATTGATCACTACCTTAGGTGGTACAACTGAAACAAGCTAGTAAACTTTAATGGGCGTTATGCTCATTCCAAGAAATAGATTTTGTTCCTGAAAAAATTCTGGTGTCTCCTGCTTTCAGCAGTGAAACATGTACTGATAAACGTATTGTAATATCAGATTTTGCACAATATCTATCGTGATTTTGCAAACTGTCTAGATCAGTTATGCATACTATCTCATGCTAGTACTCACAAACATACCCTCTATTGGCTTCAGCAGGATCATAGGCATTGATAAATACTTACCTGCTACTATTTATTTTTAAGAAAATGTCATAGGAAATTGCTTGCTCAAACTTATTTTCTTTCTCTGGCCCAACAAAACAAAATTTAAGCTCTGTGTCTTAAATGTTGCTAGCATTTTTCTTTTTTGCCCCTTCCTTCCTTCCTTCCTTCCTTCCTTCCTTCCTTCCTTCCTTCCTTCCTTCCTCCCTCCCTCCCTCCCTCCCTCCCTCCCTTCTGCTTTTGCTCTTGCTCTTTTTTCTTGATTTTTAAAACTTCGCAGCAACTATTATGTTTTATATTAAAAGTACCAAAACCACCAAAAAGATTTCTTTAACAGAAATTCACTTCTATGCCAAGTTCTGCTGTGAAGCCTGTAAAGTTATTTAAACCAATAAGCTGTTCGCGGTCCTTTAGAGAAAATGTTAAAGTGACTTCCAGTAATCAGTTTACGAAGAGTTTGAAATGTTAGTCTTTTACCCAACTGAAACAGAATACACTTTTATTAGGACTGTCAGAGCCCTGGTCCTATTATGTGACCTGTTAGTATGACCCAATGACCTCATGTACAGCCTTATTAAACTTAAAAAGTGTCTGCATTTGTGTTCCAGGGAGTTCTAGTAAATGTGTTGAAGTCTGAGGGTCAAACTCCATATTCCTTCCTAACAACAGCTAGGAGAATTATATCATCATGGGCAGCTCTGCTTATCTTGGGACTGAGGAGGTAACAGCAATACACAACTAACTTGTACATGGTATCAAGAAAGGTAGAGCAGAAATTTCACTAGTGTTTTGAAAGAAGGAAGGAGTAACTGGAAGAAGAGATTTAGAAGAGCAAAATAAGGCAATTTGTAAGAAAAGCTAATATGTCCCCTCTTACAGAATACAAAATTTAAAACAATTCAATCAGGAATCAACAGAATGCATATTTGTCATGTTGAATTATTTTATATCAGTAATGTCAAAGAATTAGATAATGAAGTGACAAAGTTTAAATTATTTAGTTCTGCAGTTTCCCATTGACATTTTTCCCTTCCAGCACTTTGATTTCAATAAAACTACATTTTCATAGAAAATGTACTGTTCCTCTCACCTTACTTTGTTCTAAAATAGCCCAGATTTGTAGCATTCCAGGTCATGCTGTGTAGTCTTTTTTTCCCTTGGGTGTTTGAAAATGAGTTGGAACTGAAAGGATAAGAAGTTATTGGAAGAAGAAGGAATTTGATCTATTAAATTGCCTGTGTTATCAGCAGTGGTAGTTATACTGAAATTGCATTTCTACACTTAAGGCTTTATTTGTGATATGTTTTGAACTTAAATTTAATGTGCACAGTCATAAGCATTACAAATCCTTCCCAGTATTTGAATAACTATAATGTCTAAATAAACAGATAACACTTGTTGGTTGCCATCACGCCTCATCTTCTGGATCTATGTTGCACCATCTCAAAAAACAGGGGTCAAGGGCTGAATTTCTGCATCTTTATGTAACCCCCAAGCCATGGATAAGTGGAACTTACAGCTGGACGCTTGGGCTGGCAGAAATGCAATTATTTTACCATGAGCCACAATTTCCTATGATATTCTCTAACTCGTTAAGCCAGCTTGTTGTTAATTGCCAGGCAAGGCCCGGGGTACTTTGTAGCAGCAACAGTGCCAGCCCAGATGCAAAACCAGAGCTTGGTCTCACTAGTAGTATTATGTGTTTCGAAGATAAAGGCTACATGGAGACTATTCTTTGCTAGGAAAGTGTTCGACAGACCTAAGTATGATGAAATCAAAGTAGAAAAGCTGTGCATGTGGTGGCAGCATGCTTCACACATTAAGAGTTGTTGTGCCTGTGGAATGGCAGCTGCTGCTGAGCCAGAACACCTCTCTGTCTTCTCGTATCATGGCCTGTGGCTCACAAACCACAAGGAAAGCTCATGCTCTTTACATGACAAGCCAGAGGTGTGAAACAATCTATATTTCTGCCAAAATACTGTGTGTTAAACCTATTGCCCAGGCTTAAAAAAATCATGAAAACTCTAAGTAATATCTGTTAGGAAGTACCAGAATTGGAAGCTTTGCTAGAGCTTTCCAACGGCTAAGAGCATCATTATTCATAAATCATTGGAAGTACTTAAAGTGAAAGTCAAAAAGATGAAAGCTCATTATAGAAAATGAACAGCCATTTTCCACTGTTTCTGCAGCAGAACCTTGATATCTATTTACATACCATTTCTAATATTAATATCACTGTGGTAAAATAAATCACTCTCCACACTTTTACATTTTTAATTACATTTTACTGCACTTGTTCTTTTGTTTACAGTTAGCCAATGAAATATTTATTGTATCTTCCATATAGGATAGGGTTTCAGTATTTTAATCAGATTTTCCACGTAATCTTCCTCCCCACCTTCCTTTACTGTCTTTTTTATGACCCTAAACACCACAGGATGTTGTTTCGTAGAAAATCTCATTATTTTTTAATGCATGGCTATTTATTAATGTATTGTGTATACAACACACTATGCATTTCTTTGCATTGATGAATACATTTATATGCACTTGAGAATAAGAATTCCCTTAAGGGCCAATCTCGCATTTCTCTGGCTATGCTGCCAAAATACTATGCTTCTGATGTTTTCCTGTGTTTTTGTGGTTTGGTTGTGGGTTTTTTTAAGAGGCGCAATGGGGTCTGTTCTGATTTGTTGAGAAGGTCTTTCAACTAGCGGACATATATCATTATTCATTTTCCAAATGTAGACCTGCATGTGCTGTGACAGAGGTAACTGAAGAAGGTACTCATATCTCAGCTGTGTTTTAATAAAGATGCTCTGAACTGTTCTTTTTTACTGTGAAAGAAGTAAATTGCTCTCACGTTGCTGTGTTACCAACATTGATATTTTGCAGTGGTAAGCAAGCACTTTTTTGAGATAACAACTAACAAAATATTGAAGAAAATATTTGTTTGAAACTCATGCCTTAAGAACATAAGGCCTTAAAAAAATCCCATCCAAACCAACATGAAGTCATCACATGAATTCATCATATGAGAAACGGGTGGAAGACATCAGTTTGTGGGAATACAGCACATTTAGTAATTTTCTGCATTTAAGATAACATGCATTGGGTACAGTTATTGATGAGATTTTTGTACCCCAGTGACGTTAATCAGAATTGAGGAAAATTATCTTGATGGTTTATTTACATATTTGGACTTGGGTTTTTTTCTCTTATTTCATTCTTCCTTTTTGATAAAATATGAGCCAACTAAAATTTTCTGACATTTAACTGTATATTATTTACCAAACTTTTGCAGACAATTCCTACATATTTTAATTTTCAGAGAGTCGTTGTGAATATTTAATAGCTGAAATATATTAATTCAGCTCTCTCAACAGTCATCTGCAGGAATTTTTCACCCCAAGTGAGTCAGGCATAGATAGCCTTGCATCTCATGGAACCTTTGAACAGTACCTGGTGAATCATCAAGTCTTCAACAGTCACTGCATACTGTGCAGAAATTCATACTTAGGGCTGGTGAGCAATAACAGAGGCCAAAAGGTAGTAGTTCTAGAGGCTTTTTGTCTCTGTAACTCAAAATGGTCTTTAATTTTGGGGGAATAAATCTACAGTGTAAATGAAGAATAACATTTTCCCCTCACTATGTGCAGAACTCCCATAATCACATAGAGGGATAATATAGCATGAAGTCTGTTCTGTTGTTTTGAGGTAGCTATGAAGGGTAAGGAAAATGGTTCCCCTATTACTGTTTAAAAACCAAATCAATGTGCATGTGTACATAATTTTTTAATCATCTAATACACTCAGATGACTCCAAACAGATTTATCCAAGACATTATTATGTTCTGGGTCTCTGTAACTGCTCTGCATGGAGCCTTTATGGTCTACTGGGTAAATAATACACATTTTTAAAATGATGTAAATACTTATGTAGAAGAGAAATCCTAATGTTTCCAAAGGAGTGGTTATGCTGAGTAAATAACATGCAAATTTAAAATTGTCCTCTTACAGATTTATGCATACTGTATCATATGTTTATGTTTGTAGGAGAGATTAACAAAAAGCTGCTCTGTTCCCGATGCATTCCTATATTTTTCAGATGCTTTTTCTTTGATTCAGCTACGAAACACATCCTCTTTCCTTCTAAATATATTTATGTATTCCAGGAAAGTTAATATTGTGAATGAAAGAAATGCGTAGAAAGTTAGTTTATGACTTAAACCTATACTTAATTCAATTTTTCAAACCCTTGCAGTTTAAGAAATGTATAACATCACATTCTCATGCCAAGGTATAATAATGAGTCCAGTATTTTAATGTGGTTCTTTCATCAGTTTATGCATTCCTGGGAATTTTTGGGTGGGTAGACTTCATTTATATCGGCTAATGCTGAAAAGCCTTGGAAACTGCCGTTTTACAAAAGTAGATGGACTAGCATTTACACTAACATTTTCTGTTCCTTTTTTCTGTAAAATATCAGGGAATTATTGCCATCAGCTTAAAGAGGCAAGAAAAGACCTTTTGCATATACATGGCTTTGATTCCTCCTCTGCATTTTGCAGGACTGGCTCATTATGGTAAGGCCACCAATGACTTACCTAAACAGGGTTTAGGCAACGCTTCAGCGCATGTGCCCCATTCCTGACTTTCTCATCAGAACATTTTCTCAATTCCTATTCAATATTTTAATTCCCTACTGTCAGTCCTTTGGCTCTTCTTTGAGTAATCTGTTTCCTTTGTTCATAATATTATCATCCCATTGTCACTTAAGGCCTGTTATCCTCTGTCTCTTGAATTTTCACTTTTCTAAGTAAGGCTTATCAAATTTCTCCAGTACTGGCAGCAGCAAACTCTTCAATAGCTTTTTGTCTTTGAAAAGAAACAGGGTTGGCAAAGATGTGGGTTCAGTGAAACCAAAACCTTTTATATGAATGTATAGGCTGTAATCCACTAACAGAGGGATGGTAGTATCCCACCAGCCTAAAATGATTTTGTAAGACTGGTTTAGCTTCCCCCTTGCAGGGTCTTCTCTCTTGAAATCTGTACCAGGAGAATCGTTGAATACAACACACAGGCATCTCAGATCCATGAGGCTGCTCCTTTTTTTTCTTTTGCCTTTTTATAAAATAGAATAGTTTTGTTGTTTACAGTTTATCAGCATGGTGTTATTTTCCATTTATTATCAGGATGTTCCCTTCTAAGCCAGTATTTACTGTGGCCAATAACTGATTTATTGGAGCTTCTCTAGGCTAGGCATTTTATCAGGATGATTAACTAATAAATGAGAAATTACACACTGGTAACATCTAGCTTGTTAAGGATTTGTAAAGATTATTGTTGAGTCAATAAACTTTAACAGCAACCATGTCCATGTCTCCAAAAGAATAGTTGGGGAAGGTTTATCTGGGATACAAATGCACTGTGACATAAACTATGTTCTTGGGAAGAACAGTATTGCTTAGAAATGATCTGAAAATTATTTTTATATGATTCAAGGCACTAAGCAGCAACAGACAGAAGCAGAAAACTAAGGAAGATGGGCATGTATGAGAGTTTTCAAAATGAAGAATCTGGAAACAACATTCCTCTTCCTGACAACAGCACAGATATTTCATGAAACATAACTTGTGCCTGTGTTTTGGTATTTAAAATTCTAATTTTTACAGATTATCTTTTAATTATATGCTTAGTCTGATTTCACAATTATTCTGCACGAACATTTCCTATTGAGTCCAATCAGAGTGTATATGATGGGTCAATAACAGGATAGGGATTATTAGTCACTATTACACATACACGCAGACACGTTTGCCCATGCAAATAATTGGATATATCCAAATAACTAGTGAGGTTGAAAATTATTGCCATTTGTTTAGTCTGAATGTGATGGCATTAGTGTGCATCGTTCCAAACAATATGTGAATTGTGCCAAACGAATAACAAAACCTTGCTCCAAGACAAATTGAAAGGCACGAGCAGGTAACTATACAGTACACTACGGAACAAAATAGCATGTCCTCTACACTGTGGCAGTGCCTCAAGAATGAGTAGGTTCTCAGAAATTTTTCAAAGAGAAGAAAAAGAGAACTTTGCATACCTTAACTGGAAACCTGGTGCGTATTTTCATGCCAGTAATAACAGTAAAATAAGAGACCTTCAAGAAAAGTATCATGATGGTGGATACAAGTTGGACAGAATGAAAACATTTCCTCCATGATGCTAGATCATCCCTCCTCCGAGACAATCTCACAGAATAACAAACCATGATTACAACATAGTGTTTAAACTGGGAGATAGATCTGACATAGCTAGGTAGATATAGCAAAAAGAGTGACATTTCATAGGTTGTGTGGTATCTAAATTTCTGCCTCTTGATGCACCTAGAGCACAGTAAGACTTGACCTGAGCCTAGATATTGAATCCCTGTTTAATTACCATAAAAATTCACAATCTAAGCATAGCTGACTTTAGACAGACATAGTAAGAGCAATGAATTACCTGAGGCCCCATAATCTAGATGTCTGCACTGGATTTGACCAGGTTTCTAACGTGGCAACCCACTAGTGCCACATGTAAACTTGTGAACCCAGACTATCTTCAAAGGTGGGAGAGAGAGAAGGTGATTTAGGGCATGATTAGTTTCATCTGTATGAAACACTGAGTTGAAGATGAAATAAACTACTCTGTAGACGACCCTATTTTTCTTCATTGTTGATGAAAGGAATCTAGAAGACTAAAATGTCTGGATGTGTCTACACTGTCCATGTCTATGGTTATGTCTATGTTTGGTCAGCTAAATCCAGTCCTGAGTATCTTTTCTCATGGTCCAGCTGACTTGTTGAGACATTATTATTTCATCTATTTCACCCAGTCTCATCCAATTTTTCCTTTCAAAGAGCTGCTTGCTCTGATTTACCAGTGACAAAACACGCACAGCTGGGACAGGAGTTGCCATGTGATCCTTGAAGACTAGAACCTCCTACAGCTTCTTCCTGATTCCTGTCATAATTTCTTTCTATTCATCTAATATTGTTGGCATACCAACGCTAGCCCAAATTCTGTATAAACTTGCCTTATTTTGCTGGCCCTGTCTTTCTTATGGAGCCTGATCTGGTGGGCATACTCAAAGCAGTTTTTCCTAGGGATGAAATAAAGGGTTCACTTGAGAAAATGAACTCTGGATTCTGGTTTCTGCTCCCATTAATTTTTGTGTCTTCTTATTCATCACTCATAAGTACAGAAAGTTGAATATAGAGGTGGGAAAAACTTGGCTATAATGTAATTTTTCACATAAAGTTGGCTCAGTAATAATTATTCTTCACAAAATAGAAGTTTCAGTAGGACCTATGGAGAAACCCCCACCTCTTTTAATACTTTTAATAGTATTTAATACTTTAATAGTATCTGGCAACAACTGTTCTGTGGGACTTGTGGGCTCAAATCCCCTGAGACAAAGAAACTGAATGCAGTTCTCTTTACATCCTGTAGGAGAACTTTAAGTATGGGCTGGTAGGTAATCTCGGGTACTCTGCTTCCATACCTGAAGGGGCAAATGTAGGCACTAAATTTCAGAAAAATTATTTTAAGCAAGAACATTGATGTGCCTGAGTAGTCAAGAACTTCCTATTGCTGGTTTAGGTAACGTAGTCTTTTCTTAGAGTATATGGGGATCCAAGTAAGTGCCTTTAAGGAACCAGTATGGTAGAGTGAATGTCCCATTATCGTAATGCAGGAGCTTTCCCAACAGGTATGGTGCATTTGAACAATATGAGCATCATTTATATTAGGGAAATACAGCTTTTTTGACTATTGGCCTTCATCAATAGCATATTTGAGGTATTATCACAAAACAGTATAAAAATTACCATGTCCTTTTTCTCAACTCAGATTGCATGTGGTACCACTTGTAAGTGAAGATCATGGTCCCACTGCAGTCAAGGCAAGAACTCTGATCGCATGAAGTGCACTTACCTGAATTCTACCCCTCCCTAAAAGGAAGTATTTGATTTTTTTTAAAAAAACAACCCTTAATTCTCTTCTTAAATAGTTTTAGAGTACAATAAAATAAAATAAACATTCCATGTAAAAGAGGCAGTTCCATATGTTCAATGCATATTGTATTTGCAAAAACCGAAGAACACACACCTGTACCATCAAAGGTACATGAAAGGAAGACAGAGCAGCTGCCTGTTCTACCAACTTTCATTTCTTTGTGTTCAGGGCATCCATATAAGAAATATTTTAGATATATGACAGGTTTGGAATATTTAAATTTTGTTTTAGGAAGAACAGTACTTACTAGATTTTAGCGATTTTTATTTTTGGAGAGATTATAACTTTTGCAGTAGTGAAGCCATATTTAAGGAAAAGAACAAACTTCCTTTCTGTTATTTTCCATGATAATAAATTCTTTAGGAATTTAATCTCAAACTTTTCATGCTTTCTTTCAGTCTTTCACTGGAACCACTTAGAACCTGATCCAAAGCTCTTCTGAATTTTATTTTTCAAAAAGAAGCAATGCAAAGAGAATCTTTTTTTGCACACATAATTTCCTTTAAGAATCCAGAGGAAGCAAAATGCATATTATTATATAGCAGTGACCAGAAAAATGAGAATCAGAAGAAAAAAAGTGCAGTAATTTCATTTCACCAATAGTATACCTTGATAGCTGTAGTCTTCTGTCTGGTAATTAGAAAAGATTATGGATTGTCCTTCAAGTGTCTTAACCTGATTTGCAGGTGGATAATTAAAGACAAATTTATTTCTTGATATCAATTCTCATCTCCAAAGTTCAAATTGCAACCCTCGATTTTGAAATGTGAAGTAATTTTAAAAATCAAGTTTTGCATATATGAAATGTGAGAAGACATCCAAATTCCTTCCACAGACCAAGAGAAAAGTAGTTAGCCTACTTCTCCAGCTAGTGAAAGGATCATAATTTCTCACTCAAAAGGGGAGGATTTTACATTAGCTGCTCAAGCTATGCCAAAATACTGGATTATACCAAACACAAGTAAAATAATAACCATTACTAAATAAGCAGTGAATGTATATGACACACTGTAAGGCATGGTATGAAGACGCTTTGAAGTGCTCTGTGTACAACACCGAAAAGACAGAAGGTTTTAGTTTTCAGGCAGACTGTAGGGTACCTGCTCATGATTCACCATTTTGGGGGGCATTATCCACCTAAAGAGGTACCATATGACATGTCATCTGACTGAAAAGTAATACCTCTTACAGCGCACCATCCATATTTCACTGAGCCTGCAATGACGTTACAAAAAGAGCAATTAGTTCAAGAGCAGTTTGTAAATATTTTCACTTGTGCTAAACACTCAAATCCTAAATTGGTGTTACATCCACTGGTTCTGAGATATTGCTGCCTGTGGTTGGAAGTGTTTATGCTCCCGCACAATAACTTTCAATCCTGCCTTAGAGATTATTCACCAGTCCTCAAACACACCGAGGTCTAACTAACACACTAACACTATTTGACACACACTGTACAATTACTTTTTGTGTCTCTAATGATGCGTAAGGACCTACAAATATATTGCTGTTTGAGCCTAGTGCATGGAAAAACTACTGTGATCTATTGCATTTTGGCTTTACTGCATTGCTCCATGTGTTGTTTCAGTTCCTGAAGTAGGGAATCTATCCCTACTCAAAGTTTAAAGTAAGAAATGCAAAGTGCTTTGTTATCAATGATATATGCTAAAATAACAGGTGGGGAGATGTGAGGAAATTTTATCCTCATTATCTTCATGATGTAAATGATTCTCTTGACAAAACCTCTTCATGTGATGCAAAATTAAAAATGCATAACCTGTGAAACCTGTAAAGATTTTTCAGGAGGGAAAAAAATCACAAAACACTGAAGAGTATTTTACGTTATGCACATTCAGGCTTGTTTGTGCAGTTCTAGACAAACTAAAAAAAAATAATCCTTTATAAAAATTCTTTGACCCTGCTTTTTGCCATCTGAGTGGTCATGGTTGATTGGAAAATCAATGAAGTGCTGTGAGAATTGCACCTCACTGTTGCAGAAAAGCCACACAAAAATCCAACTTTTCACATGAGATGAAGATTGCCTTTGGTTCATTTACTCTCTTAAGACACATTAAAATCAAATATATCACCCCATTTGGCCATCTGTCAATTCTCACTACACAGTAAACGAGTAGACTTTGTTCCTTGATCACCAGAATTGGAGGATGTTTTGTTGTTGTAATAAATGGTTGTAGGCCTCAGAGACAGAAATAAATCAATGCAATTTATAAAGTTGGGGTGAAAATGTTAGATGCAGTTTTCTAAACTACAGAGAATTATGTATGGATGACTTGCAATAAATAAAGCACAGCTTTAGCAGCTTACAAAAATAAATAATGAAGATGAAAGAAATTAATGTGTAGTCCTTTTTTTCGGAAACTTTTAAAACATAGAATAAATACAAGAGTAAGTTGCACATCAAAGGTGCCATTATCTATACATTTCTTTTCAAATGGTCAGGCAATAAATAAGAGAGTTCATTTCCTTCTCCTCTTAACCAAAACTTAGGTTTCCAAGGACAAAATGCACTAACAACCAAAAGCACATTTCCTACTGCTTGCCTAATAATTGTTCTCCTACATATCACCAGAATAATTATTTCCTAGAACAGAGTATGAATTTCACTGGAAATTTAACTTTTTAAGAGTAGCTTATGTTGAACTGAAGAGGAGTGTTTCTGCAAATAAGCAGTTGTGTTGGGCTGGTGCTCCAAGAGTCCAGGTGCTCCAGTCATTAAAAGCCTGGTCTTGATCTCCAATCAGTATAGCATCTTTTGCCATGCCATCATTTGCACTCTCTTTGTTGGTTGGCAGCAGCCTTGTAAAACGGAACTATCTTGTAGGTAATTAGCTCCAAAACAAAATGCATGAAAATACAGAGACTAAACATCTGGCAACAGCCATTAACAAACCCATTAATTCCATATCCCAGCAGACTACATTAGTATAACAAAGTTATTTTCAGGAGAATAAACCATCAGTTCCCAAATTGTGGTCTGTAGCCACAAATGGTCTTCAGTGGGTTGCAGAACAATACCACCTTTGTATAGTTTTGAATTAAAAGTATGATGGCAAGCATGTATAGTTCAAAGAGTTTGAAAAGCACTGAAATAAACCATCAAAGTCACAGATTCAAAACTAACTGCTGCAATAGCAGATGCAGACTTTTTTCTTTAATGTGTGAATTTGCAGGAAAAGTACAAATATTTGGTAATACATGTGAATAAATACTTCCATGTAATTACTGCTTTCTTTTTCTTTTTGTTTCTTTCCTTTTTTTTTTTTTTTTTTTTTTTTTTTTTTTTTTTTTCCATGTAAGTGGAGGTTTAGGAATTGTATTGGTTGGAGCACTTAGTTTTGCAAATATGGCTCTGAGTGAACTAATTTCAACAGTACAGATTTTTGAATGTTGGTAGCTATACAGGTATTGCTGAATCCAATGGCTTCCTGTGCTGGAAGGTAACGATCTTATATTATGTATACTTCCCTTATAAAATGATACAGGTGCAAGTATTGATTCAAGATACTTTCTATAGAAGTCACAGCAACTGAAGTGTAATATAGAAGTATATTAGTTCTAGCTTTAGAAATAATTAACATGCTTTCTCCAATCTAGCTGAGATAGCCAGATTTCAGCAGAGGCAGCTTTTCAAAGTATTGAGCTCTTCTTGGAAAGATGTTGCCCATGATACCAAGTTCCAGGTGGTCAGATTGTGGCTAGCCTGCCACCCATATGCAAGCTAGCAAGTTGAAAGCAAGCTGTGACTTAAGTGTAAGTCTGTACTACCCAGTTAATCCAAATAGAATGGAATTTTCAGTCCAGGCCCATTTTACATGGACAGAGGAACTGCTACAGGTGTTTAGAGTTGTTTCAAGCATGCTTGTATTCTCACATGGCTAAACTATGTTCTTATCCTGACTGTGATGATCCTCACAGTGAAAAAATACTTACGTGCTGGTAGTGTCACGAAAGTTTTTCTGTATTTCTCACAGTAGGCGAACAGCTTTGCAGCAGTGAAATTATTAATTAGAAATTCTTGAGCATCTCCATGTAAGGAGCTGAGAACTGTGTCCCCAGATATACATGAGTAAATGTAAAAAGGAGTGCACAGCAATGCAAATGGAACTCCTTTGGAGACAACATTCCTTAGAAAAGGTGCTGATTACTTGGGCTAGCCAGGTGGTCTGTAACTAGCTTCCAATGTGAGATTTAAAAATGGAAGGCAGCACTAGCCCTTGCTGAAAAACATTTTGAACATCTTTATACCACCCTACTATTCAGTACGTCCACATGTGATAGAAAAGAGTCCTTGCAATGAAGAAGCAGAAATGTGACAGCAAAGCTAAAAAGCAACAGCACAGAGCTTGTTTGGGAATTATGAACCTTACGCTGTTTGCCAGCCTGCCATCATATTACTTAAACTGTTTCTTTTATTCTTTGGAAATATAATATTTTCCTTTAAAAAAAAAAAAAAGAGTTTGACCAACATTCTTTAAGAAATACCGTTTGTTCAGTGTTCACAGTGTTTTATTGACAGGAGTTCTGTCAAAAGCAAGACTGATACAAAAAAGAATAAAGCACTGACTTTATTTTATAAAACTAAGCTATTTTTTCTTCTCGCACTCGGACACAGATTTTTAACACGATCAGTCTTCCCATTAGTCTAGCACAGAGGTGGCTATTTTTTCTATTGCTGCTCTGGCAGCTAGAATAGGGCAGGGCAGAAGCTGTGACCTTATCACTGAACCCACTTTTGCTGTATATCCAAACTTGGTAAAGCTTTCATTCTTTGGAGATTTTTATTTTTTGGTGCAACAAGGATAGCTGGGAGTGGTAAAAAGCATTATTCTACAGAGGACTCCCCTCCATTTAATTATAGAACTGGTTTTTTGTTTGCAATGAAGCCTCATTACACCACTAGAATGGTTGCAAATGAGAGTCCCTGTTTGCCCCCAATATTTCCCTTAAGTTTTTATTTTGTTGCTAATTTCTTTTTCTGTTGGTTCTAATTTCTGCACAGAGTCTGAAAATCATTGTTTCACAAGCTGGGAGAACTCGTATTGTGGCGCAACTTACTTGACTCCCTGGGAGAAAGCAATGAGTTGCTTATGAGAACTTACTTTTAATGGTGTTAATGTCACGAAAGAACTAGGCATTATATTTATAACTGCCATCCCCTGATGGTACTCCAGGAAAGCAAGGAAAGAAACAGAAAATCAAAGTTTTCTAAGTAACCCAGAAAGACACAGAGGGATCCTTTCTACTGAAAACTGTTGTCTAGCTGAAAATGATGGGATGTTTTTCAGGGAAGCATTAAAATCTTACACTGAAGGCTTAACAAAGCAGCCAGCATTATGTGCAATAAGAAACTCAAGTGATAAGCTGAAACATCCAGTTTTGTATTTCATGGTGGGCAACTCCAGTTGCTTCAGTACTTGTATTAACTTATTCCTGTGGTTGCAACCACACACACGTGAAGGAGTACATTCCACTGTGAAGAGCTAGCAAGAGTACATATGAATTAAAAACATCAGAAGGACTTAATAGCTGCATGGCTTGCAGCAGCTGTTCTGTGTGCATTAAATAACACTTGTGTGTAAGCATCAGGCAACGTGTGTACATGAGCACATGGACTTTTAAAATGGGTCTTCCTGGGCAAACAATGGATTGTCTTGGAAGAAGACAAACATTCAGAGCAAAGCAAGATGATGAAGTAGAAGCAGAACAGCAAAGCTTTGATAGTTAGTGCCAACACCACCAAACATGAACAGGTAGAGTCACTTGTACATGCTTATATGCCCTGACTTATTCTCAGAGGTTTCCAATGGCTCTCGTTCATATAAAAAGAGTACTGGAAGCCACACAGATACCATATAAATACTTAGATCTGTATACACTGACTTGCACAATCTTTTTGCCCAATTATCTGGGTACAGGGAATTCACTTACTACTATTTCAAATTATTCTTCTAGCTCATGAGAAAGGCAATTGCAGGAGAAAGTAAAGGAGGTCTGCCATAGTTTTTCCTTTTGTAAGACTACATGGCAACTTTTCTTTGTCTATGCTGTGAACAGACCAATATAAACACACACAGGCATATTGCAATGATCATAAAGGTAGAAGCCAAGATAAACATAACTACCTCTGCTACAATTCAACTTGCTCAGATTTCCTTAGCAACTTCTGCAACATATATTTTTTTGCTTTCTTTTTACATATTGGATGTTAAGGGGCCATTTTTACATCATCAGCATATTCCACATGAAATGGGTGAATCCCAGCTGAAGACTAACACATAATTAGATTTACTTTTCTCTTCTGTGTGTCAAGGCTATGCTATCTCAGACTTATATTTCTCTGCCAGTTCCTCAATTGGTGTCAAAATCTCCACAAATTAGCTATGTCAATGTATGCATACAACACAGAAAATTCTCAGTGTTATATATTGGGTTCAATAACACAGTAGTAGATTTCTCAACTGAAATCTGTTTGAAAAAGAATTGCTTTAACTTGAGCAGAAAATTTCCTTTAGGTGAACAGCTAAGGCTAATCACCGAATTATTAACAGGACAAGAGACAGCTTTAGAGGGATTATTTGTAGTAACAATTGTTTTTTTCCAACCTAAATGATTCTATGTTTCTATGATTCTAATTGCATCACAGAACAATGTCAAGTAGAGCTGGTACATTGGTGTGCAATTTCCCATAATACTCTGATAACAGTGATGTTGGCAAGGTACTTCTTCAGCAAAACACAGATGGGATTCATCCAGAACCCAAGCGTTACAATCAGTACTAAGTGCTGAGTCATTCTTCCCAGTGGAATCTGGCAACTAGTAACTTTTCCAGTTTGAATTAATTTCTTTTTAAAGAAATCTAAAAATAATACGAAACAACAACATTAAGTATTAGCTATGATTATGGTAATAGAACTAGCTAAGATTGCTTCATGTTGAATTCACCAAAGCAGGACATGTTAAACTGAAATCGCGAAAAAGGGAAGTGTCTGTTATAAATTCTCATTTTAAAATCAGAGTCATATGATGCAGACGGGAAGTAAAAAAGGAATTGTAGTGACTACTGAAAGCATTTTGGTGTTTCAACAATATGTCATCACCTATAGTAAAGTTTGGAACACTATGAGAGAATAGTATAGAAAAAGTTGTCATGAAATTGTTATTTTCCACTTGACACAACCACTTGGTTACTTATTGAGCATGTAATGCAATGATGGCTTTCCAGAAGAAATACTTTTTCCTCATCTAGCCAAAAGTTTGGGTTAGCTGCTGGGATTACCAGGTGGTTGGAGTGATAAACAAAAAGAAGTGAAATGTTCACAGTACTCATTTCTGGGTTTATGAAGTAATTTCATATCTTTATGCCTTAGTTTTCCTCCATGTGTAATGGAGTAATATAGTCACATCTGCCCTTTTCCAAGCATATTAAACCAATTCTTATATTTTTGAGCATGGTTGCCCAGCCTCTCACAGACTAAAATCCTCTGGGAATTTCCTTTCAAGCAGCAAATACAAAAAAAGCTCTACATACTGGCTGAATGGCTAGGTAGTGTGGTGATTTGATACTTCACGTCTATTAGTACTAAAACAGGAAGAGGACAATGGAGTTTTTGAAAAAGTGTCATTGAGCTCTAGGTCATGCAAATCTGCACTGAGTATCAGAACCAAAAACCAACCGTGGAACAACTCAACACAATTAGAAATCATGTCACAGCCACGATGTGAACATAGGATAGACTCTGTCTAATTGTCTACCGGACAACTTTTAACTGAATACATAAGCAGCTGTAGCTTGTCTGACTCTTAATGTAACTTGAGAACATATAATGTTATTAGTACTTGTCTAGAGAATAGTATTATTTTTCAGTCTTACCAGATCTGGATTAACACCTTGACATATATCCAATGAGAAATTTTGCATGAAAAATGCCTTTTTACTGAAAATTAAAAATGGATAAAATTTAGCTTTTTGAGCTTCTAATTTTTTAACTTGTATTAATTTTTCTGGTTTTTGGTTACTAAAAACTGGTGAGGAAAAAAGCATCTTCTAACCACAGCAACGTAAATTTTAATTAGCAATAGGATTGCCAGCCAACACGGGCCTGGTATAGTTCTGTGGGAAGGACGAACCTCGAATTTCTGAAGGAATTTTTTTTTAATTTTTTTCATCCACTTTCCTGTTTTCACTTTTGTTGGGTTATGAGTACATCTTCCTAACTTTTCTTACTTTTATTATTTCATCTGAAATTCAATGCTTTTGTAGGACTACAAGAAAGATCTCTGCCTGGAATTTCCTAGATGGCTCAATCACAGGCACATGTAAATGACACAGGAGACATGAACTCACTCTCATAGTGGTGTGTAGCCTTATTTGAAAAAGGTTATACGCAGCCAAACTCCCAACACTTAAATAAACACCAGTATTGTTCTTCTCAGCTTGTTACCACAATGTTACCGTGTGTGTAGGAACTGTATGTGTCATACAGGCATACTTGTAAACTGCTACAGGAGCGGACACGTTGCCATGGTTTTATTTGTCAACGTTAAAGTAAATGCAGGACTCTGGTGTCAAGTTTTTTGTCTTCCTATATTATTATTTCAAGTGTATTGACAACCTTAAAAAATGAAAATGTGCTGAAAAATTATTTGCAGGGCTGTCAGCTTTAAAAAAAATAATTCAGTTTTGGAATGTGGAAACATTTACATTTTCACCTGATGCAGTGTTAATGCAGCTGCAGGATGCCACACAGGAGTTGTACGCCAAGTGCTGCCTTCGCTTCTGTGGCTCTGTGAGCTGGGCTGTACCTCCAATAAGGGCACTGTCAGTCAAACCTGAGGAAAGACGGCAATAACCCTTGAAGGACAGTCTTCCCTGAGGAGACAGTTGGAGGAGATACAAGTCACAACTTCCTTGTAAGAAAACACTTCCATTTTGTTTCACTTTGGGCAAAATAGATCTTTTACCACGGCAAACATTTATGTTGTGGAAGGGAAGCTGCATTTTCCATCAAACATTTTGATAGGGAATTTCCAACCAGCTCCATTGGGGTGGAAGTTTTCACCTGGTGAAAGAGTCTGTGTAAGGACGAAGGCCTGCATGAGTGGGAACCACGGTAACAACCAGACGAAGGGGCAGGCGAGCTGCAGAGGGGGTCCCAGCAAAGCCCTGCCTGGGTGTCAGCCAGCTGCCGGCTGTGGCGCACTGCACCTCCGTGCAGTTGCGGGACTTTCCGTTTTAAGAGCCAAATGTGAGACAATCTGCATTTCCAAGGTGAGATAAGACGATGAGAAAAGGAAGAGCTGGCTGTTCTCAGCCACAGTATAGGACTGGAAAAAACCCCAACAGTAGCTGCAGAAGATGATAGTAGGGTCCCTGCTGGTGACGCCGTGGGGCCATTACAGCTTTTCAGGCAGGCAGCGTTAAGGGAGTGGCAGCCCTCTTCCCTCTCACACATTAGTGAGGCTGAAGTAGCAGCTTTGATTCCTCCCTTCTGTGACTTGGCAAGCTGGCATTACAGCTGATGAAAAATGAATCAGGTCCTGGGGATGCGATGAGAATTGACTGTGCTGCACACTTGTTAGTGTTTGCGCTTTGCTGCTTGGATACTTCTATTGATGAAGTGAAGTACTGCATACTATTAAATTATCATTTCATGCTACTTATGATAATAGGGAGAAGAGCATGGCAGATTATTATTACTTTCATTTATAACTGATTAATGTGTATTGTTGATAGCATGCGTTCCTTTCTTAAGGAGGGTGGAGAGGTGTGAGATTTCAATTTGAAAGATTTTGTTATGTTCCTTTATAGATTTAGAGTCTGCAAAAAGAAAAAGGCAGAAAGCAGAGAAAAGAGGGCTGAGTGAAAGGATAGGGATAGCTGTGTTAGACAAGCTGAGATAATGTTGTAATAATAACTGTTTTATGTCTCTGTGCATATGGTGCTGAGCAGAATGCACTGAATCCCCTTAACAGTCATGTCTTTATGTGTGCAGTCCCCCTACAGTTAATAATCTATTGTACCTGCTCTTCAAGGCACCTGGCTATTGAGTGCATTACTAAATAGCACAATGTGTAGCCATTTAATGAGGCTGAGTAATTCTATTATCTCTTCATACTATTTATTCACCACCTGCATATTTTCCACTTCTGCTACAGATAAGGTTAACAAAATTAATTCTGCCATCAGAGGTTGATAATTCTGTCATCTGTGCGTGTGTGACATGCATGTGATGGAAATTCACAGATCCCCATCCTGTGGTTTATGTATGTCATACTATACAGAATACAGAGTGCTATACAGAATACTGAATAGCCACAAAATGACATCTTACCTGCTGTAATATTGATTTGCATGAAGAGTGTAAGGAGTTTATCTTCTTTTGACCACATGCAAAACTAAAACTTGGAGCCTGTTGTACATCAGATGAAGACTGTTGCATCGTGGTAGAAAAGACAGTGAAAAGCACCAAAGACAGACCAAGTGATTTGTATAGGTGCTGCAGCAGTACCACAGATCCACACTGAATGAACTTGCTAAGTGTTGAAGCTACAACATTAGACCAAATGAAGCACGTGAATCCTTTTTAACTGCCTCTCACACTTTTTTAATGCTTCCAATGCCATTCTTCCCCACTAGCCCATGAAACTTAAAGTTCACAACTGAACTAATTTTTTTGTTGAAATGACTACGGCAGCTGTGTTTAACAGATATCATATGAAGATCATAAACACACACACACATCACTACACAAACACTGCCACAAACAGTGTTATCCTAATATATGCACTGAACAGAGATGATGCAAGAGGAAGGTTGAAGGTCTGTTGAGGATGAAAATGAGAATGGCAATCAGATTGTCACTCTAGATTTGGCGTGGAAATCTCTACTATCTACCAAAATGTCACTCAAGGCAACTGAATCTGGTAAACCAGAGCAAGAAAAAAAATTAAGGTAAAATACTAAATTATTGTTGCTGGTATTTTTATGGTATTTCACTGAACTCGCCTTTTACCATCAGATTTTCGCAGTGGGCACGAAGCATTGATTCCCGCAACTGTATACTGTGAATGAATAGAAAAATAGTAAATGACAGGTAATTCACAAAAGTGGCAGAGAAAAATTGTGTGTAAAAACCTGTTATTGGTTCTATTGAAATTCAGACTTTTGCTGCTGATTTGCCTTGCTAGCCACAGCTTTAATACGATTTCAGTCAGGTTGCTCTTCACACAGATATGGTACCGTTCCTTATCTCCTTCCCCGCGTGGATTGAGTTTGGGTGCCAACAAAATGCTCTATGTTGTCTTAAGATTTACTTCAGCTTTTGCTCAGTAGGATGCAACACTTGTATCCCTTGACCTCTGCCATACATTTACGAGCACAGACTGTCTTCCTGAAGTCTGTTATAAGATGGGGGACCCAGCTGCTTCAGGCCCACAGAGCAGTGCTAATAGACCAGAGAAATGGAGCATAAAAGGCCTAGTGTAGCCCAACAGTTTAATATTATTTATGCAGCTGGCTAACCTCAGTTCGTGTTAGAGGTTTGTCCTGGTTTCATCTGAGATAGACTTAATTTTATTTCTAGTAGCTGGTACAGTGCTATGTTTTGGGTTCAGTAGGAGGAGAAAGTTGATAACACACTGATGTTTTCCGTTGTTGCTAAGTAGTGTTTAGAGTAAGTTAAGGATTTCTCAGCTTCTCATGCCCAGCCAGCAAGAAGGCTGAAGGGGCACAAGAAATTGGGAGGGGACACAGCCAGGGCAGCTGCCCCATACTGGCCAAAGGGGTATTCCATACCATGGGACGTCATGTCTAGTACATAAACTGGGGGAAGCTGGCAGGCGGTGGGGATCGCTGCTTAGGAACTAACTGGGTATCAGTCAGTGAGTGCTGAGCAATTGCATTGTGCATCACTTGTATATTCCAATCCTTTATTATTACTGTAATTTTAATATTATTATCATCATTATTAATAGAACAGAACATCCCTTCTGTTCTATTAAACTGCTCTTATCTCAGCCCATGAGTTTAACTTTTCCCCCCCCCCCAATTCTCTCCCCTGTCCCACTGTGGGGGAGGGGGAGGGGGGAACGGGACTGAGTGAGCAGCAGTGTGGTGCTTAGTTGCTGGCTGGGGTTAAACCACGACAAGGTTTTACCATTTTGGTTCTATCACACAACACAGCACCACTAGAAAAACAATCTCAGCATCATACAAAACAGTGGAGCAAATGCTTCAGTACCACAATGCATGTACAAGTCCACCAAGAAAAAAAATCATTTAATCGAATTATGGACATATGGACATAAGCAAACAACTTGAGCATTCTAACACCTGTTCAGTTACTCTATTTCCAAGAAAACGAATCCAGATTTAGTGAGTTACCTAGAAATTATGCATAACTTTAGGAACATTATTAATCTTTGTGGTCTTGCTGAGTTATGAATGAATTTAAATTTAGGAGCAAATTGAAGTTCATTTCTAAATCTTAGTCTTTTTCTTGTCTCAGATGCTATTCATCTGACCGTAACCGTCCTTAGGAAAATAAAGTAGCCATTGTGAAGCACTGAAGAAGAGTCTTGATTAGTCCTTGACCAGGAAGATGATGGTGTAAAGAAGTTGAAAAGGAATAACTTGTAGACCGAGTCAGAGATCAGGAGGACTCTGTGAAAAAAGTGTTTCTCACCATGGTAACTTTCAGAAAATTGCACTAAAAGAAGTGCACATGGGTTTCCTTTAAACTAAAGAGACACTTATCATGTCTCTCTTGTTTAAATTAAGTGAAAATCTGAGATATGCGCAGCATAAATGAGGGAAGCATATGGCCCTTACTTGGTAATTTAAAGGGTAATTTAGTTAAGAAATTGAGAGTAGCTCAGACCAGAGTACTATTATGTAATATCAATGCAAATCAGAACCCTCCCAGATAATCAAGTCCTTTTTTTCTGACATATTTTTATACTTCATCATTCATATTCCTTATTTCTCACACTTCTGAATTGTGGTTTCAAAATACGTTCAACTTTTCAACATAGGAAGTAGTACTTTATTTAAGAAGAAAAAAACCAACTATAAGGGATTAGCCTACACAAAGGAAAGATGCGAAAGCTTTTTCTGTTCAGTTTCAATCAAGAGATAATTCAATCAAGGAAGAAATAGTCATTTTATTCTAAAAAAATATTTTGAGTTTTACTATTTTGTACATGGCCACAAGGGAATAGACTCAAAAGCTTTCAGAATATAGGATTTTTGCCTGTGAAAAACTAGAGCTGGAGCCACTCCAGGACAGTCAGTGAGTGCACTGGGATATCTTTAAAACCCTTCTCCAAAATGGGCAAAGCAAGGACTTCTATTTACTAAATGAAAAATTGTGCAGGTTACTTCTATTCTGGGCCTGCTTTCTCTAAGTTTTGACTAGAAATATATATACTTGACCTTCCAGGGAAAATTTAGTCAAAACTGGTATGTATCTGTGTGTTTTCTGATGAGCAAGTGTTTGATTTAGTAACACTTTGACTTCAGAGATAATCATGGTGCATCCATGAAGATATTGCCTTTTTACTTGGGTCAGTATAATTTGCATTTTATTTTTATTACCTGCTTACAACCAGTGTAAGCAAAAGGAAATTAATGCCTATTGGTATTGTATACCTAATGATATGCATCTAGTTTACCAAAATCTTTAAGTACTTGCATAACTGCAAGATCATAAGTAGTTCCAAGGCAATCATGAATTTAGATGTTGAATTCAGTCAGGAACCTTGTAACACCTAAAAGGTTTTTGTACTTTGCTGGATAATCCATGATTTAGTAAACTACATGAGCGCATGCTTAAACACTTCTCTTTTGGCCAAATCGTGCAAGCATACTTAAACTCAGTACATATTTTAGTGACTTATTGAATTTAGGTACAAAACATGCAAATTTAGGCAAGGATTTTTGACTTAAGACAGGTCTATTCTGTCTTCAGAGAAGAAGCTTTCTGAAAGCTGAATTTATGCTTCACTGATGTGACTAGGGACTTCTAGGGAAATCAGTAGGTTTACTTCAGTGTTATGCTGCCATTAAGTCAGAATCAGCCCCAAAAGATTTTTGAGATTCATGTATGTATATGCATATGAACATGCAGAGAAGCAAATACCTACAGTAGGAACCCTACATGATGTTCCTAAGGGGTTTTCCTGTCCAGAAACATGAATAATATTTGCCATATGCCAATATAAGGTAAATTCCCTTTCATTTTTTTAAAGACAAAAAAAGGAGTCAATTTTATTGAGAATTAAAACCATCCAGAGTTTTTTCATGGGAAAAATTGTAAGCTAGTTAAGAGTTAAAAGGTATGGATCGTAACCTTTGAAACTTTCCCCAAAGCTGCACAACTACTGATGGGGTGACATGAAAAGCCATTTCCCTTATAATGAGATACCAAGCAGATCTGTCTTCTTTTAAAACCTGGCATTTAAAAATACATTTACTTCTATTATGTACTGGCCTAACCTGCACAGGCTATTTCTTGTGACATATTACCAGAGCAGATGTTTTAGACAACCTGCTGGCATAACTGCAAAGAATGAACAATGTTTTTTTGTTTTTCTTTTTTAATTTTGACAAACTATTGCAAAAGTTTCTTTTCCAGTATTTTAACACAGGTTTATCCAAGGATTTCTCTATGTAAATTGCCTATTATTTTTCCCCTACTGTGCAACTGAGTAGTGTAATATGAAGAAATGGGGAAAAAATGGACACCCTGATGACTTTTTTTCACAGGACATCTGCTCACCTTACCCAGATCTTTTGCAGCCAATTTGTCTAAGACCATATGGATGAGATCAGATTGAAGAGAACTGGGAGGAGGGGAGAATGAGGAGGAAAAAGCAGGGGCTAAAAAGGTTAAAGGAAAGGATAAGAAAGAGATGAGTTTGAGAACATACATTCTAAAGAAACACCCCCACCCCCGCCCCCACCCCAAGAAAAAGGTTACTTACAGAAAATAAGAAACAAGAAAGTTATAATTTTATGATTTGTAGTTATTGCATATCAGCTCCAGGATAAAACTTAATGTTGTTACTAAATAACAAGCTACTTTGTTCAGAGTAGCTATTGCAGTCTCTCTACTGTCATGACCTTTCCTACAGCTTAATAACAGGATCTCAAACTGAATCTGTTTAATATTTCATTAAAATGTTTAAAATATAAATACAGAGCATTATGTTACAGAATATATTTGTACTTTTTACCAAGAGATGGTATATTTCTGTATTCATGAAGAAATGACCTTCAGGATTTGGAAGAAGGTCTTCTCTGTTTTGTACTGTCCTATTCCATTTTATTAGTTTTTTCAAGCTGTATGGAAATATGAAATTCATCTCATCATCTCTAACAAATGTATGATCAATCAGGGAGATGCAAAATCATCTAATGTTTATATTAGGTTGCTGGCACAAGCAATCACCCATAATGACTTAGTAATGCCACAGTAAGCTTGTGCATATGCTCAAGTATTTTCATTTGTGTTTCTGATGTTTATCTTTATATAGCCATGGACCCGATCCTTTGGATAGTTATGTGGGTTCTTAAACTGAAACAGCTTTGCTTCCATGGCCTAGTTTCAAACTTAAAACTAATCATGTGCATCGTTGTTTGTAGAACCAGAACGTGCCTTTGTTTAAGCTGTATAATAGATGTAACAGCTGTGTAAAAGAAGAACAATCAAGCAATATTTTGACAGAAAAAAGGAAGGGGTTACCAGGCAGGAGTAATGAATAGATCAATACAGAGGTCTCGGGTTCCCATTGAAGTCAGGATCAGGTTGTTGGTAGGGCATGAAAAATGTCAGATGATTTGACATCATTTTTCAGGTAATTAAATAGTGCGAAGATATGTTACATCAGTTTGCATTTGGTTTTTTGTTAAAACTGATCCAATGGTTACCAACAGTCACGAACAATCCGTTGCTGCACAGCCCTGTGTTGAGCTGCAGTAAAGTCTTTGCCTGTCTGATGCCTGAAATAAAGTTCTTGATTTTGATTTTGGAAGAAAGAAAATTTAAATTTCTCAAAGCAGAAAGTACCTACCAAAGCATGTAGCTTTGATGCATAAACACACTCTTGCTGCTATCAATGTCACCTATTACATGAATTGGACAACTGGACAATTTAAAATTGAAAGACTGGCCAATATAACTGCCAAATGTGCTGTATAATTAAATGAATCTACTGGAAGATTTCCCATAAGCAAATGTGATGGTGGCCTGGCCTACCAAACAAGATGGGTAGGGAGGACTATTTGCAATTATGTAATTTGCTGAGCTGATTTTCTAATTCATGCTACTTTATGAAGAAAACCAGAAAAATAGACAAGGTGATGTTTCAGGCTTCTCACCTTTGTACTTATTTCAACAGTTTTTCAGCCATTTTTCACCAATCTGGTTTTGCACTTATTAAAATCAGCAGAAATTGATAGCAGAGGGGAACAACTCTGATGCAGGTCTGCTCCTTTACAAAAATGATCAAAGGCAGGAATCATTTGCCAAAGGAGAAATCTTGTTTCAGTTTTTGTATTCAGGATCCAAGCCTCTTTTAGGCCAATGCCCCCTTTTTGTTGCAAATTCAGGGTTACGACAGAAACTTCATTGGGGCTGGCTTAGGCCAAGCTTCCACAGACTTCAGCAGCAGCACCAGCTTAAGCTCTTTCTGCCCACTTTTGACCCCCTGCCTCTCATCTTCTGTCCCTGCGCTGCCCCCTCTGTTAGGGGAGCATAGCTGGGAGGCCAGGTGGTGAGCCAATCAAGAACCTGAAACAGGTTTAAAATGCCCTGTTATTTTTAACAGATACTAGTTCTCTGGTCTGGTTCACTGCAGGGCCCCACAAAGAGTTGTCCTGACACAACTGAGGGGGCATGTGGGGGCAGAAACGAGCAGCTGAAAGTGGGGAGTGAACCAGGATTCGCTCAGCTGGTGTTGATGCTGATAGAAATGACCATGGAAAAAGGCTTTCTTCTCTGCCTGTCTCTGTCTCTCCACCCCTGTTGTACCCAAAGCAGCGCTCAGGAAAAGCCCCTCTTCATGGGGCATGCGAATGCCTGAGTAACACTGCACTTGCCTTTGTTCTTCAGTAAAAACGTCTGCTTAACTGTCTTTTAGAGCTGTCTGAAAAGGGCTGTGAAGAAATCTTGTAAATTCAGCTTATATGAAAATACTTCAGGAGAACCAAATAACAATCAGAATTATGTCGGAGCTGTCTTTGATTTATTGTTTAGCTTAATATAATTTTGTAAAGTAGATGCAATAGTGGAAAAAAGGGCAGTTTTCTTATCTAGGCTCCATAAATGTTCATTATATATATTGCAAACATAGGTTTAGATGACTGTATAGTCAATACATCTGGCAGAGTATGATATAAGAAATTGTGCTTTCTCTAATAACAAAAAAGCTCCCTTAACCAAATACAGTATGTTACACGCTCTATACATGATTAAATGAGCAAACAGGGAATATGGTCCCAACAGTGGGATGCCTGCTAGTAAAACAAACAGACAGGAGAATATCACAAGTAACCAGTCTAGCTGTAGGGGAAACTTAAGCTAAACAGTGTTTTGGGCAGCTACAACAACTGAAGGGATTGTAACAGCTGTGTGCAGACTGGGAAAGTTTTGTTTACCATGTGATAAATTCACAAAGGGTGTACAAGTGAAATGTACTAAACCTTATGGCAGCTTTGTCTCATTTTCATCTACGCACACCAACTATTAAAGGAGAATTTAGGGAACAAAATAGCACGTTAGTTATTTAGTTGGGGGTGTTTCTCCTTTCTTCCACAAACAATAATTTCTGAGAGTTGCAAACCTAATAATGAAGTGCTGTATTCACATTCTTAAAAAGAGGGTGGTAGAGGATGCAGTATACTTATATAGCACAAATAGATTAAGTGAGAGAAAAACAAAACACCTCCACATATTCTGTGCAAAATAAATACAGGACTGGTATGTTCAGCAGGTCTTTTGAACATAGAAATCATTTCACTGCATAACTAGGCATGATGGTAGGAAACAGAAACTCCTTTTTTCCCCCTAAACACTCATTTTGTAACCCCAAAATACCCTAATGAAACCAGTTTTGAGTCAAATATTACTTTTCTTAGATCTTCAGCACTAAATAATTATACATCTTAGAAAAGGAAGATAGGGGTAAGGACTTACTGATGTCAGTGGGAGCTCCCCTATTTGCTTGAAAGGACTCAAGATAAGCAGACACGACATTTTAAAAGTGTAAACTTCAGCTCCCACACACCTCCACTCCTTCGTGGGCAACATGCTTTTGAAGAACATTACCTTCAACCTTCTTCGTTCATCCTACAGATGCCAGTTTTGCCTCCTCAACCCCCCTGCCCCACCTGCAATCCTCACTTTTTTGTAGTAAAAAGACCAATTGTTTAAGCCAATATTTTCTGTAATACATTTAAACCTGTTAAAACCAAAACTTTCTGCCCGAGTTGCGCTCCATAGCTCAGTAGTCGTGCTTTTTATACTGTTGAGGTGAACCCACTGATGCAACTCCTGGAAGAGGTAAGAATGTTTCAAAACATGGTACTTGAGAAGGTATTTCTGTCAAGCATTCACCTCATCAACCAAGACATGGACAGAATTTAACCGATTTGCATAAACTTGTTTTGGAAAGTATCTGCCCATTCTGTGCAGGAAGGAACTGCAGCTCAACGAGGTGTTAGGGAATAACCTATGACTCTGCCAAGAAAACGGCTGCTGCTGTTGGACACCAAGAAAGCATAAGCAGAATGACAAGACCTATTGCTGAAATAGAATTGACTGAAATATTCTGAAATACAGTATAAATTGTATGTGTATAAAAAAAGATAACTTGGGGGGATGGGGAGGAGAGGAAGTCGAGCATTACTTTCTGAATATTTGTGAAAGTTTAGATCAGTGGTTTTCCATAATGGTAACTTTTTGCCCCCTCATACTGTTCTAGCAAATAATTCAAACTGCAAAATGACTGCTGAAACTGGCAACCAGTTTTTCTGGCTAGAAGATAGGCAGCTGGCATTTGTCAGGCCCATCCCAGGTTTTTGTCACTTCTGGTTGCAAGTGTTGGAATATTTTTTCATTAAATGATTTTTCAACAATAGAAGCTATTATTGTGGTTAGAAGAAGCTAGAAGGAAGACAGATAGAGAGAGAGAGAGAGAGAGAGAGATAGAAAGAAGTGTTATTTGGTAAGCATATGAACAGTCTGTATTGTCTCTTGGTTCCTGTCTACCTACAGCCAGAACCTGGTTATTAATACTGCATGGAGAAAAGCTACTGAAGGTTTTAACCTACTCCGCCTGATAGGGATAGGCTTTAAAGCTGGACTTTTCCTATCTGAGATTAGTAGCCAGTGCCTGTGTCTGCCTTATATGGTACAGAAGGCTGCATACCAAAGGACCAAAATTCAGGCTAATTCAGCTTTTTTTCTTAAACTCTTTTAGCCTTCTCTACACCTTTACCCAAGTATGTGACTATCAGGCTTCCTCAGCTATTTTGCATCTTCGTTGTTTGGGTTTGGGGTTGTTTTTTGGTTGGTTTCTTTGGTTTTTGGTTTGTTGTTGTTTTTTTTTGGGGGGGGGGGGGGCACGGGGAAGAGAAATGTCTGGTTTCTGTAGAATTTGTCAAAACAGAAATAGCATGATAAAGTTTCCTCTTGTTTTCTGTAGTCAGGAGAGCTGCCAAAAATGAACTGACACAAGTACAGCACTGTCTTCTCCCTACATATGTCTTGGATCATGAAGCATAGCAGCATTTAAGCTTCAGAATGGTGCTTGAAGAGCATGTTTCACAGGGACACAAGCATGTAAGTAGGATGACTTAATTTTAGTGCATATGCATGCGTATCTTTCCTCCCTTGTGAGCAGTTTTTCATTAAAGGGAATGATTAGGCTCTTATTATTTATACACTGTTTTCCATTGCTTAGGGAGATTTTTCTACCTCACACTCTGAAGGATTTTAAAATAACTTTCTGTCCATTAAGTAATTGGCTTAATACAAGTAATAGAGAGTGAAAGAAATCATGTGTACAGGAGACTCTCTGCTGATTTTTCTGCTTTTTAAATTCAGACAACAATTTTTCCTGGCCCCATCATTGTTTAAAAGCTTTTGAAGTTTTTTGGCTGGGGAAAAAAAAAAAAAAAAAGAAGACAACAAAAAAAGAGCTATACAATATGTTTTACGCTAATGGAGCATCCCCAGGAAGCTTGTTCTAAATAGACTCCCCATAGAGGCAGCAGCAGGGACAGGGCAATCTCTGTCCATCTCCCCATACCCAATTGGGTTTACATGATTAATATTTTGATGATAAGCTGAAGAAGGATGCTTTTGACCAATTACATGGTCTCAGTTCTACATGTGATCATAAAGACTCTGTTTTATTCCAAAGGGAAAGGCAGACCCCAGAACAAAACATCTAATTTTTTTCAAAATTCATAGCAGGCACAACCTTACCACTTTATTCATGTTCAGTAGTACTTAACACCTGCAAACCAGTGGAATTTTCCATATAGTGAGATAACAGTTAGCCGAAAGATTGTAAAATAGAAAACTAGCTCTTGCTGAAAGAGGTATTTCTGCCATCACCCTGTATTAATGTATGTCCCTTATTGTCCAAAGCGTAACTGAATGTTGAGAACATCCTGTATGAGGGAAGTGTTATGCCACAGACAGCTCATGCCTTTGTGTAACTGCCTAGCTTCCACATTAACACAGTATTTGCCTGGACATGTTAAGAGTTTGGGTCCTCAACAACACTTGCATGAACACATATTCAGTTTTTTCAACCAACTCAGTGCATCTTAATTGTATTAAGACCATCAGTGCATTAAAACTTCTTGCAGAATCTGACCACAGTGTTTTCTATCTAGATGCTGTGTTTGATGGTTATTCTATTTAATATTATTCAAAATGCATATACTGCAAATAGGAGAAGGACATGAATATATGGGCTCGTGAATGCTGGGATAGAGCTCTTGAGTTTATAAAATACAGAGCACAATTTGTTGTTATTTTAGGTGTTCTAAGAGAAAACAAGAAAACGGGATGTATTGACTATAAAAGCCATTTGGGAATTTTCCAATAGAATATTTTTATCTGAAAATGCAGATTTAATGGGGTTACAGAACATGTCGTTTCAATGATAATTTCATCAAATACTCAGATACTCTCATTTACATTCAGAATAAATGTGATGTTAAGAAACAACAACAAAGATAGTGATTTAGTCTTAGGAGTCTGTTCTCCATAAAATGTCATTAGAGATGGACTTTTTAAAAGGGTAAGTCAGAGCAACAGCTTAGCATATGTGCTTTGAAGACCTCAGCATCTCTTTCCCACAAACAGAATAACCAACAAACCAGAGAAAAAGGCAAAGTTGGAGTAATAGCCAGAAGCCTCCAGGCATCCTGTGCAACAGGCAAGTATCCTAACCCCTCTTATGGGGGCAGTCCTATTCTACGCCCCATTCCTAGTTAGTTATTCAAATTATTTTACTGGATTAAATTGTTAGACAACCATTTCCAGGACAGTTCAATAGGTCAAAGTTAAGTCAGTTGCTTGGGTAATGAAAGGGTAAGGGTCAAGCCTTTGGCTTTAACAAGGAAAAGCAGTGTGACATCAGTAATTTTGGCTGGTTGTTCAAGCCTTTCACCTTCCAAAATGACTCTTGGAATCCTTTCCCTTCTGCTCAACAAAGAAAAATATTGAAATTTTGTAGTAAATCCTTTTTTTCCCTTGCTCATCTCTCCTGTCCTTAGTTTTTACTAAGAAAAAAATTATGCAAAAAGCTTAACATTTCTATGTAGGGGTACAGCAGGCTTCTGAAAGTTCATTTTTTAGCTTGATAACTACAGGTACAATGCATGACTGTATGAGTGTGCGTGTGTCTGTAGAACTGAAGGATGTAGGAACTGAAAGGATTATTTTAATGAATGGTTTCTCGCATTTAGAATTCTTTACAAAACAACCAGACAATGAAACACTATGGAAAGAGAGAGTGGACTGAATAAAGCTTCCATTGTGTTTAGCAACAAAAAGTTTAGGGTAAGAATAGTCACAGGAGAAAGTCATGTCAAAGAATGTTAAGAGACACAATAGATAAAATAGTGAACTGTATTGATAAGAAAAAATGAAATATTATTTTCCTTATAGTAAGCAGCAAGCAAGGCTGACATCAAAATCTTGCAGGTATTAAGACTCTAGACTAGACCCTTCCAGCATTTGGAGGCTAATTCTACCATGTGAAAGCTTAATTAAATTCTGAAATCCAGAAAATAATAGAAAAGTAAAAGCAATAATAAATTAGAGCCTGAAAAGTCTTCCAGAAGGAATCTGTGTGCTTTATAGAATATATATATATGTATATACACACTCTATATGTGTGTGTGTGTATATATATATATATATATATATAAAAAAAGAGTATAATCTTACACAGTGTGGGAATCTTGTATTTCTGGATACAGTGAGTCCAAGACACTGCCAGTGGACCATCTAGTCACTATGCAACACTGCACAGCTGTGGTCACAGTCTCTGTCTGGCTGTGGGCACTACAAAATTCTCTGTGAAATGCACAGAGAATTTTTAAAAGATCTTTCCAGACAAAAATTCTTTCAGTCTTTTAAATGGAAATTGGTTAATATCCTGAAGTATGAAAGTTTGCATCCTGTCCAAAATATCATTTTTTTAATAAATTAACTGTGGATGTTCTCATTACTCAGATAAAATGTCATCCCTTTTTCAAAGGCTCTTAAGCTCTTGAGCGTGCTGATATTTCGTGACAGCCAGTTCCCCAGGTTAATTACAAACTGTGTAAAAGTATATTGCTTTCCTATTTCATCAAACATTTTTGTTCTTGTATCGTTAGAAGGCAAACAGGAGTTCCTTATTGACCTTCTCAGCAACTTTTGTTTTTTTATCATAATCAAATATATTCCCTCTGATGTGTCTGTTTGTCTTTTTTTTTTTTTTTTCAAATTAAGCAACCCCAATCATCTCATCTTCTTCAGCCACTTAGAAATTGTTCATAGTTTGCAACCATTTTCATAACCTGTTTTTGAATATTTTTCATTTCTTCTAGAAACATAATGCAATGAGCAAGATACTGGTACCATTAAGCTTAACAAAGGTTCTTAACATTTCATCTTTAAGGCCAGATTTCAGCCAGTGGGACAAGTAAGCAGACACAATTTGCTTTTGGCTTTATAACATCTTCTATGATTTTCTTCCATCCCATTTCTTAAACCTTTATTCCTTTTCAGGTGTAAGAGATTGTCATTAAGCTTCACCATCTTTTTTATGATATTTTTAGAAACCATCAGTGATTACAAATAAGGTAAACAATCTCTTCCACTAAACATAATTTTGAGTTTCTCAAAATGAGCATGAGTTAAAAACCTAATTAATGCCCAGAAGTCTACACTTTAATATGTAAATATATATTAAAAAAATTAATAATAAAATAACCCATATAGTCATCTTCAACTGAAAATGCTTTATTTTTATTTGTAAATACTGCATGGATTTGTATTAGATTATTATTCAGGGATTGTAGATTATTATTCAGGGAGGTGTTTTGTAATTCTATTTGGATAAGTGTAATGGTTTTGGCTGGGATAGAGTTAATTTTCTTCATAGTAGTTCCTACGGCGAGGGGGAGCTTTGCCAGGGTTGCTGTTGCTTGGGGACTGGCTGGGGGCTGGTATACTGGTGGTGAGCAACTGATTTTTGCATCACTTGTTTCTCTTTGTTTTGTCTTCTCTTTTACTTATTAAAACATCTTTAACTCAACCTGTGTGTTTTCTTACTTTTGCCTCTCCAATTCTCTCCCATCCCACTCAGGAGGGAAGAGAGGGAGCAGCTATGTGGTGGTTAGCGGCCTACTGGGGTTAACCCACAACAGTAAGCATTTCAGAAAATCCCATGATCATCAGACTTGTAAACAGTAAGTTACAGATAAAAATGTGGGCACACCACTGATCACTGTTGTCAGCTGGGGTTGCTCCTCTTTTATAAGGGTTTTAGCACCTCCAAGGAATTAGGCAATCTTCAGAATAACCTGATAAAATAACTATTGTCTCTGTTTTACAGAAGGAAATGAGGCAGAGATGTTACAGCAAAGATTTTCAAGGGTGAGCAAAAGCATCACTTATCAGTGTATCTGGGTGTTAACTCACTCTGAAATGGACTTTTTTGAAAGGATGGGGCTTAAAAACTGTCTTCAAAGCATAAGCCATCCAATATTCACTAATTGCTGGAAATTTTGGGCAGTTGACCTGCAGATCTGTCATGGAAGTTCTAATCTTACTGTCCTTGGTTGCATGATACTGCACACTGTCACAGTGATGTGGCTGCCATTTTATCAAAGGACTTTCTGGTTCCAAGTGGGTCTTCAGAGGGGTCCTCACTCACTGGGAAAGCAGTGGGGGTTACCTGGCCAGACCACAATGCTTCCTTCGTCTTCACACCCACACTCCACCCCACTCTTCTTTTTTCCCTTCTTTTTTTCTCTTTCCTGTTCTGTAGTATGATCTACTCAATTAGGATGAGCAGGTCACCAAACCATATGTGGCAATAACTGCCAAGTTGATACTGTGTATCTATGTATTTATGTATGTACTTAAAAAACAGGGTTGCCCCACAGGTACCTTCTGTGCTTGTCTGTTTATAATGTACTTATGTGTAAAAAAAAAAAAAAAAAAAAAGAGTATTTAAATAGGCAGTATAAGGTACAATGAAAGATAATAGCCAAAACTTTACTGAATGGACTGTACTGACTTTTTTCACAAGAAAACTAGTTTGTAAAGTACCACTAAGTTGCCAATTGTACATTAAAGTAGGGACTGTATAAGACTATCAGATATTACACAAAATATCCTCTGGAATCAATGAATGGTGCCTGAAAATCAATAACAGGATATTGCCCTCAGGGTAAATCTTCACCTGATAACAGTGGCCCATTACCCATTGGGGGCTGCTCTGCTCATGAGTGATGAGGTAACTCCTATATCAATGAGATAAATTCCACATACTCGTATCTCTCAGGAAGAAGTTTCACACATAACTGAGCTATTGAGTCCTCTCTGCAATGTAAACAACACATGCAGTAATACAAATTACAACCTAGAATCCACATTCCAACAGACATTGTAGTAAGAAAATTGTCAGGTAAAACTGCAACTTAGTTTTTTATATATACTATAATGTGTTCTGAGAACAAGAGGTTTCCAGAGTCATTCATTATATAAGGAATACTCACCCAGGACCATGTGAAGACAATGGGTATGGATTCCTGCTAGCTGAATTACAATCTCAAAATTTTAAAATTGACTATAACACTAAAGTTATATTAGTCTGATCATATGAATTATTTGCACAGTGTTTTAACTACATAACCCAGATTCTCAAATGGTTGCAAAAAGCTCACATTATTAAATTTTAAAGAATTGCATGGATTTAATGAAAAATGAAAAGCTAGAAACAAATATTGAATGCCTATATTTAATTTAAAGCAAAATCACAGGTAAGCTATGCATTTGAAACTTATATTAGGCTAACTGTTGAATAATAGTGCCATAAAACCTACGCAACTGCAATGCAAGCAATAAAATGTGAGCGTAAGTTTAGTCTTCACTGTTCTATAGTTAAAATTGTTAGCCAAACATGTGCATCCTAGAATGAAGTTCACTCTTCCCCAAAAGCATTCTACTCATTGTCTGAAGCTTCTCGTACTTCATAATGTCATAGTTTATGTATAAGGCACAGTTAGAACAGAGGATGGAGGGCAGAATGGTCCAGACTTAGCTTTGCCATTGGCTTACTGAAGGTATCTGTGTCTCGATTTATCCATTAATAAGACGCAAATTATTCTCAACAATTAATTCCTTCTGTGTATTTAATATTATAAATTTTCCTAATTGCTTTGAGTTTTTTAGATGAAAGATGATAGTTGACAAATACTAGTGTGTGCTTTACTGGCTATTTGAAAACAGAAAACAAAATATTTTCATGGCTGTTAAAGGTTTTGTGGTCTGAAGCTAAGATGAGGGAAAGGAGTAGGAGCCAAGGTGAAGAGAGGAGAACAGTTTATAAAATTCATGGTGTTGAGGGGTTATCCCTGTCTGCAGCATCCAACAAAAGCTGTAAAACTGGATTGCAACTCTGAACTTTTGAAGAGTATGAAGAATGAAAGTTTTGCTTTGGCTCGGGCTGGGTTGCTGGTATCCCATTCTTATTCTTTATCAAAATTTTCTCAGTGAATTTGAAACTGTGGCACTGAGCCACAGTTTGGGGAAACCCTGTTCAGTAGTTTCAGATATTCCCTTTGTCTCCAGCAAAGGACCAATGTATCATCTCTGGATTTGTGCACAATAACCGTGGCTAGAGTTAGGGGGTTGAGGTGATTCTTTAGAAAACTAGGCACCAGCTGCAAGTTTCAAATCACCATCCCTCTGTGGAAGCTGAAACTCTAAAGTCTGAAGAAGTCTGGAGGCAAAGAGCAATTAATAATTCCTGAATACGATGACATTAAGAGATTGCTTAACACATTTGTAATGTCCATGTGGTAATATACTATAAAATAAACTAGATTACCAAATATTTAGAGAAGGCATTCTCTCATTAAGAGAATGATGAAATCAGACTAAATTATTAATGTAAAAATCCCCCAAATATCCTCATCTTCTCGAAATCAACAAAAGTTCACTACAACCTGCAAGTGACATTGATTTTTGGTGACAAATACACTAGACAGAGATCCAAGTGGGGAAAAAAAAAAAAAATAGAATGAATTCTAGGGTTGTTTGTTAAGTATTGAACTTGTTTTGATAACTCAGCAGGAAACAGTTAAATTCTGTGAAAGGTAAGAGTGCTCATGTTGCAGAACAATACCTGTCACTTCAGCTTTAATATCTGAATTGTGAAATATTCTAATACTACAACAGAAGAAGGCAGATGGCCTCTGTTTACGCTGTGTGGAAGATGGGTGGCTGGGTATGCACCTTCCACATCTTGATCATCTAGACTGAGAGGTTGACTGGATTGTATCAAGACACTTCTGCTGCCTGAATATCCAGCTTCCCTGCCCACAAAATCAAAGCTCAGTGAAAGGATAGTGAATGTCTAGGTCTCTAACACAAGATGGAGCAGGAGTGGAGCTGAAGCTCACATACACGCAGACCCAAAACATAGGAAGCCGTTCTAGGTCCTGCAGTTGAGACATAGCCGTTATGTGTTCAAACATGGCATGTGAAAAAGAAAATATTTCAGTTATTGAGTCATCCTGTTCAGATGGTGATGAAATGAAGGAATAGGATGGTCACAGTCCTATGTTGTCCCATACAAAATTGTCAAGAAGACAATCCTCTTCCTTGGGGTGTATGGCCATTTTATGACTATGGCAGTTTTAATTAGGAACTTCCTACTGGTCCTTAGGCTGATGAAAGCATCTAGAGAAAAAAATCTGTCTTCAGAAACATGACTCACCTGATCCTTGAGAGTCATTACAACAGAGACATACCACATGCAGTGATGGAGAACAATACAAAACCAGATATGCAGATGTTCATACAGTTTCCTTCAAGGTGGTTAAGATGATTATCTCTGAAGCCAAGAATTGACTGTGAGGTTGAGTCATCAGTGCCAGCTCCTGAACAGAAAGTGTGCCAAGACAGAATTCACCAGAAATATGGTATACCATATTTGTCTGAAAGTGGTTCAGACATAAAGTTTGTTGCCTTTGAAGGTGATGATGAATCATTTGTACCTAGAAAAGGTATGCTTCTTAGAAGCATACTCTGAACTATTGAAGTTGGAATGGAAAGACAAGAGTTAAAATAGACTTGATGATTTTTATCATAAGGCTGTAAGACAGAATAATGTGATTAATACAGCTAATATGGTATATAAATTTTTGGGAAAACTACAGTGTGTTAAAGCAAGAAGTTAAAGAGTGCCTACTATTCCTAAACAACTGTCATTCACTGAATCTTTGTGAAGCAGATTCAGCAGAAAGCTGTACCAAAGCTGTTGCGTGTGCTGGCATAGTGAAGACTGTTTACAATTTGCTTTGTAGCATTCCAAAAAGGCAAGACACCCTGCAGCGTCACACTGGAAATTCCCTTCAAGGGCTCTCTGGTACAGGATAGACAGATTGTGTTAATGGTGACTGATCCTTCACAGTTTGTTTACCAGGCATCAACACAATTTTAGAAAAGCATTTAGAAAAATCTAAATTTTAAAATGACTAAGACATGGCATGCAGTAAATGAAGATATAACACATACTCTCTTGCATGTACAGCACACTGGTAGCCATTAACTGAAGGAACTGAATAATTCAAGAAAAACTGGTGATGCAGAAGTGGAAAGTCTGCAAAACTTGGTATGTGAACTGGAAATCATATGCAACAGTTTTGTGGGGATTATTCTGAGCAAAGCTCGACATGTTGCTAGTACCAGAAAAAAAAGGAAATAAATTTCAGATTAACCCTATAGCTGACAGAGGAGTCACAGTATTAACAGTTTATTTCAGTCCTTCTTAGACTGTCAGCCAACTTTTCAACATTTTGTGAAAATATTTTGGGGTTTTCAAGAATACTTATTCAAGGCCTGTGCTGGAATTTTACATCTCCAGAACAATTAATGTATGTTTGAGCTGACTGAAGAAATTCTTCACCTGAAGACAAGCAAAGCCAGTTTTGGAGGGCATTTTCTTATGTCCTTGCATGTATTTAGACTGTGTGGGATTTTCAAAAATAGTTTATACAGATTTTAATATTTTTTCATACATTGACAGCCACAGCTGCATCACCTGAACAATGACTCAGCAAATTCAAGAGCATCAAAAGCTCTTATACTTGTGAGTTAGCTCAAGACAGATTGCATTATCCTAATGCTGTCTAATAAAACATTTTTCGTCAAGACTGATATAAAGAGTTATGTAAAAGATCAAATATAGGGCCTGGGTATTTAGTTTGCTCAAACAGACAGCCATGGAGACCAAAAAAGCTCTCAGTGATGATGACAATAGAGTACAAAGGCATATGGGATCATTAGAGTTCTCTTTTGCTGAAAAGCAGTGTGACAGAATCTGATATTATGAGGTGAACTTAGTGTAAAGTTGAAGCTTTGAGACAAATGACAAATATAGATGAATATAGCCACAGCCCATAAAATCTACAAAAGATTGTCAGAAAGAAAAGAGAAACCTGAAGGACTGGCACAGGAAATAAATAACTTTTGGTAGTTTTTGTTAGTGGGGATCCAGAATGTAGACAAGGAAGGGAAGGGAGGTATTCTGTGCATATACAACAGTGAAAATACATAAGTTGCTCTGCGACCATGGGAATGTTAAAGTGCTTAGAAATATAGACAAAAATAAGGTTCAATCTCTACCTTTTTTTTGTTCTTTAAATTGGGATTGTAAGTCCTTTTTGCTTCCTTGTTCCACTATTTCTTGTTTCCCCTATCATGTTTTTTTCCCAACAATTTACCTTTTAACTGCCTAATTTGGATATTTTGGCCTCTGGACTAGGTTCAAGTCTGTTGGGGCATTTCATCTGACCTGAGCCTGCTTCCATCTGTGGAATACTTGAACGTGTCTTGGCCTACCTGCATGTGCACAGAGTACCTACACTGCATTTATGTGTGCACCCTGAAGCTGGGGCTGGGAGGCATCAGGCATGCTCCGCATGCAGTGCTTGCAAATTGCTGCTCCATGGCTTGTGACCCTTACTTATCATTTAAAAAAGCCAAGTGGCCTACTGACTGATTTGCTGGTAATAGTCAGCAGCACTGGCCTAACTTCCATTTTGATTCTGTCTACAGATCTTACTGATTGCATGATTCCTTTTCCCATTTCTGTTTTTCTTTGTTTCACCCAAATCCCAAAGAAACACAATCTTCTTTCTTTCTGATTGAGAAATACATGGTTCATATGTTCCTCCACGTGAAGATGATGTTGCCATGATGACAAATATCACCTAAGATCCAGGTCTCACTTGTTCAAACAGAACACAGCAGCTTGCCCATTTGTGCTGTATTTGGGAGGTAAAAACTACTTTTATTTCTGTCTTTCTTATATGTAGATGCACCTAGACTCAAGAGTTCTTTCTATTTATAGCTTCCCAGTCTTTATGATACTGACATTTTTTCTAGTTCCTTTGTAAGAATGCTTTATCAGAAGAAAACCTGTTTCTTCTCCAGGAAACAGCATTTCTGATTGACTGACCTATGACAGTAAGGTCCTTCATTTGCTGAGCATTTTGCTCTGCACATTTTTCATTCCATTTAAGTAGTGATACCCTTGAAGGTAAACAGAGAAGATTTCCTGGTAGGTGGTGTTCCTCCCATAGTGCACAGGCAGCTACAGTTTCGAACTGGCTTTCAAAGGTGCAGGCTGATTAATGCTCTAGACCCCATTTAAAAATTGACCAGTGCATGCTCTGCAGCAAAACTTAGGGTTCAGTCTTTTTTTCTACCAGAAAGGGTACTTGTATTAGAGTAAGGTAAGGACCTTTAACTTGGCCTACTACCTCACTCAGGAGCTTCCCTTAATTATCTCAGCCATGACCTGTCTTCCTGCTCTGAAGTTAGAAAACCACATCCTTACTGCAGGCCTTTCTAGTTCTGAGCCAAAAAATTGTGTACAGAGAATAGACTGCAGTCAGGACTCAGTCCTATTTCTTGTTAAAGTATTGGATACAGTCATAGGACCTTGTTGCTTATTTATTTGCCAACTTTTATGCTTTCTGGTTAATATTCTTCATGACAGGTATCAGCCCCTTATGTGTTTTCCTTAAACTACAGCCAAAACAACTGTTCCATTTCTGAAGCTGTGACTGGGGAAAAGACGCTGCTTTTCACTGCTGTCAAGGCTTTCTTTGGCAACTGAGAGCTTGGGACATTGCTGGGGATGGCAACAGAAACACACACTGAAAAAAAGGCAAACAGGGCTGAATAGCTCCTTAGTCAGACAGCATCATCTATTCTGTGCAAAATATCACAGGTGATCTTGTAATTAAATACTATGTCATATACACAAGGGAGCTAAGTGAAAACTCTGTATACAGCTAACTTACAGCTTTAACTACTTTACTTCAAAAAAAAATTTTAACATAGCTGTGTGTAATATATAGTACAGTTTTATGTGAATGACATATGCAATTAATTTCTTAAATCCTCATTAAAATGCATATACTGAAGATAGTAAATTCTTATATATTTTAGACTTAAGAGAAATTTAACAACCTGGTTTTAAAAGTCACTAAAGACTTGCAGTTCTCAGGTAATAGGAAAGAAAATATGTACAGTCAATGCCCATCAGCTTCTCTAGTTTTCTATAAAAAAAAGACTATGTTTACATGGATAAGAAATGCAATAGTTATTGGATACTTCTAACTGCATATAGATGTAGCCTAGAGCACTAGAGGAAATTATTCTGCCTGGAGATGAGTTGAAGTTTGCTTTGAAGACTAATCTAAATTTCACAACTGAATCCTCCATGGAATTGGTTAAACAAAATCTCAGTGCAATTAACTATTTATTTAGCTAAAGTTATCTTGATGCACAGAGAAATAAACTTGTGGCCTTCTCTACTTCTAGCTATACAGTTGCAGAAGGCCTTGGACTGCAAAGCAAAAAACCACACTGAAGTCTTAATGACTAGTTAATAAATATATATATATAGTCCATAACATACATACTTTTTAATGTATTTTACTGTGTATGATTTCTGTTGTCAATTAAGTTAAAGATATAAAAAATATAAATAATCCATTCAAAGCTCAGATAACTGAGACTTCTGCAGACCACTCAAGTCCACAACTTGAGATCTTTGTAACTTTGGCTGAAGACTAGTTAGGTTCATTATTCACAGCACATATATCTTATCTCTATGAGTCCTCCATAATCAGAAATGCAATAATGGCAGAAGCCTGGAATCCAACCCATTAATGATGATTAATATTCTTTCAGAGATGAAGGTGCTATTAATCTGAGAGGAACTAGCATAGGTTACAACCTGCCTATAAGCAATACTTGAGCTACTTCTGTTCTTATGTATAGTGAGTTCCAGATGAAGTTACTTAGATTACAATATCTAATTGTAATCTATTGGATTTTATGACCTTGAGATTTTTTTTTTTCCAGTGGATCAAGATTACTCTCTGTTTTAGAGAATACAGCTCAATATTTCACATCAAGGCTAACATCTTTTTTCCTTAAACACAAACCTAAAATGCTCTCTCAGGGTTTGCTTAACAACAATGACAGAAAGCCAGTAGTTAGGCAAGTGATTTTCTGCTTGAGGCAGTGCAAGCCCTTGTCAGTGAAATGTTCTAAGGGGACCTTCTCACAACCTGACTCCACTGGTTCACAGGCACTTGCAGGCACAAGGCCAACTGTACGCTATTTGATCATGAGTGCGCATTGCATGTGACTGGGGGAAAAATTCAAAGAGGTCTTTCAGTGAGCATTAGGGTTAGAACTTTTATTATTTAAATAGGCCCTGGCTGCATAGAGCTGTGGCAGTGAGTATGTAGGCATATGCTGCTATTCCAGCATCTCTTCTGAGACATCTCTGATCTGGCCTCATACCTGGCTGCTTCTAGCACGTGTTTTCCTGGAAGTCACTACCACTTTTTTAAACTTTACATGCTCCTTTGTTCCTCCTAAACAAGTTCAGTCAACTTTTTATTCCTATTGCTGGGATATCTAATACAAATTATAAAGGCAAAGATCCTGCAAACCCTTTTGTGAAAATGATGGCAGCATTTCAGGTAAGTATTTGAAAGAGAGGAATATAATTAAAAATTTTGGACACTTCTACTCACACTTGACTCATTTACTGTGCTATGGATAACATCATAAAACCGCTTGCCACGTTGCTGCTTGTGTTGGTGCGTACAGCCTCCCCTATCAAGGCTTATTTTAGTTCTTCATAATTCATGGGCAATTGACCATACAGGTCATAATGTTACATCAATTATTTTGTGAATACTACTTAGAAATACTTCAACCTGTGTATTATTAACACAATCAACTATTTTGGCTCTTTATTATCACTATGGTCAGTTGAATCAACATTGCTAGTGGAAAGATGCATGATCGTTAGCATCCAAAAATGCCTGCAGAATGTTTTAAAGTATTTTACCATACGTATAAAATAACAATTTGTCTAAAATAATTAATTTGGTCCTGAACCACTGAACAACAATCAGAGATGGAAAACTGGCAAGCCAAATGACCACTCAGCGAATTAATGTTTCCTGCTTCTCTTAGGGACTGGTCTTCCTGAAATCTAGTGCAAATGGAGACTCTAGCAGAAAAGTCAGTCTGTCCATGTGCCATCACTCACAGAATGTCTGCCTCAGGGACACTTCTCATCTTGAGTACCTCTCTCTGTTCTGTCCTCATCGTGTCCAGCTGAGGGTATGAGCAACCACTAGTTCAGAATTAGCTTCGCAAGATGCAGGCATGACAGCATACTGTACTTTGCAATGGTGTATTTCTTTTGGCTTGGCACATCTGTGGGGAACAGTGACATTTCCGACAGAAAATGCAAGGTCTGGAAGAGCTTCTCTGGTTATGAAGATAGAGTTAACAGATTAATCTTTGCTCACTTTAGGGGCTGTTTTTTTTCTTGGATACCCTCCACTCTATGAAATGGAAAGGGAGAGTCATGTGTTCATTTTTTTCAGTTTTCATAACACAGATCTGAAGATACTTGAGACTGATGCTGCCTGAGACCTGTACAGGAGCAGCCTCCCTCCAGAGCTCCATCTGGGTCATGGTTTCTGGTTTTCCCGGGCTGATTTCTCCAGTCAAGGCTGGGGACTGACCCTTGTGGCCCATAATGACCAGTGCTGCTCCCATACTATCTGGAGCCATTTCTGCCCCTCTCCATGCAAACTCCCAAAGCCTCAGTTTGCTGTATGCCCACTTACTAAGTAAACGAGTGTCTCCCACTCAGCTACCCTCTTCTTGGCAGGCAGTTAGAGACTAAATGTGTGCATCCTTTTTAATCAAGAACCAGACTATCAGGAAACAGCTAATAATCAAAACCCCATCAATTAGCAAAGAGCTAACAGAAGCTGCTTACCGCAGATGATGCTAGAAACTACCAGCAGCAACTAAAATTCTCACAAGGAAACATATTTTATTTAATTGCCATCAGGCTAAAGCAGTTTCATTATGTTTAAGCAAGAATTCAGTTCTTAGTTCAAATATAGCAACAGGAAAGAGAGACACAGGAGTAACATTATCTATATTTTATCTGTGAAGACAGTGAATTCAGGAGTAATCAACATATCATGTGTGCTCAGCTAACCTTTTGCTACTCCAGAATAATCACCAGTATGACCAGAAAAACATCACATGATGAAATACATTAGTGAAATTTATAACTGGCTTCTTCAGCAAAGTGCAGCTTGACCTTGCGCTAACCTTGAAATTTTGCGAACAGGAGCAAACAGTCATTAAACTAGGAACAGCTTGCATAATATTTAAGTAGCAAATATTATCACAAAATATTATTGAAGTATAAGGATTGTGAATACAATCACATATTTTTAGTTTTGCCAAAGATAAATAGGAGAGTGTTTTTCTGGCTATTCACATAGGAGACAACAGTCTTAAGGAAAAGAACAACAATCTCCCTAACACACTTAGCATTGACTAAAGTTTTTGAAAACAAAAGCCATCTTTGTAAGTCAGTTTTCCAGACATGTGAGTATGTGTGTGTGCAAATACCAAGTTTTTTGTGTGGATTTATTTTTGCACATTAATACCTATGTACATATCCTGGTCTACACCTGTTGTGCATGCAGTCTTCACAACGGCATGCCAAGATACAGGAATTCTGACTAGCCACCAGCCCAAGCTAATGTTCATGCAGCCCATTCGCACTAGATAGCAGCACCTCTGAAAATAGGATCTGCTGAGCCTGAGGTGCTTGAAAGACTAGCTAGTAAATATTAAATCACAGTGTGATTCTCCAGTAATCTCATATAAACCCAATAATATTACATCAACATAAAACTGCAGTAATGCAGTAGCTAATTAAGCCTTTTGAATGATTAAGCTGTATTTATAGATCTTCTAACTCAAAGAGATCATACCTGGCAGATCAATGGCAATGTTAAATAAATCATTAGCCTCTGCAAAGATTGCCCACAAGGTCATTGAATTGTGATGGTGGAACATTTTAATGAGCTGAACACTTGACCTATGGGAACAGGACTGACAACAATTCACTCAGATGGGGAAGCTCAGCATGTATGAAAAATATCACATAGTCTTTCTGGGCCTTGATTTCTCAATCAATAAAATGGAAACAATAATTCTCTAACACACAAAAAAATCACTGAAGTTAAGTAATAACACCTACAGAATGTGTTATTAAGCTTATATTTTGTTACGTTATTATACCAAGATTTGTTTTACAGTTATTCTTACCTTACAATATACTATGGTTAAATGAAATACTAGAAAATCAAAATAATCATGTTACTGTTCAAGTGAATCTGGCCCAGGCCCAAAAGCTGCTGAGGATATTTTTTTGGTGCTTGCTGGTGTTTTTTAGGGGGATCAGGACATGCTGTCCCTACCTACCTGTTTGACACACAACATGACAGTATGGTTTATTTTCTGTTTTGCATTAATGGTAGGTGATAACTCTCTGTGATACAAAATAACATAGTCTTTATTCTTATGAAAAAGAAATCCAACTCTCTGAAAAAAGATACTGAAATCTTTTCCAGCCTAGGACAGTATCATCAGTGGGAATGTTTCACTAATTTTTCAGCCTGAATTGGAGGTACCTTCTCCAGATCATCAGTTCTAGTATCCATCATCTATCTGCTAAAACCCATTAAAAAAAAGTCTAATTGCATTTGCAACTTCATTATTTGGACCCCTGACCTTTAGCTATATAGCTGGGACCATTGTCTCACTTCATGCAGGGTCTGTAACATCTATTAGAAGATGGCATCAAGCATGACTTCTGTATCACGGTTTAGTCTTGATCAGCTGTTTGATTTTCTTATTTCAAACCCTAGACCTATCACATTACCAAAATCTATCTTTTGTGATTTTCTATAACTGTCTGGTTTTCCCTAAATTTTCTATGATGTGGTTTGTTGAGAGAAAAGCTTAGCTAACCATTCATACTTGAATTGAGAATTCAACATGATTGCCCTGTGAGTGTGTGCCTGGAGGGAAGCAAAAATAGGGTTGCTACTTGGAAAGATGAAGTGATTGAATTCAATGCCTGAGGCCACAAACCTCGTTTTTGTGAGTGCTAATATGTAGAACTAACTGAAAGCCAGCTTGTGAACTAGTTCATGCTTTTTTTCTCTATCTATAAAAACTAACATTATACATTCTACCTGGGAGATTTATTTCTACTGTAGCAAAAAGAATGCCATGAATCTAAGCCTACAATCTGGAACATGATCAAATGATCTGCTGCTCACAAGAAGCTAGTGAAGCAATAGTTTGAAGTTTTATCTAATGTACTTCTTGATGCCATGGGTATACATTAAGAGCACATTGCTCAAGACCTTAAAATACTGTTTGGGATCCCAATACTAATGGCACATGGCTGAAGAAGTTCACAGAACCGAAGAGAAACTTCTGTGTGCTATCACCATGAACATTGCTCAGAAATCTGTACTGCCTTGATACTGTCATGGTAACTGCTGTTGTAGATGAACCTCTGTAAGTATTAGGTTAGAGATAAGCAAGGTCAGGGCATTCAAATACCATTGAATTGTACAGTGTTATCATTTACAGACATTGCTTTTGCAGTATTTCTAATAAATATTGTAGCCACCAAGCTCCTGCCAGTGATAAGCTTATCACATACAAAAAAGTTCATCACAGGTGGTTCTATGATGCACCAGTGCTTTGTTCGAAAAGTGAATCTATCTCTGACTTTCCAAAGAGGTTAGCCACATCACAATAGTGATCCACTTTGCCAGGCTTCAGCAGATTACAAGTGGCTAAGTGCTGGTCTCAAGCCCACAATTTGACAGTGGGCATTTAGCAACACAGTAGGTCTTCAATAAAACAGCCTCACAGACACTCCTACATAAATAGGTGTCATCTTCTGAAGTCCCCACTGTTAAATGTGATAGATTTCATGAGCAATGATAAATCAGGCAGGCCTAGGCCATGGCAGAATGTTAAGTGACTTGAACAAGGAAGTGCCAAAAGTGAATATGTGCTCAACAATTCTCAAAAGCTTTCTTATTTTGTCACTTTTCTTAGACATGTTGGAAAGAAAAGAAAAAAGCCTTTATTTACTGGTCCAAATGAGCTTGGAACTGGTGGAGCAAAATTTAGCTGATTGAAGTCTAGTTACTGTTTTGATTTGGATTTTGAAATCCCAAGAACTGTTGGTTTCAGGGAACTCAATTTATCTTGTCTAAAGGCACAGGAGTGCTGGGGTTTCATTTAAAATAGGAAACATTGGCTACTTTAAAAATACCTCTTAAACATAACCTCATTATGAGGGAACTCTGCCAATGAAAAAGATGCCTTTGTTGTGTTTTATTTTGTTTTGGTCTTCTGGAGCTTGCTGCAGTGACAGGCTAGTCGAGAAATTAACAAAAGTACCTACAAAAGAAAAAAAAGTGAGTGATGAGCTAGGGACAGTTTAGTCATGAAACCTGTTTGCGCTAATGTATTCCCATGTTATTTTACAAATACCCATCTGTTGTGGAACTAGTAGCTTTATAAGCTAGTGGATAGGTGGTAATTTTATATCAGCAAGTAATATGAGCCTGTGTTGGGGGCACACAGCAGATTATAGGTAGGAAGCACCACTAGAAGTATGGAGTTGTTCTGAAACAGCTAGCTTTTCTTTACAAATACTGAGATGTAAAGCAGAGGAGGTTTTGTCCTTTTTAAAAAAAATCTCAACAAAAAAATGTCATATTATTGGTTCTGTTTACCTTTATCTGAAAACAGAAACATCAAATACAAAATTTATCAAAAGTAGGATCTTACTTCATTGCCCTCAATACAGTCCTCTTTTATGATCATGGCAGCTGTTCTACCATCACTACGGAGAAGTCTCATCTAGTTCAGGAGCTGATTTTAATCTTTACATGAAGTATGGATTAATAAGTGAATTATGGGATGGAATGATTGACACAGCAAGCAATATGGTATTAGAAAGCGGGATTTGAAAGCATTATTAAATACAGAATGCAATGACTAAGTGTGAGCATGATGATTAATAGTATAATGTATCAGAGGAGAGAAGAATTGTTAGCATAGTAGGAAGGGAAAACCCTGACCAGATTCTCAGATGATGTACACTGTCCAAACCCAAAGGAAATTAGGGAAGCTCTGACAGTTTATGACAGCCAGGAATCTGTCCCCAGGAGAAATAGACTGAAATTAAGCAAAAAAATTAAACTTTAGCTAAATATCTGAATAAGAATCCTGACAGCATGATGCCTTAAATTGAGAAACAGTCTCCCAAGGGAAATGCTGAAAGCTTTAAGCCCAGACATATTTGGAATTAGATTAGGCAAAGCATTTGAAAAAATATACCATGGGGAAAAATTTGTACTGGGAGGGAGGTGAATTAGACAGTCAAATACGTCTTTTTCATACATTCTTTTAAGTACCTAAAACTGACTGTACAAAGAAAAGAAAGAGCTTGGCAGTGGTTTTGCCTATGTAGTTGTCCACTGGCCCTGAAACACTGTTGAGTGGGTATCATACCCAAATGTAAAAATCCTATTGCTGAGAACATGGCATATATCATCTTCAGCTGGATCTAATGTTTGTTATGAATAGACTTTTTTCTGCATGTAATGAAAAATAGTGAGAATTTAAAACCATTAAATGAGGATGTTTCCATGGGTGTCAATGGGATTTGAAAGTTGGCCATTAAATTTTTTGTTTGTTTGTTTCCCTACAATGGCATTGTCATGTAGAAGTCCTGTCAGGTGTATAGAAATAGAAGGCATGCTCGTCTTAAGGTATAACTGAGAATGTCCCTTTAAATTAAAAATGTAAGTCTAGGCTTTAAATGAGAAGTACAACATCCAGCCCCAAAAAGCCACTTTCATTTTCATATAAATATGTAACCATCATTTGTTTAACTCACACCAAGCTATCAAATTTTGTGTTGGGCCATAAACTTGTTGAGTCATTAGCCTGGCTGCTTAATGGAGGAAAACTAAATTCCTGTTCCTGCATAATGACACTTATTCACTGTAGACATTTGCATCACTAGGAAACGATAAAACCTCATCCTTCATAATGAAGTTCTGAGCTGACAAGGAGGAAAATATAGTGTTGTGGGACAACTATGAATATAAAACAAGCTTAATAAAGAAGTAGTGACAAATTATATTATGCAAAATGCAATGCAATAAAAAAAATGTTACTAACTCATTGGAAATGTCATAAATAATCTAAATAGTTTTTAACTGTCAAAGCCTTGAAAAATATATTCCTTAAAAAAATGAGGTACAGAATAGATGCCAGTTTAATTGCCATCACTTTTTGACAAGCATGGAGAACCTTGTATCCAGCTTATTTGCTAAATTTAGCTCACTTGCCTAGGATGAAATGATGGGGGGACCATTATTAGTCTGCTTTTTCAACTCATTGGTGCCCCATCAAAAACTACCTCCCTCAGCCATTTTAAAGTATCATTGTTTTCCATTTGAGATCAACATTTACAGTTTGCATTATAATCTCAGGCCAACTGATCCTTATAAGGTAAAGAGAATGTCTGATGTGAATGTTTGGTAAAATGATGTACTGCCTTCTTAAAATCAACGTTCTTTTTGAACAAATAAATATTCTGTCTGCTATATCTTTGTGGGTCAGCAAGGGCATGGAATCCCATTAGGACAGCTCCTTGTATTACAAAAGGCTTTGTCCAATTTGTGTGTCCAAATGACTCATTTTCCACTCTTCCAAAAATTTCATTTTACAGAAAGGAAAAAGTCACTAGCATTTCAAGAATTGCTGGCGGCTCAAATAATAATGACTTAGATTCTATTTCTGCTGAAGTCTCAATGATTCCAATAGTCCCAGTGACTTAAATAGAAGAAGCTTTGAGGCTTGCATAACCAGAAGCATTTCTATTCATGAAAACAGTTGCAAAATTAACTGCTAGTGTGATCAGATCCTCACTTCAATGGAGATTTCCCTGCTGACATAGGCACTTGCTTAATTATATGCTGCATGTACTCTAAATGCAAAATGTTCAAGATGCTTGAACCAGTTACTACATCTTCTAGCGTATGAGGCTGGTAGGGACGAATGATACATTTAATATACTGATAAGAGATCTGTGGAAAATCATAATACCTTGAAAATGCAAAATTTGAATGTTTTGTTAATGATTTTGACTTAGTTTTTATATGAATGACAGGCATCACAAGTTAGAAATCCTACTTTGGCTTTTAAATGTGAGACACTTTCTTCTGGAGAAAATCTATTTTAAACTTGCTCTCTGTTTTCCACAGAAAATGGTACTCATGTCATTACACAAACATAGAGGCGTTTCGCCCTAGATCAAATACACATAAAAAGTCTGAGCTATTCTCAAAGTATTTTCAAAGGTACATGGTGATTTTTACCCTCTAGTTGTTATTATAGTCAACAAGTCAGTGTTTCATTTCTGAAACACAAAACTCAAAGTAAGCAGGTTGGTTTTAACATGCTTGTGAGCCTAGTCTGACTTTTTCTTTTACCCTTTTCATGGTTAGAATTGGCTGTACAAAGTTTTCCATTATGCAACAGGATTTGGAGCCACTCCGTCTGCTATGCTGTCTTTGGTCATGTCCAATAACTGATGTTTCCAATAACTCATTTAAATTGCCAGCTCTCCTGGGCAAGGCACCAGTCATTGTGATCATCTATAAGTCTTGTAAATCTTCTCTTTAGCTTTGAAATGCTACATTTAAGGCACAAATAAGCATTTACAAAACAAAAATTAAGTGATTTTTAAGCTTGAAATGTGACTACAAAGATTCCTTCAGAGAGGAAGAGAATCCAAATTGGCCACAGTTTGGCTACTGGCAAATGAGGAAGACTTTCTTGCCCTGTTGTTTTAGTCTCTTAATAATATGGAGATAAACCTAGTGACTGCTAGATTTTTCTAATCCATTTTATAACAATAACTTTCACTTTTATCTAGAGACTCTCCATCCCTTCAATGCCAAAAAAAGCAAGTGATTCAGATCTGATAAGAATTGTGCTAGAGAACAGAAGGACTAATTGCATTTTCCCAGATCGTACTCCTCAGACCTTTTGCAAAGGCTGTAATCAGCATAGTCTACAGACATAGTCCATGGCCAAATAGGATACATGGTGGTATTTAAAAGGTCTAAAAATCATCTTTCATAGCTATTTCCTGGCCAAGGACCTATCATAAGACTTGAAATGAGGAAAAAACCATGAAGATATTTTCCAAAATGCCAAATGAAGGGAAAGGAAACTGAGCCATGCCAAACTATCCTATAACTTATGAGACATACAGGACAAGACCTGCCTGATCCGGATCAAAAGCTTGAAGCTGGTTGTCCACAGGCACAAAAGACTTCTTTTGCTGTTTGCAGGTCTCAGGTTTTCCTCTTGCTTTTTGATGTTGTGGAAAGAGCAATAGATTGAGAGAGTGACAAGCCATTTAGTTAAGAGCACTCAGACATTGCAGGTTAGTGCTGGTTCAGCAGATAGTTGGCTACTTTCGTGTGCTTAGTCCTCCTGCTTTCAGTACAGGTTCCACACTGACCTTCAAAAACTTTTTCTCACTCAATTCTGACTCTGTTCCCACAAAGAGATTTTAATCTGTTGAACGAATGATTTCTGGCAGAAATAAATTAACATTTGTAGATGCTAGAAGTGGCAATTCCAAAAATATAGTTAGGAAGAGGCCTGGTTTGCTTTCACTTAACTCTACATTCAGCTGTGCTGCAGTGGGTCTCGCAGTCTGGCTTACTCCAGGGCTTCAAGGTCAATTAGACACAGTTGTAGAAGCTGGTTCAGAGCATCTTGTGTCAGAAATTTCAGTATGTTTTCACTGTTTTGATTTCCTACTTTTTGTCCTGCATCATAGATGGTATTGGTTAGAGACTTAAATACTGGGGGTGTCCTGGTAGCTGGGGATATTTTGTGCTCATAGGTTCTATGGGCCTGTCTCAAATTGTCCCCTAGGTACTGAAGGTTCATTGGATCCCTCCACAATGGAAACAAGAGTAGGAACGTCAGTGTGACTGCTAGAGTTGTCTCTCATTATTCAGCAAGAGATTATTATTTAGAAACCAGACTCATCTGAAGAGGTCTTCTCTTTCCTTGCATTAACCTTTATGTCATGTTAATATTACATCATTATGTTATATAATTAGTTGTGTTTCAGTCATCTGGAAAGGCCTATGGTGATGTTCCCCTGTCTCAGAATGACAGAAGTACAAACTGTACCAACTCTGCTGGCAAGAAGGTGTCAGTTTTGTGTTTCTAGGAACACCCTGGACTTAAGCCTTTACATCTGCTGATCAACCGCATCTCCCATTCCATTTTATAATTTACTGTCTCCTTACAAAATGTTTAATCTATATAAAGGCACAGATTTTTGCCAGAATTTGATATGTCAGTCTTTTCTGTATGCCTCTCCTTTTTCCTCAGTTTAAAATTGACTTGATTTGGCTTTTCTCTGCATAGTGACTCTTTTTTCTCAAATGGGAAAAACCCACAAAATTAACACACTAAAAAGAATAATTTCTGAATAAATCCTGCTATGAGAAGGAAGTTATATTCATTTGAGCATTACTTGGTGGTAGCCCTACAGTGTGGTTTTAAGAGCACTCTCCCAGTGTACAATGCCAATTCAAGGCTGTTTTTCTTTGAATAAGCACTGAAGTAGATCTTACTGGGTTCTATGCATTGCTTCTACCATTCAGTTATGATTAGAAAAACAGTAGTAATTTAGGCCGCTATGACTGCAGTTCAAGCACACAGATTATCTTCACTTCTCTCTGGATCAATGTACCTAATCGCTCTTCTCTTTGACTGTGCTTCTGGATTGCAGTTCTGTTGCTCACGAGTCATACTAAACCAGTAAACCCATAATGTGGTGTGATGTCTGTGGTTTCCTTTCATCCAGACAAAGGAAGTTACTTAAAGCAAGCCCAAAGAAATTCTCTAGGTTAAGCTTATTATTCCTTGTCCCCAAAATACACAGAATTCAAAGAAGAAAAATAATTAAAGGAAAAACATCTGTGCATGTACCACATTGTAGTACTACTCCTTGGCCTGATAAGTAGCCTTGACTTAGCTCAAGCACCCTTCGGTCTGTTGCTGAGTGAAAGACTGCAACACCTTCTTCACTTAGGGCTTGCCTTCTTAGTAACTGTGGGTAACACACTTGGGCTGTTCCTGTAAGGATGACATAGCTTGAGCCTACCCTTCAGTGGCACAAGACCATCTGACGAACATCCAGCATTAAATGTATTAGATGTAGATACGAAGTGTGCATGTGAGGCTTGAATGAACCACACATTACTCCCTTTAGGATAGACTTGTACAAACTTAATGCCAGCACATGCCTATACAACCAGATGACACCAAAAAAGCTAAGAAACTGGCTTATAGCTCAAGTTTAAAGAAAAAGAAAAAAAAAAAAAAAGGAAAAAAGAAAAAAAAAAGGAAAAAGACAAAAAGAAAAAAAATGAGAAAAAAAAAAGCAGAAAACAAAAAGCAGAGATTAGATCTCCTTATTTTTTCCCCAGTGGATCCTTTCATCCCTCTATGCAACAATGCAATCTGTCATACTGTGCACTGGTATTATTGCTAATAGATGTTTATGCACTGTATAGCCTATATTTTACCATTTCTGTTCACGTTCATGACTTTATATATAACCTGTGAAATGTAGACTAGCCAGGTTAGTCAGTGTGGTACAATTCAGGTGTATTTGCAAAAGAATATGCAATCAAAGAGCATCAACAAAGTGTAATTGACATCACCCATTGCATCTCATCGGATCATGAATTATCCTCTGATTGATGCAGAGTGATGTGCAATCACTTGTAATTGATTGGAATTCATTCAGTATAGAATGATATGTTGAGTAATTGCTACTGAGAAATAATGACTGGTTGAAGAAATAATGACTGGCTTCAGCCAGTCCATATATTTTGGATTTCTTGTTTCCTTCAAACATTTATGAACATTGCAGATTTTGTGTTACAGCTTATTGTTTCTGTACGCTGGACTTCAGATGTTGTATACTAGTCTAGCTTTATAAATTCATTAAAAATAGAAGTGTATTACATCTTGAGGTTAGCAAATTAAAAAGCTATATAAGATGTTATTCTAAATGCTTTGAATCTTGAACAATCAGACAGCATAAAATGTGGATGTATGTCCACAGTAAAACTTTTTTCACAATGAAAACTTTGTGTTCACAATGAATAAAAGCAGGATTTTCTAATAGGTAGCATACATTTAACACAAGTATTTTATGCATGTTTTTAGTAGAAAAAGACAAATTCACTGAAGTCAATGAGTTCACTCTTTCCTAAGGTAAAATTTTGGAGCACCCATAGTTTCAGGGGGAGTTTGGGAGGGACAGATACTGTAGATCAGCAATGCAGGGCCAAACTCTATTGTCAATGTCTCTGGGGTATTCATGTTCTCTTCATATGACTTGTAGCACTAAAATCTCAAATCTCAACAGGTTTCAGACAACATATGGCAAAGTACTGAGCCTAAAGATAGAAATTGAATTTGTTTTTGCTTCATTTTGCATAATATGATATATATATTATCTTATTTACTTCTTTTATTTTTGACCATAAATGATTTGTAGCAAACTTCCATTTAAGATACCTTTACTGTATGTGTACATAAGGCAATTTCACCACAAAATCTCACATAACAACCTTACTGCATTTTTCTAATGTATATTTAGCCCACACAACATAAATCAATCCAATATTGTCTTGCACAGTCCTAATATATTCATGTCCGAAACAAGGACAATTTAGCATACTGTAATAATCTTACTGTGCATGAAAATTTGCATAGAACAGAGATTTAATTTCTTTTCAATAGAACTAAGCCTTTGAAAATAGCACCCAAACAAACAGTAAAAATCTTGCATTTTTTATATTTATAAAAAGTCCAAATCCACTCTGCAAGTGCCTCATATTCCATCTTCTGAGCACAAGGTTTACAGAGGGCTGTTCACCCAAGACATACCATCTTGACCAGAAAACCCTGACAAATTCACAAATAGCTTGCCTTTTTGCCAGTTTCCCCATTGCAAGGCCAACATTCTGCTTTTTGTGTACAGGCAATGAACACACGGATTCCAAAAATCTCTAAAAATTATTAGAAAACGTCAGCAGAAAAATTATGCTGCTTCAAAGTTGGAGACAATGCAGGGGCGGGGATCAAGGGATAATACTGAGAAAGAGATCAGACTGCGCTGCAATCTCATCCTGAATAGGTTTTGCACACATGGAGCCCTTCAAAACTTGCCTGAAACAGACAGCTTGAATGGACCAGAGGAGGAATGCGAAGATGAATGCCCAGACAATGCACTTTGCTTCTTTAACTATATCCTTTTCCTCCTGTAGAGATGAGTGTGATGTGGCCTGAGACAGAAAACAAAGAGACAAACAGATCAGTTCTGCCTTGAAAAGCAAACCTCTAAGCTTTCTAGGAAAGAGACCTACTTTCCTACACCTAGGACAAGGGTAGCTGGAGCACTAAGGAACACTGAGGAGGGGCAGGGGGGACACAGAGGTCACATTTGGAAGGTGCTTTTGGGGAGGTCCTTCAGTCCTTTGAAGACCGTTGGAAGAAAAGAGTCTGTCAACATTTCCTGCACTTAACTGAGTTATGGACTAGTCAGCTGTACTGAGACGGAATTTATTGCAGTCTAGCAATTTTTTTACCCTTTTAATACCAAGAACAATTCTTCTTTAAAAAGCCAAAAGATAATTAAACTGATATTTTTACTGTATTTCTTACAGTATGTCTCCAGTTTATGGGACTTGTGGTTTATTATTGTCAGTGACTTGATGACTAGCAGGTGCTAAATCAAGTTCTCTGTTTCTTAACATCACATTGTGACAGTTTTGGCTACTAGTGGGATTGCTAGTCAACTCACTCATGCAAAAGGGGGGGGGGGGGGGGGGATGTTTTTAAACTGAAGGGTTAATGTTACTTGCTTCGAGATCTTGTGGAAAGTCTCCAGCATAAAGTAGTGAGGCCTTTACTGTGGTTTCCAAAGTCATGTGGAAAAGTTTGAATCACAGTTGTACCAGGCCTCAGTAACTTGCAAAAACAACAACAAAAACTATCATCTGCACTGATATATAAGAACATAAAATTACTTTCTAGCTGGTAGTATATTGTATATAACAGCATGGGCAGTAAGAGACAATTTCTGCCACTTCATGAGGATGATAAGAAGGTACAGTAAAATTTGTCTGTGTGAAGAGCTCCTTGTGTTCCTGAACACTGCGGTGTGTTTGCAATGTTTAATATGCTGTCCCAAAGGAGGATCCATTAATCAAACCAAATGACCGTGATAGCTGTGAGACATACAAGTTCAAAAGTTTTATAAACAGGAGAGAAACAAGTGTTTGTAAGGAGCTGAGATTTTCAATTCAACTGTGAATAGACACTGTAAAGTTTTAGCAGAAGTTGTTCATTGACAACCTTATTGTCAAATGTTTTCTTATGTTATGTGTAGCATCATTTAATCCCTAACATCCTACTCATGTAGAGCAGGCACTGGCTCTTACCTTGTTTCTCACTAGTGCCAGCTCCATGCAGCATCAACTCTGGATGGGTCCTGCTTGCAATTATTTCTAAAGTAATGCTGCCTATTATAATACTTTAATGCTATATACTAGATATGTACATTTTTCTAAGATATAAATCTCTGAAAGTGCTAGAAGAAGGGATGTTTTGGGGGTTTGTTTGTTACTTCTAAGTATCACTTGGTGCTAATTTCAGATTATGGGACAGTTTCTTTGGAAGTACCAGAGCCAAAAGAATATCGTATAAAACATAAAGGACCTCACTGGTGCAGTTTGTCAATATTTTGTAAGGTGATTTTATAAAAAATGTTATGACTTATCTTGTGTATTGTTGAAAGTTGTTTTCATGAATAAAACTTTGAATATTCATTTATAGTGGTATTTTTCCCACTTTCTTGCTTGCTTCTTTGTATGCATGGACATCTGAGCACATTTTAAAAAATATTCTCTCAGGTGATTTGATTTAAAAGCTTACATGGCTTCAGGAAGAGAATGGATGAATTTAGGGTTATTAGATGTATGTTATAAATAGCATTGAGCTCTGAAGGCCCTAAGTTTAAGGAGATTGAAGTGTGTTAGTGAATCATATTTACCTACACCACTCTTACTCACTTACTCTCTTTCCTAAATTGGAAAGAGGATGTGGGACTAAATGAACTTTTGGCCTCATCTACTCTGGCCAATCCCATGTGTATTTAGACCATCTTCTGACCCCAACAACCCACTATCTTTATAGACCACAGAAACACTGTTCCTTTTACTTTTCTTACTACATCAAAATTAATGAGATGTAAAGTAAGAAAAGGCTTTAGGGGAATGAGTCCGGATATATGAGGAGAGCATGGACATAGAAGTATTTGTGTACATAAAAGTACACAGAAATATTTGTAATACACCTAGCTAGTCAGAAAGGATTTTTTCTAAAGGTATGCCATATTGGCAATCCAAGTAGAAGAAAGGGGAAGAAAAGGGAAGAAAGGAGAAGGAGAAATAAGCATAACGGAATAGTAGTACTAAAACCAGAGATTACCTTCAGTCTCCTTCATTCTCTACATATCTCTGAGAAGTCTTCAGGCTTTCTTAATTCCAATAGTTTTCTATATTGCAGGTAGATAGGAAAAGAGTATCTGTAACGTGGTAAGTTTGCACCTTGCTGTGGCCATATCCTTCTCCTTTTTTAGGATTAAGATAGTGCTACACAGAAGGTATCTGACCGAATTAGAAAGTATGCCAACATTAACAGAATGTTGTTAATTTGATGCAATATGCTAAGAAAAACCCAACTTTGAACTGAGTCAATAGTTATTACTTCCTGCGGTGTCATTTCTCTCTTTGTGCATTATGACTGGTGTTTTAAAGGACCGAGCAAATAAATGGCCAACGTGCAATTCCCATAGATCCAAACCACCTTAAGAAGAGTTTCCCTCCAGTACAAGAGGTTCTCCCACACAGTAGAGCTAATTACAGTTGCAAGAGGAATAATTGTATTATGAGAGCTCAAGATGACTGTGGCGGTTGGAGGCAAGGACATCAAGAGTCTTTTCTAAATGCATATGTAGTACACAGACATAGCAAGCATAGGCAGCCTGCCCTGACAATGGTTCCCCCCCAGATACACGGCCTTGACTACTCCTGCCCAGCTCCAGTCAACTGGATTAGTTTTAGATGACTTGGAAAGACAGTAGCAGTAGACAAAATTTGACATGGCAACTACTGCTGAGTTCACAGCTTTTGCATCACGTCTGGGGCAGGAGGACAGAGAGTGAGAGGAAAGACAGTGGCAACTGCTGCTTGGCCTTAGGTGTGGAGAAAGTCAAAGAGATTGGTCCAAGGCTACATGATTAGTAAGGCCACTGGTGGCCTATGGCGATGTTCTAATTTAGAAGGAAAAAAACAGTTAAAAAAATGTCCCTTGTTGGGGGAATGCCATACACAGTTATCCAAGACCCTATGGAAACTAGAGAGGGAGACATTAGCACATGTACGAGCCAAACAGTAGGCCGTGGACCTGGCATGTCGACTAGTTGGGGAGAGGGTTCTGCTCCTGTGGATCCTTGCTGTGCTGGTCTCAACTTGGCAGAGGGGCTGAAGCCTTCATTTATGTGGGCATGTAGTATGTATTGTAGAATAAAAATTGTCATCCATCTGCTATACTTGGCCTGCTAAGTAAATACATTTTCAATTTCATGTCCCTGGGTGGTGTGGGTGCATTCTTAAAGCCATCCTACCTCACTGAATTTCCTGGTGACACTCCCAAATCAAACAAATCACTTCCCAGGTGCTCTCCTGTTCAGTGAGGATGTGGGATCTTGTTGGATGTTTCTTAATTTTTCCCTCTTTGTTTTTGTTTCTGCTTTTTTTTTTTTTTTTTTTTTTTCATAATGTTAGTGGTTTACTACCTATGCATTAACTTTATTTAGTTCCACATGTTGCTGATGTACAGTTGGCTTTGCCAGGATATATATATATATATTTGATAAGATGGAGAATTCATCCTAGTTTTAGATCAAAACTTTATATCAACCAGCAGTTTTACATCAACAAGTTAATTCCATATTCCATAATTTTATATGTCAGCAAAAAAGAAAATTTTACATCTGCAATTCTCAGGAAAAAATAATACCCTTTATGCTACAGAAGGATGAATGATGAGGAAGCCTTTTTGTTTGTGTGAGTTGGCATGATACTTCTTGAAGCAGTTAAGATGGCTATAGCTTACGTGCTTCATGCAGGGAAAAAAAGAGAAACAGAACTGGGAGAGGGAAGAATCTCTGATCAGTTACAAATGCTATTGCTTGCCTTTCAGGCAAAGAAAAAAAATCTGGCATTGTTTTAACTTGATTTTTATTTTTGCTAAACCATGGATGATGATGTAACAATTCCATGTGGGCACACTGAGCAGTAATCATTATGGAATAGCTTGAAGGAAGATACCATATTAAAAGAAAAAAAAAACCATCTCATTTTATATTACCAAACAAGTTTCATCACCCAGAGACAATTTACACATTTAAACATTTTTAAATGTAATGCTCATTTCTAATCTTAAACTCAATTACTAGATTTTCCTCTGGCTCAGATCAAGGCCGAAAACAGGCTTTCTTCAAAGTGTGTTTGAAGTTGCCAGAAAAGTTGACTCCACTGACTTTTACTGTTCATATTTCTATAGTAATTATCATAAGATATCTGAAGTTGTTTCTAGTTGCAACTTATCTATTTTCTGACAAAACCAGATGTTTAGCATTTCAATTATTTTCCCTCATCTTGGTTAGCTGTTATTATTTTTTCTTCATTGTTCCTCAACTTTCTAAGGATTTTAAGTTCAAAGCAAAAAGTTTGTTGCCCAGGAATGTGCAAAATATCTAATCTTTCATTTATCAGATATAATAGAAGAAAAGATCTCAGAAAATGACTCTAATTATGAGCTTCTTGGAGTGCATTAGGCACAGTCTCTGAAACACATGTATAATAAGCTTGTGTGTAGTTAAGAGACGTAGTCAAGATTTATAAGCCTGCAAGTCTAGTGCAGTTTGCTTAAGCGAGGACATTGTGCCAAAAATGAAGTTGAATAGAAAACTATCCCTGTTTGCTCAAGGCTATAATATGAATGTTCCCCAGGAAGGAAAGCACTTTGCAGTCTGCTTACACTACTGTATATGCATAATGAATTAGTTTCAGAAAAGTATTTTTCTTAGCTGGCATTTCTGATGTTCCAGTGAACAATCATATATGAACAAAAAGTTTTCCTGAAGACAAAAAAATTAGTATAACTATGAAATATCAGTTATTCTAGAACATTGCCAATTATATTGCTGGTTATATCCAACATTTGTTGGTGTTGTCCATATTTCTAAAGCAAACAGCATGCTGCAAAAACTTCTAGCCTTTATAACAAAACAAAAGAGTTTTATTCTCATCACTATACTGGCCCAGTTTTGGCCATCAAATATATCAACATCTTCTGACAAAAGGCCACATATGGCTGTTGATACCATATGTGAATTAAATCATCCCAAGTGAACGAGTAGATTTGACCTGCACAAAGCTTCAAGGCTTACTTTAGCTGCCATGTTTTCTGGCTCAGAGCATGGCTGCCATATGATGTGTAAGATCATAGTCAACAGGAGAATTCCTCTTTCTCAGGTGGGATTCTGTTTCTAAACAGATAAGAGAAAGTGAAGTTATAACGGAGACATAAACCAACAGAGTTATAACAGTGTTATCAACTACAGTGTATTGACATGTGTTTCTTCAAGTTATTCTTTAAAGAGTGAGCTTTCTCCCAAGCAGCATACATTGTGAACATGCAGATGAAGCAGCAGCAGTGCAATTTTGGGGGCTAGACGTTTTGCTGTGTTTCTCCCTGTCTCACTAAAACACATGTAAGGAAGTTGACAGGGAGGCATAACTTAGCAAAGATTGCACATTCACAGGCAATGTGTAATCCCTGCTGGAGTATGCTTAGAGTATGAGTACACTTCACTCTAGCTTAAACCTCAGCATTGCCCACTATTAATGCCCTGTGAGTAGGCATTAAATTTGTTGGTATGCTTGGCTAAAAACCTGTAAAAGATCTTTTCTTGGTTTTGCACTTTGAAGGAAGCAAAAGTAGATGTACCAGGGTCTTCTGTTGTGTTTCGCATGGTTCCTTGTCATACATTCACTGTCTGAATAGCAAAAAGTTAGGTTTTGCTTCATAGTCTTTCTCAGCATATAACTTCCTTTACACGTGTGCCACTGTTGCAATAAAGTTCAGTCCAGATCAGTCAGACAAAATGGAAAATGCCCACCACCAAATGTGCTGCTGTCTGGAAGGTGAGACACAGTGGAGCTGGCTTTCTTTGCCCCTCCGCATTATCATAACACTAACAGATGCTCTGCTGAAACTGGAATGATTTACAGCAGACCTGTAGCAGCCTGGGGTTAAGCAGAAACAGAGGACAGCTGCAGATTGCCTTTACTTTGATGTAACTTCTCATATCGTAGCTTTCCAATGCAGGAAATTCAAGGAAAGCTCCTCTTGCATATCCATGAATGTCCAGTGATAAATCCATGAATGCCAACTTGTTATCAAGGAAATTCTGGAGCCTCTACTAGCCAGTAATGTTCTGTCAATTGGTGTAATTATATGTAAGAAACACTGAATTTTACAGCATGTGCTTATCCGTTTCCTTTCGTTGTTTTAGGTAATTTTGTGTAGCATAAATTATTTTATCCACCTGTTCTACATGACCTAATTCTTCAAGGCATGGACTATACTGTGTTTGTTTGCACATCACTGAGCACACTGGAGCCCTCAGTCCTCTCTAGGTTTGTTAGACAATAATAATAATCATTATCATCAATCACCATAAAGAATGTATGAAAGTCATTGTTCTAACTAAGAACATAAACACTTCAGGCAAAAAAAATCCAACCCAACAACTGTGCAACAAGGAGGCTTTTGACGAGGTTGAATATATAAATATCCTTCTCCAAAGTTCACGCTCTGTCCCTTCATTCCAAAGTCTTCCACTGCAAAGAGTCAACAGTGCTTATTATGTGGGTAGCTTCCGATGGGAGAGCAAACATCACTGCAAGCTCAAAGTGAACATCAGCCTCACAGGGCCTCTCTGTGCTGCTTTATTTTCCACTTTATTTTACCTCTAGCTAAACACCTGCTTTTAGGCTGAAAAAGTCTAGAAAATAATGTTGGGTATAAAGGCAGATTCTTTCCCATTTTCTATGAAGCTAGCAATAAGGCAGAGCTAGGGATGGTTTCATAAAAGGCTAGTGTTAGGAGAACTTGAAAGGAATTTGATACATGAAACAGGTACATGGCATAGAGTTGTCAGAGTCACAGACTGTTTGATCTCTGACTCCCCTGTGGGCATTATAATTTGGTTTTATTTTGGGCACCGTCAAAGATCTATGGAAATTCTTAGCTTCACATTATAAACACCAAAGTAGCCATAATTCTTAGTTTATTACAACTTTTAAAACTTGTTTATGGGGAAAGAATGGAAAGTTTATTAAAAATGTCCTCTTGATGCAATGGCTGGCATGTTGGAAATGCTATCAGTCAATGAATGAATAATGATCAGTAAAAGTATTGCTCAAGAGTAATGGACACGTACTCTATGTAATAATATTTATACTTAACATTATACTGCCTGTCACTTGTATAGAAATGACTGTGGTAAAGAGTTTCTTTCAGAATGAACTTTATTCCTTCCTCAAGACAGAGAAAATGTAGGCATGGCCGAATCTGAAAAGTCCCTGGTGGATAACTGATTTAAGCAAGCCTTCATGTGTTCACATACAGGAGATTTTTTTGATTAAATCTGCTGCAAGGCTCTTGAACATCTAAGAGAAAGTTACTTAAGCTCCCTGTGGGCAAGGGAAGCTGGGAGCATTTTCTTGTTCCCAGGTGTGCATATATGCATGCAATTGTGGACCTTGACGGTATTTTAATTTCATGTTGAAATGAAATATAGGTGCACAGCATTGCTCCCTCCTCCCTGTCCTCATGCCACAGCATACTCTGACAAGTCCTGAAGCTGTTGTCTATTACTTTTCCTAATCCCCTTTTGATCCTGCTGACACTTTCTTTTTCCACAACATTCTCTAGTAGTAAATTCCACACCTCCTGTGTAAGGAAGCTCTTTTATAAACTGCTTTAAACAGATCTTCTGCTTGTTTAATCGTGTTCTTTTGTTCTCCTATTGCAGGACTTCAAGAACAACAGTTCCACATTCAGCTTATCCACTGCTTTCATGATTTTGTAAACCTTATTTGTACCCATCCATCTTGTCTTCAAACTGAAGAGCTCTGGCCTCTGCGCACAAGGGTAGCTGCTCTGCACCCTTGGTGATTTTATTTGCCACGTACCTTCTTAAAATCTGCTTTCTTCCTGAGATGCAAGAACCAGAACTCAATGTATGAACTCATCAAATTTTTATACAGTAGCAGGATTATGTTCTCTCTTCTCAAGATCCTTCTGCATGGTGCTTAATACTTTGTTGTCTCCTTTGGCCACTCCTGCCCTTTAAGCCAATGGGGACCTGTTGGTGATGTCTATGAGATCTTTTTCCCAATTTGCAGTTCTGAGTAGTTTTGCATTGTGGTAGGGATGGTTTGGATTATTTTCCCTAGGTGTTTTTATCTACATTGAAGTTCATCTGCCCTGTTTTTGCTCACTCAGATTTATGAAGTCCTTCTGGAATTTCTTGGCATTGTCACAACACCTGACTTCCCAGAAGAGCTTAGGCTCATCCGGAAACTTAGATTTCACATTCACACAGCCTTTCCTTTAGGTGCCACAGGGAAAATGATGAAAGATAAAAACTGTGGTAGCACTGATCCTTAAGGGACACCACTTGACTCTTCTACATCCTGGAAAGTGACAATAAGTCCTACCTTTTGCTTCCTGTCCTTCAGTATCAAGTTTTTTTTGTGGTCTCTTGTACCCTTTTTTCTTAAATAACCTTTGGAGACCAACTTTTTCAAAGTTTTTTTGAAACTGCAGGCACGTTACTTCCCCTGGGTGTCCTTTGTCCGTTTGCTTACTGACATCACTGACATCGTTATGGATCTCTGGCACATCAGGGAGACAAGATTTCCCTTCACAAAAGCCACGCTGATTCTTGCCCAGCTGACCGTGTCTGCCTTGCTCAGTGATCCTATTCTTTAATAGAGACTCCATCGATCTCATTCTTTTATATATACTCCACCATCTTCCCTAGGGTGGATACCACAGCAGGTTGTAGTTTCCAGGATGGAAACTCCATCCTCCTGGGCCCTCATTCTATACAGAACTTACATTGGCAATCCACCTGCCACACAGGGGCTGTTTGTAACACGGTGGTCACACACCTGGGGTGGCACTTTCGCAGTTTCACATGGGTGAATGCTACCTGGACTGGGTGATTTACTGACTACCAGCATATCTGTTTGGTCTTGTACGTGAGTTATATTTCTTTCAAATGGATCTACCTTCTCTGACTTATCCGCTGCAAAGAGTATTTCCAATATGGGGTTGCCTTCATCAAGGAATTCACTGAGCTTTTTTGCTGTGGCCTTTGTCAGCCCTAAGTCCTGCTTTTACACACGTCATCAATATTCCTACCAATTCCACAGCATCTGAAGTATTTAAAGAACTTTTTGTTATCAGTTTGAAAGTCCTTTGCAAAGTATACTTCAAATTATTTTTAGACCTCTCAATTTCCTGCTTATGTATAACCTATCATTTTCTTAAGGGGTTCTCCTCATTTTGGCAAGCTTTCCATTTTCTAAATGCTAAGTTTTTCCCTGTCATAGCCTTCTAAGGTTTCCCACTGATCCCATGGCAACTTTTTAAGGCTGCTTTTCTTTCTTTTTGAGTGGTGGCATGCATTTTACCCTTTTTCCACTACAGTATTTTTTTACAGTCTCTAGGCTGGTTTAAACATCTTGCTTTTTGGAATGTTCCTTTTTGGATTTGGAGGTTTTGCTTTTTTGTTTGTTTGTTTGTTTGTTTGTTTTTACTAGTTTTCTCTTTTTTTACATAATCTTCTTTCTTGAAATTGCATAGCCACATGCTGGATTTATTTAGCCTGCTTTCTACCCTACAATGTTAAAGCTAATTGTATTGTGGTTGCTATTGCAGAAAGGCTATCCCACTAGTACTTTTTGAGCTATGTTGTGTGCACTACTGATGATCAAATTCAGAACACCATCTTTTCTTGGATTCTAAGGTATTTCTTGAGAGTACCTACTTACTACATTCAAAAGTGTTATCTCTACATCTCATCCTAATGAAGCATTGATCCAATCAATATTTGGGTAATGGAAATTTTCCACAATTAATACCTGGTTTCCTACCTCTTCTAATATCACTTAATATCACTTATTCCATATAAGCCATAGTGCCATCTGATATGCAGCTCTACAGAAAAAGGGTGACTTCCACACTTACAGACAGGTAAAAACATGCTTTCCTGTGCTGGGACCAAGGGCGGTCTATCACCTGTTTAAAGATTTTAACCCAAGAAATAATGTTCTTTCCTTTCAAGACACCAGTCTGGGATTTTCTGTAGTTGAAATATGTTCTGGTAGTAGATCATGTTTTGTGGTATTATTAATTATGCATTTTCAGTGAAGGATAAAGGCTCGCATATTGCTTGAAATTGCCAAACTATGTTGTCATTTTTTTACTTCCTTGGCATATAGAAACAATTCATTATTTATAGCTCTGGGATGACATGCTTTCAGAATACTTCTGAAACTGAATTCTCCATCTCTTTTGTGTTATAGTAAGCCCTTTGTTGTAAGGGTTGTAAACAGGTTTTGTTATCTTTCATGATTAAAACTCAAATTCTCACTTTTGCCCTTTGTATTTCCTAATTACATGAGGAGAATGGCTTTTTATCAAAAAGTGCTTTATTTAGGAATAAAGTTCTTTGTGTTGCATCAGTAGGCAAGTTATATTGTTCTTGACATCAGGCAGCAACAAATTAGCTTCCAATTTTGTCTCATTCTTGTCAACATGAGATTTACTTAGTCAACATGTCTAAAATCAGAACAAAAAATTAAGTCTCCATGGGCTTGAGTAATTTAATACCTGAAATGCAGGACTGAGCTTTTAGTGGCTCTTAACATCCTGCAGCTGTTGTTTACATATTCCGGATATAGAGGAGGCCACTAGAGGAGACAGAGAGATGACTCCAACTCTAGGATCTGTTGCGTTGAATTTAATCACCTTTACCACCATTTCCTCAGATCTTCTGGGTGCTACAGCTAGATTTATTTTTACCCTGAGTGAAAAGGGTGGAGGATTCGGATTTAGGTGAACTACCTGAAACATATTCTACTCGTGCCTAAGATGGGCTTGATAAGCTGGTAGGTAGTGAAATCAGAGGACATCTCTTTCCCATGATTTGAAGAAGCTTGTCTATCTGCATCCTCTTTACTTCATGAGGACCTTGTTAACTTCTCTGTATCTTTCTGAGTGTCCATGTGGTGGCAGTCTCAAAGTATATTTCATCTCTACTTGGCAGGAAGATTTTAATTCATTTTTTAATAAGAATTTGATTCCTTATCAATTCAGGAATGGACAAAATAACCCACTGAGAAAAGAACTGACTCTTGGCAAAACCAAGAGAAAACTTTGGCACACATGACTTCATAGCTGTTGCTCAGTAGTATAGGCAATGGCTGTTCCCTTGCTCTGCAGCCACATGGTGTGGCACCACATGCTTCCCCGTGCTTAGTCATCTTCCTTCCCAAACATGGCAGCCTCATCCAAAGAGACTGCACAGCCACCAAGGCAGAGCACAGACCTGTGGCACTGCACAAAACTCCTTCTTGGGGAGTAGGAGTTGGCACAGTCCAAAAGCATGCCAGGAGGTAGGCTAGTGATTAAACAAACACTTGGAAAAACTGTGAGATGGTGGTTGAAATAGTGTCCACTGCTTCACTGTGACTGAACAGCCTTTACCATGGTTTTATCTACGGATATAGGTCTTATTTGGTGGTACACCAGAAGGAAAATCCCAACTTGCCGCCAAGGCACATGAATTCCTCGTTAAATTCTAAGAGGTAAGATGCAGTTGTTTTGGCCTTCACATCCTTAACGCATCCTTGTTACTTGAGTAATTTTCATGATCCTTGTGTGACAGGTATTATGCTATGGTGACTGGAATAATTCAAGTTTCCAGTCTCTCTGTGAAGCTATGAAAGGGACACATCTGTAAAGGCATTTTCTCAACCATCATGCTGAGTTCATGCTTTTGGAACTCAATTTGCTGCTTATTTGTCAGGGGCCTATAGTGCTGCAATACCCCTCTGGCTTTGTAGGTTTTTCTTAACAAAGTATAGCTTGAATTGGGACATGGGATGGGTGAGAGAGAATAAGTTACTTCTTAAATTTGAGATTTTCTATGTAGTTATTTTCTAGAAAAAGATGCAAAATAATACATTTTTAAGGACAGTTGTGGTGCCTACAATGCTATATGTATGCCATTTATAAAGGATATAACCAAGCCATTTGAAAAAAAGTTTTAGGAGGTGAAACATTTCTGTATTTTTCTCCCTGTGTCTGAAAGACTGTTTTCACCTCATTCAGGCAGATGTAGATAAATCACGTGTCTGTTCACTCAGCTCTGTTTGACCAGTAAGAGCTTTAAGTGATTTTCTGGACAACTCAAAATGTTCTAGTGGAGATAGGAAGCTGAGAAAAACCAATCACACTTCCTAAGGTAAGTGGAAAAATAACCATAGAAACAAAACAAACAAATATAAAACCCTATGAATAGTATTACTACACAGGGAAGAATCTTGATGAAGTGTGAAGTATGATACAGGGCAGCTTGCTTGGGGTTTTACTGGTATGACTGGTATGCCTCTTAGTTTATTAGCCAGGAGTAAAAATAAAAAACCTCTGAGGTGAACTACAGGGAATTCAAGCCACACTTCAAATATAGTCACTGAAATAAGGATTTAATTTAAAAGTGTTAAAAGTGACCAGGTTTTAGGAAAAAACAAATTGTTTCAAGAATCTCTCTAATGACATTTATCATCTATTTAATTAGATACCTAGGCCTATGGTAAACATTTATTGAAACTCAGTGGATATGTTATTTGACAAACAATATTTTGTATAACTAAATATGTCACCCTATGTTTAATTACCTGGTAAGTCCATATTACTATATGTGACAAGGGAAGACTTTCCAGCAAATTATTCAGGGAAGTTAGAGAAAATTAAAACTTTTACAATAACATACTCATACATGTTGATAACTACACACATGTACACATGGCCAAAATTTATGACACTGTCCAGAGACTTTGTGTGTCTCAGTTTTTGAAAGATGATAAAAATTGACCTCATTTCACAGGATAAATATTTAGTATGTTCAAAGCCTCTTTCAGAAGTCTTACAATGGGCATCCTGAAATGTGTATAGCCTGCATAGCGTACCATTTGGTTTTTAATCCTGATAATAATCTACTTATTTTGCTGAAGTGTCTGTTCAAGGTCAAGCTGCAAGTCCAAGAAATAAGCAGTGGAATATTATGAAAAAAATTAGTACAGAAAGTAAATTATATATATTTCCTGAAGAGAATCTAGTACTTGAAAGGTGATAGATAAATGCCTTAAAATCCTAAATCATCAGTAATAAAAACAGATTGAGGACATGTATTGCTATTTCACATTTTCCCCTCTTTTGCATACTCAGCCTTGACCATTACTATCTGCAGCTCTGCATATTTAATCATCTTCTGACTTTCTTCTGCAACTGCAGCAAAGGTAGCACATTTGAAGCAGAAACTGACCCACTGGGAACTGGATCAGAAACTTCTCAAAGACAAAGTGACGAAAGTATTCAGCCACTGCCATTGCCTGGGATTAATACTTTTAATGTATTTTTAATTTAAGCTGCTGATGAAAAAAATTGCTAATTATGAAAACTCTCAATTCTTTCTGATTTGGGTTTTACCAACTTAAAATAAAATAACCTATTGTTATCTGTTCTGTCAGTATCAACTTTAGTTATAGAGACACACTAAGGGTTCTTTAACGGAAGGCTACTAAACCGGCAGATTCCAATCCAGACATGCATTACTAGCAAATTCGATCTGGACTTTGCCATTATCCTAGCCTGCCTCCCCAAAGGAATTGAGGAGCCATCCCCCTGCCCTCTCATTCAGTCGGCTGCAAATACAGCATGCAGTGCTTGGCTGCCTGGCAAAAGGAATGAGCAGGACATTGCTTTCTGCTCAATGAGACTTCACAAAAAATTAACTGGTTCACCTTTCCTCTGAAAAATGTGTCCCATTTTTAATGTCCTTTCAAGTGCTAAGTGCCCACCAAACTCAATAGGCTACCTCTGTAGGCTTGGTTGTGAATTGCATTGGAGGTAGATGCCAAAATACTTTCATAAGCCTGTCCCCTATTGCTTTAAGACAATTGCAAACTGGTCAAATATCCAAATTTTTAGTCCTTTCTCTCCGGGTGTTAACTTTTTGACAGCATTGGAGAAAGATGAGCAAAAGATCACTGTAGAGCAACAGATCATTAAGAGCAACAACAGTTTAGGAGTGTCATGTAGTCCACAGAAGCCCAGTGAAGGCTGTTCAAGAGAATTCATAGACATTACGGAAAACACAGCATCTGTCTTAATGTTCTTTAGGGAAAAAGAAGCTCCTGCAGATATTGCAGCAATATTTAGAGAAATAAAATGGACCTGGACAGTCATTCTTCACAGCATGGGAGAGACTTAAACGAAAGGGAGATGCAATGGATGCTAAATTGGATAAATTAACCAAACGTGTGCATGCAACAAGGGAAGGAATAAGCAACACTGAAGAAAGGGAAGCTGAAACAAAGAGATCTATGAACTGAGACAGTGTTGATTTTTTATGTTGAACAAAGCAGCAAAATTAGAAAACAGAGCCATTGTACTCTTGCTGGAATAGAAGGTACAGAATTGGACAATGTGATGCTCTTTGTTCAAAGCTTGTTCAATTAGATTTTTGAGCATAATAAAAAAGCCCCATCACAGTCCAAAGGACCAAATCTGAACTCCTCTGAGACCTGACAGTAGTGTTGATATTCCAAGATAAAGATTATGTTAGTCAAATCAGGTAATGCTGACATGGGGCAAGAATCACAAAAGCCTGGCAATCAAGGTAAGCAAGTGCTCCATATCCAAACCTGAGTACTAAAATCCTATAAACACAGAAAGAATGGAACTCTTTCAGAGGTTTGTTGGCAAGAAGGAGCCTGGAGCTTGCAGTGAGGTAATAAACTATTCAAACACCAGAGAACCTCTTCCAACTCTTCTCAAGATTTGTGAAATTCTACAAAATATTAATTAATCTCTTTCAGATTAAAGCAGTTTGCTACCCTCAAAATAAAGCTTGAAATAGAAGACAGTGTGTAAGAAAAAAATTGCATCTTCGGTCTGAAATATGTGATTAAGTTGCCTCTTCTTTAGGAGTTGTCTCTCTGCTAGAAATATGTTTCTAAAGCAAGCATTACTGGATGGCATCATTATATACAGTTAACTAACTTTTTTGTGTCTGTGAATAGCATATTGACTTTGAGGAAATGCTGCACTGTTCAGGGGTTTAAGGGTTGGCTTGGGGGGGAGGCAGGGTTTGATGTAATTTCTGAGAAGGGCTTTTGGAAAAAAAAAAGAATTTTTTTCTTAGACAGTTCTCTAAACAGACCCACTTCTTGAAAAAAAAATTGCTTTCTAGAGACCTGGCATTGGGCTCTGAAATGATAGCAGCACTTTCTTGTGTCATACTGGTATTGTACTTGGTTTAATGACTGTTTCATATAGCTAAAAGAAAACATGGTATATAAAGTAAATAGTAGTCCTGCAGTTCTGATTTGTCCTCTAGTGGGAAGCCTCTCTGCAGGATCCCAGAACTGACAACTACTCAGGTGGTAGGAGAGTCAAATAAAGGTTTTGACTGCAATAAAGATGATTTTGTTTGTTGTTGGGAGAGTATTTGTTAGCTTACAAAGCAATGGCTTATGATGGCTTGCAGACAAATTTTGCATGCAGGCTTGGAGCAGTGAAGGACAACCTTTCAGATCCACTTACACGCTCAGTACAACCCATCTGAATACAGTCTTCTCAATGCCTACATCAGTCAGTGTCGACTTTGATCTACTGCAACATAGCTGTGGTTGGATCTGCCCAGTCTTAAGACTTCAAAATTGTTGCCTTGCTTATAATCATCTCTCCTTTTCCAAAGTCCCTTCTCAGAATTCCCTCTTTCCCCATGTCTCATCATTTGGTGTTTGTAAGTTTCTAACAGGTATGCACATTTACTAAGATAGTCAGCCTCTACTAACAATTACTCGACTCCTTCATGGTCTTGGTATTTCCTTACCGGTTCTCAATCTTCCTGTGTCTGGGTGTAGCCCACCTAAAGTCCTCAAATACCCAATGGACCAACACCTATCCTCTTTAGTGTTAGCTTGTTTGCCATCCTGCTGGTACCAAGGAGTCATCACAATTTTATATTGTTCCCAATGGTCTTCTCCTTTGATTCTCCTTCTTATACTGCAAAACCATAACCAGTTACTGGCTTGATGTGTGTTAATCCATATTGTGCCTAATAAACTCTTAAAAGATAAACCCTTTTTACCTTTCCTTAGCCTATCTCCTTATATGATACTAAACTCTGTTAGAATACTCTACTAGACTATGACATTCAACAAAAAATAAATTCCCAATATGCACTGCTCTGCAGCCATGACCAGACCTCCAGGGTGTCAATTACCATGAAGGGTAAACAAAACTATCTGTCGTTTTGTGGCTTTCCTATTTGAAAGGCACATTTGTCACAGCTTCACTGTGTACTTCAGCAGAGTTTTCTAGCCTGCTATTGCTCATATCAGGCTAGGGAGGATCACATTGCGTCTGGCTCCAGAGGACCATCTTTGGCCAAGTGAAACCACTTTCCCTTCTTCTCATTTTTGATGTGAGCATGCCAAAAACCAGTAATGACATCCAATCTCTAAAGCTAATGTTTTATTTAAAGAACAACAAAACCAACCAAACTACAGAAAGATAACTCACTGAATAGGGGAAGACTCAGAAGCACTGGGAGAGACAGATTAAACAAGATGTTTGGAAAAAAAATTAACTTCCTAACCACTGTGTCTTTGCAGTGTTTATACCTTTTTTCCATACTGTGTTTTAAGTCTAACCTTCAGCAGGAAGGAAAGGAAAACTCCAATCTCTCTCACTACAGACCTTCCTTATGACTTTTTAGGAAAGTCTCTTACCTGACACTCCTAAAACCTAATTTTGGACCACTTCCCTTATTGGACAGGACACTTTTTTGGAGTGTCCCATTTTCTCTCTGTCACTATCTGCTCCACTCTACACTCCAGAAAGTTTTCCAGAACCAATCATGCTCATTTGGGCTACTGTAGGAGTAATCTTTCTCCTGCTTTCCAGGAGAAAATATTTCACAAAGTGTAGTAGTTAAGACAAGGTAAACATAACACTTTCCTGATCCCCTGCATGACCTTTTTAACACAATAGAATATGAATATATCAATGAGACAGCTCTGCCCATCTGTTGCAATATAAAATGCTTAAATTAAATTGAAATAACATAATTGCCTGGCACCCTTCTGTAATTTCTGTCTTGAGAATCTGGATCACCTAAAATCACATGGTAGCCTCTATCCTCCTTGCTGGAAAGCTCTCCTGCACACAGATGCGTGTTTATTCTTTTTCCATCTTGAGTAGCTGCAGCATTGGGACTGTGGTGCTGTTTCTGACACATCTCATGCTTTTTGTCTGGTTTTTAGGGGTACGTGTGCTGAGCCATTTGTTGTCAGTTTGCTTCCCTTCCATTTCTGGCTTTCATTGGTGTTACCCTGTTCTTCACCCTGTCGTGGCAATCTTCATGTTGATCACTCTCTTGGTAAGCTAAGCCCTCCCTGCTGTTTGGAGACATTCCACTAGAGTTATGCCTCTTTCTTTTGTTCAGCCACCCTCCCAAGAAGCAAAAATCATCTGCCCCCTGTATGAACCTCCCTTTCAGACCTGTCTTTCTGAAATCTCGGGAGCTGCATGTGGATGCCAGAAATCTGACCTCTGCAGTGCAAATATTTGCTTCAAGACCTATGTTGTACTCACACCCATGAATGAAGTTGACAGAAGCTGTGACCAGCTGTGTATGGTTCGACGCATTGTTACTCATTACAAAAAACAGGTCATTTAAAATTAGTCCAAATTTAAGTCAAACTGTTGACTTTAACCCTGCATGCCTCAAATTCCCATCTGTAAACTGCTTGTTGCATAACCTCTCTGTTCTGAACAGGGCTTTTGTGCAGATAAATGGATTCATATTTTTGAGATATTTCAATGGCATGGGAAGGATTTCTATAGTTATGCTCCCAAGGGAAAGGATAATTATTTCTTAGTGCTTGGTTTGTTCTGTATGTACATAGCCCAGGGCCATACAGTGAAAAGTGAGAAACAAACAGACAAATAAACAAATATGTAATGCCTACTCATTAGATGAGCACTGTCCAGCCTATGTACGGAAGGGGGCAAGGGTCTTGTGGAAAGCTCAGATAGTGGTTGGTCATGGAACAAAATATGGGATATGTTAATGAAGACAACTAATAATGCTAGGAACTGAACGGAGGCTGTCCAGGCCACTGTAGCTGTGGCATTTCCTAATGTAAAGAGGCATGACTTAAAACCCTGGTGAAGTTGTTTTAACATAGGTTTTGTGTAAAATACCAGAAATGTATAAATGGCATGAAGAGGGCTGGTTTTCCTCATGCAGAGTTAGTCTGTTAATAATCCATGATGACACTAATAAAAAAGTATCCTATGGTAGACCATAAAAATAATGTTAAAGTAAGTTCTTTTAATATTGCAGTTGAAGTTAACACCTCTTGAAGAAATTGATTCAAGCTGTATTGTAATTTTGACAGTGACTAGTTCTGGCTTCCCCTGCTCTACCATCCATCTGTTTATGAGAATTAATCAAATTTGTATAATCTAATTGTACATATTATGGTATTTTGGTTGTTATTATGTGTAGTAATTGCTGGCATATATAAACTTGTAAACAGCAGATATTGTATTTTGAGATATAAATGAGACCAAAAATACATGATCAATGAATTACATTCTTACTAAGCTCCATAAAATTTAAAGGAAAAACAAACCACTTTTATTAACTGTTTGCTTGGAAATAGTCATTAGAATTTTTATGTGGCCTAGAATACTCTATTATTTCTCACCATTACCTTTCAACTTTCTAAATTAATTATTTTATAAAACTCAAATAAACTTTTTAAGAGTCTGTGTGGAAAAAGGAAAGCATTTAAGCCCTCTGGCAGCCATCATGAGTCTCCACAGAGCTGGGTGACATTTCCTGTCCTACTTTTAAATCTGTTTAATAGGAATCAACTCCAAATCCTTTTGTTGGGTTGGCATGTACATTCTGAATCAACTTAACAAACTGGATCAGAAAATTCTATATCAAGATCTGAAGCTACATGAGATATTCCACTAGATTATACTTGACTAGAAAACAGCTAAATTTCATGGTTCATTTGCAGCCATTACTTATAAAATTATTTGAATGGGAATACTTATACAACTAAATTAAGCTGGGTTTGGTCCATTATGATAGCAGTTCAAGTGTTGAGAGATTATGTTATTTTCATATTTGGAGGCAACAATGGACATTTTGAATCAAATGGTTTGGAGACATGATTACTAAATATGTTAACTGACTATTTAGTAAGAGCAATTGTAATGAAATACTAATTGATGGGCATTCTAATGGTGTCAGTAACATCAAAATAAGCTTCCCAAATTGAGGCAACTGCTTCAGAATTAGGGAACCATTCCCCCTCTTTGCAAAAAATATGTAGCATTAGTATATTTGCTAGCTAATCTATGTATTGCCAGTATGCCAGTAAATGTCAGTAAATGTATGAATCAAGTAAAACTCAGGCAATGTGGAAATCCCTAAAGGCAAATCCAGACACAGAGAAAAAAAAAAAAAAAAGATTTATAATCAAGAGTTTATTCTTCACTGAGAGAAATAAACAAAATCTATATGCATTTTTGCCAACAAGTCAGATGAATTAAAAGACTTAGAATAACAGAGCAAAAGTATAAAGCTAAGTAGGCATTGTCATATAAGGCAAATGGAATTCAAGCAAAAAAATTTACTGGTATACATGTACCACAAATGAGACTCTATAGCATCAATTGTTATAGCTGAGCTGGGAAGTCAGAAAGTTTTGGTGCGTTACAAATTTTATTCCTGGGGGTGATTTTTGTCCATATAGTTGTTGAAACATAGCCAGGACAGAACTAGCCATATAATTATCTAGAACTTTAGCAGCAGGTAACCATGATAAATTATTATAAAGACTTTTGCAATTATGCTCTCCTTGATACGCAGAATATGATAGCAAAGAAAACAAAAACACCTCTGAGTGGAAAGGTGAAAATTAATGAAATCCAGTTTTTCAAAAGTGTGAAAATTTGTCTCATGAGAAACATAGAAGTTATAATGTACTGCATCCTTGTTGTTCGACCAAGGAACTGTGCATTTGTAAGGCAAATGTAAGCATAAAATGTACTGCTCACATCTACAGTGTTAATATTCACCCTGCATTGCCTAATCTCCCCAGGTGAACTCTCAACTGATGTGAATCTGCATAGTTCTTTGATGACTCCAAGTTCTCCTCATTAGATACTCCAGGATCCTTGTCAGAAATTTCCAGTGTGATTCCCAGAATAGGCAGTGCTATGGGCATCCTTTTTTTACAGGCACTTGTAGTGAAATTTATCCTAGTGTAAACATCCAGCACACTCTTCTTTGCAGTGTTCAGTGTCTGTCTAGGGCCTTGCAAGCAAAAAGGATGAGCCAAAACAGCAATGCACACAGAAAACAGACTCTTTTTCTGTAAGTGGGTGTCGAAAGCTGCAAAGAAGGTAAGCCAGGAACAAAATGTAAGGATCAGCTGTGAGGACTGTAGATATTGGTTGGAAGAATTCTGCTTCCCAAAGCTCTCCATGCTTTGTAGAATGATTTTATGCAGATGGAGCAGATTTCACCCAAGGGGAGAAGCCATTGCAATGCATGGTTTTCCAAAGAGTATGCATCAGCTTCCTATTTGCAAGCTAAATATTGCTTATCAATTATTAACATTCAGGAAAAGGTGACTACAGTCTATCTGTGATTCTATAGTGAAATTAGATGAGAACTCAAAAAGCACTTAGGATAAATAATAGATGATTAACATGTCATATAAATCAGTGTATCATGTTATTTTAATTTGTTTGCTTTTTCTTCTTTTTCTTTCCTTATTCTTAGTTTTTATCCTTACTCATTTTGATAATACTGTTCGACTCGATTCTCTTATGTATTAGGGATAACTCCTGTTTTATTTATGGGCAAGGGTAGAGTTCAGTATAGAAGTTAATAAGAAAATTGCTAAGTGTTGTAAAGCTGTATCATTCTATTGCTGACATTTAAAAGCTAAAGAGCGGTATGTTAGATCTGCCTTTTCCTTATAGCTACCTGACACAGGTCAATTAATAAAAATGTGTGCAATAAATCTATTCACTTAATTAAATACCTACTAATAAAGATTGAACTATCATGTAGTAAAATTTTATTATCTTAAGAACAGGCTAAGTGATAATAATAACAACAATAATTAATAATTGCATTCAGCAGCTCAGGTTTATGGCCCATTCTTAAAGATACGTATATTTTTTTTTATGATTTAACAAAATATTCTATTGTAGTTTTCTTATTTCATAGATCTGCCATTCTTTCTTGCTTGTCTTCTGTCTTACCTGTCCTATCAGCCATAGCTGGTAGTCAGTTTGCTCTCTTATATGATGAAATCCATATTTGACAACCCTGAATGAAGAAGGTGCAGTTACCTAATCACTGAAGTGCCTTCCCAGCAATGAGCAGAGCCCTGGCAACAGTACAGTATAGAACAGCACAGGGTCTGTTGATAGCTTCCAAAATATCCATGTAGTTTGCTATTACAGGTACACAGACCTAGATTCGAACAGTAAAAACTCCCTGCTGACATACAGTTTTATCTGAGACACTAGGATTTAAGATTTCTCTCTGCTGCAGCATCTCAGCTGCTTGATTTTAGTGGCTGTGGGTAACTTGTAGTCACAAACTCTGATGACTACACTATACCATTCACAGCGTTAAAAAGTGGCTCACAGGAGATATAGTCCAGCTGATGAGCTTGGCCATGGAAGAAAACAAAAGCGTTCAACTTGTGAATTACTTTCCTCATGAGGCTCTGTGATAATATTTTGTAATTAAAATGTTTTTTTCAGATAAACATTTCCTAGGAAAAAAGTGTAGATAATAAAATGTAACCATATCAGGGTTTTATTTTTGTCATATATATTTGTTTTTAAATTGGGAGTGGAAAAAAATCAGTTATAGAATCAGTAGCAGAAACATGCCATGAATTTGGAATAAAAAATGCAAAGCCTGTGCCTATCCTCAGTAGGGTTATCAACCACATTCACTTTTCTTACTGTTGATAGAATTTTTATTCTTTCTTTCATGAGTCTGTCTTCTCTTCTATAGATCTGTTCCCACAGTGCGGGGGATGATGTTTGATTTCCTCATGTTGCTGTACCACCCTATTAGGAGTTATTTGTTTGTTTCTTATTGGCAGGATGCAAACAGAGGAGGAGTTTCTTGGATGAACTGGATCAAGGTTCATACATCACACAGTAACTGGTTTTGCACTTCTTTTCACTGTCTGTGCACTCTATTAAAATGTTCAGGCTGCACTAATGCGCAATTTTATCAGTGTACATGGAGGAAATCTATCCCAATCCAACTTTAACCCCACTCATGACAGACATATATGTGTTGCTTGAGAGAACCAGTTTCATTTATATATGAAGTGTGTTTATGCATCAATAACACATTTTTGTAGGCACATCTGCAAAATTTAAAATAAGTTTTTCTAAAATAAACCTTAGATAATGAAGCATGTAAAAAATCTGCAGGACCTTTTAAAGTAAAAAATGTTGCAAAAATATGAACTTAACATGAATGAGATGATTGATATGTAAACCAGTTTAAATGCTATAAAGTCCAGGTCCACCTTTCTAACTTCATTCAGCTGAGAAATAAGGAAAACTATACAGGTGTACTCTAACTTCTTTCAGTGACACAGAAACTAGGAAAGGATTCAGAAATTGCCTTTATAGCTCTCCACAATGAATGGCTTATAACTTGGGAACTTTGCAAGGTGTAGCTCAGAGCATGACTCCTGGACAAATCTTCATGAGACGTGCAAAATCCTTACTAATACAAAGTTGCAGTGGTATGTGACATTCCCATTTCATAAGAGCAGACTTAAAAAAAATAGCACCTATATGATCATCAGTTGACACTTTGCTGGACAAAAGCCGGACAATTGAATACAAACTTTCTGTATTGGTCCAAACAATATCAAATTTCTGCTTATTTCTTTCAGTTGTGTATTTTGGTTGTACAAGAGAGGGTTGGCTTTCATAAACCTATGGGACATAACAGGGCACAAGCTGACAAAAAGGAGCATACTGGAACTGCATTTTTTACAAGCAAGTCCTATAGTTTCCAAAGTCTTTATGCAAAACTGTCATTTCCGTTTATCTGACTCCTACAAGGCTTTGCATTAAAATATTCTTTGCTTCTAGCATGTTCCTTACGCACAGTTACATATTGCTTCTCTGACTGGTTTAATGTAGGACAAAGTTCATTAAAGCAGGAAGATGAATGACATGTACTGGACTGAGTTTCATTTTGAGCAGGTAATCTGCAGGCGTTTATGCCTTGTTTGCAATCTTGTTTGAACACCACCAAGTTTGTTGTGTCTTGTCCTTTATGACTTCTAATATTCACTTGCAATATGGGAGATTTACGTTAAATTGGCAGAGTCAGATTTAAAACCCTTATAAAGATCCCTTACAGTAAAAGCCCTTCAGTATTTTGTGTGCCATCCTGATAGGTTTTCATGTTCTCAGCTCACCCCAACTCCAAATTTATGTACACAGACAATCTTTCTTTAAAGAATCTTAGCAAATCCATTGATAACATCTGTGTCTATTTTAACTATTTCTTTTCAAAATTGTTAATTGCTTTTTTTTTCCTCTTTAAGATTACTACCACTTGATAATGTTATGATCTTACGTAGATGGTAGATCTAATTGTCATTTACATCAAGGCCTCTTTTATTTCTTTTCTAAAGAGACTTTAAAATGGATGCAGGCATTAATAATTCACAATTTTAGGCCTCTCTACTTTGCCAGAATGGAATGAAAACTGCCTTTGAATTCAGGAAGAGGAGGTTACCTTAAAGTATATGGTTATTTCTTACTGAGATGTATTTCAGGTGTTTAAAATAGATTTATTATTAACTCCTTAAAGAGGAAGAGGGAATGAGTATGATGTAAAGAATGAATTATTATAATTAATATTATTTTAAGGTTTGAAAATCTCACAAGGTTATAAATCTCCATTATCAAGTTAAACTTTCACCTTCTCAAATTACTGCTACGTTGACCTAACTTAGAAACATTTTTGCAAGTCAGCATGAACTTTCAACACAAAAGGAATAATATTTATCATAGTTACCATTCTATTTTTTTAAAACACTTCATGAGCATAGACTAATACTAATTAATCCTTACATTACCCAAAGGGAGAATGATTACTATGATTTCCACCTTTAAAATGAGGAACCTAATTGTATTTTCATTTATGTTAGTGTAAATCACGAAGCCTTCTACTGAAGTGAATGGAATTACACTGCTGGGAAATCAACATGAAATCAGTATCGGATATGGGGGAAAAAAGTTATAATGGGGCTAAGTGCTTTCCTAAAGGAAAGAGGCAGATTCAAAGCTATCCAGAAAAGTTAGTGATTCCTGCTTCTTCGCCTTCTTGACCATTACAAAGTATTGTCTTGCAGTTAAAAATTTGAGGCGTTTGAGATTGGTAGCATGGCATTTAATTGCAGCTAAGAGGGTTTGTTGTTCTGCAATAATTTTATGATCTCAGCAGTTCACATGAGCCCATATTTTTACTTACATATTTCTCAGAAAGTACAAAATATTACTAAGAATGCTCAAAAGCAATATGTGTATCATGGACTATCGGTGGCTTGGTTATTTCACAGTGTATTTAAATTACAGGTTAAATCCTTCATGACTAATAATAACAGAATCATACAATAGAATCATAGAATTGTTTGCATTGGAAGGGACCTTTAAAGGTCATCTAGTCCTACCTCCCCTGCAACGAGCAGGGACATCTTCAGCTAGAGCAGGTTGCTCAGAGCCCTGTACAACCTGACCTTGAATGTCTCCAGGGATGGGGCATCTACACCCTCTCTGGGCAACCTGTTCCAGTGTTTCACCACCCTCATCATAAAAATTTCTTCCTTATACCTAGTCTGAATCTATTCTCTTTTAGTTTAAAACCATTACCCCTTGTACTATCACTACAATCATTAAAAAAAAGATCAGAGAGAAAGATTCAGAAGGACATTTCTGTTTATTCTTTAAGCTTTGGTTGAAGGTGGCTGTTATATGATTTTTGTCAAAGTAAGAGGACTCAGAACAGCGTATTTTCCAAAGACATTTGGCAGTAGTGGACAGCAATGGTTTTTGGGGAGTCACACTCTCTTCTAGTGAGTTTGATATTCACTTTTTAAAAAATTAATTGGTTTTCAGATTAAGTCAACACCACAATGGAGAAAGGTTATAACTAAAGTCAAGGTGAACTAGGTGCAGGAGTGGATCCATCAAAAATATTATACATAGAGAATATTTCATCTGTACAAACCTCTCTGGAGATTTATACAGGTATCTTTAGAGAGCAAACACACACACACAAAAAAATCTATATAGCCCATATTAAAATCTACAAAGTCAAGTTCACTGCTTTTTTGACTTCTGATCCATTCTACAACCAATTGCTGATGTGACCTTGAACAAAACACGTGTCCTTAAACCGAGCACAAGAATCTGTATTTTGATGAATACAGACTTTCAGTAGTGTTGAATATTTACAGGATGCTGAGTCCAAGAATGATCTCAAACCATTATCTAAGGGTACACTGCAAATACATGCTTGTGGCTCCTGATTCCTTCTTTGGCTGTCTGGCGGGGAGAAGAGGCAGATCGATTTTATGTATCATGAACTGTCATATAGTTCATAATGATGCAGCTTTAAAGCAAGTTTGGGAAAACCAGACACAAAGGGGGAAATATCTGTGAAAGACCTGCATTAAAGCCTGAGTAGCACATCATAGCACACAGGGCATGAAGGGAGCAGGAGGGGGTTAAATAGGCTTAGTAGTAATATTCTATTTATTATCTCTTTGAGGGTGCTGAAGGTTCAACATGATAAAGCACTACTTGTACTTTTAACAGGACTAGCCTATCTCCGACTGTAATTTATAGCAGAAGCACAATAACCTTTAGATATAGCTACTTTTTGTTTATAGCAAGAAGTCCCCTTAATCCATAAGCAGCATCAGATATGTAATGAGTGGAAAAGGAGAGGGGAGTAAATGCCTTAGCCCAGTCCCACGGATCACATGGCATGGCACTTTCAAGTCCCTCCTCTCTGTTTATGCTGAAGGATAATTTTAATGATTTATGCTTCATTCAATCCGCAGTAATAAATAGAGCAGTTTATTAAATGGTTAGATTATTAACAACCACCATTTCACTGATAAAATACAAAGCAGTGCAAGCATATATTTTTTCTTTACATTAAGCTTCTCAAGAGCAAGGTGCATACAACATTGGATGAGACCAATATCCATTCTCTCCAGTATTATGTTTCCAAGAGTTGTCAGTATCAGCTGTCTCAGTAGAAACTTGCAGAAATTGTGCCACAGCCAGTTTTTACTTTCAGAGAAGTTGCTTTCCCACTCCCAATTCATAGGCTGTCATATACTCTATAGTATGACTAGTTTCATCCTGTGCAGTTTTCAGTTTATCTTCATTTGAAAACGATCAATGTGAAATCAGAAGACACATGTGTGCTTATGGTTTGTGAAATTTTATACCACAGTCAGATTCATATGTACATTCAATATAAAATCTTAGTGCACTTTTTACCCAATTTGTCACCTAATGCAAAATAATTTTTTTCTCTCAAAAATATAGGGCTTTTTTCCCTGGATATAATTCATTACAGACTATCAGAACTTTTCTGATATTCATTGATATGCTTTTTATAGCAGTCATTTTAGAGGGAAAAGAGTAAGTAGCTGATACAAAAGAGCTGAAGGATTAGGTCTCATGATAGCATCACTACCCATGTTACCGGAAACACCAATGAGGAATCTGAGCTGGGATGAAGACAATTGATTCAAGCCTACACAAGCTGTTCATCTGACCACCTATTACCTGTTCCATCCATGGGTTTTGTCTTACTTTGTTTCAAGGTTTCCTTTGTTACGCTGAACAGAGAGAAATGGCGTGTGTGGAAGCTCTGCAGCTGGAGCTCTCCGCACAAAGGTGGGCAGGGAGCCCCAGGGCCCTGCCCTGTTCCCCAGCAGCCAACAAGAAGTCATAAGCCATAGTTTGGGACATGAAGTTCTTTCTTATCACTGAAGTGGTCTCCTGTGCTGTTGAGAGTGTAGTTTGTCTCAAACAGCATGTGGTTTTCTTGGTTTGGCTGCTATGGTTATTAATCTTAGAGCAGAAAGGGGGCAATTTAAAGACAGCCTTTTGGGGCAGAACTAAGTCATCCTCACCATGTCTTCCACGTGGGGAAATCTCAGCCTGACGTATCATTATGGTTTCTAAGACAGTTAGAAACATTTATCTTCTGAATATAATTTCTTTCCCTGTTGTACTTTGCAATAAATGTATCCCTTGCAGTGGTGCTTCGGCTACTTTTAGATGTGCGAAGTTAACTATAAGCCTCGCATAGCTGACTTTTTTCATCTGCGCCTTTTCGTCAACATCTCTGGCAATATCTCCAGCTGATGTGACCTGGCCTATCTCCATGAAAGTCGATGGACACCAGCTGAGAATCTGGCTCTCTCTGCGGCTTTGGCAGTATGCACAAGATCATTGACCCAGTGGAGACAACTGGAATTCAGCCACTGATTTCAGTGGAATTTGTCCTGGATTCTTTAGCAGCAAGGTAAAAAACACACCAGAAATTCCTCTTAGCTTTCACCTTTAAGGAAAATATTTGGGAAGAATCAGGAGAGTTACAGAGCTTTGCTGCTGTAGCTGTCCACAGAATCAGGCTATAGTACAATAACTACATAAAGAATATATACATGCTTGAGTAAACATGGCTGTAGCTGGGTCCTTCAGCTATGCTCAATATCTGGACATGTTCATCAGACACCTGAAATCAAAAAGGTGAAATGGTTATTATCATTAGAAATGCCTTATGGAGAGTATCATGGAAACCTAGACAGACAATATACTTCACTATGATGTCTCTTACAGTTTTTCTACCCATAAGACACATGAGGTTCAAAGATTTGGTGAACTGGTGCTACATTCAAGCCTGAGTATATGGCACCTATTCACGGTGTCTGTCTGTGCAATGAAATCAAATATTTTTTCTTAAGGAGGCCAGCTGGCTACCTCTGTACTGTTGGAAGGGCTGCCTATGCAAAGGCTTACCTCCTCACTGTGCAAATCTCTTGCTATCCAGGGCAGGGTGCACGCAAGCTGCCCCAAACATGCTAGCTCCCAGGATGTGCCTGAGAAGTCTTTATGCGACTGCTCAGTTGACCAGGGCCAAAACAGTGCCAGGACTCTAAAAAATTCAGTGCTCAGGAACTCCTTCAATTGCTGGTGTAGTCAGAGCCTGAGGCTCCAAGCCCACCAGAGGTGAAATAGGGGGAACGCATGTGTGGTCACTGACATGAACCCAGAGCAAGTCCCTTTGAAAACATGCATGCTTCTGAGCTTTTCTGTCTGTGAACAAATTTAAGTGCTCAAAAGTCATATGCTTGGCTTAAATACTATGAAAGCTTGGGGTGTCCATTTTATTTGATTTTTTTTTTAATACTTTAATCCATAACTTTCATTCTTAGTCTTTTTTATAGGCTAAAATAACATAATTTTTCTGTCTTTGTTGTTACCATGAATGCACTTGGTTCCCAGAGTAAACTGAGGGTGTGGAAATCTTCTGATTTCTTGGTGGCTTTCACAATCCACTGACACATTAGTTACATCTTTTTGTGTGTTGAGAGGACTTAAAACAGGTTCGCAAGTGATTTTTAAAAGACTAGTAAAAAAAAGGCAATTATCTTATGCCCTTTAAAAGACAATATCTAAGAAACTTTCACCTTTAAAATTACTACTCCATGTGTTCAGCCTTCTCCAGACACTTTAAAGTCAAATGCCCTCATTAGTCAGTTTATTGGTGTATGGCTACTGGAAGACAGCTTTTGAAAAGGTGGTGTTATTCCCAGACCTTGACTTGACAGAGGTTGAATAATACTGGCTGTGGTTCTAAAGAAACAAAATAGCTTCTGGGCTGGATCTTTGTAAGCATCTGAAAATTATACTGGATGCTTGTAAAGAAGCATCTCTGAAAGCCTTTCATTTTTAACCTTTTATTTTTTTCTGGTGGGTTTTTTTTTTGTTTTGCTTTGGGTTTTGTTTTGGTTTGTGTTTTGTTTTGTTTTTTAAGCTACACATGCAGGTTCTTTCAGGACCAGGGACATTCCATCCTACAGAGTTTTGGGGGGTTTTCTCCATTATTTACTCGGCTTCAGTATTTTTCCAAGTACCAAGGTACTTTCTGTTTTTTAAAAATGAGGAAAATGTTGTCAACATCAATAAATCAACAATGAGGAAGAGTCACTTCCTATCAGGATTTCAAAAGTTCTTCATGGTTTTCCAATCTCCTGTCTGTACTAATCATCTCTGATGTTTCACATATGCATGGTACATGATGCCAGGTTTTAAAACATAGCTGAGGAAGGAAAGAAGGAAGGAAAGAAGGAGGAAAGGAAAGAAGGTAAGAAGAAAGAAAAGAAGGAAAAGGCAGGAAGGCAGACAGGCAGGCTGTATTATCTCTTTATAACTACATAACATTGTATTATATGTTGTGGTGGACAGGATCCCTCAGAGGTCAATTAAGGGCAGGCACAGCCCACTAGTGGAGAGATAGACACATATATGAACAAAAATGAGGAAAGAAACTACCTTATTTTCTGCATATAAGTGCATATGTGTATTTACATAAATACATAAAATAGTCATGCAGTAGTCAATATGCTGATACTGTTACTTGTTTTCAGATCAATATGTAAATGGAAAATGGACAAACCTAATATATCCTACTGGCTTAATACTGTGAATGCTAGAAGGCTGCTCCAAATACTGCTGCCATCTGCAATACAGTTGCTCAAAAGTACCGTCATAGCAATAGGAGGGGGAAGTGATACTACACCAAGTTTTCCTAACTGCTCATAAAATCACCTGGAGTTCATTTTCACTTCACTACTTAATTTAGCTTTTATATGTTATGAGAATTAGTTTGGGGCTTTTTGTTTACAGAATTAAATGGTTTTCTTAACAGGTTTCCTGCTTGACATGCATGTTTTAATTTTGAATGTTGCGGGGACATGGCAATGTAGCAACCATTTTCATTTTATCTTTCCCTTCCATTGCAGTCACTATGCTTTAATCAAGCATTCATAGTCTAGTTGCTCTCTCTTTCTAACGTATTTTGATTTTCATTTCAGACAGGTTTAAGGATAATTTGTGTAACTTGTGGTGTTTGGTGTTTTACTTGATGCTTGAATAGGAAGACCGCGAGATTTTAGGGGAAGCTTGAAAACAGGAAGCAGAAGACTTGAAAACTGGAAGGCAGAAAGCATTATTCTCTTCACGAGTGTTGAAATTTCATGACTTCATGTAGGTAAAGGGATCTGTTACTGCCTGTCAGATGCCTGAAGTCGTTAACAATGCCCTTGTACCACAACCTCATCACCTCATGCTGTCATTAAAAATGGTCATCAATACCCGTAAAACTTTTTGCTTTGGGGATACTTCCTGATTTTTATAATCTTCAGTAGGAATCCAGGCACACACACAGGACTTCCTGAGGATGAGGCTTCTGCTAGAAACCCATCTAGTTTCCCTCTGCCCTGTCCATACGCAGCCATCCAGCTAAACTGCAGCAGAGCTGGGAGTGCCAAGGAGTGACCAGATGGAAGACCCCTCTGAAACCAAAACACGGTGTTGAAGGGGGTAGCAGCGAGAAGCCCTGCAGCCAGCCTGCCTCCCTGTGTACACTGGAACAGAGTTGAAGTACAGACCGAGCCCCAGGGCCTGGGAAATGCTTCTGAGGACCACCCTTTGGAAAACCTTTCTGAATCAGCAGCTTGTCTGCACTGTACCACCTCCAGCAGGACATCGGGTGGTTATTGCCCAGCTTCAAGCCCCTGTAGTAAAAGTCATCTTGCAGAATGCTTTCTGCACAGTCTTAACAACCGTACATCAAGTTTATAGAGTATTAATGTCACCACTTACCTTAAGAGACTTTCTGAGGAATTTATGTCTTGATGCCATAGACTGATCAGTTAAAAATATACACAAAGTTGTCTTCAGGTGAGGTAAATTGGCGTGCTTCTGCTGGGTTCAGCGGGGCCAAGTAAACTCCAGTTCCAGTGCTGCTTAAGTAGTAACTTTAAAACAGTTCAGACTGTTTAGCAAACTGTAATTCATATTGTTCAGATGCCATAGTATTAAAAAAGAAATAGAGAGAAAGCTGGAGAAAGAAATAGAGAGAGAGACATGTTTTCATGTAATATTTACACCAGTTCCCTAAAAGGTTTCTTTCATAGTGGTGTCACTTGGAGTGATGAACACCAGGAGCTAATCCACTCAGGTCACATCAAAATAAAACTGATGGAAGAAAGAATTGAGGCAATATGTGAAGATGTAGAAATAACCTCTATGAGCATTTTTAATGGTGCCCTGTGACTGCCAAGGAGGTAATATATGAAAAGCGGTTTTAATGTAACACAGCAGGTTACAAGTGATCAAAAATAATCACTTGGGATTTTGCCACTGGCTTCCATGGGACAAGGATCAAGGCCTCCGAGAGCTGTTTGGTTGGCATTTAACTTTTAACAGCTGAGACAAATTTATTATTCACATGCATTGCAACACCAATTTTGAAACATGAAGGAACAGCACAGGAGAGGAAGTACTTGGCTTCTGTGGGACACAATGAGAAGTGTTACACAGATAATTGTAGAAATTAGCTAAGTACACTACACTTCCAGCATATGACATGACTGAAACATATAGCTGTTGTAGTATGTCATAATTTTTCACTTCTTAAAAGAAGTGTTGAACCTGATGAGGAACAGCTTGCATTGGGTCCCACTGATTTAATTTGTACATACTGTAATTTACTAGGCTGCAGTAAAAACAGTCATTTTGTGAGGCTATCATAAGCTCATTAGAAGCGTACTGAGAAAGCTTAATGGCTTACAACCCACAGCTTCATGCATCCATTTTACAGAGATCCCTTCCCAACAGAGCCTGCCGCATGGTGTTCTATGCTGCTGGCAGTACAGTAGTTTTCACACACGCCCCAGAAAATTAGAGGTATTTGTGAATAACAAGATTAAAGACAGAGCCAACATTTCAGGAGTACTTGGAGTGCTGCTGGGACAGGGAAAATCTTATGTATTGTTAACCATGGTGAGGCTGGTTAGCTGTTAAGTACTGTATAGTGTAACTAATCAAAAGCTCTAACATCCCAGACAATGGAACAGAAATAATTACTCTCCCAGAGCCACTATTGTTTCATGCTCAGCCTTCTCTGGACTAATAAAGGGTTTAAATTTAAATTGTGTTAAGAAAATGTCAGTATTACAAAGAACTACAGCATTCAGTTTCTCTGAACACAACATCAGGTAAACTACATAATGGATTTAAACATAATGGGCCAATGGAGAGTGAAGTACAAACAAACTCCTTTTCCATCTCCTTCTCCATTTGCTGTCTTTATTAGCCTCTAATGCTTTAGGATACAAAATAATAAGGGCACTTTGCCAAAAAAAAAAAAAAAAAAAAAAAACAAAAGAAAGGAAAAAGGAGAGAGAAAATGCATAGAGTATTCTGCATTCAATTAACTGAGCTTAGAGACAAGTAGATTTTTAGCATCAAGTGGGCTGATGCAATGAGCTAGTTCCTCAGCTGGTAAAAAAAAAAATAATCAGGAAAGCTCTGTTCATATCAGTGGGGCTGCTCCAATTTGACACCACCTAATATTAAGATTCATATTAAGAAGCTTTTGTCTGTCATTCTCTTACTGAAGAGAAGAGCATGCTAGTCCTGTAAGATGCAAAGCATTATGGCTGCTCTCCAGGAAAGCACTTTAAACACATGCATGTTCTCACACTAGTCAGCAGGCCGCCTCTTCCAATGTAAAACAATGTGTTTTGCTGGACTGGACCCACAATTCTTAGTGCTCAGCAGGTTTGAGCATGTGGCTGTGTGAGCTCAGTTATCCCTATCAAGAATAAGTTAATAAACTAGTTATCTCACTTTGTCTTGTTCACCTACTCAAATTAAAAATAAACTTTAAAAAAGCAATAATGTCATTATGTGTATACAACCTTAACATTACAATAAAGAGTATACCTTTTCCCAGAAATATGTTTTCTTTAGTCTTTCATACAATATTCTCTAATTGTGCTGATGTTTCTTAATTGCATAACTGAGGGTTGTATGGCAGGTTCATTTTTCTGAGCAGCTGACTAAAAGTTCAAGGGTATTGGGCTAAAAGCAAGGTTCCTGGGGAGCAAAGGCTGGCCCATGGCAGTGACACAGAGACTTGAACAAGCCTAGTAAACCAGTATTTGCATGCTGGAGGGACTGAAATTAAAATGCACGTAGGCATATCAATGCCTAAGAAGTTGACTGGCTTTTTGAGACACCAGTTTCAAGTTTACTTGAATGCGAGTTTACAGTTTTATCTTCAGTGAAGCTGAGCTGGTAGGTGATCAACACCCACAAAATCTGTTAGCCCTACCTTTATCAGAACTCAGAAGATTTCTCTGCATTTTTGATCTTATTCTACAAAGACTTCCTCCAAAATACAGTGCTTCTGGGAACTGCTAAACTTGAAAATGCTGACTGCTTGCACTACAGTCAGTTTTGTTAGAACCATTACTTTTCAGATGAGATTAATATTATTCGGTTGCAAATGAAAAAAATAGGTTGGTACAGCATTTTTATTGTAGCTCTGAGTGTATGCTACGGTTATAGTAAAAAGATCACATTCAGCATAAAAACTCTATTATTAATTTACTTCCTGTCCACTGCATTCAAAATGTCTTTGTGATATTAAGTTCAACCTATTTGTGATGTGAATTCAAGGACTCATCTAACCTTGGAGGTCAGCGGAAGTAATATATAATTTCCTGGATCAGAGCCTGTTACATACTTGTATGTCATAGTGTGAATGTCTTTTCACCAAAAAAAATGGAACGTGACTGAGCTTTTCTGAGATTTGCATCTTTGTTTTCGTGCCAGCCGCTTCTTTATTAGTTTGACTTGAGAAGTAACTATGAACTACCTTGAACAACAGTTTCCTAAAATTTGCAAGAGTTCAGACTGTATTTGAGGCTTAATGGAGAAGCTTGTTAGGTGAGGGTCTTTGACCTGGAGAATCCCAGAGACAATATGGGAGGAACAAAAGATGTGGTCCTAAAGTCTGAGAGTCTTAAAATTGATTAACATTTCTGTCAGTTGTTCCATTTCACTTCTCTCTAGGGCACTCAGTGAAATAAAAAAATGTGTTTATGTGTGTGTGTGCCTTGTTTTTTTAATAAATAAGAGAAATCCAGTTAAATTCTGTTTAAGAATTTGCATACAGATTTTCACCAGTGCAATAAGGGGCATTTTAACTTCATGTATTTCTTCTTTTTAGAATGCATTTTACCATTCTCTGACCAAAGACAATCCTTGACTGGTCTTTATGCATGTACTTATTGGGCACACCGTGCATGGCATATTCGAACAACTATTTCACACAAAACCATGAATTACAGACACATAAAATTTTTGTGAACTGGACTGTAAAATTTCTGATGCAGTATTGTCTATCTAACTTGACAGCTGGTATCTGATCTGAAAATAGTATATTTTTCCTCAAATGCTAGTCATCCTGTTACTTTGTATTGCATAGATATGAACACATGTATGGATAAGAAATAACCCAGAAAGAAAAAAGTCGTCTTCTAGAATAACGGTAATTTTGTGCCACTTTGGCATGAGCCTACCCTGAGTCCACGATGGCCTGCTGGCAAATGTGTTTGCAGTGTTGTGTGTGCTTAGCAATCCCCTAGATTAGAAACAAACATCCTGGGCACAATCTTCCAACCTTTATTCTTTAAAAAGAAAGTCTTCTGTGAATAGTATTCCTAAATAAAAACTTGAGAATTGAGCCTAAAGTGCGTATGTTGAAGGACAGTGGATAAAGGGTATGTTCTGCAGCACTCCAGAGAGGATGATCTGGAGTAACAAATCTGAGGAGCCAATGGGCTTGAGAGATAATGTCAGAGCTGGGAGCTGAAGTGTGCAGTCACTGCTCTCCCTGCCTTGACAACAGGCCTGATGTGGATTTGAATTGCATCCCCATGCCAGCCCAAGCTTTGCTGCTGCATTTGGGTATACGCATTGGTACAGAGGCTCAATTTTTTTTAGTGGAGCCAGGAGGGCTCCCACATGCCTGCCACAGCATCTGTCAATTACAGCAGATCTAGAAGGGAGACTGCGTGGTAGTTTGTAACATCTACCTGGAGAGATGTTTTCCCAGAGTAGTGTTTTCCTGTAAGAGATCACAGGTACTCCATCTTTTTGAATTACTGTGGTAGAATGGAAAGCTGATGACAGGCTGAATTAACACAGTGCTCACCAACAATTTGTATAGTCTGGGAGGTTGTCAGAGAGATACCACTAGCCCAATGTAGGATGCTGGCTGCAGTTGCTCTGAAGTGACAAGTAATAGGTGATTTTCTTAGATATCTCTCTTACAGTTGGGTGCAGTGAGATAGAGAGCAGCCTCAAAGGGAATTTGATCTGGATCATCATAATTAGTAATGCTGTTGTGCTGTCAGGGTACCCTTCACGTAAATCATGGGCAGCAAACCGGTTATTACATTTTTCAATTTGTTTCCAGCAGTTTTTCTTCATAATTACACAAAAGATGACTCCTGAATGCAAGGGAACAGGCAGCATTATTTCTGGTGTGTTTTGGATTACAAAATGTCTGTTTGAATTATACTGAAGGAATGTATGCATTTGTTGCTGTAAAGAGCTGATTAAATAATGTTCTTGAGGATAAGAAGAGTATGTTCAAGAAAACAGTTGTATGAAAAGCTGCTCCAGTAAAGAGTGGGGGAGGACCAGAAGAATAAAAATAGCTTTCTGGCTCCTAAATAGTATCCTCCATTAGCACTTATACAGTGTGCCCCATGTCTTGTCTTCTTCTCTCCTCTCCGTTTCCTAGAAAAATAACTTGTTTCAGTCCTTTTTTTTTTTAGTTTTAGGATTGAGGGATTAGGGCTGTGCAACCCTGTATGTACTCATTCCCTTGTTTTCTTACCAGCATGCATCCCCGTGAGGCAAATCCCCCCTAACAAACCCTTCTGTGAAGCTTTGTCAGTGACTGCCAGCCTAAGAAAAAAGATGATGATGAAAACCTCCCTTCAAATAATATGTGCAAACAAGCAAACAAAAACACTCAAGGCTGCTTTGAGACTGAACTCTTGGAGCTACTTTATGTAAAATTTCCTCTTCAGTGTGTTCTGAAATGAATGTCCCAATTCTTCAGGGTATGAACCATATTTTCTCTGTGCTATTTGTAAAGTAAGCTGTATAAAATATATCCCATTTTTGTAAAAGTTGGAAAATAATGTGATAACTACCTGTATCTATCTACATCTATCTCTCTGCCTGAAAGCCCAATAAATACAACTGTTATCATACCTACTGCCTTGTTACAAATAAACTCTGACAATGAAAAATATCACTGCCTCCTCTTACAGAGCATTCTGAACCTGTATGCCTTCTAATCTTCAGGTTTCTAGGACAAGGAATTTTCTGATCCTGTGAGAATTCATGAGGTCAAATGTTTTCCCAAGCTCATTAGGATAAAAGAAAGGAGAATACCCAATATTTCTAGGGAATGAAAACAATAGAAACCCCACACTTCTGAGTCATATCAGTGAAAGTGTTTTCCTGTGTACTTAAAAAAATAATTTGGATTTTTATATTCTTTTCTTTCTCCTTTGAGTTGTCTAAAGTGTGAATTAAAGCTTGCTTTTTAACAACAACAAAAAATCTTTATAAATAATTCATATGGGATATTTTGACAATTTCAAACTTTTCCTGCTCTTTTTACCAGGCATAAAATTGGCTACTGACAAGTCTTTTTTAGGAGATACTGCTCTTAAGAAATAAACACTTCTCATGTTGTAAAAAATGCTGGAGGATTCCTTCTCTGTCACACAGGTTGTCCTAGGCTTATCAGGCCTCCCATTCTCCCCGAGAAGTGTATCTGTTGCATCTCTCTGGCGCCTTCAATGGAGCAATCTCAGAGGAAGGTCACCCACTTAGTGGATGAGTGAAAGGCTGTGCATGTGTCTACCTAGACTTTAGTAAAGCCTTTGACACCATTTCCCACAGCATTCTCCTGGAGAAACTGGCTGCTCATGGCTTGAATGGGAGTATGCTTCACTGGGTAAAAAACTGGCTGGATGGCCAAGCCCAAAGAGTTGTGGTGAATGGAGTTAAATCCAGCTGGCGGCCAGTCACAAGTGGTGTTCCCCAGGGCTCAGTATTGGGGCCAGCTCTGTTTAATATCTTTATCAATGATCTGGACAAGTGGATCAAGTGCACCCTCAGTAAGTTTGCAGACAACAACAAGAAAGGCTCCACAGAGGGATCTGGACAGGCTGGATCCATGGGCCAAGGCCAATTGTATGATGTTCAACAAGGCCAAGTGCTGGGTCCTGCACTTTGGTTACAACAACCCCATGCAGCGCTACAGCCTTGGGGAAGAGTGGCTGGAAAGCTGCCTGGAGGAAAAGGACCTGGGGGTGTTGGTCAACAGCCTGCCAAATATGAGCCAGCAGTGTGCCCAGGTGGCCAAGAAGACCAACGGCATCCTGGCCTGTATCAGAAATAGTGTGGCCAGCAGGAGCAGGGAGGTGGTTGTTCCCCTGTATTTGGCACTGGTGAGGCCGCACCTCGAGTCCTGTGTTCAGTTTTGGGCCCCTCACTATGAGAAAGACATTGAGGTGCTGGAGCGTGTCCAGAGAAGGGCAACCAAGTTGGTGAGGGGCCTGGAGCACAGGTCTAATGAGGAGCTGCTGAAGGAGCTGGGGCTGTTTAGTCTGGAGAAAAGGAGGCTGAGGGGAGACCTTATCGCTCTCTACAACTGCCTGAAAGGAGGTTGTAGCCAGGTGGGTGTCGGTCTCTTTTCCCAGGTAACAAGTGATAGGACAAGAGGAAATGGCCTCAAGTTTCTCCAGGGGAGGTTTAGATTGGATATTGGGAAAAACTTCTTCACCAAAAGGGTTGTCAGGCTTTGGAACAGGCTTCCCAGGGAAGTGGTTGAGTCACCATTCCTGGAGGTATTTAAAGTAGGTGTAGATGTGGCACTTAGGGACATGGTTTAGTGGTGGAGTTGGCAGTGTTAAGGTTGGACTTCATGATCTTAAAGGTCTTTTCCAACCTAAGCAATTCTATGATTCTATGGTTCTATGAAGTTTGTTCTTTTGTTTGGTTCTTTCATCTGGTGGCAGAATTAGGTCAAACAGTTCCAATGATAGCTTATAGGCTCCCATCTGCTAATGCCCTCAAACATGTTTTTTTAAACTCCATGTTTTGTCAGACACAGAGTGGCTCAGGAAAGATACTTTAACTCTTGAGCACTCCCCTTGGTTGTTTATCTGCTCAAAACAGCAAGGAGCTGGGTCTGCAGGCAACTGCCCAGGAAGGACCAGGGACCTGACCCATTGAGGTGCTTCAAATCCTTGTTCAGAGACTGCGCAAAGAGAAATGGACTTGAGACCCTATTTCTAGGCAAGCTCTCGGAACGCAATCTTCTTCCTCTGGACTGTAAGAAAAGCAGTGTTAACAAACATTTCAAAAATGTCTATATTTCCCTTTCTGAATTTTCAGAGATGTGTTTCAGGCCTAATTCTCATTCCCAGACTTTGCAAAGGGATCCACTCTGGGTAAAATCTGAGTCAACTGCCAAAAATCTAGGCAAGGTGCTGATCTGGTAGAATGTATTTACTCTGCTATCTGTGTACTCATTTGTTTGCAGTGTCCTCTTACCAAGCATGCTGTCTCCATGAGACAATTAGTTGAACATAACATTGATAATTAAATTGCTCACTGAATCTGTCATGGATCTTATTTTTATTTTTTTTTTACATTTTGCATGGAAATCCTATTTTTAACAAAAGTAAATGCAGAGAAATACAGCAAAATATCCAGCAGTTTCTTTTAGCGTAAAAAAGGCATGTACACTATCATTACTGGCTTTTGAGATATTTCCAACTAAATTAAAGTAATGAATAGTTGTTTAGTACACTTGTTTTGATTAATTCTCTGACTTTTGAGATTTCACACAGAAGTAGACTTTATAATACTGTTAACAGCAAATATTGATGGCACCCTTGTCCATTAATGCAGTAAGTAGACCTTCAGGTTTGTTGTGTACTTAGTGACTTCTAGGAAAGTCATTACAAAGTCATAAGGTTTTTAAATATGTGCTACATAGCTATATGAATTGGAGCATAGTTCTTGAGGTCTATGACATATTTTTTGTATCTTGAAAAATTGTGTTGCTGTAACAAGTTGTTCTTTATTCATTCATCTATATTATAGCAGTACGTAGAAGTGTCTCCCAAATTATGGGTACCACCTTAACAGGCAGTCTGCACCTACCCAATAAAATACAGTCCTTGCCACACAGTTTGCAATTTCTATAAACCACGTACAAGAGAAAGGAAAATTACAGTAAAATATGGCATTTTCATTTTTTTGTCAAGGAACTGAGGCATAGGAGAGTATTTGAATTCAGGCTAAAAACAGTAAGTACTTGAATAATTCTTGAGATTTTAAAGTTGCCTCTATAGAGAAATAGGCCTGCATAAAACAAGATTGTACTGGACTTGGAATTCCAAGAGTTATAAACATTTCTCAGTTAATGCAGCATTAAAATGTAGTATTACTTATGACTGAATCTGTTTATGCAGCCCTTATCCTGGCACTGAGCAACTTTCCAGAAATTGACTTTGCAAATGTAATGTTCTTTTAATAAGCTTCTCATATGTAATCTAATACTGAAATAAAATAAAATAAAAAAAAAAATTTAATGCTGGCAATAGAGTTTTTATAATTGGTTAACTTCTCCTTCATTTACTTAACAAGGCATTTACTTGTTTATATTAAAAAGCTGCATCATGGCAGAAGACATCATATGCAATCTGAACCCCAAGGAAAATGAAGATATTTCCCCCCCTTGGCCTCACAGAGACCAGGATTCCCACAACAGAGTTTTAGATTCAAGAAAGACATAAAAGTATCAAAATCAGATATATGTCTGAGTGAAAAATCTCATCTCTGCTAAATAAAAGAGAAAAAAAATTAAAAAAAGAGAAGGGAGCAGAGCAGCCTTATGTTTTAAAAAAACTGATTCTCTAGAAGTTCCATAAAATAAGAACCTTTGATACTTAATGTGGCTGAATTTTAATTGTAAAGCTCATCTTTATTCTTAACTTTCAACTCGTACATAAAATGGATCAATACATAAAAATTATTTTTAAATGGCGTGATAATTAATTTTAGTAGACATTACTTAAACATTAATTGCTCCACATTCTCTGCGTAATGGTACTAGTCCTATATGTTGCCTCATAACTGCAGTTCCAGGCAGATAAATAACACTAGTTTTTTATGTCCATTTCTAATTTTTAGATGGCACTTTCTATGACAGAGCACACCCATACTATATGTAGCCAATAGAGGGAAACAACACAAGCCATTACTTATTTAAGAAACTCAGTTACCTTATCAAAATATTTTGAGCTCTCTTTTTCTGCTAATATCATATTATGATGCATACTCTTATGGATCAGGGAAGACAAATATGTATAGCTACTGGCTTCTCCACCCCAGTGAACAGCTGGAATCCTGCAAGTGAGGCCAACAGCATGCCAAAGACATTTTGCAGGAATAATAACAGCACAAAATAATATGTAACAATATCTAAACAGAAGAAAGCTGTAATGGATGTAAGACCTGAAGATTCAAGCTCTCCTCAGAGATATTACTGAGCTCAGAAGAGCTGTATTCCAGTGATTGGGATACTAGAGAAGAAGACAAGCCATGTGAGATCAAACCTATCTTCTCCTATAATATGCAATCAGGTTTTCAAACTCATTTAGAGATACAAATAGGTAGAAATTTTGCTTAAAGCTTTTCTAGCTGTGCATACCCCCACCTGAACTGTGGGATCTTATTTTGTCCTTCTTGAAAAACAGTTCTGTTTTTGTCAGACTGTGGGTTTTACCAACTTCAGTACCCCTTTTCCAGGATCTGAGAACTTTCTTGATGTAAATGGAACAATTGATAATCTTTAGAATAATTCTGCAAAGTAGAATTTTTCAGAAACTGTTCATTTGCCAATAAACTGTGCTTTGTATAGGACTTTTTGAACACAGTTTTGCAAAAAAAAAGACAACACTGAGTGGTTTTTATCTCGGTACTGAGTGGCTTAGAAAAGATGAAAACAACTATAAGCGACTTGGGGAGGGAGCAAAAGGCCCTCCTTGAACCCATGGAGATGATTTGGATAACTGGGAAAGCTGAGGGATTAGAATTGAGTAAAGTAAAATAAAAGTAAGAGCACTTAAAATGAAGACCCTCTTTCTTGCTGTTCACTTTTGAATATCCTGGTTTATATCTTCTAGTGCCTTAGGTTAGCAAACTAGATTGTAAAGGTATAATGTGGAGATACAGTGCCTTGGGAAGAGGACAGAAACATTTTGCATGTAATCTTGAAAGCTGTGGAACTTCATTATGGGAACTGCAATATTTGTACTAGATGACCTTTAAATGTCCCTTCCAACCCAAACCATTCTATGATTCTATGATATTTGTGTGATGAAGCCCTAGTGTCTGATAAACCACTTTCCTCTTCCTCACCTGAGTGGGATAGTGTCTTACAAATTCCAAGTTATGCTTTTCCACAATAACTTTTCACCTCCCACAGGTTATTTTATCTTATTGTGAAAGAAAAATGTTTCTAAGTATCACTTTTCTTTGAAAGGGGAGCTTATCTCCAATATTTAGATTGGCAAAAGCATTTAAAGAATCATGTATTTCTTGTCAAGCTCAATTTTCATTTCTTTTAAGTGTATTCTTCTTGTTCCCCTGTTCTTCCACATATTCTAATGCATAAATAACATTCGATTGTAATTCTTTTTATCTGACTCTTCTGTTTACCTCCTGCTGCATGTGGAAATCTTAGAAAAAGTGTATGGAGTGGAATATGGTTTTATCTCTATACCATATTTAGTAGGATAAACAGTGGGAGTTGGGAAGAGATCAGCAACAAATAGAAGCTTTAAACGAGAGGGAGAGTGAAACGTCACTTAAATGGAGCTTTTACTCTCCAGTGCTTTAATGAAGAGGCCCTTTAGGTGCATTACTTTAATTTATCAGGAGCAAATGGCCTTAAAGCTGAAGTCAGATAGTTCCACCTTCAAGCAAATAACATAAAAGTGTTCACAAAATCATTAGCAGTTTTGAAGACAGCTGATTCTTCTCCAGGTCAAATAATTTAGGATGATTGTGGGCAAAGTCTAAAGCACAATTTAAGAGACAGCTTACACTGCTTACATTCCGAAGTGTGAATGACAAAGGAAAAGGCTGTGAGAAGAGAAAGATGCCATGACTGTGATAAGGAATCATGGTTTCTTATCCATCATGCTTGGGTAAGGAGATATGACTGCGAGGCAAAATGTTTGCATAGAGTATTGCTTTGCAAGGTTTGCTGCTAATAGCAGCTGCTGTGATGAAGATCCCCTTTTTAGCCTTTCTCCATTATATTGCCATGCTTTGCTCCTTCGGCAGTGTTGATATTTTAACTTCTCTGTGCCTACAGAGTGTCTAAGACTTTAAGTTATGAAAAATTCTGCACACAAATGTATACCAAAGAGTGTCCTCAGTAACAGTGCTTATCCAGACTGCAGACAGCCAACACCGCCCCCCCCACCACCACCACTCTGCCCCCCACCTCAACTAAGCAAAAAAAAATAACCAAACAACCTAGTATGGTTGATCTGACCTCCTATCTAAAGAAAGATCAAGACCTTTAAAATGACAGTTTAAGTCTGAGGTGAGCTGAATTTCTTCCTGGATGTATCCATCTCACTCCATTTTCTCTAGTGGCAGCCTAAAGGTAGGAAAATACTGATGTGAGTGCTTCAGTGTGTACAATTCAGCTGGATGAATACAGACTTTTGAGTGTCTCAGAGGCATAAGAAATGTTCAGCATCATTTCGGTAATGTTTTATCTTCCAGAAATAGCCAGGGACCAGCAATAGTCACAGCAGTTTCCATCCCTGCAATTCAGAGGTTGCATGGCCAACTGGTTGCTACTACAGTGTTTCTGTAGTCTGTGCTGTGTTGTGTATGACTATCAGAAATTCACATGCCCATTTTTTTCTTCTCTTTCTACACATCTGTCTTTCTTTTCATCTGCTTTTCCTTTTGTCCTTTTCCTCGGTGTACCCGCTCTGAAGCTTGCTATAGAAAGTGGGCAGAGATGATTGCCCAGTCAGCTGTGGATCCCAGTTAGGAAGTACAGAAGTGCTCACTTTTCCCCATAGAAGCATCAAGGATGAGAATACAAGATGTCATAGAAATCCCAGATTGCTGAAATAGAGCAAAGGGTATATGATCACTGGAAATTACTCCCTAGATGCCCTTGGCATACTTATGTCCATGGTCTACCAGCACAGAGCACAAGTAATTTCTAAATGTATGTATAGCAGCAACAGGAAAAACAGCCACTGAAATAAATTCAAACATGACTCATGCAGTGCTACTAAAAGGCTGATTGCTCTGTCCTGTATGATAGCCATTTGTTCTTTCTTTGTTGTTTTACATCATTTGAAATAAAAGTAATTTAGACTTTGCAATATGTATGCTCTCCTAGGTAACCTGTGATATTGAAAAACACATCAAATCATACCAAAGCTATCATGCTACATTATAGAGTTTTAAGACATATATCATTTGCAAAACCAGTAGTGGAAAATCTAAAAACCTTCCTATAAAAATGCACAGCAAGCAGTTTTAATAATTTGGGGTCTTTTAAAAGAACAGTTCAGCTAGACCTGTTTGAATTTAGGACTTGGATTTTAATGTTACAAAAGTTAATGTTACAAAAGTTAAGCATATTGCTTAACTGAAAGATCTGATCAAGCATTCAGGGTTTTTAGGATCACAAAAGGGAACAGACTGCATTTAGTCCTAAAGCAGAGGACTTTCTGTGGGCTGTATCATTAAACGCATTTCCTTTTCTCTGGTAGAAAGGCAAAGGGGAAAAAAAAAATCCAGAAATTTTAACAAGTAAAGACAAGGTGTCTGGAAAAAATGCTGGCAACAGTGGTATGCATGATTTTATAGAAGTTACTGGATGGAAAGCACGGAAATTTTCTATAAGTTGGAAGAAGAAATTTGAGCTAGGTTCTCTGAAAATTAAATACCATGGCCATGTAAATCTAAAGTAGAATGAGAGGCAGACTAAGCTGCAATAGTTTCCTTGAGTTCTTTCTTACTGTTGCATGGCTTAATATCTTCCAGAATGTTATTCAGGATATATCCACATGAGAGCAAGGGAAATAATAGTCAATGGGAAAAGTGGCAAGATAAAATGCATAAGACAGAAAATTACTCTAAAATGTTCCTCAGAAAATGATTTTTAATATCAAAAGATGTTTTCAATCTATATTTTAATTCAGTTTTCTTCTATATCTCGGGCGATTGGGATGAGGGTTTTAAGGCTTGCACATCTGTTTTAAAAATCATCCAAATATTGTTTGGAGGAAAATTCTCTCAGGTGCAGAGGGTCATCACAAGGTCTTTCTATCATTCATGCCAACATCCACCCTTCATGTGTTTTAAGTGGTGCAGAAAAAGACAGGTGGGAAGAAGAATTTCATCTCGGAAAACGATACCAAAGCATCTGCTCAGGCTTTGAAACACATTACAACATATTGGATCTTTGTTTCTGAATGTACTTGGCCTGCATATTGTTCCAAAGTAATTATTGCTGTTGTAGTAGGTGACATCAATGATGCTTTGCTGAATAATGCTGTGCTCAACATCAGCTGAGAACCTCACCTATAACGTTTTAGAATTCCTGCCTGTATTTAGTTATGATTTTTTTCTACAGTGTTCCTAATGAGATCGCACACAATGGCAACAATTAATTAATCTTGAAATTAAGGGTCAAGCAGTGGTTCCATATATCAGTGTTTTGTGGGACAAGAGACATCAGGTATAATTAAAAGAAGGGACAGCGGACAGGTGGGAACTTTAATTATTGATGAAATTCTCTCTAAAAAGAAATTCCATTATAAGCCCTTTAGCAACACTATCTTACTCGATTACTGTGACTCAGGTTTTTGTCACATACCCACCCATAAGCAGATGTGTCCTGCATTTAGATAGAGGAAGGTGTTGGCACACAGCCAGCAGATTAAAATGCCTCAAGGTGTATCAGTTGTCAGCGTGGGACCATATCCAGGGGATCACTTACTGCTCTGGACAAAGCAGCCTCTCTCTTTCATGGTGTTATGTAGGTGGGAGATATTCTGCAAAATGGTATCAGCATTTCTGATGGGCTATCACAGGCAAGGACGTAGTCTCGCAGGGTATCAGCAGCTCAGAGCAGAATGCAGACTTTCAAATTTGTATCATCATATTGGTGTGGATGCACTTCTTTTCCAGTGGTTTGTGTTATTTTTTTCAGGCACCTGCATTTTCTCTGTTTGAAGAAGGGAACTGCTTCTTGAGACTCAGTGCTCCCAATCCCCGCCCGGGCCCCTTTCAAGGGAAGTTGGGAGTGATAATCCCATATTCTATAATGTAATTCCATTTGAAAGCAGCATGTGCTTAGACACCCAGCAAAAGGAATTGTTTCAGCTCTTCTCCAAAACTGACAATCAGCACCAAAAACTGAGGGGTGGGGGGAGAGGGTTAGCCCATTCCCCAGCAGGCAGGTCATTCTTGGTAAATCTCTTGCAGCTTCTTTTGTAGGCTATCAATCCAATTTAGTATCTTAGAGCTTACAGAATGTCTCTGGATTTTCAATTAAGTGCACAAACTAAACTTGCAAAGCTGTAATTTCTGTTTCTGTATTTAAATTTCCTTCTGTTTATTCACATTGGTGCAATTCATGTGTCGTCTGGAAAACCAGCAAAGGGCCCCCTCGCCATTTAAAATCTCCAAGGACATCCCTTACAAGAGGCTGTCTATAGAATGATCGGCAGTATGTGCTGAATGAGATGTCAGAAAGCAGAGATAGACCCTTAAAGGCCGTAATTAATGTTCATTGCAATTAGTGGAAATTTTATGTATACACCAAACAAAAGATATGAGAATCTCCAACATAATCCAATGCATAAGAAATTAGACTTTAAAAACTAGGCAAGTCTCAAGCATATGGCTTTCCAGATGAATGATTTCTTTTTCTTTTTTTTTTTTTTCTTTCATCTTTTCCTTCTTTCCTACAAATTGCAAAATTGGTGGATGGGTGATAGCTAGCATTTGCACCTAGCATTTGATACAAATAAGAATTGAGAATGTAGTTAAGCTGGGAAAGAAAGACTGATCTGAGATCTGAAAAGTGACCAAAAAACCCAATAAACACAAAGTAATGATAAATGGAATGCACTGAGTTGGAGAAAGTCTAGCGAGGTGCAAGCAGGATTGATGGTTGGTGGAAGTTATTTATAATTTTTGTTAAGTCATTAATAGTCAGGTCTATTAGTGAAATTCAAGGACTGGAAGAAGTTTAAACACCTCTGATGCCAAGGAGAAATAGATGAAAAGGATTGTGTTCTGTAACTGTATAAACAAAAAAAGAAAAATTACATTTGGCATAATGTATAATAATATTTGGCAGACATAAGGCAAGGATGTTCATTTGATGAAGGAGACAAACTTGGGAAGTAATAATGGTGCAAGAAACACATGGGATTAACTGTGGACAGCAAAGTATTCATCAATTTGCAATGTGTAACAGCTGCCAGAAAAAGGGCAGTGCAATTTTAGGCTGCATGCACAAAGGCATCCTATGGTGGAGGAGGCCAGTAACAGTATCTCTACAGCTCCTATGTCATCCCAGTTAGACTATTGCATAGTGAACTTTTTTTGGCTGCACATTATCAAAAAAAGTTACTGCAAATCTGGAAAGAGTTTTAAAGAACAGCAACAGAAATGGTGAGTTGGCTGGAGGGATGGATACCCTTGGGAAGAAAAGCTTATTTAAAGAGATGCCACCATCCTGAAAACTGCTTAGTTTCAAATAAAGAATTAAAGTAGCTTAAAGTACTTACTCTTTCCCTGACTCCCCCTGCCAATCAGATTCTTTTTTCTTTTAATTTCTTTCAGTTATGTTTTTTGTAGAATTTATATGTAGTATGAATAAGAATAAAAGCAAAAGGACTTTCAGGGAAAAGCACGTTTCTATTAAACTAATGGTGTCTCTTAGTACATATAGTCTAGCTAAACTGAAAATAAAATTTAAGATGGAACTACAAATATTTGAACCTTAACAACAAGACTTTATACCAAATTATTTAATTGTAAGGAAGCATAATTAAGAGTATTTTTCAAATTACATTTGCATATCAGGACCCCATTCGCACAGCACATTTTGACATGAAAAAATAAGTGGTCCACTCAGAATCTGATAAAATTAAACTGAAGAAATTTTACTAAATGTACTGTTAGGATCAGTTCTGTGGTGTCAACGAAGTTATTAGGTCTTAAAACATCTCTGAGTTTGTCTGTGATTATGTAATCTTGACTGCTGTGTATCATCTGTCAACTTTTACAGTGGATCTTCTCTGAGACCAGACTTCTTTCTCATCTTCTCTCTCACCCACACATACATACTGTATACCCATTTAATATATACAACAAAGAAAAGTCTTCCAAGAAACATAGGCAATGTAAACACATGTTATCCATTAACTGTAATGAGACATATACATTTAAATTCTTATTTGGTTTGGGATAGATAGATTTCTATTAATTTATTTTTTTCACCAAGCACGGTTTAAAATTTAAAAACCTCTAGTTTATCGAAAGTATAAACACCAAAGGAATAAACTCTCAGTAGCACTTAGTGGTGTTCTATTAACAAACTGAATGTTTGGCTTTTTTAGTACTTTTGCTGTATTTTAATTTATTTTCAAAAAAGATAACCAAAATTGAACAATGACAGATAACTGTGGCTTACAGTTGTCTACAACACTTAAGAAAAACTTCAGGACATGTTAAGAGTTCTCTAAACTGGAAATTTATTCATTTTCATGGAGGAATTACAGTATGTACATTTGCCTTGATACATTATGGGATGAGCGGAGTCAGGTCCACATGGTGAAGGAGCTGTGCTCCTTGACACAACTGTTCTGGGGAGCAGCATGACTGAAAGTGATGCCATCAGTCACCAGTGTCTTGGTATTGTGGCACTAGTCTCCCATGTCAGTCCTCAAATCCACATTAACACCTCAAGGCAGTGCATAATCATTCATGCTCTTTCTGAATTTTCCTGCCTGATTGCTCACCTGTTTAACCATGACATTTCAGGAGTCCCTCCTTCCTTTCTCTGGGTTTTGTTCTCTGCTGAAAGTCTCAGTGCTGAGCAAATGTAAAAGGCACCTGGCCAAACCGGATAGTAGGAAAAGCTACAGTTCTACCATTTTTTTCAGTTATGTAAATAAATTTGGGGTAAATTCGGTGAAGAACAATAATTTGTTGTAGTCAATAATCAGATTTTAAAAGTGTTTGTTTCTCAGATTATGTCTATGATTTTTTTTAAGATGGTTGGTGACTGTTGCTAAGCTTAAGGAGAAAAAGATAGGGAAAAATAGAAAGGGATATTTAAATATTTCCTTTGCAAACAATTCTAAAAATTCTGATTAAAATTACATTGCTCCCTAAAGAGTTACTGTTTCAGATTTAGAAAGTCAGCCTTCAAAACTATAAAGAAGGGGGTTTATTTCTGCTTCAGAAGTAAATCTCAATGCTTTTTCTGCTAATCAATGTCTTCCGATACCTCTGTAGCATAGGAAGTAACATTGTGGAAACATTATTTGTTCTCTGTCTTCATATATACACTACAAATATACTGCATAAAATAACATATACATACAATTATTTGTGTGTATATATATGTATACATATATACAAAAAACATGCACACATCTTACATTTTTTTCTGCTATCTCGTGTGTATGGTAGACTTTTGGTAAAGTATTCTTTAATGTGCATTCGTCACTTCTTTGATGTTATTAAATGTTACAACATTATTTAAATCTTTAACGTGATTTTTCTAGCTAACTACTAGTCTTATGAAGTATTTCCTGTGAGCTGCATGTTTTGCAACAGCTCAGGTAAAAGGAGTTGGCAGCATGGTGTCAAGAATAAACTTTAAAAGGGCTCTCTAAAAGTAATGCTTGGAAGGTATTCATTTGACCTTCAGTGACAGAGCTTATGCCTTGCAAATTGATTAATACAGATACAATATCAAATCATTTTTCATACAATTTTTTAATGTTTGTTAAATGCTGGAGCAGTATGTAAACAGAGTATTTGGCATTTTTATTAGGCTGCGGAACTCAGTCATTTCCTTTGCAACAACATCTCATAAACTATTTTGACAGTCTAATAAACTATAAAAAGCTGTGGTAAAAACTGGCTCTGAATGTTATAACCGTACAAAATGGAAAGAGCAAGAGAAAACATCTATCACTGAGATTATTATCACTGTTGCCATGGCAACCTGGTTGCAATGGCAATATCTCCATGGTTCTGCTGTTTGTTATCATCTTTCTTGATTTTACATCATTGAAATTGTAGTAATTACACTCTGCCTGATGAAAAATGCATGCTGTCATGGCAACTAAGTCAAATATTCTTAATCATTTCACCTCTTCAATCTAAAATGTAATTGTTTGTCAGTAAAATAGGTTATACAGAAGGCTTCTATAGACTTATGATTGCCTTAAGTGTTTTGCAAAAATTGTGCTTTTAGGCTCAAGACCCTAAGCTAAACTAATAGTCTACAATGGTAAACAATGACTCATTAGAGAAAGTAATCAGTTCTTATTAATTGTAGAGTAACTGTTCTAATGTGATAGAATAATGAAATATAAAACATATTACTTGAAATCAAATGTACCAGAGAACACTGACAATATTGCTAGAATCTTGAGGTAAATTGTATGTGATTCAGATTCTGTATTCATTTCATTCGAGCCCGCTTGCCACTTACATCTCAAGAGTATCCACCTAAAACTTAACATACTTTTTTTGTTATATTCATTGATTACTCCCTCGCATCCACATATACTTTTTTGGTAAATTCAAGGCTGAAGATTTAAAACACTGACGACAATCTAAGGGAAACAGTAATAAATACATCAAAATTTTGAACATTACATTAAAATTCAAATCTCTTGCTTTTCCCTCTGGTAACGTACTGTGCATCTTTTCGAACTGACTGTAAACCAAATTTTCAAAGAGATCTCTGTCCAGCCTGATAATTGGGCCAGCCATGTTAGTTCTGCAATACACTGGGAACATTATTTTATGAGGTACCAATTGCAGGTACAAATGATCAAATTCATAAATCTCATTTCCCAGATCACGTACTTTGTCTCCCAGAAAACCACTTGCTATTCGGACTATCATTTAAGCTGCAGTTAACTGTTACTTCAGTAAGCTATCTTGATTAATTGCAGGGTCAGAGTTGCTGCAGAGTTTTTTTTTTAATTGGACCTGTTTGCATATTCTTAAGTATGTCTGATAAACTTGTTCTCATTGCTTTGCAATGAAGTGAACTCTACTGATACTTACTTATCACCTGGGTTTGTGTATGCACTCCACTTTCTGTTTTTTCAAGTCTTTTACTACTGTTCATGCATGAGCAGATGGTTCTAGTTATGTTGAGGCACAGCGTCAAAGTTTCTGCTTCAAGCACGATTACTTGTCCTATTGATATTTTGTATACATTGAGATTTTTTGCCATCTGGGGAACATGGAAGAACATTTCCTCAACACTCCAAATCAATTAGGGATTTGGGGGTTTTTTGTGCGGGGAATAATAGTGTGCACCCAGGTGCCCAGCCCTGAATTATTTCTACTTCAGTAAGTTCTTAATTTAAATACTTCACAAATATTAATGAATTCTTCAGAACACTTCTGTGAGAAGGAAGTGTTGCTAATAGGTAACTGAGACACAGGAAAATATGGAGCCTTATTCATGGCCACACAAGAGGTTATGAGATACCCTGCAATCAAACCCAGATTTTCATTGCGGTCTTACCTAAAAGATCATTCTTGTTTGAAGGCCAAATCATGAAATATTCACCCAAAGAATGTTCTCACTGGAATGACTGGGACCTTCCCTCTTATGTGAATCCTCTTGCAACTCCATGGTGACTCTACTACGTGTGGAATTAAGGTTTAGGGAAACTGCGCTAAAATGACATGCCCACTGGGAATGTGCTGAGCCACTGGCAATTATTCCCCAGTAGGGAGCATGATTTCTCCCACAAAATTACTCAAGTTGAGCCACAACTCAAGCTGGGTAGAAAATTTGTCCTTTTGTGAGAAACATCCTGCTACTTTTAATTTAGCTGCTCCTTTCTCCAAAAGAAATTAAAAGCTACATATGTCCAATTTCCCCAAGAGGGAATCATGCTGTCAAGCCCCATTATGGTAGGGAAAAGAAACCAAATAAAAAAAAAACAATGGAAAACTAGCCACAAAAAAAAAAAAAAAAAAAAAAAAGAGAGAGAGAAATTTACATACTGTACAAGTAACTGTAGCAATTTGAAATTGTCCGCCAAATGCAAATATCAGGCTTTAAAGCAGAAAAGCCACAGGCTACTCAGTGGGTGAAAAAGTAAAAATGGGTCAGATCCCAAAGTGCTAAATGGCTCAGCATTCACCCTGTACCAAACTTCTGCCTCTGTTGAACTTACTGTCTTATGAGTAATTGGGACAAAGTGAAAGGGGAAAATGCATAATGATCTTCAAGTGAAATATCTTTTTTCTGGTGACTGTTCTCAGGTTTCCATCCCAGACTTGGATACGGTTCTGTCATTCTTCCTGTATTAATTTCTACATCAGCTTTCTCAGTGGAACCTCTTCATGTTTATTGCCAACAGTAAGGTCCATTAAGTTACGGATGTTGCTCTTTTATTTCCAGGAACCCTAGAGCCTTCCCATTTCTTAATGTCATCTGGGGTTTTCAAAAGCTTCCAGACAGGCATCTTTCTGTTGACTTTAATGGGCTTTGCATCAGGCCATAAAACCCTGCCTTTGTTCTAAATTTTCTTTAACTAGATGTTCATTCAGGGTGCTAATGCCTGCACCTTAGATGCTAACAACTCTGCATGGTGTCCTTTGGTCCCTTTCCACTGCTTATCTCAATAGCTGTGCCTTCAGATGGAGCCTCCCGTGAGATTACCACTGTCTGTATCTGCCACATCTTTCATCAGTGACACCCAGTGTGTAGCTTCCCCACCTGTGCCACCGCCTGGCTGTGGTCTCCTGCTCCACACAATGGCTGTTGGTGGTCTGCAAATCCAGGAACTCATTCCTCTCTCCTGCTGGTACACTTGTCTGTGACTTGAGATCAGTTTTGGCCTCACAGACTGGAAACCTCAGCATAAGGAATGCAAATGTACAATTTAATTTATGAATTAACAATAGCCTGAGAAACAAAATTGCTGGTGAGGGCGGCATTTCTTAAGCCATTGCTCTGCTTTGAGCCACTGATGGAGTGGGAAGCCTAACTTCCATTGCTAAATAATACAGCAAATTCCAGGTGAACATGCAATCACAGCTAGCAGAAATTTAGCCAGAAGGAATAAAATTAATTAATTGATTAATTAATACTTCATATCTGCCTTCTCTTGCCTCCTCTACTATTAAGTATAATTCATCCTAAACAACTTGTCATGACTGTTTACACAAAAAAAGATGCAGTCTCTGTGCAGAAGAACTTAACAGTCACATTTTAAGCTTGACCTGGGCCAGATGTAAGGCCAAGATAGAAGGGTTAGTAGTAGTCCTGTCTCTGTGCCATAAGCCCTATATTACTAACAGATAATGGATTTTTGTTTGCTGACAAAGGAGAGGATTGTACCATGACAACAAAAACGTCAGGTTTTCCCATCATGTGCGACAAAACAGTATTTGTGAAATTTCGGGTGGTTAAGAATTTCCTTATGGTTTTTGAGATTGGAAAATATCTGTGAAGTTTAATGTGCATAATACAAACAAAAATTTAATATTGATAGTATAGACAAGTTACAGAGCTCCACATAAAGTCATTTGGTAGGTGACTTTGCTAGCTATCTATTAGGAGTACTCTTATAAGTACTCAGGTATACTTCTGTGCTCTAAATAGCATCTTCTTTGTATATGTGTTAAGCAATAAAATTTGTCACTTGCATTCCTGAAGACAGGAGGAAAAGAGGTAAGATTTTCTTCTGCAATAAAAATTACTGTTATAAAGCAGATGTACCCTGGCTCCTCATTTTACATGCCACCTTTTAGTGAATGTATGTAACATCTGGGGAAAAAAATTAAAAAATAAATAAATTGGAAGATACTTTCATAATATGAAGAGGTTTTATCAGAATATGCTTTGTGATTTCATGAGGTATTTTTGATCAACAGAGCAATGTAACTGCTCAACCTAAGTAAATATGTGCTGAATGAGGGCATAGAGCATGAAACAAAAGTAGAAAAGAAGAAACCGAATATGTCTCTGTATTTGTGGTATTTATGGAACCAGACAGATTCAGTAAGGCAATCTCCTGCGATGTATTGATAGATGAATTTTTGCTGCCCCTACTTTTCTCCTGCAATTTCACTAAATAGCATTTCTGCTGTTTCTTTCATTCTTACTTATTCTTTGCTGTTTTATTTGTATTTATACTCAGAAGCTATAAAACAAATACAGAAGTGACTAGATTCTTTGCCACAGAATGTCTTTGTGGTTACTATGTAATTGCACAGGCCTCTGACAATAATTGTCCATTAAGACTAAATATTATGCTACAAAAAAACTCATTTTGGAACTAGAAAATGTCCAGATTATAGACAGTCTGTTTAAGAAGAGATGTCAAAAAAACCCCAAATTTTTGTGATCCTAAAAAGCAATATTAAATATTTCCCAAAATCCTTAAGGCAGAAATACTATTAATGTGTAGAAGTATGGGAAAGACCTTACATGTCACCTTTGTCTCAGTAGGTCTTTCATTTCATAATGAGACCTGAGGTCTGAATTTCTATTCCTTCTTTAAAAACTTTCCCATAGCAGCCTTAAGGCTGGGTCTAATAATTCTTTTAATAAAAGTGCACTCTGTAATGTCAATCCAGAACATAAACTTAGTGAAAGGTGCCTGGAGACATCCATCAATTCTTACTTCAGACAATGTAATGTTACCTTATTTAAAGATCTTCAAAATCAGCCCAGTGGGTTGGGATAACAACCAATGTTTCACTGAAGTGGTGACAAATTTGCGGTATTGGGACTGTGTTGGAAGAGATGATCCAGCTGATCATGTGGCTTTTGCAGTGAAAGGTGTCAGTAGACTCTGCTGAGTGACTATGTATGGCAACTCACAGGTAGAAGTTACACTCTCGATCATTTATCAGGAGCCCTGGTTGGCAGGAGAGGTCCCAGGCGACCGGAGGCTTGCCAATGTGATGCCCATTTACAAGAAGGTTTGGAGGAAGGATCTGGGGAACTACAGGCCTGTCAGTCTGACCTCAGTACCAGGGAAGATTATGGAATCATTCATCTTGAGTGCGCTCACATGGCACGTGCAGGACAAGCGGAGGATCAGGCCCAGCCAGCATGGGTTCAGGAAAGGCAGGTCCTGCTTAACCAACCTGATCTTCTTCTGTGACCAGATTACCGGCCTAGTGGATGAGGGAAAGGCTGTGGATGTTATCTACCTGGACTTCAGCAAGGCCTTTGATACTGTCTCTCATGGCATTCTCCTTGAGAAGCTGGTGGCTCATGGCTTAGACAAGTGCTCTCTTCACTGGGTAAAAAACTGGCTGGATGGCCAAGCCCAAAGAGTTGTAGTGAATGGAGTTAAATCCAGTTGGCGGCCAGTCACAAGTGGTGTTCCCCAGGGCTCAATGTTGAGGCCAGTTCTGTTTAATATCTTTATCAATGATCTGGACAAGTGGATCAAGTGCACCCTCAGTAAGTTTGAAGATGACACCAAGTTGGGAGGGAAGGTTGATCTGCTCGAGGGTAGGAAGGCTCTACAGAGGGATCTGGACAGGCTGGATCCATGGGCTGAGGCTAATTTTATGATGTTCAACAAGGCCAAGTGCTGGGTCCTGCACTTCGGTCACAACAACCCCATGCAGAGCTACAGGCTTGGGGAAGAGGGGTTGGAAAGCTGCCCAACAGAAAAAGACCTGGGGGTGCTGGTTGACAGCCAGCTGAATGTGAGCCAGCAGTGTGCCCAGGTGCCCAAGAAGGTCAATCACATCCTGGCTTGTACCAGAAATAGTGTGGCCAGCAGGAGCAGGGAGGTGGTTGTTCCCCCTGTACTCGGCACTGGTGAGGCCTCACCTCGAGTATTGTGTTCAGTTTTGGGTCCCTCACTACAGGAAAGACATTGAGGTGCTGGAGCATGTCCAGAGAAGGGCAACCAAGCTGGTGAGGGGCCTGGAGCACAAGTCTTATGGGGAGCTGCTGAGGGAGCTGGGGTTGTTTAGTCTGGAGAAAAGGAGGCTGAGGGGAGACCTTATTGCTCTCTACAACTACCTGAAAGGAGGTTGTAGCCCGGTGGGTGTCGGTCTTTTCTGTCAGGTGGCTGGAGATAGGACAAGTGGAAATAGCCTCAAGTTGCACCAGGGGATGTTTAGATTGTGTATTAGGAAAACTTTCTTCACTGAAAGGGTTCAGACATTAGCACAGGCTGCCCAGGGAAGTGGTGTAGTCACCATCCCTGGAGGTATTCAAAAAGCACGTAGACAAGGCACTTCAGGATGTGGTTTAGTGGGCATGGTTGAAACTTGGACTCAATGATCTTAAAGGTCTTTTCCAACCTAAATGATTCTATGATTCTAGGTTGACATATACATTTTAATTGCAAAGTAAAGTGCAGTTCATATTAACTTGCAGCACATCCCTTCAAATCAAGAAACTCCAGGACAACTTGTACTGATCCCACTTTATAATACCTGTAAAGCAACAGAAAATTTCAAGCCAAAAGACTCATTAATGCTTTGGAATTCTTTTTTTGGTGAAAAGCAGCAAGACTGGAATTATTATGGGAATTTTTTGGTGTGACAGGGAACCTTCCTGGAAGAAGGCTACACCAGGAATTCAGACTATTGCAGCATTATCCTCCTAAGTGCTTCAATTGGTTGGATATGCTGCCTATCTCTTCTTTCTGTCATTTTAGAAGCCAGCTGAGGCAAACCGGTTAATTAACAATAATGGTGGCCCTTCAGGAATTGGAATGACTAGGTAGGCCCAGGTGCTGGTTTTTTATGAGATGGATTCAAAGGGAAGTTGCAGTTTCATGAGCTATCTGAAGAGTTATTTCTCATAAAAATAATATTTTATCTGAAAAATTAAAGGCAAAGATAATAAAAAAAAACAGGCCTTGAACTAAGTTTCTAAATCCGAATTTTTGCATTATTTTCCCTGTGACTCTGTCAGCTACACTGTACCTTGAGTTTCCTTTAAGATGGGGGAGAAGAAAGGTTGAGGAGATAAATGGAAGTACTTCTGCAACTCTCTCACACCACTGCCCACATTAATTTTCAAAGAGGGATGAAAACAGTTCAGTGCAGAAGATAGTCACTGATTGACCTCACCACCTCATGGCCTTCATTTGCATTCTTGTCAGCCATCCATCCTTAGCTTCTCTCTAAGATACAGTGGATGGCATAGTATTCTTTTATTCTCATAAATATATATGAGAAGTGTATGATCTACAGAAAGCTCAAGTTCTTGCCTCTCCAGGCCTTTGTTTTACTAGGATACTCACTAGAAAAAGTACATTGAATTCTCATTGTTTTTCTAGGGATGGGTAGAAATCATCTTGACTGTACAGCTAGTAGTCTGGGATGCAAAGGCTGATGGAAATGTGTTACACTTACACATTGTCGTCTAGTCTCTTACCAAGTGGACATTTGGACCAATGCAAGTCCCTTCCCTTTCACTGTAATCTCTGTGCCCCAATATAGTCTGGTGTCCCTTCACTTATTTTTGAAAATGAAGAACTTCGGGGGCGGGGGGGGGGGGGGGAAATATGAGAGAATTGTATGTTTTTCTAAAAAGAGCAAGTTAGTGAGCCCTTCAGTATTTCAAGACAAGTTGTTTGTCTTTTCCTTTGGATCTTTTGAGGTCTGTGAGGCTTCCTTTAATGAACCAGAATTTAGCAATGGACTTAGCATACTAGAACTGATGTATGGACAGGTAACATACATACCCTTTTCAAGATTTAGCTTTCTCAAAGGTAATAATAAGAAAATGACAGCGGATAGTTTCAAATTACTTTTTCTTTCTAATTGGCAATTAAGTCTAATTAACTTTTAGTTAATATTCAATTATTTCCTTTAACAAATGGAACCCTGATGAGATTGCATCTGTTAAGACCACTCAGTTTGTGTTTCCATTTTCTGTACATTTCTATAGTTTAGAATGAATTCAGCTTCAGACTAAAAGATCATGTATCAGCTGGAATGAAAGTATGCATTTATCTAAAGTTACCATGAGTCCAGAAAACTGAAACAGTAATTTGAAAAATAACATTGGTATGTAATCCTCAGGGTTTGGGCTGGAAAAATTGTAGAGATCAAGCTGGAAGTTTGAATATATTGGGTGTTTCTTTGATATTAGCTGGAATCTTTTTGTGAAATTACTTATAATATTGCTCTGATTCTTAGACCCAATGGATAGAAATTTAAAGGGTCGTGTTCTTAATTACTAGCTTTACGGGGGGTGAAACACCACTGCATAAGTACTCATTCAAAACAAGCTGAGGATTCTGTCTCAGTGTACATATAGTAAATATATTCTGTTGATGCATCTTAGAAATTAATGTTAAGATTTAGTTGAGTATCCCAAGATGAGGAACTGGAGATAGCAGATTACATTATATTAGTGAGACATGAACAAGCAAATAAGTATACTTAAGTCTTTTAGGAACTCAGCTGCAAAATTTTATCTTTGCATGGACAGTCCAGCTAACAAAAATAGAGCTGTTTGCATAAGCATAGAACATTTGCCCAAGTAAAGGTTTGTAGGACAGTCATTAGGCACATTTTGTTCCTTAGCCTTCCGGGCCCTGATTTCATTCAATATCTATTTTTGTTTACTGTTTTTTATTTTCTCACACTGCACTAATATGTGTCACAACTGGATTTTTTTGCTACTCACCCTATGTTTTTCCTTCTGTTTCTGTCCCACTTTGAGTGTGTTTTGTGTAAACTCTCAGTAAAATAGCATGCAAGTAAATCCTTGGAGACTGTCTCTATCTTAATCCTACTGATTAGGAAGAATTTCTAACTTGTTTTTTCATCAGTTCAGTATTTAATAAATATGCAGGTATCGCTCATCTTATGTGGTTTAAGGGACATTTTGGCCAGCAGAGGAATAGCTTTCTATCTGAGGAAAATTCATACCATACAGACCACAAAATTAAAGTTTTGTTATGGCTGGATTTTATATTTGAACATCAGATTCCATTCCCTTCACAGAAAACAAAAATGTTAAACTTTGCTTGAAGGACCAAAGCAAAACAAAAATATCAGTGCACAACATTTTTATTGTTAAAATGTGGTGCTAAAGTTCATGTAACAAGCAAAATTTACAGTGGTACAAAGCTACACAGAGTAGCGGGATAGAAATAGCAGAAGTCATTATTCTTTGTATAAACACCATATGTCATAAAAGTTTGTTTTGGCTATGTATCAAACCTTTGCCACTTCATTTTTACAATTCAGGATTTATTTTTTTTCCTACCTTTTGAATTGAACTCCAGTTGTCTGAATGCAAAAAAATGGACTTTCCTCACAATCAGCAAAGACTGTTACTAACTCCTGTCACATTTCTCTACCTAATTCGGATTCCAAATTTCACTTTTCCCTTGGATATGATAGGCCTGGTTCAATTCACATTTGCCATGGTTCATGCTGATGTGAGTACACTGACATTGTGGAATTACTTGCAACTTTTATCTGTGACAGTGAAATGGAAATGATGGCTGCTCAGTCTGCTGCCAAACTCTTCTGTAATGTAATCTCATTAATTTCCAGAAGTCAAGTAAGACTTGGTTAGGTGGAATCCTTCCAAAAACAACCCCACAAGTGCTTGGGAAAAGAGTAATTATATGATATTCTGTGGGATATGTTTTTATGGAAAAACAAACAAACAAACAAACCAACCAAACCTTGAATTCCTATTTTAATATTTAAGCGCACTATACAGGTTCTATATTTCATTCTTAAAAGCAACGTCCTAGCATCTTAGGAAAATGTAGAATATGATAGTACTTCTCATGAAAATAGGGTTGTTAATTAGCTCTAATGCTTTGCCTAGAACAGGCTTTTGTTAATTATATATGCCTAGGTTAAATATTAATGGTTAGCATTTATAAAGAGCTTTGCATTTTTTTAAGTACTCAGCAAACATAAACTAATTATATGTCACAATATCCTGCCTAATTAGATAACTGTGTAATTTCCCCACAAGATACATTATTTTTCACTTCCTGCCACTGAACCATTGTGTAATATTGCTTTACGTTGCTAAATGGTTTCTTTCCACTCCAGGAATGATTGAAGTAGAAAGAAAAAAAATACATGAAAGCTGCCTGGGAAATTTCATTTTCTCATTGGAAAATCCTAAGCTTGTAGTTTACTTGAAGGAAAGAGTCAGTTTTCCTGAAGCTCCTGAACAGAGAAAAAATGGGTGGTTTCTTTGTACAATGTGGAAATGTTATGTATGGTGTTTTCAATAAAAAGTATTTTGGAAAGTCTTTTTTCTCTAAAAGTTTGGTTTCTGTTAACTAAATAAAAGGAAACACCTTATATGCCCCCTTTTGCCAGAACTTTTTAAAAATTTTCATACTCCTGGCTTCTGGCCTAATCTTCTCTACTGCTGGGAAATATTTGCAGCTTGTGGTATATGTAGCATGAACAGATCTTCTGTGCATCCTTGTGGACAAAATTGATCTTAACATTATTAAACAGTACGCACTGATATCTGTCTACTTGTCTGTCCATGTTTTTTTTATGTTATCCATTCTTAACATTTCTGAAGGCATCAGTCCTGGGATCAGTTTGAAATGGAAAAATGAAATTTATACCTTGAAAATTCAGGTGATATGAAATCGAGACTATCTTATCAGTAGAATACCTTATGTAGTATCTATCTGAGCTTAGCTTTATTGGAAATGGTGAATTTTGCTACATTTGCTCTCCCCTTCCATTTGTCACATGAATGTTGAGATATGTCCTGTGAAAACTGATGTCACTGCCTTTGCTGAATGCCAAATTGCTTTGGAATTATGTTACCTCAATGAACCAAGAGGGACTTAAAACATGGATTTCAGAAATTTTTTTCTTTCTTTTATGACGAGATCTCTTAAGAGATACCTGTCTTTGATATACCTTGCCACCAAATTGCACCTTGGTATTTACCATATAAGCTTGAAGGATCTTCTCGGCTTCTGTTTGCATGACTCACATGTGTCAGACCCAGGGTTTGTTAAGATACTGTTAATGCTACAAGATTTGCTTTTACTATTTCTTATTTGAACAGGAAACAACTTGAGTCAGGACCTTTCCTCTTCCCACAGAGCAGCATCCTGGATACCGGGACATGAAAAGTCCTTTATGCACCATGGGCAGAATGAACAGCCGTTTTTTCCTAATGCTTGGCAAGGTTATGAAGTTGTCAGTTTTAGTTGTTGCTCACAGTTGTCAGTTTGCCCAAGCAGATCCTTGGCACCAGAAGGTGACATTGCATCTTTCACTGAGACACTAGGAAATAAATATATCTACATAAGACTTTTTCTTCTTTAAAAGAATGAATAATAGTTAAATTCCTCTTCTGTGATTTTTAGAGGGAGCTATGGGAATGAAGTGCTCAAATCCCACTGAAAGTCAAACATATAAACCTCTTAGGCACTTAAATGTTAGGACTGCCTGTTCCTAGGAACTGACAACGTAACAACTGTTGTTCAAATTATAAACCCTGTAAGAGTGAAGCATTGCTGAAAATTAGGCCGCTTATTTAGGTACTCAGGGAAGGACTAAGCTTCAGTGGCAACTCTAACCCTAAACCACTTAGATATTTTGATTATGCTATCAAAAAGGCTCATCTTCAATTTCCATTTCTGGTAATCTTGGCAATGCAGTTAAGTAATCTTTGCCACTCTTTCTGAAAAAAAGAACTATTTCAATCTTTGTGTAGATTGTGGTAAACATCATGTATATGATGAAAAGAAAAAGGAAAGATCCATCTGTGCTCCTCACAACAGCAGCTTCATTAAACACAGAAGCATGATCATCTGAAGTTTGTGTTTAAGCAAAAAGGTAAAGGAAGAAAGAATTTCCAAAACTCGATGTTCTGAGGAGGTCTTTCTGGAGTAACTGTGCCAACTTATCTGTTGCCTCTCTGACTGTCCAGTTTAGATTTATTAGGGGCTTTAAGAAAGCTGTATGTGTTTTGAGGAGCACTGCCTGTTGAAGTTACAGCCCTTGGGTTATGCAGGCACTGCATTCTTTCTCACTCAGGCCCTATTCATGTTATGGGTACACTTATCCTGCCCCTAACTAACTCTAATTCATAAACAGAGAGATTCCCAAGGTTGTGGCAAAGCACAGCTGCAGCACAAACATGGATATTAACATTCCCACAGCTTTAGAAATATGGTATTACAGCTCATGGAATTTAATAGAATGCCATGCATTCAATTCCTGTGTCACTGATGTTATTATATGTACGTTAGAAATCCCATCTGAAAGATACAGATTACTTCAGTGCCTTTGGTTCGTCACTAGCTCTTTAGAAAGCATGTGGAGTGGGATTTTTTTAAATCATGTACCATGGTCCTATCTCTGTTCAAGTTCAAACCCGAGAGAGTTTTATCATTAACTTCAGTGGAACCTGAAGTAGGGCAGCACCAGCTGCTGTAGAAGATCCGATCCTTTATGCTTATTGAAAGAACGATGACAGAGGGACCTATTCTAGATTCAAGTCAATGGGATCTTTGGGTGTGAAAGAAACTAATGGCTGGATCTTGTGAAAGAAACAGGACCTCAGCAGTAGGACTTCAGAGAATTACTTTGGCTTCAGCCATGCATGCAGACATGTTGACATAGGCTCCTCAATTCAAACAGTTTCCAGGAGCGTATGCGTTGGTGAATTAACAGTCCTGCTGCAGGATCCAGTTCTGAAGGACATTGTAAGAATGAGCTTAGTGCCATTCATTTTGAGTTCTAATGCCTATGTTTCCAGACAATGTTACACACTGTGGTTGTAAGTAATATTTGAAATGGCAAAAGCAATCTGAAGTGCTGAATGGGTACCTTAAAGCTAAGACTCTGCTAAAGCATAACAAAAGTCAGGGCAGGCAAGTGAACACTTTCAAACCTCCATGGAGTATACAGTGTTTATAATAACAAAGAATTAAAGATGAATCTACAGGACATCAACTGCTTTTGTATCTCAGAAAAGCCTTTGGGAAATTGTAGGCTTTTTGGAGGTAATTCAAATTCACATATAGCCCTGATCCCAGAGTGCATCTTGAGTGCAAAGTAGATCTACACCACTACTGGCCTCTTTTAGCTAAAGTGCCTTTCCAAAGCAAGGTAATAACAAATTACTTAAAATTGCTTAAAGAGTTACATCCCATTTCCAAATGTGCTGGAGAAATAAAAAAAATTTTAATTTAGATAAGAATCAGGCACTACCATTTTAGTCTGATAGCATTTCACATCACTTGTAAAGCTGAATGACTACAGAAGTGAAGGGCAGTAATGAACTGATACTCTGCTTCAAGTGAGATTAAATTTTAAACAAATATCTGTATATAGATGGAGATTTATAGAGGAGTCTAAGGAGAAAAAGCTCAATACACATTAATAGAAGCATACTCTACAAATCTTCAACGTAACCCCAGGTTATCCACCTTATGTACAGTATATTAGTATTTAATTTTGCGTGAGTATTCCTTTCTTTGTTATTTCAGTCCTCTTCTACAACCTCTTGGGATATATTTTTCATGGTATTTTGTTTTTATCCTAATATTTCAATGTGTTTTATTTGTGTCTCTCCATTCTCCTCCTCTTCTGTTGGTTGGTTTTTGGAGGGTTTTTTTTAACTTTCCTGAGATAATGAACCAAGAAAGCCTGGAGACCTGGTGATGCAGTCTCTGTATGATGCATTCAAGACTTGAAACACAAGGCAACTTCTAAAATTAAGCAGTATACCATCTCCTTTTCCCTTCAATAACCATATTTAACTTCGGTCCTTGGGTTACGTAGGGTTCCAATAAACACTTTCTCCACAACAGAATATTTTGGGGCAAATGTTGCCTGTGATCTGGCATCCTGCCCAGCTCACAGGAACAAAGGGTTGGATCAGGTTCTTCCATGTTTCTAAGTCTGCAGTATTTCTTCTGAATAGAGATGGCACGTATTTTGTGGGGCAAAATGCTAGACTAAGTCTTATATGCTGAGCTGGGGCTAGAGGAGTTGACCTACCAGCCATGGATTTAGCCCTTAACTCAGCCTTGGACCATACCTAGCCAAATGGGCTACCACAAGAAAACTTAAAAGTTATTATAGCTCCATGCAACCTTTCTGTGGAATAGATGATGGGGAAGGTTTGTATCTGACCCTAAAATATAAATCAATGTTATGCTACTAGATTTACCTTGACAACAAAAAGCAAGCAGGCTATCATTATTTCAGCACTGAATATTTTTATTTTCGTAAATTATAAATATTACTTTTTGCTCTCCACCTTCAGTCTTAAGAATGTGGTTTCACATTTCATTTAATGCTAAATGGTTCATTACATAGAGTAGCAACTTAGTTCTCTTATTATGGTGTTATCTTTCACTTTGTCAAAATATGTCTACTTGATAAGAAATCTGACAGAAGTTGCTTATGATGGGATCACTAACAGCCATCAGTTTCTCTCTAGCAAATGAAACTGTAACCATGGAAACGGCCTTTTTTTGCCAGAATGAAAATGAGACAGCACTCTGCTGCAGCCATTAGTAGAATACACAAATGTCCCTCAAGGCAAACATCTAAAGCAAATGGACTGCAAAGTAAGGAGCACTAATTTCTATTTATTTAGGATTTGTAAACCTAGCAGAGCAAGATATTAACAAAGGAACAAACAAAAGGAGGTTAAAAAAAGATGTTTGTATATTTCTTTCCATTTACAAAACTCCTTATTTTAAATAAAAATACTTCATTCTGGTTTTATAAGTGTAAGCTTAAATAGTACTATAACAATGCACTTAAATACTGCTGTAGTTTGATTGTGCCTGTTCTATGCAGAAAATAATAAAGAAAAAATTTACACTAGAAGAACTGATTTTTTTTTCAATTTTTGGAAATGTGCATTTTAGTGCAAAATTATTAAAAATACTGTGTGAGACTTTTTTTTTTTTTTTCCACACTGTTTAATTTTCAAACATCCCTGTTCATACTGATAAGATACACCAGGGCTGATAATAAGTCTATTCTAAACACTATCAGCAGTCGGCCACAGGCTGTCAAAGACCTTTCAAGTGTCAGACTCTTCCTACTGTCCTCTTTATTCACTACTACGCCCCTCTTTCTACAAACTACTTATTGAATGCATTGATTCTTTTGACAGACTCGGATTAGGTGAGGGGTCTTAAACCATCTATGATGTACATCAGTAAGATATATCTTAACTTGTTTGCCTTCTCCTTTCACATCAAAAATCATAGTTACTCTGGGAACAGCAATGTCTAGCCTCTGTTCTATTTCCAGCTCACTGAATAAACTAAAGATACAATTTTCCACTAGGATAATTAGTTTGTTAACCAAAACTGTTTAGATATTTAAATCATAGCTAGCAATGGATTGGAATCATCATGCCAATTACTTACAGATACCTCGGGGTGCTTCAAATACCTATGTGCCTGTAAATATAACAAAGTGACATGCTGTGACAGCCACTTTCAGAGAGCTGTTTCCTATAGTGTGATTAGAAATACCCACCGTTGTTCTGATGTTTCATATAGTTCAGGGTTAAGATATGCTTATAGAAGAAGTTGCCTACTGCCAGCTTACTGACTGTAAAAAAATAAAGAACAGGCAATGACAGAGTAGAAATACTAACCTGAGAAGGCTCTAAAGGCAAAGTATTCAAGCTTTTATAAACTTACACTCCTTGACCTTTATGGCTTTGTAAGTGTTAACTATGTCACAAATGAACCAATGTGGGTAATTAAAATGGCGTGACAAAGACCACTGCCTCACTGGAAAGTTAGTTATTCTACCTGCAAAATGTCCCTAAGACACTCCCTCTCAAATCAAAGGTATATGTTAAAATAAACATAAAAAATGTCGAGATTTCTTGATTTTTATTTTTGCTTGATATTGTCTTTTAATTGCCCTAAGCATATGTTCAGCCTTATGTGTGAGTATACATGTATACTCACATACAGACAAACATAAAGTAACAATAGTAGATTAACATTGCAGGTAAGTTTGCAAAAAGCTTTTTCAGACTCAGTTAGATGTCTTCCTGAGTAGATGTATGTTTGGAAAAAGTAAGCAAATAAACAAATCTTGATTGGAAAACTGGGGAGAGGGAGAGGGGACACAAATGGCTTTATTTTCTACCTTCTACTATAAAAGCATAGGACTGCACCCACGTTTTAAGTTAAAGAACACATACCCAGACACAGCACTAGTTAAGTGCAGCGCTTGCACATACTAGTATACACAATAGTTAATTAAAATTGGCAAAATTTCCAAGTAAATAGGTTTGTTATTGGCTGCTGGAAGCTGACAGCTGGAGTTACAATTCTCTTTAGTCCAGACATCAGAAAAAGCTTTAGCTGAATAATACTAACCTAGTCTGAAACTCCATCTCTAGAAGAAAAAAGATCAGTTAGCAGCTGAAATGTCTAGTACCAATATAGATTCAATGTGAGAGGACAGAAAATAGATTTTGTATATGGCTGCATTCTCACCATTTGCATTACATTTCAAATTCAGTCACCTTTATCATCACCTAATACGGTACCATTGTAGTTAAGGGTACAGACCTTTACTGGTTGCCCATGACTTATTATTCCCCTACAAGATGGCGAATTATACCACTAATATATAAAAATAAACAAATATATGCAAATATTATGATGTTTAAAATAAATGTGACAGTGATATTCCATTGCTGTAGTTTGCTATTCTGTATTACTGCCATACATTTGGTGGAGATTATGTACTGGGTAATTTGCTCCTCAGCTCTCAGCTGAGCATTTATATTTGTACCATAATCCTGAATTGATCCAATCTACTCAAGGCAACTAAGCTGAGAGAATACCTCTCCTAGGCATCTTCAGTATTCAATAAGATGAGAGAAATTCACGTAGGGAATGATTCAGCCACCTAAAATCTAAATGATATCTTGAAGGTGCTTTATTTTTTTCCATTGACCATATAGAGGGCTGACAGTTGAGTTCAGGTAGTGCCTAAAACTGAGTGGACGAGCATTCTGCAAAAGTGGGATAAGTCACCTCATATCCAGAAAAGAACAGATCAAACATTTGAAGTCAATCTAAAAATGCACAGGCTTGCCGCACAGTCTGTCACAGCAGCAGCATCACCATTGATACTGCTACTGTGCCACTCCTGTATGAGCAAAGGCAAGAAAAGGAAGAAAATGAGAAAAAATCAGATCAGCTAGCAGGAAGAAGAGAAAGAGTAACATTTAACTGTATTATAGATGTTTCCGCCTTTGACTCTGGCTCTGAAATAATGCTAACTGTGCCAGGAAAGACTGGTATGGCTGGAGCTGCAGCAGCATTCACAGTCCAGACCTGGCCCTGTGATACGGAGCTTCCAGCAGGCATGTACCACACATTCATCCAGCGGCAACCCCTCACTGCAGGGCAGGTCAGAGAGAGAGTTGCTGGCACAACAAATTCAGTTTTACCTGTCCTTATTAATACTATGGTGGGTTTTGATCTTCATCAAGTAAACGGACAAGTTGAAATATATCTTAGGAAAGCTTCTGGACTGATTTCTTCTCCGACAGGTCGTTCCACACTGGACTTCACTGAGCATTTCTACTTACAATAACACCACTGAATTCCACAATACTGCCAAGTACCATGGGTACAGCGCATTACTACATATGGTTGTATTGAAAAAGGAACTTTATATGTAGCTAATGGCCTCTGGTAACTTCAGTTATTTCTGTCCTGAAGAGCTTGTGTCTATATGACAAAACAGAAATGCATTTTCACGGTTATAGAGACAAGTTAATTTAAAACAGATAATCCTGCCTCACACAGAAGTGGTGAGAAAAGTTCCAGATACTATGTGCTCTTCGCATTCAGAAAGTATTCGTTTGCATTTTGCTATTTTTGTTGGTCCTGATGATGACCTTAGTGACATTTTTTGCTGTTCATTGTTTGATTCTTATAATTTATTATGAAAGGATTCTACTTTATAAGGTAAGAAAACTCTTAAAGGATGTGAATATGTGTGCAAGTTTCAAAGTGCAGATGAAAACAAGATGTTTACTACTTTGTTTAAGAAAATATTATTTTAAAGATCTAATTATCCCTATTATCAGTCTAGTTCCTTGGGACCATGTTCACACTGACTCACGTTACCTGACTCTAGAGTCCCAAGATTCTTAGATGAATCATTCCTCATATAAACTTACCTTTTCCAGCTGCTCTATAGAGACACTAGAAGGTTTAACTTCTTATTTTGAAGGATCACATCAGTTCAATACCTAAAGCTAGGCAGTCTTAAAAGCAAACCTTGACAAAGGATCATTGATTGTTAGGACTATTTGTACCTTTCAGATAGCCCATTTCTCTCAGACCAGAGGAGCAGGTTAGGAGCAAGGTTTTTGCTACATATAAATATGTTACTTCTTTGGTTTCAAATCTAATTTCAGTTTTTGTATTGGCAGATACTATCCTGGGTGAGTGCACAAGGCAAATATCTGCATCATTTGAACCATTAAGTTCAGGAATGGCCATTGAAATTATTCATGTTTATTCATTAGTGTAGCAAAAGTACGTCAGTGAATGTGAGCAAGAGTATTCTCCTGACTGATTTTGTGGGTTTCGGTATGCTTAGACATCTAATGGTACTTTAGGAGTTCTGCTGTCTGTTGTAGCTTGGAGTATTCTGGGCATCAAGAAAGTGTGTCTTATATGTTTTCCTTAATGACTGAAAGCACCCTTGTTATCAAATAAAATATAATTGATAAACAAGTGGGATCTGTATAGAGAACTTTAAAAGGCAGATTGGTCACTCAGTCTGGTGACTCCTGACTGCTCTAGCACATGTATTATGGTAATATGTTCCCTGGCATAAAATAAACCTGGTTTCAAAACACTAGGATAAATTACAGACAAAGCCATTGTTGCAATTACTACAATGAGTATAATTTCAAGGAATTTTAAAATCTTTCTACATCACAAACTAGAAAAGTAATTATGTGAAGAATCTAATTATAGGGAATATAGAAGTCTGAAGACCTCCCAGTCTAAAAGATCCCAGGTTTGTACAGTTTGATATGAAATACATTGTTGGGCTCTCAGTAAATCTGTAGGGTTGTGATCATGATAATTCTTGGTTTGTTTCAAATAAACCTCTGTTCTCCTGTGCTGAGCTTCCTACAGCTGTGCAATAGGTTTTTCCTAGAAACACTGCCAAGAAGGAGCACAGTAACAGGGGTCAACTCCAACCATGAACTTTATGAATTGTTTAGTGGTACATTAAAGGAGAGCATCAAGTTCACTTATAAGCTTTGAAATGGTCTTATTTCTAGCCTGGGCAGGTGGATGATTCCCCGTACATTTGATTCACTTGGTCAAGATTTAACCCATTGTCTTTTGCAGCTCTCCCTCAGCAAAAGTGTCTGCCTTCTGCTTTTTTATAGTTTATAATAGTTTTACCAGAAAACCAAGGAGGGAGGGAGGAGGAATCTGGAGAGTGATCAGGATGCGGGGATATTGCCAATGCACAAGGCTGCTTCTTAGCTTTTTGACCTCAGGCCCAAGTCCAGGAGGGATGCCCTTCTCCACAGAGTTGTTTCAGAGTAGAGAACCACCTAGTTCACACCATGACACACATGGTGCTTCAGGCTCAACTGTAACAAGAACAAGGCTCCTGGTTTCTTTGGTGTTGACCCTTTCAACACCTTGGAGAATGACAACAGATTTTCCTAGTTCAGTGACTTGCAGTTACAGCTAGCTGAAATATGTGGGATCTGCTTTGCCAATTTCTTTCAGCATGTACTCTAAAAAAGAGTAAGACCAAAGAATTAAATCTTGCAGTGCTAACTTCCACACTTTCAGTACCACTACCTATCCACCCAGTGGATATTCAATTTACCTTTGAATAAGCTCTAAATCCAAGGTCCATCTGAATCCTTATGAAAATATTGTCTTGGTTGCTGCCTAAGCAAATTCAGCTCTGCTTCCATATCATTCTTAAAATACAAAGCTGATCTCTTTTGGGGTATGTGGAACCAAATAGACAAGACAGCGGTCAAGATAATATTTGTTTTCTAGAAATAATTAAGTCAAAATCCAGCTTTTCTTTTTTTAAACTTCATGTTCAGATTGACTCTTCCACTTTATCTGGGGATGTTGTGCCAAGAAATTTGCATGCTAGAAGAAAGAGAAGAGAATAACCTGGTGACTACGACATGATGGGTGCTACTCATGTAATATTAGTAGTGTAATCCCACAGTCCCTTAGTGTACAAATCATATTCAGCATATCCATATAGACCATATCTGTGCAAATGCTTCTTTTTGTTCCAGTTATGCAGCTAATTTTTTTTTTTTTTTTTTTTTTTTTTTCCTCCTGGTAAACTTTTGGCAAAAGGAAGGATGTTGGAAGCATGAGTTCTATCAGGACTAGTCTATTGCTTCCATCTACTGCTATTGCTGATGTAGCATTCCCCCTCAGATAGGACATCTTTTCTTGGCCAAAGCTGCATTAATGTTTACAGAGCAGTAAGACCAATGATGGAAGCTTAAACATGTCACTCAGGTGCATTTAATGGAGCTGAAATGGCTACTGAGCCTATCATATTAGTCTTACAGGAGTGCTAGAGGAGAACTGTGTGAATAACTGAATTCTTTGATCAAGTGGATAAAGAAGAATCAATTGGAAAAAATAATTTGAACACTTTTAATATTTCCAAAGAAAAGAGATCTGAGACTTTATTTTCAGATTGACCAAAATATTAAATATTGAGGGGATCATCCTAAAAAATCATAAATTTTTCTAAATGAAAAGTTGTTTTGAAATGAAAAAAATCAAAACATTCCACTTGGAAATGTCAGAGTGAAGTGTTTTGACTTTTAAAATGTTTTTACTGAAAAATGATAAATTATACATGAATTTGTGAATTGTTTCATCATCTCAAATATGCATTTTAGTTAAAAGAAAGTTACAGCTCCCTTCATAGTTTTTTTTCTCATGTCTCTGGTCTAACCAAGCAAGTTTTTCTTCCTCAGTTTTTGTCTTTAATTTGTTTGACATTTAACATATATAGCTCTTCAAAGACTTAAACCATACAGTTGTGTTAAGAGTAGATCGGACTTCACTGAAAAATAATACTTACATTCATAGACACTTACATACACACACACAAAGAGAGGGACAATTTCTGCTCTGAGTTACAATAGTTTAGAACTGAATAATTATTCTAAATTAAGTTACTTCAGAATCAAAATGATAAAAGGTTTAGATCACTGTGCTGGTAGTTATTGAGAAAGCTGTGATAAATCATGGCATGACCAATTGGGTGCTCAACAACATCTGCATAATTACTGCAATGATTATTGCAATGTTGTCTGTACTGTATTCTATGATATAGGTTCCATGATAGAAATTAAATACTGTCATAATGTTATTTCGGTTTTCAAAGAGTTGTTTGGACAGCTAGGGAAATGAGGTAGCATTCAATTTTAGGTTTTAAGTTAAAATACAATTGAGATCAGTAATTACTAAAAATCATTACTGAGCTTGAACCTGCTATTTCCTCCTATGTTTCTTAATTTATCTGATTTATATTTGGGTAAAATCAAATCCTGAGAGGAATAATTTCTGATTAGATCATATCTGTTATTTAGTATCTGTGGGGGATTTAATGCAATTGCTGCTAATTCTTGAAATTTCGCCAAGTGGTAGTTAACATCCTACAGATGAGTCATAACAAAATACCTTCCTTTGTCTCCATAGAAAATGTAAATACAGAGAATGTAAAATGTTATCTCTTCTTCTGGTTGTAAAAAGTATTTATTCTTTTTAATCCTTCCCTGTTATACATTCTGTCCATTCTTTCCTATCAATGATATTTATTTTCACTATTTCCAGACTTACTTTAGATCAAATATTGGGAAGGGTTACTGGCTAATGTAGTTTTAAATTATAAGGAAAACTTTTTATCCTTTAAAACAATTAGAAAGAGAAAAATAGAACTAATACTACATTATTTATTTATATTCAAAGTGAATTATACCTCTGCAGTGAATGTTATGTCTTTCGGGGTTTGATATAAAGATCATTTTTGTTTCAATCATAATTGCTTAAAATTTAGCAATTTCACAGTAACAGTTTAATAGTAGAAAATAAACTTTCTAGCTTATGAAGGCTTCAGGCCATAGTCTCTGCTCTGGTAAATGGCTACAGCTCAATGAAGTTCCTCAATGTTCTTTCATTTGTTTACATCAGCAGAAAATGTTCGCCTCACAACTAAAAATTCCCGTAGGACCCAGGTGAAATAATTGGTCAAAAGACATATCACACTGAAATGAATTTTCAACATGTTTTTGTTTTTCTATTCTGAAATGGAAGAATGATTCAAATGAAGATAAGTATCACATCAAGCATCGTGATGTGTTTGTGTTAGCTGACATTTTCCTGGCTATTTTAAATAACTCTTAAACAACTGAAAAGAGCCTTCCAGTAACTTGTTTGTATCAGCTGTGCTTGGAAGACAATAGCTTGTCAAGCTGTAATCTGGACAGTACTGAACCATCTACATTTTCCCTTGAGTGTGAACGTTATAAATAGTAACTAACTGGAACTTTCAGACTTCAGAGCAAGATTTCATTTGCTGGGGAATGGTGTGGGAGTAGTGTTCATACAGAGATGCAAAGAAAAACCAAGAAAATTTAACAATAGCCTAACTGGTTCTCTTTGTTTAAACTATTCCCAGGAGTGCATACAGTCTGGATTTGTAGCCACAGTCTCAGAAGGACTGGAAGACCTTTCTGGAAAAAGACATATGCCAACATAGTTTATAACAAAGAGGATATGAGTTGAGGTTTAATCTGGCATCTTTTTACCCGTCATCAGTATTCATGCCTATTTCAGACATCAGCATTACTTTCAGATTAGTCAAACTGCATAGTATAGCTATGTTAGGTAAAACATAATAAAATAAGTAAAAGGTTTTTATCAGATGGTGGCAATATTTAGGTATTCAAAAACATCTAAGTTTGCTCCTTTCCAAGATACCTCAATTTTCTTATGTACTGTATTGAAAGTACTTCTGTTTACCTTGATGACATTTCCATTTACCTTTCTCTCAGTATGTTTGGTTTTATTTTCTGGTAAATATTTCACCAACATGAAGATATTTCTGAGTTATTCTCTGTTCTATCAACAGAATTGCTAAATATAGTCTGCAGCAGTGGCTGCCTTCATTAATATGATTTCAAAACAACAAACACGATGCTCAGCACATACTTTATTTCTGCTAGGAAACGTCACATTTCTAATTAAACTCAAATCATAACTGAATGAAAATACATGGAATTCAGCATGATTATTTATATTGTACTTTTAATTGTTATTACTTTTCTTTTACCAGGCAGAAGGAAAAATAATCACAGGGCAGAGGATGACATTTGAAAAAAATGTATTCTCTCTATGAGCAGGCTTTGTTGTCACAAGTACTACACTGACAATAAGATCTTTAGGAGAGCTCTGTTTGTATCACAACATATACTATTCCTCAGAAATCAGTAAGTTCACCCAGGAAAGAACCCAAAGGATTCTTTGCTATAAATCTTTGTAGTAATTCTCAGGAAAAGTTTTGCACTTTTAGTCTATGGAAAATGTGTTTGTACTCTAAATGAATAAAGAGAAGAAAAGAAAGAAAGAAAGAAGAAAAGAAAGAAAAGAAAGAAAGAAAGAGAGAAAGAAAGAAAAAGAAAAACAAAGAAAGAAAGAAAAAAAGATTTTTTTTTTTTTTTCCAAAGAGCAGTAAGGAAGATGATGGATTAAAGCAGATGCAGACTGTTTGCAGTTATATAAGACTATTAGGTACCCTGCTTGTTCTGGCTTTTGTAATTTGTCCGTGTCCTACTTTATATAACTCAATCCATTGTGAGCAAAAACATGAAATACCAGAATAGTTCATATTTCATTTTGTCAGCAAATTAGAAAAAGATATAAAAACAAACACAATAGACATCATATTTGCTGAGTATAGAACTGAGTATTTTTTCATATCAAAGGAGTCTGAAAAGAACAGAAGGTTAAGAAGATTTTTTTTTTACAATGAGCAGATGTGCTTGTTACTGTTGATGGACAAGCTTATCCATTTACATCAATTAATATCAACAGCAAGCACATCAATATGGAAGCTTGTCCTGACGCCTTGATTTTTTCCCATCTGACAGGTAATAGTAGGGCTGGGAAAATGTCACAACAATTTAGTCATGCTTCACTGGCTTTAACTAGTTCAGTGACAATGGGAATGCATCATGCTAAGATTCCTTATGATTCATAATGGTACTGCATTAGTCGGCTATTGCAGAGGATTTAAACTAGTCTTTGTCAATTAAGGGTTTAAGGTCAAATCCTCTTTATGGTTTTTTCATTCGTGCATTAAGTAAAAGCAAGTTAAAATATTTATGAATGGCACTAAAATGTGGAAACTTTCTTTAGGAACCTGTCTTTTCACATTGAGTCATAACTGAAACCAACTATGTTTGACAAAGAAAAGCTATTTCATCACATGGCACGGCTTATCCCTCCCCTTCTCTAAAGGCCTGAGCTACAATCTACTCAGTTTTGGAAGTAAAACTTCGGTGGATAGAAACCTGCAGTCATAACCATTTTAGACTGTAAGATGAAGTTATGCCTCAGCACATTTGACAATGGTCAAGATAAGACCATAATTTCTGTAAGTTGTTTGAGGGCTCTGAAACCCAAGAAATATTTAAAAACCAGAAGGGACCACTGTATATGGGTCAGTGAAAGGGATGCAGGGTAGGGTCTCTGCTGTCCCAGCAGCAAAACCACAACAAGGCCAGACAAGCCCGGCTAAGATGTGTCGTCCCCATGGCTGCAGTGGCTGTCCAGCCCACCATCTGCAGGGTGTCCATGGCTGGCTTCCCCAGGTCCGCACGTCCTGCTTTGGAGACGGTTCAGGGAGCAGGGACAAGGATGAGCTGCCGGCTTCACCCCTGGAGCCTCCCCTGCCTGTCCACCCATTCAACTCAGGGGGACCTCTGCGTCTTTCCCTTATTTTACAAGTTGCAAACTGCTGAATACCCATACATTTTCTTCCCAAGGAGTAAGCAGTAACGAGCCATGCTTTGTTTATTTGCTTAGGTGCTGCCTTACTGTTTTCCACGGGTTGCCCCACAGTAGCTGAGAGCACGGTATGTCCAATATAAGCATACTTTATTGTTATGCAACATTTTATTGCTTTGGGCTAGAAATGGCATGATGAGGAGACACATACATGTACATACTTGCACGCTTTCTCCATTCAAGTATTTTTGACTGAAATTGCCATGTATTCAGGTGTTTTGTTTTCTGCTCGGTGCTTGCGAAGGGAACTCTACCTGAAGTAAAAGACAATTCAACATGCAGCTATAAGTCATTGATTTAACCTTTCTGTCATGAGAAAAGTAAAATCAACTTGCTTCCAATATAGTTAAATGTTTAGTTATATATGAAACTAGATCTTTGGAAAGGATAGGAAATTACATTTTCTATAATCAATCAATCATCTGTGAAGAGAAGTTTATTTAAAGTGACTCCTTTCTGATTACTTCTAGAAGAGATAAATAGAAAATTATTCATAAAGAACTCAATGTATTGATAATGTGACAGCTGAGAAGTTGTGCTCTTCAGTGTAGATCATTTTCCAATGTTATGATTGCCTGTGAAACCAAACAATGTTATTTAAATAAGCTTATACTAATGGCATATGTATATTGGATCAACAGCCTTGTTAGAAATTAAATAGCAATAATTAAAATTTTCTAGTCAGTCTATGCTAACTATATGTAAAAGTATCAGCATGAAAAATATATAAATACTGAGGACATTTTTACTAATTCAGAAATTGACACAAAATGTTATAATAACAGGTAATAGAGCTATATATCCATTTTCTGTATACTTACCAGATGCCTCAGTCACAGACTCTAAAGTTGCACACAGGTGTGTGGTGTTGCCCCAATGGCTCTGCCCTGGCCCTGGAAGCCGTGTTTTGTAGACATGAATCATGTCCTTCATCACGGGACCTTGAAGCATGGTGTATCTTTGTGGCCACTGCCAAGGTGATAGGCTTGTTGCAGAATGTTTTGTGCGAGGCAACATGGAGATGTTCAGTGCATATGGAAAGGCATTTCTTGGGACAGCATGATGGTCTTGAGAAAACTAATGAGAGGAAAGTAAGAGAAATTACGACCCAAAATCATGAAGGTGGTGGGTTTTGTGTGTCCAAATCCTATGCTTAGTATGGCTCTGAGAGGAATAAAGAAGTCACTGAAACCTCTTAAAGATCATCAGTTTCTGCTTTTCTTCCTTCTTCTGAGAAGCACCTTTTTCTAGAATCCCAAATATCTTGGAGAAAGGTAACAAGGGATGTACCATTAAAATGCTGAACCTGAATGTTTTTAACTAGAACATTTAGTGATTTTTTTTTTTTTTTACTTTGGTCATAAATTTCATCAGATTCAGTATGTGGGAAAATCTTGCTTTTTTTTCAAAGGTGAAAATGTTAATTTTCAGAGAAATAAAAATTTGCATTCAGAAATTCCAATTTTTCTGAAAGTTCACTTTTCACTACAAAAAGCATCCACCAGTGCTATGGAAAACTCTCAGAAAATATGAGATACAAATCTGGTCCTAAAGTAATTAGGAGACACCGTATTAAACTCAATGGGAATATATTTATTAAAATCAGAAATGGTTTTGGATTATTTCTTCTCCTAATGTTAATGGAAACACCCTCTTTTTTTTTTTTTTTAATTAAGCTGTTTGGTGGTCTCACTCTTTAGAAACTTAATTCTTTACATTTTCAAAAATTCTCTTATAACATATTTAATGTATCAGATGTATATCCCACAAAGATACCTGGACTGAGAAAATAAGAATAGATGTATTAAAAGGAAGGGTGAGTAAAAGTTTCTTGAAATGCTTTAAAAAGTTCTCTCCTGTTTTTATGAAATTTTGTTGGCAATTTTTGAGAACTAAGCAAAAGCTAGCACAATAGCAATGGTGAGCAGAAAGATGGTGACTACAGCTCCGTACTAATCCTGGACTTACGAGGTGATCACCCTGCAAGAGCTGCTTTAAGCATGGTGCTTGGTTCTTAGCATAAAGTTGAAAGAGGTCTAGAAGAGAGCTCTTAGGTTTCTGAGTCCTCGAAGGGAAAAAGACCTGACGAACTGGGGGGAAAAAAAGGAATCTGAGAAATAGAGTGAGTGCACTGAAACTGCAGGATTCTGTCATGGGTATTACACAAGAAACCACTAGAAACAAGACACCCAAAAAGGCACTTTGCAAGGAATGAAAAAGAAGCTTTTGTGTATTTGGTCCTCTATAAGAATTTATTTCTATTCAAAAATTCCATTCTGATGCCCACTGCGATCTTGTTTTTGCCTCATTCTTTGACATAACTAAGGAGGTGTTAAAGCATACGTATTTGGTCTAGAAAGTGTAGCTCTATAATATGGAGCCAGCAGATATACTCTTACAGAAACTAGGCCCAGTTTTTCCCTTAGACGTACTGATCTCACCGAAATCATTGGTAAATTGTCAGCACAAGCCCAGATGACAAGTGGCTGTTGTTATGCAGCAGCAGTGTGTGTTGCCAGTAAGACCTCTGCTTCAGAGGCACGGAATTCCAGGAAGTAACTTTCTTCCATTTTGTTGGAAAGAAAATCAAGGGTTTTGCTGTTCTGGAGGTGCTGTAGAAACATCTTGAAATGATCATGTGATCTGTTCTATGAGCCAAAAGAGATGTTTCTTCAAGGCCTTTTTTAAACTGAGATGTGCTTCTGCTTGCTCAAACCCTCCCACATACAGATGAGGACATAATATAGGGCTATGTCTCATTATGCAACCTACCTCCCACATGCATGTTCTAAAAGAAAGCCCTGAGCAGCTGCATAACACTCCTTTGGGCATGAATAGAGTCTTTAATACCAACACTGAAAAGAGAGTGATTAGTGCTGTTTCTGGCACTCACAGCACCTGAGCATTCATAGTTCGGTTCAATGCAACTGATGGAACATCTTGATTTTTGAGGGGAGAGAGCTGCCAGATTTGCTTGTGGGATATGCCATAATGACTTATGGCCCTGGCATTACTAAGCCTGGTGCCTGGCACTCTGATTCATGCTGACTACGTGATCAACACCAACCCCTCATTAATTAGCAGCTTATCATGATTATTTTGCAAGAATAAAATAACAGGGGTGATGCTAAAAGTTGGAATCACCACAATGCTACCGGGATGCCACTGCCAGTACCAGGGTGGACAGCGAGAGCTTTGCCTGGCCCACTCAACAGGCAGAGACGTGCAAATAGCAGTCATAAGAAGTGTGCATCACACAGTGAAGAGAAACTCACTGTTGTGGACAGGTATGCTCTCTGACAGCTCAGAAGGAGAAACAAGACATAGATTTCGTTGTAAGCAAGGACAGTACGCTGGTAAATTAGTCCTATTTATATTCCTTGGCAAACTGAGCATTTTACCCACCCTGCCAGGATCACTGCCTGACCCCAGAAATCTCAGCTGTAGGAAGATGATTGTAGAGGCTAGTAACAGGCAGCATGAAAAGAATAATACTCACACCTCGTAGCTCATGCAACAGGGTTATTTATTTAGATTCCTGCAAATGTGAGAAAGCAACTTCTCCATATGGCCTAAACGCCATTGATGTAATCTGAAAATACCTCCTGATACAGCACTTTAAGAAGCATCTCTTCACACACTGATCCTCCCTCCCTGCTCGATCAATGCCCTGCTTTTACAGTAGCTATTGTATACCCCCATTTTCAAGTAGAGTGAAAAAAGATGAGCCTTGCAATATGCCCTGCAGGTCAAATTCAGGTTATATTAAGTCAGAGAAGGGGAGGAATCCATTTCAATGTTAGTGAGCAGTGGATCTATTTATAAGGCCTTTTTAAACCCTTGCTTCATTTCACAGTATATATGACAGCTGATTTTCTCCAGCCCAAATGACTATGACTGCTGGTGTATCACCTTATCAGGGAAACCAGTCCTTTGGTTTCTAGTTCTTAAAAACAGAATAAATAAAACAAATGAACAAGGCAAAAGAGAAAGACAACTTACGAAAACATCAGCAGAAAGTTTTTCCTCCAGTCAGCACAAGGTATTATGATTTTTTTTTTCTGTTGGTATATTTCTTATACAGGCTGTGAAACATCTTCAGATTGTTTATTAAAAGAGGACCAACTCTTTGGCTTGTTAAAGAAGGAAGCTTTTGGAACCCGCATAATAATCTGTTATGTGGTTAAATTCATTAGATCAGTTATTTTCCAGAGAAGCTGGTAAAATGTGAAGCTTTTAAATCATCCTTTCAGATTGTAGCACAGGAGCTCTGACCACCATCCTGGACTGCTCTTCGTTTGAGAAACAGCTATTCTTGTATTAGATAGGAACATTAAAATTATGAAAATCTGAAAGTAATTTCTAGTCAAGGAGCACCTAGCAGAAAAGAAGAAAGGGTAGTTTGCTGTGATTTATTTCTCATATCACAAATATTTACATATTTATCTCAATTACATAGTCAGAGTAGTTGCCTATCTGTGGAAAGGGTGGAGAGAGTATCTTTGCAAATGAGAATGCATACTCCATAGCAGATAAGGTTTGCTGGTACGCTTTGGCATATTCAGCGTTCAGAGAATGGCAATCTGCTACAAAGACCTGAAGGTTATGTGCTGTTGAGTGCTGATGCAATCAGGAGCCAGGGTTCCATAGCTTTTCTCAGACAAGTGCCAATAAATTCTATATCTTACGATGCTACCACAAATGCAGCACTTCTCACACATTTCCTAATGAGAAAGTTATGTTGGAACATCTTCTGGATCTATTGACTTGTATCCTAGAGTTTTTAAATGTGTATGAATGCCTTATTTTCTGACTGTGAGTCAGTTAAATATGTCTTCCCCCATGTGTAACTCACCAAGAAGTCTGAAAGAGGGCAAGGTGGACCTTAATGGAGAGTTTCCCCTAACTGCAGCAGTCTAAAAGATAAGCCTCCACTATAAGATAGTTGTCTAGGTTCTTGCGACAGGCAGTGGAGAAAGCACCATATCTCAAAAGGAAGATTTATCTTAGATACCTCTCTTAAATGCAGTGAAATAGCCCCTGGGAATGTCTATACCTCTCTACCAGTTATGGAGGCAGGCAAGAATTTTTAATTACTACAATTAGGAGAGCAACTGATACATTTTAAAAACATCTAAAAAATGCCTAAAAGAGTTTCTTAACCCAAATAACTGCTCATGTGTATAAATTGCAACCCAAAATCTCACAAATTACTGGAAGCAGTTATAAGCTGTTAAAAAAGTAGAGGCACTGGCTTCCTAAAGTTGTCATTATAATGGGTAGGATGTGGGGCCTTAAATATGACAGAAATATGAGGCTTAATATTACCAATGATGGGCTTTAACCTAACCATATTTTGTGAAGGAAAACCTACGCTTGGGAGTAGAGCAAGAAGATGGTTCTGTGGTGAAAGCATATATACGTGACAGTGAACGTTTAAAAGCTGCTTTGCGGTTTGGATAATATTGAAAGATAAAAGTATTATTTCTTGCAGAGGGTGATCAGTGTGTTTAGTGGAGTCATGAGACGATGCCTGGAGGTTGTAATAAATGCAGCTGGATGCTTTCATATAGTCATATCACTACCTGATAGTGATATAAATGGAGATGATAGGTGACACCAAAATACTGTACTCTACAGATTGCCTATTAATTTTAAGATAGTGTGAAAAATAGGGAAGTATGATCGTATTTCTCAGTATGGGTGCAGATCATCTATAATGGGACTGTTCTCAGTGCAGCGTTGCATTCTGTTAAAAAAAAATAGAAGGAACATAGTGCATGGATACTCAAGTACTAGCATTATCCTTGCATTGGTAATACCTCCTTTTTCTTTGTCTATTTTCCCAATAATTTACTGCAGAAATCCACAGGAAATAATATTGGCACATGTCTCTTCACTCATTAATATTTTTTTTAATCTGTCGGCACTATTTTAACATATATTTCAAGGTTACATGGCAACCTTTTTCAGTCTAGAGATGGTGGGTAGCTGACTAGCACCAGTCAACACCCTTTTCCAAATGTCTAGAAATTCTTAGTATCACAGTAGTCAGAAATGACTCATGAGGGATCCAAATCAGACCATCTTCCCAGCTGGACACTGAAATGTTCATAGCTGGTTTCTAGCTTTTATTATGCTTTAGAGAACCACCAGTGCAAAAAACTTACCATCTTTATCAGTAACTAATACTGAATCTACTTTTCCTTCATCTTTGTATCATATAATATTGCAGTGTATACCATGTAGACTGTCAAACATACTATCGAAGCACAGCCTTCATTAGACTGACAGGATATAAAACATATATACAGTGTCTCATCTTGCTTTGTAGTTACAGGGAAATATCAAAACACATATGAACAAATAAACCTTGTAGGTTTAAAAATAGGCTTTGTTATACCAGGAATGTGAGATTTTTCTTATTTCATTTGGCAAGTAGCTGGACAATGCATTACAACAACAGTGTTTATTCTCCGTTCTGAAGGAGAATTTTCAAACTGTACCAGCAGTTACGAGAAGCCACTTATCTCTGCACTGGAGACAAAGTCAGAGGCTGGTCTTAGAACTCTTTGTTAAGGATTTACTAATGCTTAAATTTGCTAATCCTTGACGCTGCCACTGGAGATGTTTGCTGAACAGCTTGTGCAAGTCACTTCACATCCTCTTGCCCCATGTCCATGCCTTAAGTATAACAGAGGGTACTGTTTCTTTAAAGTATTTTGACCTTTATGTCTGAAAGGTAGTATGCCGTGAATAATCTGGAAAAAGGATGTTGCAGAAGCATTTTTTATAGTATCGTTGTCATTATTTGTAGTGTTGGACTCCTAAATTACTGCAGTGGCCTTACCTAAGCAGGATGGTTATAGCAATTCCATCCTAAAAATCACTTTAAATAGAATAAGTAAACATTCATTTTCTCATATTTCCCTTTGTTGGCCAGAGTCAGAAAGTTTTCAAAGCTGGAAGATCTTTGTTTGACCCAGTTGAGGTGGATTACAGTCTCCCAGATTTACTTTCCCCTCCCATACACGAATCTGTGTGTGAATAGGTACAGGTATTACTGAATTACTGGCAGGTCATTTGGTAGATGTTTACAACAGATCAGGTTTTTTATAGCAATGGCGAGAAGTGAAGGGAACACTGTTGCACTATTTATGTGGATATCAAGTTTCACTGACAGCCCTGTATTGTACTACAGGTACAGGAGTTTTCACTTCCAGAAACTGGGAATAATTCCAGAGGAATGCATCTGGATAACATTTGCCTGTTACCCTCCCCAGAAAAGAATTAGGCACCAAGGGCCCTATTCATAAAAACTAATTCAGGCCATTTCCACACGAATATCACGTCTTTATGTGGAAAGAGTGTGGAGCATGCTTTTTTTCTACATAAAGAATCCTTTGCTGTGTTTAATGGAGCTGTTTCCCCCTGTCTGTAAGTGGACACCTCCCTGCTTTGTTAAAGAGGAGACTGAAGTCCAGAGGAGAAGTGGGAATGAGATGGATAAGAAACTCCTAGCTTTAAAGAGTATATAAGAATGGCATTAGGAAATGGTTACAGTATAAATTATTTGGCTGCTTGAGCAGACAAATGCTAAAAAATGTAGAAAAAGGGATCAGTCCTTGCTGAACACAGAGATTTTTATGAAGTGGCCTAACGTTTTTCTTAAAGTTTATAGTTTCCTATTAACTTCTCAGTGTTAAGCAAGCCAAGGCTTCTGCTTTGTGTTGTGCTGTGCAAAATCCTACTTTCAGCAGCAATGAGTTAATCATACTGGTGTGATAGCTTTAATCAGCCCACAAGGTTGATAAATTGGATTGATTGGTATCACATCGTTAGCATGTGAATTTTGGTGGAATTTTAATAGCCACCAGGGGTGCACAAGATTTATGGCAGAGTCAGCTTATGATTTTCTTTTGGTTGAATGCTCATTTTAATGTCCTGTAACATACACTAGACCTTGCCTACTGTTCAGTTTGTGCTGTGACAAAGGGTTTTAACATACTGTAAGTTCAGATCATTCCATTTCATGTGAGATACAGTATATAACTAAAATATTATATTTTATTTCAATCACTCCAGGGAAAAGTACAGTTTTATTGAAGACGTTTAATGCAGTTACAACTACAGCTGCAGAACACTGCTTGAATGAGGCTCACATGGCAGTGAATATTGCTGCTTTTTGATGGATACAGTCCCAGTCTTGGCTTTACCAACAAAATATTCAGACAAACTTGCATAGGAGTCTTCTAGATTTTTATGACACTCCCCAGTGATAGTGAAATACAATGTATTACATGCATTAAGTTAAGAGAAATGCAATGGAAAGAAAAAAAGAACCCAACTTTAAGTTAGTGGTTCAGACTGTGTGAGAGTACTGATTGACTGCTTCTAGTGAAGACGACAAGGAGGAAAAACAGACTATTAGGGCTAACTTGATCCATATGATAAACTCCAATGCCACTAGATAGAAATAATGAGATAATGTAACCCATCTGAAACATGAAGAAACAAAATGTTTCCTGTCATAAGACCCAAGCCTTCAACTTGTAACACAGTGATGTATACACCTTGCCTATGAATTAGATATGTCTGTCAAATTGTGAGCACTCTCCAGATTATTTTTCATAAAGTATAACAAAATTTTCAACTATAAAATATCCATGCATTTAAGGACAGTATAGTAAAATGGCATCAATGTCTCCTCCATTGCCATTTTCACTATGGAGCCAACCCTTTTTGTAATAAAATAAGCAAAGACACCAAATATCGCTGCAGACTTTTCTTCATGAACGGTTTTCTGGTTTTCACTTTTTTTGCACAAAGTTTTAAAATACCAAAGCCTTAGATTATTTGTCATACAGTTAGGCGTCTTAATGCGTAACAAATAACTTAGAACTAAAAGATTTTGAGAAGTAAAATTCCTGAGTCATGCAAACCACTACAGAGAAGATCAATGCTGCCACAGGTCAAAAGCCACAGAACTAATAAAATTAGGGCTGGTTTGTTTTTTGGGTTTTTCTTCTTCCTCTGATAAACAGTAAACAGTTGGCTTTACTTGCAACTGAATGTTAGCAGCAGTCTTTGCAGGTGTAGAGCCAAGCATTCCCTATTTAGCATCAGATGTCTATTGACCATTAAGGAACATAATTTAGAAGTACAGTCAGTTATCACTGTTTTGCTAGAAGGATGGTCCTCTGAACTTGCATTTCTGAGTGCACAGAGGCTCCATACTGGAGGGCATGTTTAGTGATCATTTTTTAATGCTATAAAAACATCAGAAACACAGAAATAAATGGAGCATTCTTGGGCAAATTAGATTAGCTTGAGCTCTTTCCACATGTGATTGGAGATGATCTAATTGGCCTGTGGCAGTAAGTAAGTTATACTGAGTGTTTGAATATAATGCATGTATGTTTACAATAATAAATGCATTAGAAGCATTTTTATTGTTCATCTTTCTCTTAACATACTTCCTGTTAGCATGAAGTGCATAGTACTTGCTGTGGCAAAATGGAATATTGCTTCATAGTAGTGTAAATTAATTTCCTCTGCCTGCAATTTCACCTCTTCTTGAGATCTGTCCTTATTCAAAGGATAGAGCCTTCAAAGCAGAACATTGTTGAGGAGTAGCAGCCATATAGTAGTGCATCGCTATCGAGGAGTTTGCTTGGCACACTTTAAAAAGTTATAAGCATAAAACATTTGCTACTCCTGTGATAATATATATATTATTAGCTCCTTTCTACATTGGCTGACTTCACACACTCTTTGTCTGATTTCAAGTCCTGTTGACACTCACAGACATCAGTGAATAAGCAAACAGCATCCTTCTGCAGCAAACACACAAGATACTCTTACAATAGCATGATTATTTCTGTATGGATCCGCTGGTAAAGTGAGGCACAAGAAATTACAAAGTCTGAGGCAGCCTTGCACTAATGGCCTGGCTTTGTATAGTGCAGAGAGCCTTAGGATAGGCACAACATGTGAATCATGATCCCCTCAAACTCTTCAGAATTTCCCACAGGCCTCAATGGGGACAGAATTTCCCCCTGCAACTTACCATGGTTGCAACACATTTTGTGAAGATATCAGTTAGATCCTTTGCAGACTAAATAACATTGGGGTTTGTTTTCAGTATAGAAAATAATAGGTCCTAATAAGCCCATTTTGTTATAACCCTGCAACAACAGTTCATCTACCACCTTTCATCATGTTCTTTTGATGACTATGAACTCAAACAGCTCTAAAAAGATAGATGGAGTGGTCACAAGCAAAAAGGTTAACGGCAGCATCAGACACACACACAATATCAGTTTGCTTTGTAATACTTTCCTTTTAGCCAATAAATTTAATTTTGTGTTGAAATAAAGTAAAGTACTAGACAGTATTGACTTGGGTATATAGTATAATAATAGTACTTTTGGTTTTTTTCTTGAGGAGAAACTAACATCCAGAAAAAAGACATTCTCATAGTCAGCATCTCCAACTGTTGTCTATGCCCTTAAATCTCATTCAGCTACACTATCTGCTTCATATAAACAACCAGCTGTGACTGAGTGACTCCAACCAGGTTACAACAGGGATGAATTTGGCTGTTAGTTACAGAGAGCTTTGTCTTATAGTGATTTCAATCCTCAGGACAGTTTTCTAGGTGTTTGGGAGGTCTCAGATTCATGATTACACTTTGGCCTGCTATAGACAAGAAGCAAATCACAAAGGCCAGTTCTGCAGAGGTACTTCATCATGGATCTCCTGGTCCTGACAAAGTAGTTTTAGCCTAATCACTAAATGATGTTTCCTATAAAAAGATGAGTTCTAAAACTCTGTATTCACCAAATGCATAAGCAGAAAAAAAAGAAACCACACATTAAACAAGATTGCATTTCTCAACTCTAAAAACCCTAGAAAAATGTTAATACAGAATGTATCCCTTTATCTAATTCTGTTTAGATCTCCACTGCTGGTGTTATTTTTTACTTTAGGTAAAAGAAGCTACTACTCATGCTAATGATAAAGATCACTGCCTTTATCTTCACAAATGTAAGAAGCTTTCTGCACGTCTGACCTGAAGGAAATTGCTTACTCATTGTAAGTAATTATACACACAGTACCAGCTACCAGAGACAGTATACTTTTTGCATTTCCCCACTGCTGTACTTCTTGCATATGTGCGACATAATTTGAGTGGGAGATTAAACTTCCGCTGAAATGCTATCTAACTGCCAAAAGATACAGAAGATTTAAAAAAGGGATGAATGACACACAAAACAGGGCACTAGGAGAGCAGAAATTTTTAATACAGTTAGATTTCTCTTTGTCTGTTCTCATCATTCATATCCCTTTTGACTCAACAGTAGCCACTGGGGTTGGGGAGGGAGGTAAGAGGTTTGCAGTTTGCTTCCAATTCAGGTTATGGTGCCATCTATTTATTCAGGTTCAAGTTCTCTGCAAATGGCAGGGATGAAGCAAGGGGACCCAATTTATTCCTTCCTCATTCCAGGCCTCTTGAACAAAACTCTGCCCAGAAGCTGATTCACCCTTAGCTGTTTTTCAGGTTTCTGCTACAAGTGTCTGTGAGGCTTTGTTTTGATTGCTCTGCATTCTGCACTGTTTCTGTTCTGCTCTTTTAAATCCCACCCCTCACACCCACCACCACCTTCTTCTTCGTAAAATGGGAAAATCCTTTCAAACAAGGGTCAGCCCCTTAATTTGCATGTGCCCTGTTCAGGTTGATGATTCCTGTTTGCTTGTACCACTGAAAAACTTTATAGGTTTGTTAGTTACATTTATTATGGAGAAAGGATACTATTGTGTGTACTGGCTTCAAAAGGTTTCGTGAAGTGTGGATGGCACTATATTAGGCCAAATCACAGCTGTTCACATTTTGTCACTGAACTAAAAAATTATACTTTCTTTTTCCTGTATGGTTTTGACCCCATCTCCAATCAACGCTCATATCCATAGATTTTGTAGGAATATAGCTGAGGTTTTTCACAAAATTATGGTTGCTACTGGAGATCTTACTCATCTGAGAGGAGTTTTCTTAAGAGAAACTGTGACATGTGGATGCATGTTTATACCTCGTTCTTGTTTCTAGCACAGATTGAGGTTACAGCCTTACTCTTATCTCTCAGCTCAGTTTGCTTTAGCTCCATAATATATAGCTATGCTCCTGCTCCTGAAAGTTTCAGGCTTTTCAAGGGTATGATTCTGTTCTCCGTGAAGTCCAGTTCAGACTGCTCTGGAACAGAAAAAAAATTCCAAACCTTAGTGTTGTCATAGGTATAGTTTCTCCTTTGCAAAAGTCATACATTCTCATTTATATTCTCATACAAATGAGAATCAGGTCCTAATTTTCTAATGGGATTTGACATTGAAAGAACACTTCAAATCAAAGATCTAAATTGGCTGCTTTTGAATTCAATTCCGAATTAAATGGAAAATGGCTTTGTCTCTCCGTATAAATCTCTAATGGTATCTGGCCTTGCTGACATTTACAGGACTGCTGCTCTATATTTTCACTATGATATGAGCACTCTCTCTGGGGAAAACACCATCAAACTGTAGCTCTTCTGGCAGCTTTCTACAGTCAAATTTCTTTGCATCCACTTCCTTTCTCATTATTTTGAAGTGGAAATCCCATGGCTGTAAACTTGAAAACACATTATATCAAGTCAAATTATGACTGTAGTTACTGGATTTTTCTAGCTCTGATGTCTCTGTGTCTAATTTAAACTTCATGTCTCACTTTCAGCTTGATCCAAAATTTTCTCACCAGAAAGCAAGGCAGGAAACTAGTCAGCTTTGCCTTCTTTATTTTCATTTCAGAAATGAAATGCTTCTGGGGGGAAAAAAAAACCAAACAGAAAAATACTTCTGGGGAAAAAAAAAAAAAAAAAGAAAAAGAAAAAGATGCATGCCCATTTCCCTTTTGCAGCATGAAATACAGAAAGATTTAACATAAGTGCGTAGTCCAATGCCTGGCTCTAGACATCTGATTTGAGTCTACAGAGGCGCCAGATGGTCATTCAAAGCACCCAAGTGAAGAGGCTGTATTGACTGCATCGTGAATGCTGCTCAGATATGAAACAAAAACCCAAGAATACAGGGACTGCCACACAGAAACCTATCACTAGCCCATCTATCCAATTTCCTATTTCCAGCACTAACCATATCAGATCCTTCAGCTGATTCATAGATAAACACATGAAAACCTGAACTAAATTGTTGGGAAAACAATTAGGTAGCAAGAAGAGTTTCTTAATTAATCCTCAATGAATGATTGAAGGTTTAGATAACTTTGTCTTTTTAAATCTTGGCTTTGGTAGCTGTGTACACCTATAAGGTTGTTACGTGCTCAGCCTTACGTGGGTGTTAGAAAGCCTTACTAAAAATATGCAACAATGAGTTCAAAGGGCCAGTTGTATATTCAGTGAAAAGGATTTCATTTTATTAATGTTAAACTCGCTGCATTCCAGATTTTGTGTACAACTTGTTCAGGCTCCTTTCTGGACCATCAGTCTCTGTCAGTCCATGAAGGTTGAAATTCTTATCTCTGTGAAAGCTGGAGTGCAGGTAAGTACAGGGCTGTTTCATAATCAGGTCACAAAGAACCTGTGCTTTGTTTGTGAGTTTGTTTTTATTATTTCTGAAGGGTTTTGCTCTTTTCAAAAGAAATTATTCTAGTGCTGTCAAGGCAGAACCACTTTTTCAATTTTTTTCCCCTTCCAACTATTAGAGAATTTGAGGATTCAGCAATATTTCTTTTTTTTTCCATGTTTCACTGTTGTTCATTCTGTGGCCATTGTTTATGAATGAAGAACAGTTATAAAATGAGGCTGATAAAGCCTCATCTAAAATCATTATCAGCAGCTACTTCCTGGGTTTGGGAGTACAATAGATGAATAGAGTATTCTGCACTTGAATGCTGCTCATTTTATATAAGGAAAAAGCTTTCACCAAAGTGCCAAAACCTCTCCCCTGCATATTAGACAGTCTTAAGATGTACCAAAATTTAAAATAACTTATACAACAGACACATTACTTGTTCTGATTTGTTTAAAGCAATTTTGCATGAAATGTAAAATGGAAGTTCTGTTAAGCTATACTTATCCTCATCTGCATGAGGTTTTTAAAGGTTGATTTAGGATTAAAAATGAATTCGAGGTCCCTGGGCTAAATTCTGATCTTGCATTTCACCAATGTCATGCATTACCTGACAAAGAATGGAGTGTCTCTGGGTTATATCAGTATAAGTGGGTCTGCAAATTTGGAGCCCAAGTTACTATGACAATAACTTCTTTTTACTCTGCAAATATTTATATACAGTTTCTAATGGTTTTGGCATGTATTTTCTAGGTTTGTTCCAAGGTAAAATGTAATAATTTCTCTGAGAAAACACAGATTTTGAGGCAAATATAAAAGTCAACTTCTCTACTCAAATATTTGCATTCAGAAGCATCATTATTTTAACAGTAGAACAAGCTTCTATCAGCAACAACAACAAAAAAAATTTGCCAATGCAAAACAGTGAGTGACTTTAAATAGTGCACAGCTTCCACTGAAATTCAGCAGCAATTAGCTGCATAGGCCACAGACTATTAGGCTTCTCTGAAACCTTTAAGCTTAAAGCTTCTAGTCTTTATTGACAATTCTACTTTCATCACTCTTGCTAGCAGTGAACTGAAAATATTTTTCCATACTCTCAGTAGTACTGCTCCTTTTATCATCAGTTTTACCACATAAGGTGAACACAGGAATAGCAAAGATTAAAACCAAAATATTTTTCCTAGATTCATGGAATTTTGTCATAAAGTGAAGTGTTTACGATTCAACCATTTGTGTAACTTTATGTTCATTTTTGGTCAGTGTTCATTAGTAAGAAGTAGTGAGTGAATTTATTCAGTTTCACTCATTTTACTACAATGTCTGCATTCTATTAATGGCAAAACCAAATGGTTTTTGTTTTCCTTTTTGATGGACTATATATATTTTCACTCACAACACCCACTATTTAAAAAAAAATAATAACATTTCTCCTTTATTTACTCAGATGAGCAAAGTTTCACTTATTTAGCATACATCATCAAACAAAAAAGTTTGTCATGTATTTTCAAGACTGCCTTGATAAAACATACTCTGTAAATATCAAAAGTTACTTCAAGAAGCATTTATTTATCATTTTTTCCAATGTGTAAATATAAATCAGAATGAGACTGCTCCTGAAACATGGAAAAAAGAAAGCAGATGAAATTATTTAGAATTAAAATGCTGTATCCAGATATCTCTGCTTTGGTATATCAGCGAGATCAGTCATGGTTTTTAACTGATTTCTTTTCAAATCTTTGAACAAAGAACTGGAGTGGAATTTGTGTTCTTTGTTCTTTTTTGTTATTATTTTATTTATATTAACAGAAGTGGGTTAGGGATATAACAAAATAAAATGTCTTTGGTGCTAAGCATTTGTAATCTAAGTAAACAATACTCAGGGAAAAGAAGACAACAATATGACAGAGTAGAAATCAGCTGCTTTTGTAGGGTAATATACAGGGTAATGGCCTGTAGCTGTTGCTCTTATTGCCTTATTTTTAACAGCTCTTTTTGCAAAGGTTTAGAGTTGCAGGTCACAGGGAAAAACTGTGAGATTTAAAGAAAGCTTAAAATTGTAGACTGTAGATGTGAGTGCTTTATCATAGATCAACTCATACAACAAATCTTATAGTATTTCTCCCATCAGTTAAAGACAGGATTAAACACGATGGCCTGGATGGTTCTTTGGCTCAAGAAGACCATAAATTGTAAGTCTTGAAAACAGGGAAGGGGAATGATCCCTCCACACAAACTCTGATTTTCACAGTCATTTCATAGTATCTGGCCCTCTGCTAGAGGCATAATACTAGGCTAGATAGACCTTTGATCTTATGCTCTATGAGTTTGCATAGTCTTTGATTATCATTGTATGAAAGTTTAGCTTCAAATATAGCCTGTTCTCACTGTGTCCTGATTCCTTGTCTACCGTTCTCACTTTTCCTTACATTCCCCCATGTGTAGCCAACATTAGCAATGAATACCACCTCGCATGGGTTTTATCTAATACTGCTTCCTATGGGGGCTGGATGTGAATGGGGAATGGCATTAGCTAATCTCTGACTCCACTGTAAATTAAATTTAAATTAAAAGCAGCTGTTTCTTCTAAAGTGAAAGACACATCTGCATTAAATATAATACAACTTCATCTGGCTTGGGCTGTCAACACTTCAGTAAGTGTCAGACAGAAGATTCATATGGTTTTGGTCTTGTCACTGACTGTCATCTATTTCCTAAAGCTTTTGAAGTCTTTTCAGAAAGGTGGACAGGAATTGATTTAAGTCATTTTTAAAGAGTTAAATAATGACTTTTTTGTCTCCCCCTTACAAAGTATGCAGCTTGATGAATTTGGATAGTTGAGTACTAAGGTTATCAATACATAAGCAGTGTTTGCCTTTGATGGTAGTGTCTAATGAGCACTGGATTAATCAACAACAAACGAGGCAGTTGGGAACCAGTCAGCCCCAAACTCACAGCCACTCCTGGGAAAGACCTTTTCTGGAGGTTGGCACGTGGGTGTTGCAGCTGTGAAAGCTCAGCATATGAGTGGCTACAGGTGTTGGCTTCATTTTTTCTCCACATATATTTCTAGGAAAATGGGTATCAGTGCCAGGGACAAAGAAAGGTTGTGCCAAGCTGTTACAGAAAAAAAAAAAAAAAAAAAAAAAAAAAAAAAAAAAGAAAATTGCTTGTAACACAATACAATCCGTATTGCTTGTATGACAGTTATATGGTGTTCTGGAGAATTCTGTTTATGAATAATAATGGGGGTTCTGGCAATGTTGGCAGTAACACTCAGTGGAGAGTCAGACAAAGGACATTTTGTGTCACATTCATATCTTTGGTAGTCAGGCATTTTGGAATCCTATAATCACAGTGTTTTCCTTTTCTAGTTTCAATTAGGTCCCTCTTCCAGTCCTGTTCATTTGTTTCCCCTGGTTTAAGCAAGATTATCTAACAGAATTTTAAATTAAATGCCCTTAAATTTAATTATTCAAATGATTGATTAGGTGGGCAAAACCAGCTCCAACTTCTGGGGAGGGGGAGAGGAAAGGAATGGAGATAAAAAAGATGGAGAGGAAATCTGTCTAGAAGGAATTTTTGCACAAATGTTTTCTCTGAGATGGAGACAAGGATTACCTCCTATCCCTACATTGTACTGATGAAGTGGTGCAAGCCACAAATTCAGTAGATTGAAAAAATGAATGTTCTTTTAAGAAAAAAAAAATAATCATCTAATCTTTTGGCCAAATCAAATACCTCTTATTCTGGAGAATGACTCCAGAATTTTGAAATTTAACCTTGAAATCCTTCCGTTCTTGAACAAATTTTCTGTGGCATGGAAATGATGTCTTTTCTTTCAAACCGCTTTCCTTACCAGTTCTTCCCTGTTTGTCTGTATCCTGGCAGAAGGAGAGACATGGTGTAAATGTCTGAGTAGCACAGAGGAAGCAGGGTTGGAGGAGAAGGTGCTCTGGAAAAAAGAAGGATCCACTGCCCACCCTACTGACCCCCGGCATGGCGGTCACACAGCAGAGCTGGGACTCTGACATCTGCTCAGACGCTCAGCTGGCAATGCCCTTTCCCTGGGATCCTAAGAAGAAAAGCATACTGAAAGACAAAATATTATCCTCTCTGGTGTACTTTTAGACTATTCCTCATTCTTTTTGGCCGCTTTCCTATTTGTTCATTTGGTGTTTTAAAATGAGATCCTAGAAACAATCCCAAAATAGCTTGTCAAAGTCACATGTCATGTGCAAGAGACTGATGGTGGATACAGAGACTTTGGTGGAACTTGGATTCTTCTGTAGACTTTTCTCATTTCTTTAAGAAAATGGACAATATTAACTGTGGGAAGTGGAGCAGCTCTCTAATCCAGTCTTCCATTCAGGAACAGAAATGTTTCTTTAAATATAAAAGTCCTGGACCACAAAGAAGATAATTCTACACACAAATAGCCCCCCATCTGTCTATAGAGTGTGTCAAATTTGCTATTCCTTCTCAGACAGGATCATGTTTTACCTGCATGCTTAACAGGTCTGTTTAAGTAATGCTAAACAAAGTAATTAAGTGATATGTGGGGCTTGCTGCACTAATGTGAAGTATATCTGCTTTTGGCTTTGAGAAGGGCCAGTGTCTGACACTTTGCGACAAGCAGCAAAACCAAGAACCACATGGGGACTAACCTACCTATTGCCATTGATTTCCTCCTAACCTTTAATAATTCACAGTAGACTTACACCCTGAAGCACAGAACGTAATGCCACTTTCAGATTTGAAATTGTGACAGGTCGGGAGATAATTATTATCAGTAAGTATATCCTTATAGTAAATGGTATCATTCTTACTAAGGACCAGTTTGAGCTATTCATTTAGTTTTCAGGATATAGTGAAATCTTTAATCTCTAGCTCTGTCCTGCAAAGTAGTGGTCCTTCTTTTTTTTTTTTCTTTGGGGGTTTTAGCTGCACATATACAGAACTTTTTGCTATTTGTTTGGAAAGTAAGGAAGCCTAACTTGTGGAATTTCTCACTAAAGGCCTATTTTTTTTTGATCTCCGGTTTGACCTTTGCTTCAAGCTTTTTTCATTTCTTGCATGATTTCTCCTTATTACTAATAACCTTCTCAGGTGGTCATTTACCAAAGCAGTTCGGCAATCCCTCCTGTTTCCCCATTGCTTGGGTACGAATCCTAATAATTTAGGACCTTGACCTAAAGAAATACCGATCTCTCTCTGCATGCACATTCCTGGACTCCAGTCCAGCAGACTTGGTTAACTGATTTGAAAAAGTTTTCCCTGCTGAAACCTACAGGCCTTTATAGGCCTGCCTTGGTTTATTCTTCTGTTTAACATCAACTAGGTTAATTTCTGGTTAGCTCACACAAGGTGTGGAGCTAGTGGTCTTTCCTCTTTCTGGTTCAACGGCCACCTGGTGAAGAAAGCAGGATTGCCTTGGCCCTCGCTGTGACCTCCAGTGTCTACTGAGGGGACCATGGCTGCCCTCCCCAGACCTGTCCCCTTGGGGCGGTGGGATGGTGTCCTGTCCCTGTCGGTGAGGCCCCTGCCTCGGTCAGCCTTGCCATAGCGCTTGGCTGCCGGCGCTTGGCTTCTGCTCCTGGACAGCACTCACCAGCCCCTGATGACATGTTCCTGCTTGATTCTCTTCTAGCGGTTTTCCCTGGATAATTTGGACCCAACCAGATAGATTACAATTCTGTCCCATTTTATTTCTTTACCTTGTGTCGTGTAATTAACCATAAGACTGTGTTTTGATTAGTGGTAACTAATACATCAAACCAGATTCCTGCTGTTCAGAGTTTGAGTAATATGAAGGAAATAAGTACCGAGAAAAGGAAGACACTTTCTGACAGGTATTTTAAATTTTACATGGGTCAAGAAACTTTTAATTGCTCGGGGTTTTGTTTTTTTAAAAAAATCCCTTCACAAAGTCCTTTCTCTGTTGTGTCAGCTATCACATGCTCCAGAAGAAGTAGACTATAAGCTAACACATTTATTGCCATGGAGCTCTGTCAGAAGCTGTGATCAAGCTGGTGAAGCACCTTGGGAGCAGAGCAGAGCAGAGCTGGCGCACAGACCTGCGGCAGCGTGTTTCTGCTTCCTGCAGATGCGCCTCAGGGAGGCTGGAGCCCCATCCCATGGGAGGCTGTGGCAGACAAGACTGCTCAGCAGTTTCATCTGTCCTACCCATGTGAAACAGCTGAATCACCAAAGAATCATCAGTGGGATTTCCAGGAATAAATTTTATTTTTAACATAATGGGGACACCATCAGTGGACCCATTTCTGTTTTGATCAATACCAGAGCTGTCTAGCATTGCACAGATGCTTTTTGAGATATTTCTCTAGGTGTCATTCTATCAGATGACAGAATATACATGCCATTTTTAGATTATATACCTAAAGCATTCAAGACATGTTAGCTAGTATATGACAGGCAAAACTAAAATGTTAAGGACTGTGAAAACTTGGAATAAACTTGAATATGTATGACCAGTAGAATGTGGAAATCTGCTACGTGAGATAATAGAAGCACTTATTTACTTTTTTAAAAGTTATAAGAAAATAAATGAAGAGATTGAGTCACTAGTCTCTTGGCCAGAAAGGTACCAAAAGCTTTTGTAATTGTTGGTGAGCAGATTATTCCCACAAGCCTTTATTATTTAGCCACACATTGAACAGCCTTTTGTTTCACAGCATTAAACCCTGAGGACCTCTATGGTAGCTGCTTCAGAGAAAACACATGAAGGTTAATCCTGGGCTAATACGACAGTCTAACAGGGCAGCTGTCCAGGCAAGAGTTCATACCTCTGCATAGCTTAGCTTGGCAAAGTCTTTAATTTTGTATGTTAAAACCAGCCTTATTCTGTTCATTGTGTCTCACAATGAACGTCTCCTACTGATATGGATAACCAGGAGTATCTAGATAATTCAGACTCCTGTAATTATTTAGAGCTTTTATTGGGCTTTAAAATATAATATGTTGCAGTTTTTCTTGGCTTGTCAATGAAAAAAATATATCTCTATATGTACTTTTTGCTTCCTTTCAGCATTTCTCTCCTACAGTACTGGACTAAAGTACACTCAGCCATTGCACATGAGAGCCAAGGAGTATCCAGGTTTTCATACAGAGGACTTAAAAGAAATCTAGTGTTTGGAAGCAGAACTAGAAGTTTTGGTCTAGAAGAGAAATATACTCTAGAGTACAATGATGCATTACACTCTTTTCGCATGTGTATTCCTGGGAAATAGATAACGTTACTGTGATATGGCCAGCCGTATGTTACATAAAGGGCTATATGTTATGAATTATAACAGAGATGAGATCCAGAATGTCTACTGGCAATGGAGTATAGCATTACCACACAGAGCTTTATTACAAAAGTAAACTGCAGTTTTGATAGCGGATTCCTCATTTCTGGATGTATTGACTATATTTATTTCATGGAAGAGATTAATGGAATGTTTAAACAGAGATTTTACAACCTTCATCCTTGTTGCTAGATGCTTTTGTCTTTCTGTCTTAGCTTGAAGCATCATGTGTCTTTCAATGGAGCTACTTGACAGTTGACATTTCCTGCTTTTACTTCTACTCCAGCTGCTAATTGCATATTTACAATCCTTCAATCAAGAGGAAAAGAGAAACAGATTAGAAAAATTTTCAGTCTGTCAAGCAAACCATACGTATAATGAAACATCCACTCATTAAACGTAGAGAACTTTTATAGCTTTAATAATAAGTGTTATAAAGGGCACAAAGGTATTATTAATTCTGAAGGAATACAGGACTGGAAAAACAATAAGTCATTTTGACAGTTGCTATGAAGACTATTACCAAATGTTATGTTTACTTGACTAGGTTCAATTTATAAAACAAGACCCATAAAAAATCTACAGCCTAATCAATCGAGATGCCCTGTTACAAACAACAGCTAATGGAGTGAGGTTCTGAAATATTGATTAATGATTGAATTGTGATCATGGATTTTACAAAATTAAGATAATTAGTAACGTGGGTTGTTTCTGTACATTAAATGAAACACTGTGGCAATGAATTAAAATGCTAGAATAAAGATTTAACACAGTAAATGTTTTTTTCCAAGTTAAAGAAGTGAATATATCTGAACGTGCAATTATCTTTCTAAAAGGAATTCACAAAGGTGTGTTTATTATGCAAATATCAATACAGGAGCTTTTGTTCCCTTGCTGTAATCACAGATTAAAATCCTCCATACATCTCTCATGAAAATTAAATTTGGGGGACATAGGAAATTCTTTTCTGGTTTTGAGTGAGCTGTTTGCAATCCTGAACATAATCAAGCAAGCTGACAGTATGTATGATTATATATGATACCACTCTGCAGGAGACAGTTCCAATATTGTATCTGCACCCCTCCATTCATTATTGGCAAACGTGTGCCTGGAACTCATTGCAATGTTACAATTGGCATTTTGAAATACTGTGATTTCTTTTTCTTGTAGTGAGGACTTGGATTCCCCATAGGATTTATGCACACTGCATTGTATTATTCAGTACATGTTCATGACTTCCACTAGTATTAGGAAAAGCTATGTGTATACATACAGAGTAGAATATATCCCATAGTGGATTTCAGAAAATATAACATACAGTTACTTTAAAACATGAGGTTAACAAAATAGGAACTGAAAGACAAGGAAAGGAAAACAAGCAATTTAAAACCCATTCACCCAGTAGGTTTGATCCCGTTCCCATTCTCTCCATAGTAAATCATGAGTTACTTTACAAAAGTCAATACAAGTTGGCATAAAGCTGGTAGGAAATCAGACTTGAGCCTACCCTGGTTAAAAACCTGAAATATGTTCTTCATTTTAAAGCAACCATTGCCCTGAAACCTGAAAACTGATAGACGCATTCGAACCATTCGTTAGGTCACAAAATATTCTTTATAAGACCATAACTGAGTGTGGCAATAACAACACTGCAATAGTCTGTGACAGAGCTAAAAAGGCTAGCTGGTGCTGAGGGCACCAGAATGGGACTCACAAGCTCAGTTTCCAGTTCTGCCAAAACAGTATCGGCAAGTCACTTTCCCTCCCGGAGGGTCTGTCTCCATGAACTTAAAATGAGGATACTGATACTGTTAACAGCTTTGATATCTACTGACAAAGAGGAGAGGGAATTATATCAATACAGCTTATCAGTTGGACAAGGATACGACCAGTGGAGCAGAGCCAGCTCCCGGAGAAGCACAGGCTTCTAGTAAGGCAGAATATCTCTCTGGATCCCAAGGCACTCACGATCATCACATCTGCTGCTTATGCCTGTTCAGAGGATGTTTTTCTCTGTCTAAGAAGTGAAATAAAATCTGGTTTACTAGTGGTACCTGCTCCCTCACCCTTATTCACCAGAGGAGGGGTTAAGAAAATACGTTCACCTGATCCTCCACAGGCAGCTGCAAGCTAGCTATCTTTGGCGCTGCACGGAGCAGATGTGGTCTGGCCACTTCCAAAAGGGAATCTGGGCAACGAAGGTTAGTGCTGCCCTCAGCCAGATCAAATAAACCTTTGTCAGAGCCATTTCAGATCCCCCTAATGTCCAGTCAGGGCAGAAGACCGTGCGGACATCCTTGGAGCAGAGGGTACTGAAGTCCTCAGAGATCAGGACGTGTCACTGGACCCAGCTTACGTTGGGCTGCTCAGAGGAGAAAGCACTGGGGTTTGGGAGGCTTCTTGGACTAAAAGGTCAAATCTGGAAAGCTCTTGGGCTTCCAGATGCTTCCAGTAGATTGATGAATAAAGATGATGAAAAATAAAAGGCTACAAAATGAAATCTAGAAGAAAACTCTGACTTTGTACACAGCGCCTGTCAGAAAAGGTCATCTGTTTTACAAGCCAGGAAATGCAAAACGAGAGCGTCTGTAACTATTTGTAAATAGTGTCAAATTTATGGAGCTGATTCAACATGAGGAAAAAATAACCCTGGAAAAGAGTTGCAAAACACTGTAAGTGGCTTATTTTGACATTTGAAAAACTTTTAAACATGTTATTCTGCTTTAAAACTGACCTAAATTCACGTTAGAACTGTTCTGCAAGTAAATGAAGGACATCAAAGTGAAGTAAAACATTTAATTTGGGTTCAAACAAAATGTGTATTTGGATCCAAAATATTGTCTTCATTTCAGCCAGAGAACTGAAAAATATGCAGTTATTTTCATAGCTTTCACTGTAAAATCATTTTGTATTGATTATCTGCCCCACTTTTCATATTTTTTATAAAAAGCACTCACATGATTTTTCCTGTAGCGAACTGTAAGCTTTTGATTTTGTCATAAGCTGCCATCCTCTTTATAAAATGTTGAATTCAGTGATTGGTCGTCATCGTTTGTAGTAGTATTGTTATTATTACTATTACTTAGAGTCTTTCTAATGTAACAATGTCATTTGCTTTTCACTGTTCTCCTTCCGAGTCTGTTTTCTAAAACTTGATATTTATTTAAATCATACTCCTTCCCCTTCAATTACATTTTCTTTTTTTACATTTAAGGTAGAAATAACTGAAAGCTAGCAACATCAATGAAATTTTTCAATACCTCGGTTTGGGGGAAATTTTCAAAATGTTCATTGAATCACTTGGAAATTTAGAAAACTATTAAAAGCTGGAAGTAACTGAAAATGAAAAGGCTGAAGTTCATAAGAACTTTTCCAGATTTTTTTTTTTCCTTATTTTAACCCTAGTTATCTTTTTCTTCTGCTTCCTTTTTTCTAACACTATTTTTTCTTCCTTCTCTTTCCTTGTATGTCTGAATCAGAAAGGTCTATCTGCAATTTAGATTTATTGGAATAGAGGTAAAAAAGAATAAGAACAACTTTTCACTGTCAGATTTGTACAAAGGAGTCAGTGCAAGTGAAAGCCAAGTTCTTTCCCATTTATCTCTTATTCTTTTTTATCTCTATTCACTTTCTCTCTTTCAGTCCTTTCCATCCCTCTTCCTTGCCTTCCTTCATACTTTTTTTTCACTCTATCCCTACTTTTAGTTTTCTTAACCATCCCTCACACATCCCTACTTATTATCCAGGGACCTATTCAGCCACAGAACTCTTGAATGTTAAGTGTGAGAAAGTGAAGAGAGACTGTTGCAATGAGCAAGATGATAGATGATTTCCAGTGTTTTGGTTTTTTGGTGGTTTTTTTTGTTTTTTTTTTTTTTTTTTTTTTTTAACCTGAAATCTTTTAATATTTTCAGCCAAAAATGTTCCCATCCTTTCAATCGGTTAAAAAATAACCCCTGAAGAGTTGGTGTTGGTGTTATATATTACTATTGTTACAGAAGCCAGCCAGAGGGAGGAAATGACCTTTAAAATGAGAAGAAGAAAATTCTCATTCATTTCTGACTCTTCCCTGCTTTCCATTTGCTCTGTTTTCTCATTTTCTTCTCCTTACTTTTACATCCTTCTCTTCTGCCAGTTCCCTCACACTTTTAATTTTCTTTTTTTGGTGGTTAATGAATGTAAGGCTTATAATGCACTTGAAATCCACTTTATTAACCTAATTTGAATGCAGAGCATAAGAACGAAGGTGAGATGCTCTGTACCTATCTCAACTCCACAAAGCCATGGGAGAAATTAAAGCAAGACAAAGAGTGTGGGAAATATGTCAGCACAGTAACCCCCTAAGGCTGCAGTTTCACATGATTGTATTTCTTAAGCATATCCACCACTGCACCCATAAACTGATTTCTCAGCATTTCAGGGTGCTACTGTGTGACACCACTTTGTCTGTGGGGTCACACTAAAGGGTTTTCTTGACATTGTGATGGCTCACATGAAGAGGAAGGTGCTGTGGATAATTGCTCAGGAAGCCCTTTTTGCCCCCTTTGCTGGAGGCAAATCCAGGGCTGCTGTGCACCTGCTCCTCTAGGACAAAGCCTGTCTGGACATGACTGGACCAGACAGGACGGTGCTCTGCACTGTTCTGTCTTCATGTGAGATAGAGGAATGTCACCCAGGGGTTACTGAGAGAGTCTGTCTCTGACCAGATCAGCACACGGACCCACATCGTTTCAATTCCCATGTCAACTTCATACTTTGGGAAGAACCATATATGCAAACTCCCTGTGCATTGCAGCACCAAAAAATGTAGACAGGAGATATAGTATAACAGTATCTGTGTTGCAAACCAAATCAAGAAGTGCTGAAATATCTCTTATAAATACACTTCTTTGGGAACAGAATCTGCAGAATGAATTTTTTGAAAAAAGATTCAGACATATGCTCCCTCCTCTGCTAAGTGCCCTGAGAAACAAAGCTTCAGATGTCAGCAGAAAGTTAATATATAGAGTTGGGAAACCTTAGAGGAAGGTTGTAGAACAAATTCCTTAAGGAGTTTGACCTTATATGAGCTTGTATAATGTTGCAGGAGGAAAATGAAAAAACAAACAAACAATGGAGGGACAGCGAAACAACTAATATCTGTCCAAAAGGAAAGAGGAAGAATCAATATTCTAGATTTATTTAATGGTTTTGCTTGAAATAAGTTTCAAGAAAGGGAATCTTTGGTTTATCTCTAGATCTCCTTATGTGAACACAAGAGAAGAGTGAGAGAGAATTATTTGCCTTTCTTTTAGATTTTATTTTTGAATGATCCAATGAAGCACTTGACTGCCTTTGTCCTTCACAGTTTGTGGTCCAAAACTATTTTACTTATTGCACAAAGACAAGCAATGCATGGCTATCTTGCAGTGACCATGACCAAGAAATAAAGAACACAACACACATCATTTGAAATGTTTGTTTTCTGGGCTTCTTTATTAGTCTTAAGTGGCCATACAAATTTGGGAACTTCACATTCCATAGTTGTTGCTCAAACTGATCTAATGAACTGACAAAACCTATTTCATAACCTCCCTTGAAACCACCCTTCTTAAAACTGAAGTCTGGATTCTTCAGAAGTGACTCTTTCATCAGTCCAGTTTTGCACCTCAGGTAGGCTGACACTGCACAGATGTGGGCTCAGCCCAGGTTTAGCCTGGATTGACCACAGAGTTCTGAAGATATCATCTTCCTTGCAGTTTTATGTAGTTAGATACAGATGCCCTGTGTATTCTCTGAACCTTTGCAGTCAGATGAGAGTGGGATTTGGATTTTGTTTGTTTGTTTTCAAGAATTTACCAAGTCAGACTTCTTTTCCCTGAAATGCATTTGTCCTATACATGAAAGAAACTGGGGAGAGGAGGAGCTGGCTGGCATATTCTGAACTACTATATATTGCAGAACAGGCTTCCAGTTGTCAGCGTCTGCACCCTGTAGAAGTATGGTTTCAATTTTACTTTTGAAATCTGAGTCGAGCAATGTTGCCAACACATATTTTTCCCTGTCAAAACATTTCACTTATTCCTGAGTCTGTAGACAGCTTTTAGGTTACATCTTTTCCCCAATCTTATTGAAACAGCATCTTCATTTCTTTTGAAATCATTTTTCATTAGTGTGGGAGCAAAAAGTAGATACTAGAGCTGATAAGTGGCAGCACCTGGCTTAAAGATGTTCCATCAGCTCTTAGTTTCTGTGTGATCACTTCTGATAATTGGAGGATGAAAACCAAAGCAGCAGTCACATTCAAATCAGGATAGGTGAAGACATTATCTTCCTTCCTCCTCTATGCCTTTAATGCTGCCTGTGCTCCCTCTTGTTCCACTGAGCTGATAGAACATGCAAAAAGCAGGCTTAAGGGTTCACATGCTGCCTCAGCAAAAGATTTTTTGACTTATTTGGTCATGATGAGGACTGGCTCACTGATTAACTAGACTTAAATTAGCTTAAAAGGCATACACTTTTTGTGTTTGTGAATGACTTGTAAACTTATTGCCGTGTTTGTAGTTGCCTTAATTATTTTCAAACATAGGTACACATTTCAGTCTAGAGGATTCATGCAAACAATTGCTTCAGCTATTTGCTGTTCACTAGCTATTGTTCATGGCATGTGGCAAAGTCATATAAACTACACTGTATGATTCCTGCTTCCTAACTGGATGTCTGGCAAGAAAATTAATAATAATTGGACACTAACAAACAATGCAATTTAACCTCCCCAAAAAAATTCAGACTAGAAATTATTTGTATTTGAAATAGTATACGTTCTGGGGAGAACATGACTGAGAATTTTTAACCTTTAGCAGCAAATAACAATTCACTTAATAACTATGAAACAGGATTCTTTACATTAAAGCACAAAGATATTCAGAATCACTTTTCTTATTGTTTACTAGCTGTATTTATTGTTTCATTCATGTTTCTGGATAAAAGCCATCCATAGTTCAAGTACCAAACAATCTGATTTTAATCATTTGCCTAACATCAGACTGTAAAGGGGGAGCAGATCTGAGCAGTAGAGAGGGAATATGACACACTCTTCAACTCTTCAGCTTTTATTTCTAGCCTCGTTTTCTAACAAGATGAGGCTCAACAGCTGTACTGTTTGCAAGTCAGTGCATCAGCAACAGATTAACAAGCCAATAGAAAATGTGGGTGGCAAGAGAGCCTGAGAGCTCATGTAGACCATTCTCCTTTTCCAAGGCATGATCAGCTCTCCCTTAAACATTTCTCATCCACTTGAATCTATCTCTGTCTTAAAGTCTGTGATGGTAATTTTTCCAAGCAATCTATTTCAGTGGTCTGTTTTCTGTAGTATGAAAAAGATTTCATACTACCTAATCTGAACCTTCCTTGCTGCAATTTCAGCCTATTGCTTTCTGTCCTGCCCAACTAAGATCTGACATAAAATTTTTCTGTTCCTTTTTGCCATTTACCCTTTTGACATCAGACATCATATCTACCCTCGGGGCTGCCTTCTTTATTCAGACATGACTGCCTGTTGAGTCTTTCCTTAGAAGTTGTGTTGTAAAGACTCCGATCCTTCTTTTTCCTCCTCTCTGGATTTTCTCCAAATGCTCCATAATTATTTTAGGGTGGAGAAAGTATTTCAGACAGTCTTACAGGCATTATTCTTATTTATTCACTCTAATGTGCTATTTGTTTTCTTGATAATAAAGTATTGTTTATAAATTGTGATCAATGATAATCTATAGGTCTTCATTTGCTACCTAGTTAGCTGTTCTTTGGCTTGTCTTTAGACAGCTGATTATTCTTTCCTAAATGTAGCAGTTTGCACCTGTCCCTGCTGAATTTTTAGTGAGATCACCCAACTAAATTTTGAACCTGTTGGCCAGTCTCAGCTGAACTGACTTCAGCTGGCAGAGCTCAGCTGACACACAGTAATTTCCTATTCTTTTCGTGAAAATAGTCAACTAGCGGGGAGAGAACATCCCCATGGAGGGGAAGATTATGGTGTGAACTTGATGCTTCTTCGATGCTAGCAACCCAGTACAACATGACTCTAAGGGAAATGTAGCTTCATAGAAATATTTGTTTTAAAATTGCAGAGCTGTAAGGTTACTTTGTCCTCATGCTCTTATGTCAGATAACTACCTTGGGGTATTTTCTTGTTGTACATCCATCAGCCACTAAAGAACTCACCACAGGGCTTCATGATCCTGGAATTATGTTGGCTGTAGTGCTGGGCCTTTCTTTGGGTGATACAGACTCCTGGAATGAAATTCAAGGGTGTCACATTCAGCAGTTACTGTTAATGATTCGGTCAGAGGCTGTGGGCTGCAAAATAATGGCCAGTCCAGGAGACACCTAGTTAAAGAAAACTGTTTTCTGAAGTGGCTGATATCTTTAGAAGGGGGTTGTGAGTGCATGGTGTTACAGGCTACATCTTTATCAATGGTAGCAGAGAGTTAAATCCTCAGTTACATCCATTTCGCTAACAAACTTTCCATGGTGTTGCAGTATCATGAAAGCTCATTAAGTATTGAATTTCTGAATTCATAAAGTACAGAATACCTCTATGCTGCAACCACAATAGGCAAGAATTTTTACTCAACAGTGTTCTGGTCTATGAGACAAAAATTTGTACCCATAATTATGAGAAAAGAAGTAGGCAATTTCTTTAAGTATAAACATTTTTACAATGTTGACAAAATGAAATTGCACATATTAAAAGCAGTGTAAAGACACGAAAAGGATCAGATAAGATATAAAGTGAACTGGAAAAATAAAGATCTGTTAGTGCATGACGACTATTCCCATTAGTTATTAAACCACAGCAGAACTACATACAAAACCAAAGACAATAATTCAAAAGCTACAGTCAAATATCATGGTGTTCTGTGGTGACAGTTATCTGAAGAATATATAATCAATATGATTACCTTTTCATCATTTCTATTGAGTTTAAGAAAAAGTTATATAAAAGAATATTACTGGGAGAAAGAATATGAAAATATTTCCCCCCTGTTGGAAAGATATTGCATTTTATTTTGGGGGATGTTTGGGCTTTTTACTGAAAAAATAAACACTGAAATCAGAAGGTATCATATTGGGGAGCTGCTTTTTAGGATATCTTGAAGTGCTGATAAAAACAGAGGTCTCTGTGAGGCATTACAGACCATTCAAGATTATTTTGCACCAGAATAAAGATTGATGATGAATTTCTGGCTATTTCTTATTCTTGATTGTCTAAGTAGAAACATAAAAGCCAACTGCAGTAAAAGAAAACTGAAGGAAAAATTGACTGACATATGATAGGAAGTTGAAATGTATGATTTGGGAATTTTAGGTCTCTTTCTTCTATTTGAAATAAGAAGTTTAATCCCATGAGAATGTAGAGGAAACAGAAGTGAGCTGGCTGAAAATTTTCTACTCCACATTTTCTTTGACGGAAAGATACATTTTTGATTAAACAGATTCTTTTTTCTTGGAAAGTGTCTGCCTTCATTTAAAATGTAACTTCCTTTTGTCTGAAAACAGAAATTCATAAGCCTCCTCTTTTATAGCATAAAAATGAAGCAAGGGCTCTAATTTTATTTTGATTTTTGGTGAATAGTCAAAACACCAAGCCAAGCTTCTGCAGTTACCATCCTAGTTTTATCTGTGGTTGTCATCTGAGGTAAGTAGTCTTACACTGTTAAACTTTAAGAATATATCCCTGGTGATTTTATGATAATACAAACAAATAGCACAATGGCATATAAGAGTACAAAGAGAAGAAAACAGAAGAAATTAAAAAAAAAACAACAAAAAACAGGACAACTTTTTTTAATTAAAAATAAAAAAATATGCATTAAGTAAAGCTAAAAATAAATAACTTGCTGTCTTAAGTGATGGAAATATGAAAAAAGCAAAGTTTGGAACAATGTCAACAATACCATGGCTAAATATAAATGACAAAACATTACCTCATTGGTTTATGCTAGCTGTGTCAAAATTCACTTTTTACATTCCCTTTTCTACTCACCTCAGTTCCCATAACAAATGTCCTAGCTGCTGACTTAACTTTACATTTGGCCAGCTGACTATCATGGATACATCCCAGTTTTAGGATTGAAAAGGTAAAGTTAGTCTTTAGAAGAATGTTTTTCTTACCTTTAAATCCAAAGACGTTCACTCACCCATTAATATGTTTCTTTGTACCATATGTCTTTCTGCTCCTATCATGCCACATTTTTTAACTCTGTGAATGTCAGATGAATTAATGAATAAGACAGCTATTGTGGATAATACCATGTAACATGTATTGTGTATAGGTACTGATTGCACGACATGTTTGGGAAGGCTCATATGTTTGCCTAAGGCAGTGCCTCTCTGCTACCTTTTGCTTGCAAAAAGGGCCCTTGGTTACACATGCCAGAGGGGACACATGCCAAGCACCCAACATCGACTCCCGATGCTTATAAGAAAACACTTGACCATGTTTCAGGGTGCAGCTTCTTCATCCATAAGCAATGCATGGACATACTGGCAAGTATAGACAAGTTAATCTTTGAATTAAATTAAAATCCTATATCCCCATAACAGGTCAAATTCTGCACTCCAGAGGTGAGTCACTGTCATGTAGACAATCCAAAACACCCACCAGCCACTAGAGACAGTTGATGACATATACAATAAAATCCTGCCTTGACTGTTGCCTCTTCCCATAACTGTGTTTCTTGGTTATGCGCTCATCATAACTACACCCTTCTTCCTTCTAATGTGAATGTTTTAGATTTAGTAAGGAATGGTCACCTTTCAAACTGAGAGCATTCCCAGGGTTTCTGTCTCTGTCTCCCATCTAATTTTCTGAGAAGGAAATATATCGACAAGTTGAGAGGCTCTTCTATTTGAGATGGCATTTGTGCACATGTAAAAAGTATTTTCAAGCATTATATTTCTTCACCTTACACATCATAAAAATGTAAGTGTATAATAATATGTTTCGTTTCTATAGAGACCAAACATAGTACATTAAGAATACATATGAGAATTTGTAAGGAATGTTTATGCTAAATGACCTTTCTGCTTCCCCACACTTTCTATCCATTTCAGGGGTACTTGGCAAACAACAGGTTTCTAACTAGGCCTTGAGGCAATATCCAAAGGATAATCCTTTTTTCTCTGCCACCTATGACCAAACAGAAGTTGAGACAATATCTACTCCACCTTCCTCTTCCAAAATAGCATCATGTCTATCTGATTTCTTTATCTTTGTCCCCAAAAGCTTCAGGTAATGAATGCTTACTAATTGCAACTAATTTTAATGCATCATTACCTTCGGCAATGCCTGATTTGAATACTTTTCGATGTTATGTCCTCTTTACCATGGGCTAGAAAAGCATATTCTTCTTTTTTCCATAAGTATTAAAGATTTTTGTCTTACCTTATATTTTTCTTTTTTTCTTTTCTTTTTGTGTCCGTGTTTTGTTTTGTTTTGAGGATATTCACTACCTAAAGATTATGCTGTGACTAAACTTGATTTTACCATGTGTATATAGTTCATTGGTGTGTTGTAGATTTAAGAAGAAGAACCAAACAAATCCCAACATAGTCAGAACACTTTCTCTTGCCCTTGGGCTGGAGATATGCCAGGACAATGCCTTTTATTGAAGACCAGTAATATAAAATGTATCACGTCTTTTGAACTGACTGGCATGTAGAATTTGCCAAAATGGAAACCACATGTTTATAAAAATTTAAAACACGGAGGTGGCTGCACTAGCATTATACTCACATCTGGAAGCAGCCATCTCTCACAGAGGCAGCTTCATAAATCTTTTGTGGGGGCACCATCCTAAAATTCATTTTGCCTGGGCTAAGATACAAGATGCACTGAAAAATATATTGCTAATGTAGGAACATAATATAAAGAATAGACAGGGACAAGAACAAAAGGACAGACATCAAATGGGAGAGAAGGGAAAGCAAGTTGTGTCATTTCAGTGAAAACATGAGGTACTTTTTGTTTGTCCTTTTTCTCATGAATTCATTGCCAGAACAGTATAATTGCCATCTAGTTTGTCTTTGTTCAGCATGCAAGCTTATGCTGAGAATGACCACATGAAACTGTACTTTCTTCTCAAAAGAAGTTTCCTGTGTATATTCAAAACCACAGATTCTTTATCAACTGAAATAAGTTTTCACCATTTTTTTCCACCTGACAGCCCTTCAGAGCCGGAAGAGCTGTGGGACCGTGAGCAGGACCATGATCTGACTCGTGCATGATCTGCAGAATTGCTAACTACACCCTGACTTGACCAGCTTTATTGCTGGTGGCACAGAAAGCAGAAGCACTGTGCCTTGACATTTGTAATCCAAGGGGATTTGGATAAATTTAGGGAACAGTACTGCTATTAGGCATCTGGCAAGGAGGGGTCATTCATTCCTGTGACTGCCAGAATAGGAAATTCTTCAACGTCCAAGTTGAACTAGAGGTAGGATTTCCTGATCTTCACCAGAGGATTCTCTGGGCCTCTGATTCAGAAAACAGGGCTTAGGTATGTGAGCATAAGGAGCAAAGAACATGTTATGTATTTCTCTCTGAGCCTTGGTTACTTTGCTGAAGAGATTCCTGGTGTGGAGGTATCAGCAGGAAGCAAATGCCATATGGGTTTGAGCTCTGTAAAAGAGAAATGGATATACCAAATCCTGCAATATGGAATAGATCCATATTTTTATAAGGAGTGCTGACAAAGTTGAAGAGCTAAGCAGAACGCCAGAAGAAGGTTACCCATGCCCTTGACTGAGTGTCCCTCAGAAACCTATCCCCCTCATTACACAATTGGGAAGCTCCACTACCACGGAAATTTCAGCCTCGGAGCAAGAATCCCAGGGAAGCAAGTTCCAGTAGCGTCACATGGCTCTTCACAGAGTTGAAGGTAGCTCTCTAAGTAGCAAAAGGGCTTTAGCTTTTCTGCTTTCTCAGCTGTTGGAGACAGATTCCTGCCAAAAGGGCTAGCAGTTGGGAAATGGCAAAAAAAAAAAGAAAAAGTAATGTGCTCCTTTCAAACAGGTGCAGTATGCCCGCAGCAAAGAGAAAGACACATGAGAAGAAGCATTTGCACAAGGAGGCATTAGAATAAAAAAAGGCCTGAGCTGCAGAGACTGAAATATCTTTACAAAATGGCAGTCAGCCAGAAAGCTGGAGGGTGGGGGAACGACTGCTTTTTCTTATTTTTCACATTTTTGATTGTAGACACTTGATTCTGATTTCAGCTACATGGTTACATATTGATGGTTAAAATGTGAAATCAGCTGTTATTCAGAAGCTGATTTAACAAGCTAGGCAGGAATATCTGCCAACATAGCTAAGTTCAGAAATCAGGCACAGGTTTTCTGCCAGAAGAATTGGGAACCAAGAAACCATAACAAAACACATCCCCACCAGCCAGTGTATGTTGCTAAAGATGAGACCTCTATTAAAAATATTTTTTCAAAATATAACAGGAATATTTATGTATCTTTGAAAAGATTTTATTCGGTTTAAGAGAACACGGTTTGTATTTTACTATACAAATGCTGCAATGACTTTCAATGGATGCCTCTGTTTCTGCCTTTATGTGCAACTGAGTTCTTTATGTCTGCAGAATTCTAAACCAACATAAAGATAGATGTACAGGAACAAGCAGATACTTCTGTCAAAGGATTTGGCCTTTGTTACAACATCCATGAGCTTGCAGGATGTACATGCAACCATCTGTACCTTTCCTTGAAGTGCTTATCTGTGTGATCCTTAAAAAAATTAAGCCTATTCTTTGAGTTACAGAGATACATATTTTTCACTCATATGTAATTGGTGTTTAGAAAATAAAAGCTGTTATTCTCAGTTCCTGTCTCTCAAACAATTTAACATTTTCAAAGAAAATATATACTTTATAAGTGAGTCCAAGATCCCTCTAACTAAATATGTTCCATTTTTCTCACATCTTGAGAATTTTATTCTGCTTTTTCATTGACAAGCATGATGGAAAAAGTGGCACAGCAAGAGCTCTGCTTATTATTTGCTTTGATAGACATAACTGGTAGGAGATGTTCTAAGCTCCCAGTATCTCAGGTAGCCATTTTAAAAGGCAATATTTACAGAGTGGCTCTCTGAGCTAGAGAAAAGGCTTCCAATTCAAAAATCCTATCTGATAACATCCTGTCCACTCATTTTACTGAGACTTTATATGGTCAGGCAAAATAAATAATATCACACAGTTGCAATTTTTAGGTTCAAAATTTTATGTCTGTTCTCATTGCCTATAGTTTCAAATTCTTCACATTTTCTGACAATGCATATGAAGGTTTCTAACACTGAATCAAATCTTTTTGTCATCTTTTTGTCATAATCTCATTGCCATAATATCATCACCTTTGGCAATCATGTCTGACAGTTCATGAAAATGCAGATTGCCATCCAACTTACAAGGAAGGAGCCCTCAGATGTCAATGCATCCTGAGGGCAAGGAGTCAAAATTAAAAGTTTATTGTTCTTCAAGTGGTCACATCCCTTTGGCATTTTGCCTAGTCTTTCTCCTCCCTGAACTTTTGCACACATTCAAGAAAAGAAAGATGACATGCAGCAAAATGAACATTAGTGTGCAGATTTTATTTTTTTAGAAGCCTTGATTCTGGATTTAGATGCACTTTGGATAGGTGACCAATTAAACTAGTGATTTCCATACCTTTCCTTTCAAAAGACATATTTTCTTGAGGTTGGAATTTTGTTTGTATTTGTTTTCATATCCTGACTTTTGTTTTTGAGGAATTCAAAATGACCAAATATTTAATAAGATAAAATGAAAAATACTTTTAAATAGATAGTTAAAAAAAACACAAACCAAGCAAAACAGAAGTGGGCAGCTTCAAGAATTTAAAAAATAGGGGAATATTTAAATGCAATTGTAGCATATAAGAATCATCTGTGTATATTATACAATTATTAGGTACTGTTAGGGAACAACACGATCGACAGAGCCCACCTGAACATCAAGAAAAATAATTGTCTAACAAGGTCTACCCTGACCAGACATGAATGATGCCAAAGAAGATAAGAATATGAAATCTGTAATGTATACAGGAATTGCAATATAAAAGTCCATCTCAAACCACATGGATTTCCCAATAGGTCTTTGTCTAGGGCTGAAATGGATCAGCTGGAATAAAGAGTCCCTTCTATTGGCATTTTTCAACTTCCACAAGGGGAATTTCTTCTACTCCACTCAAATCAGTCTTAAAAAAGGAATTACACTAGATTTTTGTGCCTTAAAGACACATAAATGCTAGTGACTGATAATTGTGTGCCCAGTCAATCACCAACAACATGTAAATACCAAAAGCATAAGAAGATTCATTGGAACATCAGCATAAGAAACATTTCCAAGATGCAACATATAAATCAGAAAGTCACTGAGGATCAGAGATAGCAGTTACTGACAGGTATCTGGTAAAAAACAAGATAATCCTCTCATCTGTCATCTAATTGACTAAATTCTGGTGTATTAATTAAGTCTTCATTGATGAGCCTTAGTTTTTGAGGGTACTATGTGTTTAGAGCAGCTGTTGCAATCTTTGGCAAATGCAATACTGACCATATGACTGATTCAAGTCTGTCATTCACTGGCACCTTTGAGTTTCCTAGGATTGAATTTTAAAAGGCTTAAGCTGAGAAGGAGAGAATGGGGTAAGAAATGGAGATGAGAAAACACCAGACACAGGTGAAAAGCTACAATTACTTTAGTAATTAATTCATTATTATTAAGAGCAAGAATTTGCTTAAAAAATAAAGCAGGCTTTCTTTTCTTATGTCATAATTTTGCATTGTAAAGTAATGAGAAGGTTTCAGGAAAAAAAAAAAAGATAAGCAAATACTAGGAAGCTGAGGCTACTGAGGTGATGAGATTTAAAAAAAAAAAAAATAGATCAATTATTATCAACCATTATATCATTGTGTATAATCATGTTATTTGTACATGACTAGAGGACAACATGGTCTCCAGGGTCATTAGCAAAAATGTAGTAATGAGCTGAATTCCAATTGCACACACACTTACATAAATCATCTGTAGCTCCTTCTGAGTTGCAGAGATTATGCCTCAAAACAAAACTTAATCTTGTGAAATGTATTGTTGCACCATAAGAAGGTACACTGAAGTCTATGTACGTATCTTCACAGAATCAGGACCCGGATCACACAGTCACCCCTCAGGAAGGTCAGAGCTGATCCCGTCTGCTTCATCATTCCTTAAATTGTTCAGCTCCCATCCTAATGCAAGCAGTAAGCTTTTCCATTCCTCTTAATTATTTCATTCTTATGAACTTCATTCCAATGGTGAATATTTGTTGTTGCAGCCATAGTGATAACAGATAGTTACTGGAGACACTCACAAGTATTTTCAACCACTCATTTTAAAATTTGACTATATTAGGGTCTTTCTGTGGTAATGTTACCATGCAGATAAGATACAGTGTTGAAATAATTCTTGCATCAGTTTTCAGTTATGACATTAGCAACTGTTCTGTTTAAGACTGTTCCAGAAGATACAAAGATAGAGCATTCTTCCATCTCAGCATTTCCCTGAGAAAACATAGCTTCTCAGTATTTTCTTCAGAACTTCACTTGTGTTTAAGCTCTTCTGGGGAGACATGTACAGCACCTAACACACTCTGACTGTAGTATAAATTACAAATATTTTGTTATACATGACTGAAATAAGTAAGGGACTTTTCTTGGGGGCACACTGATATAGGCATAAAGGAGAATTTGTAGTGCTTTCAGAGAAAATCCATTATTTTTTTTTCACTTGACATAAAGAAGACAAGAAAAGCAAATTAAATGAGTAGAGAAGAGAATAAAAAGTATGAGGAAGGGAACAATGATTTCTATTTTCCAATTAAAAGTTGGTAGAATAGACTTTTATGGACCCAATGAGATTTTGGGGTGAGATATGGAATCTAGTAATTTTAAATAATTCCTATGTATTTATATTTTTATATTAGACTCTCTTGCACTTTCTGTTAATTGTATGTGTATGCATATGTACGTGTACGTATACTTGTACGTGTACATGATAGACAGATTTCACAAGCTGTTAAAAGCAGAACATACCTACTGATAAGTGGAGCTGATCCAGCAAACAGCTTTACTAGCTTCAGAGTGGGCCACTTGTGTATGGCAAGGAATAAAATACAGTCGCAAGTGGGTCTGTGTGGGTAACAGAATAGATCTCAAAACTAGTAATCAAATTAATCAGATAAGTTCTCCAAGGAATCATTTCAGCAAAGTAGGTGTTTAACATGAAAAGATGAGATAGAAATAGTCAGCAAAGAGGAGATCAAGTGCTTTACTGAAAGACATAGTAGGATTAGCTGTCCTTTAATTGGGCCCACAGTAGGAAATCAGAGCAGTCTGTTTTGTTTGGATGTGTGAGAAATTCTGGAGATGTAAAACCATTGGAACATTAAAAGTTTTGAATTTTGGTAAGTATAGTAAGGCTGTGAGCTGGCTAAGGAAAAATACAGTAAGAAATGTCCAACTGGAATTTCCAGCAAAAATGGATTAAGATTGGACTTCATTTGCCTCTTTTCAGTACTTAATGCACTAGAGTTTCTTTGCAACTCACTTTACCAAGTGAGTTTCTATTTTTCCTTCTCATATATACATTTGGCTGCTTTAATTTTCTTGAGTCAATAGACCAAGTAAAAAGCATCACATTAGAATATATTTACTCTGCTGTAAGTATTTGAAAATACAAAAGCCACAGATTAGAAAATGACAAAAACATAGTATAATAAACCTTAAGGATGAGCAGCAACTCAGCAGTATTAGACATATCACCCTCTCCAGATTTCCCATGGCATTTGAAATGAATAGGAATTGTTTAAAAGAGGAGAAAATTAGTAGTATAAAGTACAAAAAAGAAAATTAACCTGTCTGAGGCATCTCAGTCTGGGGATCTGACAATTTTTCACCAGGAAATGAGTAAAACAGATATCATGTAAAATGATAACCCCTCAGCCTTCCCAACCCCCTAACCTCCCAGTAAATTCCTTCCATGATACAGGCAGAAAAATACTACTTCCAATAAATTTTATTTTGTTTCAGTGAAAGGATAGCTTTGATTTATTTTTTTCTATTAAAAAAAAAAAAAAAAAAAAGACCAAAAATTCTGGTATGCAGAATGTTTCTCTTTTAGAGAACCTCTCTAAACTGACTGTGGTCTGGTATGGTAGTAATAAAAGATTATCATCTGGTCTATGACCTGTGCAAAAGGCACTAAGTGGTCCCAATTTCTGCCTTCCTGGCCATATCACAAAAGCACCTGCCCCATACAATATTCTCACCCCTGAAAGAAAAAGTGCCTAAGGAGATCCTGTGGAAGTCAGTGCAGTGATGAAAGCTTTCCAATGAACCTTTCTACATGGATGAATGCAGAAGGGGTCAAGTGCTGATCAGCTCTCAGATTTTCACTGCGTCATTCTTCAGTCATTTAGCTGATAAATTCTTAAGAGAAGTAAAATCAAAACCTTGGTGAAACCGCAGAAGAGGATTGTTCTTTCTGGTGTTGTCAATGAATATTCGGATAAAAAGATACATGTCTCAGTTCTACTCCCACAACATTAACCCCCTGGTATTTCTGGAACCTGACTATTGTCTCTTGGCACGTTCTCGGGAATGTAAAGTTTCAACTTTTTTTTTTTTTTTTGCATAAAATAAAAATGTTTTTCAGACTTTTCCTAGGCAGTTGCTTTTCCAAATTTGCCAAATATATCAGCTACTTCCATGATTCCCATGCCAGGGTTGTTCAAAAACCATCATCAAGTCATAAGTAGAGCTTAGCAGCTCCTAAGGGGTTAAACTTGCTATTCTGAGCCGAGCCATTTTCACTTTGTATGTTCTGCAGTGCAGTGAAAGTTAATTCATTCTAAAGCACAGAGCTTTCCAGCAACATTGTTAATATTATAATGTTCCTTTGCTGCACTGTCCTAGCTAGTTTATTAGATGAAAGAAAAATACAGATGTGCTGACAAGCAGAGTTATACCTACCCATGCTGGCAAAATATTTATTAAAATTACTTTAAATCATTTTTATGCAGAATTATAAGGTCCTTTAAAATTCCAAAGTAGTTATTTTGATTTTTAGTAGTATAGTTGATTGCATTTGATATAGGCCAGTTGTTTGTTCTCTTTTAATAAAAAGGCATGCTCTTCTGATTGTGTGATGATAATTTTTCCCTTCTTTCAGCTGCACTAGAATTTCCTGAATTAAAAGGTAATTGGATTAGATGGGTGGTATATTTAAAGATATAGAAAAAAATGAATATACCAAAATAGCAACACAAAGACAGACATTATGGCTGCTGTTTCTAACAACAGGAAAGCAAAACAATCCAATAGTCCTAGAGTGATTGCTGAGGAAAATACAAAACCTGGTTGATCCCACATGCAATAGCTATAATGAAACAAACAAACAAACAAAATAATGAAATTTCTCTGCAGAATGGAGCGAAGGTTGACAGCACATTCAAAGTCTAATGCATTTATTGGGCAGTCTCATTCCTGTCTGAGCTCTAGCAGTCAGATAAAGGCAGAAACAGTTTATTACAATATACAAAGGGGTCTAAGAAAGTCATCTCACTGGGTAAACTTTAGCAGTAGACAAGCTGGGAGTAAAAGTACCAAGACAAAATTTAACACCTTTTCTTCCGTTTCACTCAACGCAACACTGAATTCTAGTGGCTTTTGCATTACTTAAAACTCACTTTGTGCCTGTATCTTGTTGCATGCTTAGGTGTCCCCAACATATGTATGAGACAGTTGATTTTTGTCTCATTTCAAGGCTTTATCCTGAGCTCTAGACACATTTAGAACAACGACATTACTATGGCATTAATACATCTGAAAATCCACACAAACAACATCTTGCCATACCTGACAAAGCCTATCTGGCTTATCTCCAAGACAGTGTCTGTCATCACCTCCAATGACTAAGCTCTTAGTAAAGCCCACCGCTGGGGAAAGCGTAGCACAACCGCTGCACTTTTCCGAAGCCCGTGTGAAGAGAGACCACGAGCACAAATACCACGGTTAGCAGAGGTGTTCCCCACTCAGCAGTTATTCCAGCTGAGGTCAGTGCCAAAATCAGTGCTGACTCCAATGGCCATGCTATCAAGCAGCTGGAAGGGAAGACAATCCAGACCAGAGGAAACCTCACACAGTGAAAGGTGGGGTAGCTGTGGTCACTCTTGTTCTTTGGTTCAGTTATGTTTTGACAGGCCTCCTGGTTGATATTAGTTTTACAGACATGCTTCTTTCCTAAACCATCACCGTCTTTGGAACATAATTCTTTGTTTTAGCACCTCAAAAGCAGCTGAGGTCCCATGCTCCAAGGCACCCTTGTAAGACAATGTCCATACCTTCTTTTGTTTCGGATTTTGAGAGTTCAACCAGTTGATTTGTTGTGCCTGCTCAGGACACAAAGAAACATTGGGCAATTTCACTCAAGAAAAAGTTCCATGGAGATTTTAAAATCTTCTCATATTCATAAACCACTCAACTTCCTCAATTTCTAAATTGACATAAAAAAGGAATGAAAGAATGCTAAAAATGTAAAACTAAAAAATCTAATACTAAAAATGAGAAATTTTTCAAAATAAAGAGCAAGTGAAAATCAGATAGTTGTCGAATCTGCTTGCAGTCTTGTAACAACTATCATTTCCCTGCAATGGAGATAAGTTATCGTTCTTTATCCTTAGGCATTTGTAAGTATGACCATAAAAAACAAACAGAGAAACAAGTGCAGTATTTCAGAAGTAGGAGAGTAAGTTGCTTAATTGCAAGAGGAAAACAGGAGAAACTGAATGAAGGCCATGTCTTTAGAGGAAAAGACAGACCAGAAGACAACACAAACTCTCATGAGGAAGAAAGCATGAGATAAATCATATTGCCAAGAAATGAGTAAAAGAATAAGAAAATCCAGAAAGTGACACCTTAGTGGTTTGTCAGATGGAAGGTGGAGAATGCTGTCCCTCATGTGGGACATTTGAATAAGAAGTTTAAAATACTGCATCTAAAATTTCACTAATTTGAAGAGCTATTCATTTTGTTCCTGAAAGTCTCCCTTTTCTTTTAAGCTGACTGTCTATGTGTCTCAGGACTGACTTTCTTTTCTATCACTTCTATCAATTCTTAGCATTATCTAAGTGCAGGACAATAATCCTGAAATGACTCAGTATGTAAAATTAGCTGCCTTGTGCATATCAGAGACAACGTTGATTCAAAGATTATATAAATATGATCTGAGATGGTTATTTCTCAAACCAATGAGCAGAGCTAGAAATAAAGTTGGCTAAGAAACCAGTCTATCCATATTGTATGGATTTAACCTTGGTGAATAACTGTGAGATGCTAATTTAAAAAGTACATATGGAAGGAGCAATCACAGACATAGAAAGGCATGTATGGCTAGCATACCAATTCTGGGTATTTGGACAGCATTATAAATGTCCAAAATCAAGGATCTGACTGTGTTTTCAAGCTCCTGGTCTCACTGTACATCCCAGGCACATCCCAGCTGCATATCATGGTATGACATATGGCTGCTGTCTTTTGAGGTTTGAAGTTTCACAAAGAGGAAACCAGCACTGCATGGACTGGATGAACAAGACAAAGCCCCCTGTAACCTGCTGTATTGGGTTTGTGTGGCAAGGTTTTCGTAGCAGGGTGAGGGAAGTTACAGGGGTGGCTTCTGTGAGAAGCTGCTGGAAGCTTCCCCCATGTCCTGTAGAGCCAATACCAGCCGGCTCCAAGACGGACCCACCGCTGGCCAAGGCCAAGCCAATCATTGATAGTGGTAGTGCCTCTGTGATAACAGATTTAAGAAGGAAAAACTGTTGCGGGGGACACAGAAACTGCAACCGGAGAGAGGAGTGAGAACATGTGAGAGGAACAACCCTGCAGACCCCAAGGTCAGTGAAGAAGGAGGGGGAGGAGATGCTCCAGGTGCCAGAGCAGATTCCCCTGCAGCCTGTGGGGAAGACCATGGTGAGGCAGGCTGTCCCCCTGCAGCCCAGGGAGGTCCACGGTGGAGCAGGGGGATGCCCAAAGGAGGCTGTGACCCTGTGGGAAGCCCACGCTGGAACAGGCTCCTGGCAGGACCCACGAACCCATGGAGAGAGGACCCCACAGAGCAGGTTTTCTGGCAGGACTTGTGACCCCGTGGGGGACCTACGCTGGAGCAGTCTGCCTGAAGGACTGCACACCGTGGAAGGGACCCATGCTGGAGCAGTTCATGAAGAACTGCAGTCTGTGGGAAGGACCCACGCTGGAGAAGTTCGTGGAGGACTGTCTCCTGTGGGAGGGACCCCATGCTGGAGCAGGGGAAGAGTGTGAGGAGTCCTGCCCCTGAGGAGGATGAAGCAGTAGAAATAATGTGTGATGAATTGACGGCAACACCCATTCCCCGTACCCCTGCACCACTGCGGGGGAGGAGGTAGAGAGAACCGGGAGTGGACTTGTGCCTGGGAAAGAAGGGAGGGGTGAGGGGAAGGTATTTTGAGATTTGGTTTTATTTCTCATTACCCTACTCTCGTTGATTGGCAATAAATTAAGTTAATTTTCCCCAAGTTGAGTCTGGTTTGCCCATGACGGTAATTGGTGAGACATCACTCCCTGTCCTCATCTCAACCCATGAGCCCTTTGTTACATTTTCTCTCCCCTGTCCAGCTGAGGATGGGGGAGTGATAGAACAGTTTTGGTGGGCACCTGGCGCCCAGCCAATGTCAACCCACCACACCTGCATGTGTATTGAGGTCCATTTAGATGCTGCTTTTCTATCTGTTCTGGTAGGAGGCTGTTGTGGTGGGTTGACATTGGCTGGATGCCAGGTGACCACCAAGCCACTCTATCATGCCCCCTCCTCAGCTGGACAGGGGAGAGAAAATATAACAAAAAGCTCGTTCATACAGATAAGGACAGGGAGAGATCACTCACCAATTATCTCCATGGGCAAAACAGACTCAACTTGGGGAAATTAATTTAATTTATTTTATTGCAAATCAAATCAGAGTAGGGCAAGGAGAAATAAAACCAACTCTTAAAACACCTTCCCCTCACCCCTCCCTTCTTCCCGGGCTCAACTTCACTCCTGATTTTCTCTGCCTCGTCCCCCTGAGCAGTGGAGGGGGATGTGGAGTGGGAACTGTGGTCAATTCATCACACATTGTCTCTGCCACTCCTATCTCCTCACACTCTTCCCCTGCTCCAGCGTGGGCTCCCTCGCACCGGAGACAGTTCTCCATTAGCTTCTCCAACATGGGTCCTTCCCACAGGCTGCAGTTCTGGAACAGACTGCTCCACCGTGGGTTCCCTCCAACATCACAGGTCCTGCCAGAAAACCTGCTCCAGCGTGGGTTTCCCAAGGTGTCACAGCCTCCTTCAGGCACCCACCTGCTCCGGTGTGAGGTCCGCCCCGGGCTGCAGGTGGAGATCTGCTCCACCGTGGACCTCCCTGGGCTGCAGGGGGACAGCCTGCCTCACCAGGGTCTTCACCACGGGCTGTGGGGGAATCTCTTCTCTGGCGCCTGGAACATCTCCTCCCCCTCCTTCTTCACTGACCTTGGGGTCTGCAAGGGTTGTTGCTCTCGCATGTTCTCACTCCTCTCTCTGGCTGCTGTTGCGCAGCAGTTTCCCCACCACCGCCGCCGCCTTAAATACATTATCCCAGAGGCACTACCACCATCACCGATGGGTTCAGCTTTGGCCAGCGGCAGGTCGGACTTGGAGTCGGCTGGCATTGGATCTATAGGACATGGGGGAAGCTTGTAGCAGCTTCTTACAAAAAAACCCTGTAGCTCCCCCCGCTACCAAAACATCGCTGTGCAAACACAATACAGCTGTCTGTGTTTCCATAAGAGCATAATTTATGATTTCTTTTAATAAGTTTTGTTTTGTCACTATGCTGATAGTATTTATTACATGCAGCAGTTGACGTGTGATCTTCTGTAGATTTATAACCAACATCAGTTTGCTTTTGCTCTTAGAACCTGTTGTATACCTTGGGCTCACAGATATACTGGATGAGGGAGATCTACTAAAAAAATTGTGGTTTTAATACAGCAAAGTTATACATTCAGAGACAAGGAAGTTGAAGATTGGAGGGAGAACCAGAGGACAGATATATATATATTGTAAAGCAGTGAAAATATAGTGGATATGTCGTTGCGTATGAGTGTGTAGGTGGTATGATGGAGGAAAGGGCTGCTTATGATTTGGGGATAAATAATGGAAAAAGTAATTAAATATAGTCAGGTGAGAGCCTAGTGTACAGTTCTAGTGAGGTTAATAGGGAACTAATCCTTAATTCCACACTTCAGAAAATGGCAGAAATTGGAAAGGGAAAATTGAAATACAAAAATATTATAGGTCCTGAGAAGATACCTCACAGTGAGACATTTAAAGAGTCTGGTTTATTCACTTTAATAAAGAGAAATTTCAAAGATTTTGATCACAGACCCTAGTACTGGGGAGAAAATAGTATATACTGGTAGGGAATTTTATCTAACAGAGAAAGGCATAACAGGAATAAAATGGCTCAAAGCATAAGGCAAGCAAAATTGCAATTAAAAATAAAGCACAAATGCTTTTTAAAGAACATCGTAAATCTTTAGAACCAAACCTTAAGAGGAATGGTGGCTTTTCTGTCTCTGTATGTCTTCAAATAAATACCTCTTACTTGAGCAAGAAAGGTATTTTAGCAAAACAGAAAACTGTTGGGCTTGATACAGGGGAAGCTGAATGAAACTTAATGACCTATGATTTACAAGAGGTCAGACTAGACTATCTAATAGTCCCTTCTGGCCTCACATGCTATGAGTCTACGAATAAATCTATGAAAATGCTGAGGTGACTCACCCACTTCCTTGCAGAATTCCATTTTCTCCTTGTCTCTAAGAAAAGGCAAGTTCTCCAGTGCTTTGAGGGTAAATTTCTGCACTGGTCAAAGCTGACTAGGAAGTCATGGATGTGTTGATGCTTAGTATGAGTTAGCCTGTCATCTTGCATTGGTTTCACACTGGCTAGTTTTGTCAAATATCTATGCTGGTAGCTGGCATGGTTCTAGCAACTTTTGGTTATAGCATGAATTATGATAACCATTTCCCCTTCTTACACGGTGACTGGGATTGCATTATCTTCCTTTTGCTCCAGTTCTGTAGGCTACTCTTTGGTCTCTATCCCTCTTTGAAAGTTGGTAGCATAGCAGATGTGCAGAAGCTGTCTAATTCTGACCTTGTCAGAAGAAACCCTGTTATTTTAATGTCTGAAGAGAAACACAGATGGAAGAAATCCATCCAAGCCAAACCCTTAATGTCTCCGAGGATTCTGAGATAGGAAAAATAGCAAACCTTTACAAGTTGAAAAATGAGCAAGATAAAATAAAACAAAAATCTAACTTAATTCCAGACCCATGACATCCTACATAGGTGTTTATGGCAGAAAAGTAGAAGTCCCTGAGCTGACGATTTCTAGGGAATATGGTTAAAAAGATAAAAATACTGACAAGTTTTATACAGAGAGCTCTATAAAGTCAAAAAGTGAGTGAAGCTGGGTGAGTAAGCAGCAATTCTGGGATAAAGAGGCTGCTCTGTATTTTTACCAGGAGGGCATCTTTTCATTTCCAAGAGGAATTTGTTGTGCTCAGTGGAAATGCTGAAAGACAGTAGCACCTAAAATCTGCTGTTTTCTCTTAGGATTAATCCTTTCCTGGGACACGAGGGGCAGGCAGCTGATTTGGAGACATATTGTTTATATACCTATGAGCTGGCTTTGGTGTAAGGCGGGTTTTGGCAGGTTTTTTTTACAGCAGTGTATTGCAGTTTGTTTAGCAAAGAAATAATAAAGTGAAAACCATACCATTAGGAAATTAGCCTTTTGTATGCCATGATTATGAACTTGTGTTTAAGATTTTAACACCTCTATATATCCTGCCATAATGATTTTACTCTTTCTTATGACCAGTTCCAATTCCCCAGAGTATTTTTTTATACCCCAAAATATCTTCCTTTGCTATTAGAGAAGATTAGTTAGGAAAAGAGGGAGATATTAATCCAGTAAAGGTCACATCATCTTGATTACAGACAGCCAGTAAAGCAGAATTCTTATCTCTAGCAAAAGGGAATGGTACAAACCTGAAAAGTTTTTATCTCATTTTATTAAAAAAAGAGGAAGATTTCCATTTCTTTCCTATAAATCCCTAGAAATCTTCACAGTTCATTTTAACACCATGCTAACTAAATGGAATTAATTTGACAATGTCCATCCTTGAACCTCCAACATCAGGATTTTGTCAAGTAAAACAATTGTTTCTCTTGTCCTCCACCTTTCATTTCTTGAAGTGTGTTTTCTGAGCATTTCTCCACAGGCAACCAGAAATTTCATTTCCTTGCAAATTTTTGCATCCTATAGTTAGGTAATTGTATTGTATTATTTATCAGGAGCCAACTGTCTGTTCACACTCCGCAAATGTAGACAAAGACATTTGTCCTGCCCTGAGGAGCTTGTAGGCTAATTCAAACAGTCTTATACCATGAATGGTATACGTTTAAGATAAAATCGTCAGGCCTGATATTGTGATTCATCTCAAACAACACTTACAAGGTTAGTATTGTTGATTTCAAGTATACTACTTATATGACTAAATTGTAAAGTGCAAAAGTGCTTGCAAATTAAGTTCTTAAGGTGCTGATTTTAAAATGTGACATGCAATAACTGTATTACATTTGATAAATGAATGATTCCAGAATGCTTGGAAAAAATATGCTACAGAGCATGAAAATGAAATATTAATCTCACAAAGGTGATCTTGCTATAATATGAAAAAAATGTTGGATTTTTCGATGAAACCAAAATGTCCCCCTCCCAACTGCTTTTCATATATTGAAATGATTGATTAATTCAAATGTCTTCAATTATCAGCATTAAAATGTAGTTAAGACACTTCTAGTGGAAAATTAAGAATTAAATTTCTTTGGGTTTATTTTGATTTCAGAAGATGGAAGTTGACAGGCAGCCATTTTGTCTTACAATTCCACTGGAGTACAGGGCTGAGAGCGAGAAGGGTACAGGAATTTTTCTCTTTCACACAACAATATAGAGTAATACCCCTTAGAGGTGAGATGAAGAGGCACAGAAAAGTAGGGAAGGAGGTTGTTGAATGTGGAGAGGGAAGGAGCCCCCCTCTTGCCCATCAGGCAGCATTCTGCTATGCACAAGCCTTTTGCAGTTCACAGGGCACCCAGACATAGCAGCAACATCCTGTTGTTTCAGTGACTGCTGTGTATCTAAGGGGAAAGATGAATAAGGCTGGTGGCCCTTGGTCTTGTGTAACAAAGCACAACTCGTGTTGGAGAGAGCTGCTGATGTTTTTGAGCTGCCACTGCTTCCTACCCCACCTCTTATTAGTTTTCCATCATCTCATGTTCTTTCTAATACACTGAGATCATACTTACGCTGCAATTCAGCACAGTGCCAGGATCCAACATCGAGTACTGAATGAGCTCTCTCCAATACTGGAAAATGTACAGCAACAGCACTGTGGCAGGCAGGTTAGGCTAAATGGCATCGTTAATAGGAGGGACTAAGTGCCTCGCCGTGATGCTATGGTACCGTAGGTGCATACTGTGGTTCAGCGGTACCCTTTTACTTCCCCAGCTACTCAGGTTATGTTATACTGTGCTTCAGGTTATGTTATGCTGTACTGTGTATCACAGAGATCTGACCCTTCTTTCTAGCAGAATGGGGGAGTCTGAGCTTCACCACTTCAGACTACAGTGACAGAGCATCTGAAGCAGGAGCGTAACATGGGAAGCAGACTTGGAGCCAGAATCACTTTGGCTTCAGTGGCCTTTACTCCCAGCTGTCTATAAGATGTTTACAACAATATTTTTGCTTGTTCTGAAAAGGTTCCACTAAGTTATTTTGGCTTAGCTTGAATCCTGGAGAGAATTGGTGCAGTCCCTTTTGGCTCTTGAACAAACTCAGTGCATATTTTGTATTTCTCCTGAGCTAATTTTTTACAATGTTTGCTCTGGAATTGCCTTTCATGTGTTTTAGCATATCCGTTATGCCCAGACAACAGATCACAAACCTTCACTAACTTCATTTAGAGAACTCATGTATGATACAGATTTGTTCCCAGCATCCCCAGCAATGAAAAACTGCAGTGGTGGTGGCAAAGTTAAATACACCATGGGAGCACTACCTGGTTCCGCAGTAGATTTCCTGTTAAAAAAACATGTTTCCTGGAGATAAAGATCATGATATTTTTTCCAGTATGAGCTCTCAGGCTAACAGAAGTGTCCTTTACAAAAATAAGCATACCCAAGTACAGTTCAATGGTTGGATAGCCTAGACCATAGCTTGTTGCTGTGATGGTTTAAAGAGGCAAATTTGTGTTGACTGTTTGAGGATCACTCAACTCTTTTTTATTTCTTTTCTTCCTCTTTGAAATTATCTGCTGAACCCAGACAGCTGTACCACACATACCTTTCCTCTCAATTTGCTGTGTCTACTGTACCTTCCTTTCCCAGATTTTGCCCTGAAAACTTCCTACCAGAGTATTCTGCCTAACCAGTTTCCACTAGATTTAACCTCTGGGCAAGCCCACACAAGACAAGGCTGCTGCTGCCCAGGCTGAAACTGCCAGTTCTGAGGATCACTGTTGTAACCCAGGCTGTGGCTGGAAAAGCATGGTATTGACATTGCTTCTGGAACTGGCATCAGGACAAAAAAATGCCTTTGGGGGCTACTGCTACTTTCCTGCTTTACTGAGCAGTATTTCTGTCTTGCAAACAGTACAAAATATCAGTCCAGCACTGCAGTGGGGGTAACAGAAAAACAATACCTGTCTGCTATGCTGAGAGAATCTCTCAAAGTGCTTTCACTTCCTATATTCCTTTTACCAAACATGCTCTTTGCTCTGATTTGAGGCTGCAGCCAGGCACATCTTCAAACAAACAAATTTATAAGCTCTTCCTCATAAGGTCAGGCTGACTTTAAGTGTGACTTCAAGTGGCTACACTGAGGCAATTTTAAATGATGCATACTTATCTGAATAAAAAATAAATAAAAATAGGGCAGCATAAAAGAATAGTGGAAATATCCCAGCACTAAGTCAAAATAAAATTGGAAACTAAAGGTAAAACACTGGAATGAAACAAAGAGAGGAAAAAAAACCAAACCAAAACAAAACAACAACAACAAAAACAAAAAAAAAAAAAAAAAAAAAAAAAAAAAAAAAAAACAAAAAACCAAACTCAGAATAAAACACTGAAGTCAGAAATTGAAATGGAAACACTGAAACAAGATGGGGAAAGTGAAACAAAGAGCCAAAACCTCTCTGGGCTCATAGAGCCATAACAAAATAGAGAAGTGAAAATGTGTCTGGTTTTAATCATGCCAAAAACTTTTTAGCCAAAGGTTTGCCAAGTTTATCTTTTTTCAGACAAATTTCTGTAGTTTTTTGCAAACACAAATTAAAAAGGCTACTTTAATGGTAATTAGGAAACAGACTGCAGAACAACACATGTGAAAGCAAAAAGTCAAAGATGGGACAAAGGAACAAGAGAGGAATCTTTGAAAGGAAACTGGAAGAAATGCAGACATTTCAAGGTATGTAGATAACACAGTGCCAGGCAGATATCATTTCATTTGAATTGAAAGAGCTGTTGCAGAGACCAGATTCAGCATGGAACCAGCCCTACATCTAGAGTAAAAGCCGCTACTTGTGATACTTGGACATAATGACCTGGACACAATGTGGGTATGTGATGTAGTGCATTGCTTGGCTGTGATGCCTGTGTCAAGAGTAGCTAAGAAAAGATTTTTCTGCATGACTAGTAATATATACAGGTGGTTATAAAGCCTGAAATACAGCAAACTATGTCATAGGCAAGATAGAATGGAGAAGCTTCTAGTATTCAAAGATTTTAGCAACAGTCATGGTGAAGAAAGTAAAGGTATTAGAAATGTTATACAAACAACCATGGCTTTGTTGTAGCATATTATGCTGTCTGCAATCCATCACTTTAATACAGACATTTGCTTTTCAGCCTGGAAATAGAGAACCACTAGTATTTGTTATATGTACTCAGCATCCTGAAGAAATAATCTCTTTTGTGTCTGATACAGCACTCATTCTCTTCACTATTAAAGTATACGTGCATGGTGAAAAGAGAAGAGAGGAGTCAAATATGACACTGTTTTCACAGGAGGTGTGTCTTTGCTCATGGAGAGGTAGACAGATTTTATTGTACCCTTTTCACACAGATTAGCGAGCACAGTTTGTGAGAATACTTACAAGATAACCATGTAAAATAATTGTATATCAAGTCTATCAGAGTTATATTCTGAATTATGTCAGAGATTTGATCTGTTGTTATATATTAAAATCTAAGAAGTGAAATGAACATTTAAAGAACACTTTAAAATCTTTTCAGAGTCCTAGCTTTTGTATGTCATAGATTCAGATATTGTAATATAGATGTAAAACTTTTATCTTTAAAATGTAATTATGCAAATCCCAGTGAATAGGGAAATGAGTACACAGAGATATGGAGTATAAGCACAGGGATGTGGCAGAGGATGGATGTAAAAATGTTGTAAATGCCACATCTAGAAACCTGGCACAACCACCTGCTGGTTTCAGACCCAGGGAAAAGCTTGCTTCATATCTCTAATACAATGCAATGTATTATTTCTGCCCTATTCAAAAATGGCTGACTCTAATCATGAGTATGGGTAGTAGCAGCAAGCTGTTCAGTATTTTTTTGTCTTCCCCTCTTTCCTTTTGTTCATTGCTTCAAGCAAACCTGAAACAATATGTTTCATGGTAGGTCTTGCCCGTATTACAAACTGTCCATATAGTTTCCTAAATATAGTGCACCCTGTCACATTTGCTTGTAACAAAACCACATACCACTTGTATAAAAAAAAACCAGGGCTGAGTGGAGAAAGGGTTCAGTGAAAGAGGAAAGGAGAAGTTGGGTGCCCGTGATGTTTGCTGGAGATGCTGTTACCCATCACAGGCACAAGATGTTGGCATTCACAATTTCTGACTTCAGTGCTCCGGTGGCCGAGGGAGCACAGGGCATGGGGCGGGCAGGGACGGCATCGCTACTCAGTGTGGGAGAACGCTCTGTGCTACAGACAGCTGGAAAGTATAGGGGTAGTTCTGCCCTGGGGCAAGCCAGCCTTCTCCTTTGCCTCAGTCTCTCACCCGGCACTCCCACCTGCTTGGTTATTTCCCAGTTATGACTACACACATGATCCAGAATTTTTCAGGCAGTTAAGACATGTTTAATTCTCCAACTGTTTTATTTTCTTTCTAATCTTTTAATTTCTTTTATGTGTCTTTTCATCTCCCTGTTCCTTCTGTGCTATAGCAATGCTGAACTTTAATAAAGCAATGCTGGATCTAAGTCTAGACAGTTATATTCAGATTATGAACACCCAGTCAAAATTTTTGCCAGTAATTGATAGGTTGGTTAACCCAAAAATTGAGATAATCTTTAGTACCTCTAAAAGCAGATATTTGAACTCTGTTTCTACCCAATCTACTGCATAATGGAATGGGCTGAACTGGTACCTTTTTCTTTCTGCACCTATTCGCATTGCAATTGTTCTCTCAGAAAGTGATTTGTTTTGTGCTGTTTTCCATTCACATCACGACCCAATCAAACCGTGGAATATAGGAAAGATCAAAGTAGTACAGCATACTCGCCTACAGTAATTCACAGAATATATGAGGCATTAAAATTTTCATTCCTCATTCTCGTAAGAAAGACTATAAAGGTAACAGAAAATGATGCAGAATATGAATCTGTTCTTGAGACAATGATTGTATCAAGAATGGGAAACAGTATAAACCAACAGACCCTTTCTTGTTACTATCTTTATCACACAGAATGCAGCTCTTGCTTGTGTCATTCACACTTTTATTTCCTTTTCATATTCTCCTGGTATATTTTTCTTAAACAGAAAGCACAATTGAAGAAAAAAATCTAACACACCTTTGCAGAGGGTAATAATTTCCCCTCTTGAAATGTCTGGTTTTACTTAGAAAAATTCTGCCCAGTACATAATAGAAAAGAGGTGGACAGGAAGGATAAAAGTTGTGATGAAAATGGTTTAACACACAGTCCTGATCTGAACCACATCTACAGAACAGATCTTAAAATGCAAAAGGAATCTGGAATTAGAAATAAATGGAAATAGCCAATGAAAATTAAAGTCTGGTAACACTTTACAAAGACATGTTCTGCAAGATCTAAATGGCATGTTGGAAGATGTACAAATATGAAGGCAAACCTAAGAAAGCCTTTACAAAATTGTTTTGTAATAGATTTTTTTTTAACTGTGTAATTGCTTTTCTTTCTCTTTATTTTATTTTATTTGAATTTGAATGTGAAAAACAGGTGTCATATTCCAGGGATTTGTTCCAAGGCCCATTTGAGTTCCTGGAAGCTTTCCGTTCATTGCAGGGCATTCTGGCTTAAAGAGGAATTATACAGAACTGTGACAAAAGAACAGCAGACCACTGAGTCATGAGCTGGTTATGACATTTCAGCTCCATGCCACTAGCACTTGAAGTGCAACACCATGCATTAGCAGTACTTTAGAGATTGCGCTTGTAAAGCACACAACGATTTGGCCCTCATTATACCAAACCAATTTAACACATGCTTACCTTTATCTGCAAGGTCCTGTTCAGTCATGACTAATGTTCTAAAATCATTCACATACCTGTTCATATCAACCTCCACTGTGAGATCTGGTCATTATTGTTGTGGTCTATCTGTCCCTGAAAATGCTCAGGTAGGTCACACTTTTAACACTCTATTGCCTCATTTTTATTTGGCTACTAAAATTCATCATCATTGATATCAGCTCTAACTTTAGAAGCTGTACTTCAAAATAAAAATCTCTTGATTTGGGATTATGTAACTGTTAGTACAGATCCAGTTCAGGTACACAGGTATTTGGGTCAGTTAAAGTGCACTTAATATGATTCTGATTTCATATTTCATAACTATTACCTGGTCACAATCAAGCAAGAATTTATGCCACTATTTAATTGAACGCCCTCTGTACAGCCCCATGTTTATTTGGCAATCGGCATTACCGTTCCCTCTTTCTTATGTTACACAACATTTGCTAATTTAAAATACAATCATTAGCAGAAAGAAAAGTTCATGGCATACATTCATCTTTGCAGGACAATTGTCCTGGTTTCAGCTGGGATAGAGTTGATTGTCTTCCTAGTAGCTGATATAGTGCTGTATTTTTGAGTTCGGTATGAGAAGAATGTTGATAACACACTGATGTTTTCAGTTGTTGCTAAGTAATGTTTAGTATGAAGTCAAAGATTTTTCAGCTTCTCATGCCCAGCCAGCAAGAAGGCTGGAGGGGCACAAGAAGCTGGGAAGGGGACACAGCCAGGGCAGCTGACCCAAACTGGCCAACAGGGTATTCCATACCATGGGACGTCACATCCAGTATATAAACTGCCGGGGAGTTGGCCTGGGAGTGTGGATTGCTGCTCGGAAACTGACTGGGCATCAGTCAGAGGGTGGTGAGCAATTGCATTGTGCATCAGTTGGTTTGTATATTCCAATCCTTTTATTATTATTATTGCCACTTTATTGTTGTTATTACCATTATTAGTTTCTTCCTTTCTGTTCTATTAAACTGTTCTTATCTCAACCCACGAGTTTTACCTTTTTGCTTCCAATTTTTTCCCCCATCCCACTGGTTGGGAGGAGTGAGTGAGCGGCTGCGTGCTGCTTAGTTGCTCTCTGGGGTTAAACCACAACAACAATAGACCTGCTTACTGCAAATAGGTCTGGAATCAGATGTCCTACAAAGACATAATATGCTTTATCATGTATGCTAAATCTTAAAAACTATTCTATTAGAAGTAAAATATGCAAATATTTTTTTAACAACCAGAGAAAGACTGCTAGATCCACCATACTTATATGTCTCATGTGATTAGGTAGTATGCTACCTAAAATTTAGTTTGTTAGACTTAACTGGGAAAGGACCATCTGCTCACCTTGAGAATCTACATATCCACCAAGAGTATAAAAAATCAGTAGGAAATATCAACATTGTCTGCACATTTTGCCAGTGCTTCTTTTCTGGATACCGATCTGATAGAAAGTGTGTTGGTAGAGATATTAGCCTACCTATCTGCATGGGCTTTTACCTTCTAATCACCTTCTTAAGATACAGAAGTACTGAGAAATCTTGATGATAGTGTTGCAGATGTTCTCCATCTACTTTGGATCTGGTCTTAAGGTTTAGGACTTTTGGTTTCCTTATGAGTGCTCAGGCACACAAACAAGTAAAAGAAGAATCCGTGATCACCAGCTGAACTTACATGTAGTACAGACTTCTAATTTGCTTTGATTTATCATGAGGATTCAGGCAGAGTTCATGTTTCTGTCAACCTTGTCTGGGCTGCAACAGAGATTTAGGAGAGAGATAATGTCCATCTTTTCAGAACAGGAACCCTGTGAGTAAAGCTGATGGTATAGCAAGAGTAAAATGCAGAGGACTTCAACTGGTAACCAAGTACCTTATGGAGATATGTGACAAGTAAGTTAGCTGTTCCTGGGAAGGAAAGAGATTTCATTAGGTGGAAAATTAAGCAAGAAGTAACTAATCCCAGTTGTAATAGATGCTTCATGTCAGATAGGGACTAATTAGCAAAAAATACTTGCTAGTATGTAATAACTAATAGATAATATGTATCTTATTACACACTTGTTAAACATCAACAGAGCAGTTTAAATGATGTATTGGCATTTCATTCACATAAAGCTGTCTTACTAAACCTAAATTAAGTTCTTATTTGAGAGACTTAAAGTGTGACTGTTTTCTCTAATGAACTACCAATTTGTTTCCTCACATTGCACGTTCTAATTCGTGCTTATGATGATGTCTAAAAACATATGGGTACCAAATGTGGCTATGCCTTATGTCTATCATCTTTGAGGTACCCTAAATGGCCCTTAAACCTTTGCAGTTTTCTCTCTAGAGATGTTAGTTTGCATCACATGATGCAAACCCCCAACATTTTATGAGATGAATTTATTGTGATGAGCACAGTGGATAGCCCTAGTTAAACTGTCCGGAGACTCTCTACTCTTCAGATGAGATCAATCCCTAGTCTCATAATTTACAAATTGTTCCCAGATATCAGACATCATCAGCCTTGTTATTTTCATACTGCAGTAAACACAAAAGGAGAAGACATAAAAGGTAAAAGGCTTTTTGCGACATAAAAGGGAATGCAAGGTTGATGTATCCTTTGCTCATGGTATTTTTTGGCAAAAGATACAATAATGCAAGTATCTTTCTGATTGATTAAGGTATTGAAGCGTATTCTTTGCTTCATAAATAATGCTCTATTACTTTTCTTCAAAGACAAGTAAACCTTGACAGACTGACCTTTTTCAGGGCAGAGAGTTGTTTCAGTGCCATAAATTATACTGTAAAACGAGTGGAAATGCTACTGAGAAGTGTGTGACAAAATAAGATTAAAGATTACTACATACAAAAGATCGTTGTTTTATTAATGGAGTCCTGTCAGTAGGATGAAAAATTCTTAGCTTTTTACTGGATGCTGAGATCGCGTCAAACAGAAAATTATGAATGCATTTTCTAAAAGGCAACAAAATGTGTCAAAATAACAATATACTGATTAGTTGCCCTCCCCCTACTTTTATGTATTCACTTAAAACAATTTCAGTGCTTTTCAAATAAAGTTTAAGTTAAGCTGCAGTTCAGCTTGTAATTCTAAAGGATCATACAGCCTGTTGGCCTGTGATGTTACAGGCAGGTGTATGAACCTTACAGGAAGACACTTTCCTAGAAAAGAAGCCTAGGCATCTCCTTTGTCAGGATATATTATACCAAGAGAAAAAGCATATGGTATTTTTGTGTCCATTACTGTAACCAATAAGCACTCACTCTGAGAAAGATAGCAAGAATTTAAGTAAGTAAGACAGAGATATCCATGGAAAAATGTTCCTAGCTTAAATAAGTAGCATTAGGCCTTTCTTAAATGTTATTTGATAACTTGACAAATGACTTTGTCATTCCAACATGTAAAACCTTGTTAAAATGAAAAGAAGTGGCATAGAAGCTCATTTAAAATGGAAGAGTTTAATGTGTTTATTTATAGGAAGTCTGTGGATTTGTTTTTCTTTATGTTTTTTTCTCCCTCTCAGTCAATTTACCTGAAAGTTCTGATCAATGGCTTTTGGATCAGTGACATTTATTGAAATCATAAATAAAGTTGGGAAGTCAAGGAAAATGGAGTACAGCATGGAGCCTAAGTGAACAGTATAGAAATAAAAGGTTTTCTTGATGTCTAAATCAGTACAGTTCACTCAAATAATAATAATAATTAAAAAAATGTATTAGTGTCATGGAACAAACCCATGTTACACAAAGTCATTATAAAGCACTACCCAGTACAGACCATTATTAAGATGATTGGATAAGATGTCCATGTATTGGCTTTCATTATCGTTAGCAACAAAGGCCTGGATCAGAATTACCCCTATTACTGTAAGCCCTATAACAATGACAGGATGTGTCAGAAGCTGTAAACACATTTCAAAAGACATGACAGTCCTTGAATACAAGAGCCAAAGGCAAAAATAATGATTTGAATGGATGGGTTTGCTCACAACTCACCATCTAATGCAAATGCTACTTTGTAGCTGGGGCCAGCCTTGGGCATTGTACTGCCCTGGGTGAACTACAGGAGATGGACCCTGTCCTCTAAGCCCACTGGTCTTTGTCATCACATTTCTTTTTCTTTTCTTTGTTTACCTTCAAAATTCTTATTTCGATGAACATACTAAGGTCAAGTGTCTTCTAAGAAATATTTATATAAAGCTTGCTATTGTATATAACCTTTCTGTTGAATCTTCTTTATATTTCCTACAGTCCTTTTCCTTTCTGCTAATGGCATATCTGGTCATACATTTTCCATCTTGCTTCTCGATATTTCCCTTCAGATTTATTCTCATGAAGAATAAAATGTGTCCATCTTTCCGAATTTCACCTGCTACCTCCACCTTCTGACTCTCTCTGTTCAGTGCCCTCCACACAAAAATCCTCACAGTCCTGGCTCTCCTACTGTCGGCTATCCTTCCATATTGTCCTTTGCAGGTCTGCATGTGTGGACTGACCTGGTGTTTTCCGGCACTGCCATCTCCATAGCACATGGTCTTAATTTTCTGAACAACATGCAAACACAGCCACTGTTCCCTTCATCCCGTTGCTCATCATGTCTCTTCATTCTCCTTCCTTTGAAACTCCTAGATAAATTAATAAAGAATTGTGTCTGAGTATGGGAACTCTACAGACTTTTATTTTTTTTTATCTTAAAAGATCTCATTCTTTATTGTATGATTTTACTGGTACATTTCTGCAGATTTCGACACAGCTCTGTTGATCGGGTACCTCTTGGATACTAAATAATTTATCACACACCCGTACTCAATGGGATACTTATTTTCTATACATAAATCCAAGGACTCTGCCATACTATAACTTCATTCACCAGCACCCCACATGACATAGTTGTTTCCTACAGACAGCCATCCCCTCGTTCATGGATTACCTGCTCTCCCACAGACTGTACTCTCTACAGGGAAGACTTTCCCGTGTGTTGGGAGGCTGCTCAGAGGAAATACTACCCTTCATCCTCCACCAAGTGGACAGTGTTAATCTCGCCTTTCTAAATGTCATGGCTAGAATGAATCCCTTCTGATTTGCTGGATAATTTAAATGAGCAAAGAGATATGAATTCTATACCCTAGGCCTCTTGCCTTAGTACACTAAGCCATTCAGTGTTGGGCTCAACCAGATGATTTCTGAGGATAAGAGAATGAGGACAAAAGACAATGGGATGGAAGGATGTCTCATGTTCCAGTACAGGGTTAGAGCATGGAGAAGGTGTGTTTTAGGTATAATGGACTTAATAGTGTAACTTTGAAGACCCTTTCAGGGAGCATGCAAGCTCATAGTCTTTCAGCTGGCTTATAAATTAGATAAATAATGTGGTTTATTTGAAATCAGATATTAATTTTGCAACATTTGGAATAACATGTTGGGGAGTGCTTTTTTTTAATGTTCAACCAGCTCTGGTTATTTTACTTGGCCATATGGTTTACCTTCCCTCTTGCCTTCTCTATTCTGCAGCCATGTGGTCTGTCTGTAGGGTGGAGTCAGCTCTTTTTATTCCATATGTTTAGAAAAAAACACAGACAACTAAGACATATACAAATAAAGGAAGCTTAAGAAGCCTGGTGGTGCCAGTTTCATATTTGCTATTTCAAAGCTCCTACCGTTCCCTACAGTTAGACATACTTCCAGCAGTTATTTGGAAACCATGAGTTCTCATACCAGGAAAGACTCCTTTCTATGCCAATCAGCAGTGATCTGTTAATCCACATTAACTATAAGCTATTTGTACATTCAATTGCAACTTTTAAACTGCTATAATTTTGCAACATTTATGACTCAGGGATTTAGAGTACATCTTTGATGATAAGCATTGTTAAATTCATAGCTACAGCAATGAATCAAAGTGAAGCTGGAAAAAGAACATTGCAGTAACTATGTATACAGAATGAGAAACATAAGATGTTACTTTGATAATGTCAAACACCGGAACTTTGTTCATTTTGGTTTTGTACACAACGAACTTCAGCACCTTCCAGAATCATATATAATTTTTTTTAATGTTTTTGAAGTCATAATCATTTTAATGGCATTTTAATTCACAGACACATGCTGTCTAATGTTTCTTAGATTTTAGAAAGACTTGACATTTTTCTCCAAACTTAATTGCAAGTACGTAATTAATGTACAGAAATCTTTTATGTGTGCACTTAATGGTCACTTGTACTCCTTAAATTGATAAACCTTTCACATGCTCCACTATGCTGTCCAGTACATTAAAGGTATAGAAACAAGGTCCCTTCATGCTGTGTCTTTGCTTAGTCGATGCTGACCTACTTCAACAGAGGAATGATATATGCATAGGAGCCATTCTGCTTCCTACAACCCATACAGAGAGTGCAAGAAAATTTCCATACCATCATATACTTAGTCATATAGAAAATCACAGCTGCACTCTTTACAAAGCAAATGAACAATATTCAGCTAAATTGATACCAGCCACAGTGGAGAGAGAGCACAAATGAATTTGCCCCACTGAATTTTAAAATCAGCATGTTAAGATAATTCTAAGTTACATAGCATTTTACGATTCCAAGAATTACATTCTGACTTGGATTTGTTTTGAAACATTATGCCAGACATCAGAGCCAAAAGGTTTATAAAAGAGATGGGAATGCAGTAAAACTCAACTTCATTTTATTATTCTATCAGCTTAGCTTGACCTACAGCAACCATGCAAAGGGTTTCTATTAGACAGTTCCTCACTTGCTAAATAAATTGGACCAAAGATGATTTTCTTGACTGAGAAATTTCTCTAATGTTGGCTAAAGAATTTCAGCTCTGTCTATAAATATTAATGTACTTAGTAATAAATTACACACATGAATGGCACTTTATTACTTGAAACTAAACTATTAAAAGCCTTATTTAGATTGCAGAGAAAAAAATAATGTAATTAAGGTCAGCTAAGCAAGGCCAACCCTACACATACTAAGTGTCCTGAGCAAAATCTGGACTTGACCCATGTCTTTCTATTCATAACCAAGTGTTTTTCTGACACCAAACTGCCTCAGCTATCAACCCAGTATTCCAGCTGCGTCTTTTCCTCTTGTAAAGCATTTATTTCTGCTCACTCACCTGGACCTTTCATTTCTGCTTCTGATTTACAATTTGTGAAAGGACTGTAGGAGGGAGTGCTGAAATAAGTGTGCTGAAAAGGATTCTGGGATCCATGTGAAATCCAGAGATATCCACGCTCCGTGGAAGAGAACAATCCCTGAGAATCTCTGTTCAGAAGAATGGAAGAGCTTCAGGACTGATGGAGAGAAATCTTAAAAAAACCTGACAATATAAGTTCAGTGCTGACTTTATTGTGAATGGGGAAGCATTTCCAGCAGCATTTCAGTGCCTGTGTGGAAACGTGGCACCCTAAAATCTACCAGCACAGATGGCTCTTAAAGGTCTCTCTCAAAGTAATTAACAGAAAGGAAATGTGTCTTATAAAAAAAGAATTGCATTGCTTTAAGCAGACATCCTTACCTTTCTCTATTAAAATATGTTTCAGAGTAATAGTTACTAAGTAAGCATGTCATTATCTGAATACATTTGTGCTCCTGTGAACTTTTCTGGTTTCATCTCAGTGAACAATACAGACAAAACACGGTTGGGATTCTCTTACTTCTTGAGCATCATTGTAAAAAGTATTCACTCTGTTCCAAAACTAGGCCTAAGGGCTTTTCTGGGCTTGCAAATCCTGTATTACTAGTGATGGACAGAAAGGAAGGATCCAAATTCACTCTCAGACATGCAGCTGAATTTGAAAGGGTAAAACAGATACTTAGAAGAAGAAAATGTGTTATCACTGATCAGAATTTACTTGAAAGTAGTGAAGAGCTAGAGATACAGTGCAGACAGATGCCCAGCTGTTTAAAAAAAGACACTTAAGCATCTCAGCTAGCAGGAACCCGGTCATTTTTTTTAAATACTGTTAAGTGCTTATCTGCATCTTTGAGCATCAAAACACTTTAAAATGCTGTCCCTGACACTATCACCAAGAAGCACATTCCTTCAGTCTGTCTTCATTTCCCATCCTTCAGGCCAAAAAACCCCTTAGTGTGAACTGGACTTTCAAGCTATGGCTGAAATGAGAATGTTAAAAAGTGTTATCTTATGCTTTATCTCACAAGCGCTACTAATGGCTAAATACTCTGTAAAAACTTATTCTGATTTGTGACAGATTATGAAGATTAGCTGTTATAAATTCCTAAAATAATGAATCCACTCCAGAAAATAATAAGTAATGCACAGGTTAAAGAATTTAGTATGAAAATAATAACTTCTTGCTCTTCTGTATGATAGCATCTAATTTCATTTTAGTAAGAATGTAAGAACATCTCTTGTGTGTCAAGAAATGTGTATATAACAGGCAACAATTGTTTACGTAAGGTTTTTCAATAAAGACCACTCAAATAACATTGTTGAAAATTCAGTATCACTGGGGCTTACTTGCTTTTCAGTGGAAATACTGCATTTTCATTTTTTCCTAAATTTTCGCTTTTAAAGTTTCTAGAATTGCTTGAAAATGCAATTAGATAGTAAAAATGTGGCCACTGAAATACAATAAATAGTTATACTTTAGATGATGGTATATCTGTCAATATTCAGAAGCTGGAATACTCACTGAGCCTGATAGTTTTACATCACTGTCTCAGCTTCCCTGTAGTAGATAAACTGTAAGAGGAAAAAGAAACAGCATATTTTCTTCCTTGTTTCTGGCAGTTACTTCTGTTGAATAGGTGACTTCATCTTTCCCTTACTGTGCTTGTAATTCTAGGACAATTGCCAATGACACATTTTCACAACTATTCAAAGGCATCATTCAAGACTTGTTTACACAAAAATTGCCAGAGAAAATATTCACCTGAAATACAGTTCCCCTTTCTCTGTGGTCAGTGCTACCCATCAGAAGTGCTAGGATATTTTTTTTTTCTGTAGCAATTAATAGGAAATTGCCACCATCCATCATTTTTTATACAACTGATATTCATATCCACTAGGGAAATATATGAAAGACAAATACCCGAATTGCTTAAGGTTGATCTCAAGGTCAGTCAAAATGATCCACAGGAAACATTTACAGGCAGCTGAAATTGCTTATAATTTGTCAGTAATCTTTTGGAGCAGTCTATTGTAGATAAGTTGTGTCTTGATAATTTGGAGTGGCCAACATGAGTTTTGATTCAAAGAGACAGCCTTTGAGTAGGTTAAATGAAAGAGAACGCGTTTATGTAATCTTAAGCCTTCCAAGGCAGGGAGATCAGTGGTAGACATCTCCCAGTGGTGCTCTCTTACGCTGTGTGGGTTGATGCACTAGTCTGATTTAATACCAGATTATAAAGCCATAACCTTGTACTTCTTTTTTGTTTACTGACGAAAAAACACAGTGATTTGAAAAGATGTCATTTGTGTGTGTTTATAGAAGACCTGTCAATAGAGCATATTTGAAACAAAAGTCTCAGAATCATAGCAAATCTGTAAATTAGCTGTTCAACTGTTTTTAATATACATTTTGAAAATGTCACTGTTTTCCCCATAAGGGATGATGACCCACCATTCTAGAAGTTTTGCATGCAAGAAATAAGACACTAAGTAAAACGGAACCATTGTATCACTATAGCAGGAAAACACATTGAAAATTCAGGAACATAAACTCCTGGTAGAAAAATAAATATGTAATTTTTCTTGGGCTCCAGAGAGGAGCGATTTATGGATCAAATCACCAAGGGAGTCAAAAGAACAGTCAGAGCAAGTATTAATGTAGTGGAGCAGTCATCCAGTGTTAAGATTAAGGGAAGAGAACTAGAGGGCATTTTCATTTTTTTAATGTTAACATTTGTCAGCTATAAAGAAGGATAATATCAGATACAGTCAAAAAGATTCTGTGATTTTGGACACTACACCCTCAGCTCTTGGAATTAACCTTTCAAAATTCAGTCCTTTGGGGATCTTTTTTTCTCCCACATGCTTTCTTTCACCTTTATCTTTAAATGAAAACACCATGCCTAAATATTAGAGTACTGGGCACTTCCAAACAGCTGAAGATGGATACATAGGGGCATTTATAAATTAACAGCTTTTTTTTAAAGTCAGGAGAAATCTCTGGAAAATGCTAGAATTCATTCAGATTCTTCTGCATAAGAGAGGCTGCATATATTAAAGGAAATTCACCCCTGTGCAGTTTTCCTATAGATGCTTTGCAGTCTGCATCTGAGTGAATTCAATCTGAAGAAGATGAAAAAATGTGCTAAATTGCTCCATTTTCTCAATATTTTAATTTTTTGTTCATCTTGCTTAAAATTCCAGATTCTTTCTTCAGACAGTTTTTAAAGGATCACAGCCTTCTACGAAAAACCTGCATAGTTCACGTCTGAGAAAAAAAGACTGTTCCTCTCATTGCCCTGGTAGCTGTCCTCTGCACCTCTTCTAGCTCTTACCACCTTTTCTGGGAAATCGAAAATAAAAATTATATGCTAGATCTGGTGCCACCAGTGTCTTGTACAACATCATTCACAGATTTTTGTTTCTACTGGAAATACCTCCAGTACTACATGTTACGTTTGCATCTGTTCTATTTATTTGATTTATTGGTTTATGTTACACAATTTTGGCAACTGAGAAGCATCCCATGGTAAAGTAATTCATCGAGTCCTTCCCTCAGCCATTTCTACATGCTGACTCCCAGTTCTTAGTGCTTAAAGTCTGTAAGCCCTCAAACTTCCACTTGATATTAATGAGTTTTATCCCGTTGCTATTATTCAAATACTGAGGATCCTCTGATTCTTTCTAACATCTCTTACCTTTGCCAGTGGATTTTGTCAGCCACCTCCTATTCTTTGTCCTAAAGTCATTAGTGAAATTTTATATAATATTGCTCCCAGCACGGACCTGGTGTGGCTACCATTGCTAATTTTCCTCTGGCCGGTGTTTTCTTTTCACCAGCAGACTATTGCCATCCTTCCTGTAAATAGCTCCTTACACATCTTATGATCTTTCCACTCTGCCTGCTCCAGTGTAACTGGAAATTTTCCATATTGTATCACATCAAATACTTTACTGCATTGATACCACTGAGATCTTTCGGTTAGAAAAATCCACTGTCTAAAAAAGCGAAAGATGCCAGTTCAGTCTGACACAATATATCTTTCATAAATTTGTGTTTCGTTATAAACTCAACTCTACTTATTGCCATGGTCTTAAATGAGTCTTTTCTTCAAAATATTATATCCACAGCCGGAATAAAGTAAATGTTGATGTCCTGGTTTCAGCTGGGATAGAGTTAACTGTCTTCCTAGTAGCTGGTACAGTGCTGTGTTTTGAGTTCAGTATGCGAAGAATGTTGATAACACACGGATGTTTTCAGTTGTTGCTAAGTAGTGTTTAGACTAAGTCAAGGATTTTTCAGTTTCTCATGCCCAGCCAGCAAGAAAGCTGGAGGGGTACAAGAAATTGGCACAGGACACAGCCAGGACAGCTGACCCAAACTGGCCAACGGTGTATTCTATACCATGCGACATCACATCTAGTATAGGAACTGGGGGTGGGGGCAGGGAATTGCTGCTCGGGGACTGGCGGGGTGTTGGTTGGCGGGTGGTGAGCAATTGCCCTGCGCATCATTTGTACATTATTGCTGTTGTCATTTTATTAGTGTTATCATTATCATTCTTAGTTTCTTCTTTTCTGTTCTATTAAACCATTCTTATCTCAACCTATGAGTTTTACTTCTTTTTTCCCGATTTTCTCCCCTATCCCACTGGGTGGGGGGTGAGTGAGCGAGCGGCTGTGTGGTGCTTAGTTTCTGGCTGAGGTTAAACCACGACAGTTGAGCTGAGAAACTTGTTGTGAGCCAGGACATTTTCCTTTCACTTTTAAGTACAGACTGTGTATTTTCTGTTTTCCAATCATAGAAAACATGATCTACACATGAAGGTTTGGGGGTTTTACTTTTGAAATTAATTTTGTAAAGACTCGGTTAATCATTGTCTCACAAGTATAAGTGAAATTTCACCTCAGTGGAAGGCAGCAACTTTAATAGCTACTTATATACTCCAATGAGAAAGCAAGGAGTACTTAAATGACATCTAGGCCTTCTCCCGTTAATGTCATGATTATATTTTTTTTGCTACGGAATTATTAGAAATATGGCGTGAAGATTAACAGATCTCCCCTAAACCTGGTTACTCAAAGTATGGAGGTATCTTTTTTTTTCTTGTATTGCTACTGATTTCATTTTTAATTTAATTATTATTTAGATGTTAAATTGCACTTTATGTTTATGTACATTCTCCATTAGTATTGAATATTTCTTGACCAATTCTTTCAAAGTATGGTATCTTGTCTCAACCCAGTAACAGCAAAATTCACTTTCCCGCTGAGAGCTACAACGCCTACATATTACTTATGTACTACTTGTTAGGGGCTGCCAAATCTGGCAACACAACAGACACGAGGCTGCCACAGCTCCATGCTCCCATGTCTAATGAGCACCAAGGCTGAGAATGTGTTCCCAGTAGGCACAGGCGCATGTATCACACATATGTACCACATACATTCATATATACATGACCAGCCATACAGATCAACACCAACAGACACACAGAGCACTCACACGAACACAGACAGCACCAGCAGCCTCATCCTGCATCCCTCTTTGGCTGAGCAGGGTGGAGGTCCACTAGTGGCAAATATGTGTGTGTGAGCGTATGCGTATACATACATATATATACACACACCTATACACCATTAGCAATCATGCCCTGACCTACAAACGCTCACCCCCTCCAGTTGCTGGCACCACGGACACACGCCCTCCCCAACCCGCAGTCTGACTCTGTTTGCTGGCATTCACAGCCCCGTACACTCACACACACGCCGAGTAAGGAGTCCCTCGCCCAGGAAAACACTTAGACCTGGAGTTTAATGAGAAGACAGGGCAGACAGTGCTGATCAAGCACAGGGCATGGCCAGGCAAGCGTACTGACCAGAGACCTGCTCACATCCAACCAGGCCACTTTTATCCCCTTATGCCTCTAGTTTCCCATGTTCGTTCCTCCCCAAACCACCTAGGTCCCTCCCTTTGCCTGCCTTTAGTTCCCCCCCTAAACAACCCAGAGTACGTTTTGTGCAATCCCAAAGTGCTCTTCGTGAGTCCCATACCCCTAGGCTGTGACCCGCTCAGTCCCTTAGGTGCCCCAGGGACCCGTTCCCCTTGACTCACCGTGATGGGTGCCATCCCTAGTCCATTGGGTGACCATTCGCTGTGATAACGCTGTTAAGTGTTGCCCCCACAACAGAGTTGAATTTTCACCTGAGCTTGTGCAGCAATATTCAACTGCCCTTGCAGACATCGTGTTAGGAATAAAAAAGCACCATGTCAAAGGCTCTGGTAGTTTTAGGAGTAGGCAAAGGTTTTACCTTACCTCTTCACATTCAGAGCATGACCTTAGCCATAAGTGACTGATCCCTGAGCCTGTAAAAGATCAGCCCAAACTGGAAATGTCAGAGTAAACGAGAAACCAGTCTGAGGATTTCCTCCATTCCAGGCATGAAGAGCGCCCATAACCTGTTTTGATTACCTGTGCCCTTGCTTGTTGTGCCGCCCTTCAGTAGTCTTCCTTTGCCAGCCTACCCCATGTCTTTCAGAAGACAAGTTATTTCCATTATGAAGATCAGCAAAAGCGGATCTAACTTACTGGCTTAATGAAAGAAGTGTTGCCCTCTGAATTGACCATCTCTGTAGCTTCAAGCAGCTTCTGAGTAGTAGTTCAGTATCTAGGACAAAGCCATGTGAGCTCGATTTACATATTAACTTGCAGAATTTGTACCTGTTCTCATGATAAATTTGCACAGTTACATGCAGCTGGTCCCACACACTTTTGCAGAGACTGACTCAAATTATTACTTATGGCAGGACCAGGGCCAACTAAAAGGATGAACAACAGGTGAACAGATCAGGAGGGAATGAGAGGGATTCAAAAGACTTTGAAAAAGCTCAGGAAATCTGACAAGAGAAAGATATCAGCCATTTTTTTTAACCTACTTCTACATTTTATTTCAATCCATTTTAAGTAGGAATTCTATTTCTTGGCAGAACAATTGGACAAAAGTAGGTCTTGTGTAAGTCTCCAGTGGTGTTAGAGTGAGTTATTGCACATCTGAATCTAACTTGGATAAAACTCAATGAAGTGCTAAATAAATCAATGATTTTTACTTCTTCCTAATAATATTGTCATGGAATCATTTTGTAATTACGGTGAGGCTTCAGCAGTGCCTGTCAATGATCAAATGGCAATTTCTCTGGGTAGTGCAGCCAGACGTCAACATTTAGTCTGATCCACAGCAATATACAAAAGGAGCAAGAATACCTTAGGAAATCTCACCTTCTAAGTTTTTACTGTCTGCATGAGGTACCTTTAAGGCTTAGTTTCTGAACTCAAAACAGGAAAACAAGGAAAAGAAAGGTGGAGATTTGGCCTAACAATTATCTGACGAGATTTTCAGAAATGATATCTGCAAGGTGAGAGATAGTGTCCTTCTGACAGTTACCTTTATCAAGCATCTGAACTTATATTGGTCATTAGCAGCTCTTTCCACCACTGCCACCGTTGCCATATAGAGTAGTCAAAACCACACCACAACTCCTGGGTAATTCTGAAGCCAGAAGGTACTATCTTCATAGTGAGAGAGAAGAGGATAAGGGATGTCTCATGAAGAGGTTTCACAGTTTCACCTTGACTGTCATCTCTAATGTGAAGGCTATGTAACTGCAGGCACATGATGAGAGAGAATTCAAATGAGATACTGAGCTCAAAATCCGTAATTAATATCCACAACAACCTTTAATGTTTATCTAAGAATGACTACCTGTAACCCCAAATAATCCTATTGGATTTTGGTAGATCAGACAGCTCCTGAAAAATTCCTAAACACAATTAGGAAAAGTTTTCAAATAAAGTAAAAACCATACAAGCCATGACATATGAAACCTTAAATTAAGTTTTAAATTAAATTTAAATTATTAAATTAAATAATTATTTATCTTTATTATATAAATAAAATAAAAATTCTATTATATTTAATTACATTAATTAAAACTAAAATCTAATTATTTCTACATGTATTTTTTTCCATTTGTAAGAAGCTGCTCAATTAAATGCAACTACTATGCAATTGTTCATGTGCTACAGAAAAATACTAAGTTTCCTAAAACCACACAAATTTTTGATATCAGCAAAAAAGAAATTGCATGTGTAAAGCATGACTACAGTCTTAATGGAGTGCTGGTAGAGATAAGGAATTAAATTTCTAAATATAGTTCACTGTTTGCCCTTGAATGAAAAGCCTAAAATAACAAGTATCTGCAGGAAGATTGTCAGATTGTACTGAGAAAAACAGAATCCAAATCAGTTTTGTCAGCTGACACTTATTATACTTGAATTATTTGCTCTTAGAAAATACTGTCTTCTTTCCTGGCCTCCTTGGTGTGACTTCTGGATGTTTGCTGTAGATCTGAGACATCTCTTCAGATTACCAAACCTCTTTTTCACCAACAAAAAATTAAGATCAATTGGTAAATAAACTAAGTATAGGAGATCTATCCATTGCCTTTTAGACATAAATACAAAGCTATGCCTTGTGATCCTGAAGGACCCCATAAAAGGATGACTGAAGGCATGCCATAAATTGCAAGGAGAAAGTATAGATACACAGAATTGTTCAAAAAAGAGAGAAAATACACTGACTACGGTGTGAATTTGAGTATTTGTATGTAGCGCAGTAAAGTCCACATCTAAAGCTTTGATCTTTGCAAAGCTGAAACTATTGAATACAAAATACTTGAGAAGATGTATTGAAGGTGTTCTGGGCCTGAGGGCCAGGGTCAGTTCTCATGGACCTTCACAGTGCTGCCTTCCTTGTCCAATTTGCCCCTGTTAAACTTTGTGCTGTCATAGTGCTACCAGCAGCTCTGCATCCCAGTTCCAAGACAGAATTACAAGAAAACACTTTCATAACCCAGTAAGCAAAATTATTAGGTGAGATATATTTGACTTATATCTGGACTACCTTTATATTTAAGGTTGCATTTAAAACCCATTCTGTTGAAACTGTCTTTGGTCAAGAACACTCTTTTTTTAAATGTCCATGTGAAAATTTTGCATGGTGGCATGATAACCAGCTACAACCATCCATTCTTGAAGCACCTAAGGGGAAATCATATTTTCCTGGTGATCAGACCTCAAGATTTGGATCTGACTATGACTTCAGTGTTAGTGTACTTGTGCACATTTTTACATATTTTGCTAGATTTGGTCCTTTGTGTGTAAACTTAGGCAAGTATCTCAGCATATCTATGAATCAGGAACTTGATGTAAAATGAGATTGAGTGTGATTTTCCATCTTTCCAGAGGCTTGCAAGAATAGTCACTCAACATATAAAAAAGCTAAGTAGTATTAATATCAGTTGAAATGGTTAAAACGAAACACTGACACAAGAGAAAATGAAGGTAGAACTTCCCTTCTGTACTTATCTAATGCTGTTTTGCTGAATATGGAATATATTATTGGAATTAAAGTAAATAACATCAGAAAGTTGAGAAAAAGACTGCACCATGAATTAGGATCATAAATTCTCCAGTGTATTTTTAGCTTTTCCCCTGTGACGACAAAATACTTATGATTCCTAGTTAAACCACACCTCAGATATCTCTGCTGCTGTCACAAAAATAAAATTATTCTAAATGCTTCAGTTCCAGTTGAGATGAGGTTAAAAAGAACAGAATTGGATAAAGAAATCTTTGCTTTGGTGAACAAAAAATAGAAGGTATACCATGTCAATAAAAATGTCCTGGTACTTTATTTTACAAATGACAATCCTGTCCATTTGATCTCTACCAACTCACTGTTGTCAGTTACTTTGTATGTATCAATCCTGACAAAACATGGTAAACCTTAACATTTTATTTCTTAAGTGCTATCAGTATTTTGAGTTTTAATTGTTGTTTCTCTAGCTAGCATTTCTTCATGTATTTGAGTTAAGGCATGAATATTTCAAATCATGAAATGACAGGAATCTGTTTCTGTCTTTTATAATTGGTACAGTGTTATTTCCAAACAGTGCCTTTTATATGAAGCACTGTTTCATACAAGCTGACAACTTGATCACTGTGATGCTGCAATATTAACTTATATTTTGGCAGGATGACATTTCTTGTAACATCCATACATTGTATTTATTTTTATTTTATTCCTAATCCAAGAAAAGTGCAGTGCTGTTCTCTTACCAGAGGAACAAATAAGGCATTTTATTGGAAGTATTCTTCCTAAAGATGCTATTTAAGAAATAATACACTAAAATTGCTCATTACCCCAAAGCATAAGCATAAGCATTTATAAAATGGATAGAATTTGCCTTTAAAAAAATTATTATTACAATAATTAGTATAATAGCATTATTTAAATGCAAACAAAGTAAAATTGACTGCTAACTATAATTATAGATAACACTGGTTCCTTTAGCTAAAGCTCACTAGAGGTAAGGTGATCATGCAGCCCAATATTGATGCTATTTTCTTTGCTGAGTTGAATAGGTTTCTTAGCTGGTACTTGTACTAAATTCTCCTATGCTGTTAATTCTGACAATCATATCTGTAGATCTGATTGCCCTTGATTGTAGATATATTAAAAACTCCACAGCGTAATTGTGACTATCGCAGCCTACCTTGGCAAAATCAATGCAGATGATCTCCTTGAGTCCTTCTGCTAAGCACCTTCTAAGTATTAATAGAGAACTGTAAAGTAAGGCAAAAACCCCATAGATTTTAGCTTTCCAGAGAAACTGGCTTTGCCTTAAATGAAGAGTTTATTATAAAAGTTTCACACGGACCTTACAGATAGCTACATAGGATATTGATTTTATATTGTCTTGAGGGACTTAGTAGCAATCACAAAATTAGTTTGACCAAGATAAATGTGACTCCATAGTAAATTTGTAGGCTAACAGACTACAATCCTGACAGCACACAACTTCCATTAGTGCCACCCAAACCAGGACAATCTTGGAAATCAGGCTACTCAATAGGATGAATAGATGGGACTATATAAGAAAAAGCAGTATCTGCCCTTTTAGATTACAATTTGGGTAATAACATTCACCATTAATGATGAAACTCTCTTTAACTACCTGGGCTGACTGAAAAAATGACACTATATTTCCCGGCACTTAACACCAAACCCTTACCAACTGTGGCTCAGTAAATGAGAAAAATCTCCACTTTCCTCTGATGTTCTGACCATTCAGAGGTAGAGAACATGTTTGAACTACTAAGATGAACTCTGAGACTCTCTCAATATTTGCTATGAGCTATTTTGTAAATCTTGTGTGATTCCACCATCATTATTTTCCCTTGTTTTTAAACAAGTAACGAAATAATTTGCTGAGATGATGTTTAAATTCAAAAAATCTGTCTGAAACTCAGTTAATGCTTAGTTCCTCCAAACAGTGCGTGGCTTGTCTGTATCCGCTGAGACAGAAAGCGAGGTCCCCCTTGTGCTGCAGTTTGCTTCCAGCCACCTACAACTGCAAATTCCCTAAAAAGAGACGCAAACACTCTAGTCCCACCGAGTGTTACGCTCTCTAATAGCAGGTGCTGACAAAAGATGCTCCACTTAAACACTGCAGTGGATTACACCACCCATCTCTTCATGAAAAACTGTTGGAAAATATGCCTCAGACCCTAATAATTGTTCATTAAGCTGTCAGCTACTCCTCCTATGTAGCTATCAATTTTGTCTCTCTGCAGAAGAATTGAGAATGGAAAAAAGGAGGCAATGTTAAAGGTAACAACAACAGAAAAAAAGTGAAGCTGTATTATTACTGAGCAAATAATTCACAATGAATTATTTACATAACCCGCTTAACCTCAAATTCTGTTTGTGTAGTATCTGTAAGCAAACAAAAGATTTTTTTCTCTATCAACTACATTTGTCGCTCAAAATTAACCAACCACATTTTCGGCTACATTTTGTTTAACTGCAGATCAAACACTGAAAGTTGTCTGCAATTATTCTCTGTTTAATAACCTCTATTTGGTTAACATTAGCTAGTCATCACTTATTAAATAAATCACATGTCATTGTCTGTTTCCCTATTACACACAACCATATTTGGAGCAAATATTTGCACATGGAAATTTCAAATTTTTTTTTTAATTACATTTGTGTCAGTGTTTTCTCATTAGCAAGAGAGCTAATGGAAAATCAATGCAGAAGAGGTTCAAGCATGGCTGGAGAAAATCCCATTTAAAATGTGAAGGAAAAGTTGTGGATCAAAGGTAGCAGTGTACTTCCAGCTTCTATATTAGCCTGGCTGAATTTTTAAAAACTATAATGGTAAAACAGTCAGCAAGCACCTGTAATTTGATGCATGATATATTTTAGACACACAGCAGCAAATGCCAGTCCATACTATGTTCGTGAGCCTTAATGAAGAAAGAGAAAATAATGAACTTCATCCATCCATGGAGGGATACCAAGGAAGTTAAGAAATCTGAGTATGATGGGAAAAACTCATGGGAGAGGACTCCATGCCTACAGAATATTGTACAGCAAGACTCCATTTATGCTACGAGAACTCAGCCTTAAGGAACTTTTTCTGTTTTAGAGCACAATGTGGTTTACGTAGTTCAAACCTGTGAAACCAGTATGCTAACAGAACAGACCACAGGCTGGAAGCCATGGCTGCATAGAGTAAGAGAGAAAGTTCTTCCACCAGCAGCAAGCAGAAACCAGGAATATCTTAAGAGAAATTAAGACATATGAAATCAAGGCACGACACTGCAACAGTGGAAAAGTTTGTAAGACAGACAGATGGCAGAATGCCACAAGGCCCTGTAAAGGTAAGCACTGGCAGGCAGATGAGCTGGTGAGGTACCACATGCAGGAACACAGCCAGATGGGCTTCAATGAGAGAGCCAAAACCAGGAGAATGGTGACCCTGCATTGCTTTCTAATTCTGGTTGCTTTGGAACAGGAAGATATCTGATTTCACAACACAACATGTACGCTCAAAATTGTTGCCATCCTGTTAGGGGACTTCTCTACTGCATAGAGTACATTATTTATTAGGAATGATTTGTCTCAATTTAGTAATTATTAAAAACCCAGGATTTGCTACCAGAGGCTATACATTTGTCATATTTATATTTATTCATGCTTTTCAGGGAAAATATAATATCTTACATAGCATTTTAGTCATTATTGACAATGGTTATTACACAATTATTGACATTTCCAAAGTCTCTAAAAAGACAAGTCAAATCAAAGATTTTAGCTGTGTCACCCTTAAAAAAAACAAAACAAAATAAAACACCACATTTAAAATATATCGTAGGTGAATTTCTGTGGAATACCAAAAGCAGAATGTGTGTAAGTCTGTCTTACACCAGAGAGTTTTCCTAGAAATCAAAATGTTGGCATGGATATGCTTGTGTGAAGAGAAGCAACTTGTCTTGTTTTTTGCAGCATTGCACACAGATCTGAGCCATCCTACTTGAAAGGTTTGCAAAATTTATTACCTAAAGATACTCAAAGGGTTGGAGATGCTTGAGGTGCTGAATCCCAGTGTAAGAAAAGACTTTTATGGAAAAATCATTCTGGGTGACGCAGGGTGACCTCATCTCACAGAGACAGTGCATTTTCCATTCTGCTGAGAACTGATCATCAAGCCAGGCTAACTGAAATAGTCAAAATATTAGCAGAGCTGAATATCATACCAGTCCTGCTCATGCCTTCCACAGGTCAGCTCAAAACAAAGGTGAGTCATGCAACCACAAGCGTTCATTCTAAAAGTTCAGCCAAGCCACAGATGATTTTCCCATGGATGGCTCTTTGAAATACCCTTTTTTATTTCCTTAGAACTTCATTACACTTGACACATTCTAGCTGATTGTCTTGCACAGAACATAAATTGACCTTTTTGCAACACAAGACGAAAACTCAAGGAAAAGAAGAGCATGTGCAAACTTGGTGTAATTCACCCAACAAAGCATCTGGAGTAGCTGAAAGTTGTATATTGTGCTGAAGAATAAGGTATAATGTAGACAAGGTGGATGCTGTCATCAATTTCTTTCAGTGAAGTGCTGCTGCCTCTTTTTTTTGCTCTCCTTCATCTCTCCCACACAGGGTTTATGCAATGATTACTCAGCATTACAACTCAACCTGTCCGATGGTTAGCGGGAATATGCACACTGTGTGAGTGCTGTGAAGTTTAGATTTACAGAGCTTGGTGAGTCAGCTGGCCCTCAGCTGGAGTCGCTGTTGGTTTAACATTATTTAGATGTATGCTTAGCAGCTTCTCCTAATGTTTCTCATAATGTATGTTTTAGCAGTTTCTCATCTGTTTCTCATAATGTGAACTAATGTGTCTGACTAAACTAATAAAGGAATGTGGAGGATGCTGAACACAATCTGCCAGCCCCGCTCTCCTCCCACACATCACCATCCTTCCATTCAGCTTCCTTGGGGGGGGGGGGAATATGAGAATATTAAAAAGGTAATCAAGGAAATAATCAAAGAAATTAAAACATTAGAACGAACGATTGTGGTCCTTGCATATGTGTGATACCTGGTTATACATTTACTTAGACTCACCGTCTCATGAAATTGCTGCATTTAGTGACATCCATCTACTACATCTTCCATTCACAGTTTCTGTCTCATACACCAAAATCAAATGTCTGTGCACTGTAGGGAGCATAGCCAGCACCAGGAGACTCTGCATGGCTATAGAGATTTCTTCAAACAGCTCTAATCACACAAGTGGTCTGCAGATTGCAAATCTTTTGGTTCATGTTGTTTCTCCCCTCTCTGCCTGTCAAACACCATGCACATCTACTTTCCCACATCAGTAAACCACTATGTGGAAAGAAAAGGCTAAACACTGGATTACAATATCTTCCTTTTGATTCCACATTTTCTACTCAGATGTGTATCAGTGGTGGACACTTAGAAATAGCACTTCATTTTTTTTCTTAAAGAGATATGGTTTGAGAAAAACAATTTTTACAACACTGTGCTTAAGCACTCTGGTTTCATTTGCTTGCATTGCCTGTTCTTTCAACTTGTAAGGTTGTCAAATGGTATGTGATGGGGGGTTGCTCAGTTGTGCAATTTCATTCAGTCTTCAGAGACTTCTTCCACCGGCTGACCAACAGCAGGATACTGACAAACCAACATATGGGCTGAGCAAGATTGCCTAAGTCCAAATGTGAATGAACACGGTGAGTTTGAAAGAACCTCATACTTTGTAGAGTTCACATTCTGCTTAAGACTGAAAAAAAATCAGAAAGTCAAAATGAGAGAAAAGGAAAAATGACACAGAAATAGTTGGCAATGGGATAAAATAAAATTTGGATGCTGTAGGGAGGAAAAGAGCAAAGAAAGGAAAGAAGAAAACTTCTACCAAGAATAATCATAATGATACCTGCAGTCAGATCAGCTAAGCCTTTTGGTGGGTGACCCATACCTAATATATAATAGAAAGATCCCTTTAGCTATAAAAAAAAAAAAAAAGTGTCAATGTTTTCTTTTTAGAAATTGAATCACCCCTGGGTTACAATTAAAAGGGAAAAAAATTAGTGAACCTGCACTACACAGAAACCTGCCTCCAGCAGCAGCATGAGCTGCTGACAAAACTGGCAAAACACAGAACTCTTCAGAACTCTTCCAGCAGCAATACTGCATGTCTCTAGAAAGGCTCCCACTGGCTTCAGAGGACTTTGGATCAAGAACTTCCAAAATTTCCAGAAAGACCAAGTATCTTTCTTAGGCAAATTCTATGAAATAGTCAAGTGTATGCATGCCTAACCTTACTTGCCATAGGACAGCTAACAGCTTCTTTACGTGGATTAAGACTCATTTAATGTCACAAGGTAGCAGGGAGACGTTTGTCCAGAGGTTGCTGCTGTAGCCACAGGACCATCAACATCAATGTATTGAGTACTTGCTCAGAGCCCCATGGTCTGGGCCAGCAATGAGGTGAATGCATCTCCAGTGACACAATGTCTGTATCCAGGCCTTTTTAGAGTTACCTCAGTGTCGTGGTTTAACCCCAGCCAGCAACTAAGCACCACGCAGCCGCTCACTCACTCGCCCCCCACCCAGTGGGGTGAGGGAGAAAATCATGAAAAAAGTAAAACTCCTGGGTTGAGATAAGAATGGTTTAATAGAACAGAAAAGAAGAAACTAAGAATGATAATGATAACACTAATAAAATGACAACAGTAGTAATAAAAGGATTGGAATGTACAAATGATGCGCAGGGCAATTGCTCACCACCCGCCAACCAACACCCCGCCAGTCCCCGAGCAGCAATTCCCTGCCCCCACCCCCAGTTCCTATACTAGATGTGATGTCGCATGGTATAGAATACACCGTTGGCCAGTTTGGGTCAGGTGCCCTGGCTGTGTCCTGTGCCAATTTCTTGTGCCCCTCCAGCTTTCTCGCTGGCTGGGCATGAGAAACTGAAAAATCCCTGACTTAGTCTAAACACTACTTAGCAACAACTGAAAACATCCGTGTGTTATCAACATTCTTCTCGTACTGAACTCAAAACACAGCACCGTACCAGCCACTAGGAAGACAATTAACTCTATCCCAGCTGAAACCAGGACACTCAGCCATCGTCAAAAGCTGCAGTCATTTCTCTGATCAAAGCAAAGCTTCAGAGGACCTGGAAACCAGGGGTATGACCAGGTGGATGGATGGCTAGGGATGGAGTTTCCTGACTCTCAGACTGCTGCTCCAAACACCAAAACAGTCTTCCCTGTGTGGGTGAGGGGGTTAGGACTTTCTATAGTCACGTTTGCTATTCATAGTTGGGTAAATAAAAGACTATGAAGTTTTCTCACGTTGATTAGTAAACATAAAATTTCCATCAATTTTTTTATGAGTATTTCTTGTTATCTACATTGGTTTTCATCAGCTGTGAGCTTTATTACTCTGGATCTGCTGATTAATTTTGATCAGATTCGCAGGACATATGGTTTGTTTCCTGATGGATTCATAGTAGCTGTTTGGATAGTTAAAATTAGTCACTCATGCAGTGTTCTGAAATATTTCCTTCATTCTGAACAAAATAAAAATGTAGAAATACAGTGCTAGAGGCTGCATTTGCAGTAATTTCAGCTGGAAACAGAAGTACCTTAAATCTCATCAGAAAGCATGCTCTTGTATTATTTCCAGCTCAGGTTTTCAGACTCGAGGATTGGATAAGCTTTGGATAAGCTTATCTGAATCAAACCAGAGCTCTGAACCTTTTGAAGACTGCCCATCACTAATTCAGGACAGATTTGTTTTTCAATGACCACGACTTCAAGCAAAGCCAACAGCTGTTTGACCAGGCAAAGGTAGTGATACAAACTAGTCTTGACTTCTATTTCTTTTACCTGTCAGAGGAGGTGCCAGGGATATGGTTGTAGGCTTTCGTATTAAAGGCACATCTTCCTTGTAGTAGTGTGATTATAGTGCAGTAGAGTCTTACAGTGTTAACTCTATTCCTCTGCTCTTCTGTACATCTTGTATAGAAATCTCCACAGAAGTTTTAAGGACAGTTTGGTAAGGAAGAACACTAATTCTGATATCTATCTAAAACTGTGCAAAAATGACTGAAATGAGGTGTAATTTGTGATTTGCCAAGTTTAAAACCCAGTGGGGACCAATGTTCCTCCTCTAAAGAAAAGTGTTAATGTTCAAGATGGTATGCAAGCTAAGGCACCAGCCAACTGGAACGTCAGTCACAGTCACCACTGCCATCATCATTACCAAACACTAATACATTTGAAGTTCCTGAAGGCTGAAAAATATGTAAAACTAAATTCTGTTCTATATCTATATCATTAGTATTATCATTTAGAAGAGTTTTTGAAATGACCTGCTGGGGAAATGGCATGCATTTACTGTAAGGTTAAAAATTATATTCTAGCAGATAAAATATGATGCAGGGTTAGAATCTGGCCATACAAGTACAAAGATGAGTCTCATCCATTGAAGTAATCAAGTCTTAAATATCTATAGGCACTAACAGACTTAATAGCATCATGAACACAAACTATAAAAACTAGATCGAAGTTACAGAAGTGGCAGGAAAAAACAGTTTTTCTCTTCCTGCATTAGTTCACCCTTACCATTAGCACCAAAGCTGCTTTAATTTCTAGAGCACAAGATATACACAGCCAATGATGTATGCTGTCAAAGGTGAAAAGTACATCTTTGAATCAGCATGCTGTAGCCTTTGTAGTTAGCATCATACAAGAATTTGTACCTCTATTCCTACAGAGGTGTCCTTACCTCAGTGCTTGTGGGGCAAAGATGGAGCTCACAAATATTATTGGGTCTGCGAGACAGGAAAAGTACAGGGAAGAAAGTCAATACAGTTATTCTTTGGAACCTGTGTGCTGAAAAGGATGTCTCCCTGGATTATAGACAGCCAACAACTAAATTCTTGTTGAGTAAGATAAGAAAAGGCATTGGGGTTTGTGCTGAGTTTTTTTCACTTTTAAAGGGTTTGGGGTTTTGTTGTAAAGCACTGAAAATTTTCCCTTGGGACAGCTAAGAATGACTTCCTGACTTTCTATAACATAGATTTTATAGCTAAGTAGTCATCTGATGTTACTCTGTAGTGGTAGTAATATACTGTGGGCCCGCCAAGTATTATAATGTTATGGCACTATTGAAACAAATTTCTACCTTGTTAAAGGAAACATTTCAACTTTTCAAAACAGAATTTCTATTTTCAGAATGACTTTCTATAGAGATGTTTTAAATTTCCACAGTCCATCACAATTTCAATTAAAACCAAGTTCTGAAATTATGATCTTTGTGTGGAAGGAAATTCTTTTTCTTCTGTGAAAGGGAAAATCCTTGATCACCAGAAGCCACCAGGCAGCTGCTGTTAGCTTATCTTAGCTCAATACCTCAAAAAACCATCTGCAGTCTTACTTCTTTCTTACACCAAAGAGTTAGCTGTGAAAGATCATCGTAATGATTCATTTCCTGACCTGATACATATCCGGCCTCTGTCACTGACCCCCATGTGGTACCCCAGCATTTCACCTTGCACTTAAAAGGGCTGTAGTCCCACAGCAAAAACTCTGTCAAGGACTGTAGTAAATGACAATTTGGTGCATATTTTGTATTAGCTACACTTGTAGTCAAATAGACCTTGTGTGTGCAATTATGTTTCCAGTCTTGCATAATACAGTTTTCCTTGTAATTGTCAGGTTATTAGCACAGTGTTTTAATTTTGTTTTCTCCCAATTATTTGCATGTTTCTTAATTGGAAGTCATTAGCATATGTAAATACTCCATTTCCGTGGCATTTTGCAGCATGAGCTCATTGTGTTGAATAAATTTGTTAGCTAAATAACCTTAAGTGTTAAAAGAAAATCAGTGTATACATACAGTGTATGAATATATATCTAAATATACAGGAAAATTGTATACAGTATCTTTTGTGCAGGGTTTAAAATGAGTTAAATGAAGCCTGTCTACCTTCAATAGTTTCTAAATATATTTAGTTTATTACATAACTGATTATAGGAATCTTGTTCACACATACAAAGAATAATATCTAAATTGTTTGCTTTTCAACAGAGTTAAATTACTTTCATATTGTAGCATAAATTATTGTTTGGCATCTGAAGAAGATACTTAACAAGTCAACATTTGCCAAAGGTTAACAAAGTTACCACAGTCAGAATTGAGTAAAAGCTACCGTAAAAATATTAATATGTAATGGAAATAGGACTTTCTGAAGGAAACCACAACAGAAGGGTTTAACCAATGCCTTTTACAGCTGCTAGGTCAGTTTTATATCCTTTTAAAAGAATATGTGATTCACTTGACAACTCAAAGTAAAGAAAAACCAGCTACAATAGCCAGATTTTTTAGTTAGACTTGTTGCTCATCATTGGCACTACATGCAGCAGACTTTCTGCTTACAGGCCACTTTACATTGACAGGCTGCTTCGTGGTCCAGAGAAGTTAGGACTCAGAGTACTCTGCTGGTGCCTGACCTTGGCACGTGATACCAGAATGCAGCACTGAACTGATTTGCAGAATGGGCATGAATATATTTACTGAGATGCCTGAGAAATTCATTGGTGTATCTTTGCATGTGAAAAGTGCTATAAGATCTGTAGTTGAAGAGTGTTCTGTAAATGCAAAGGATTAAGACTGTTACCAGCAAAGTGTGGGTCCCGGACGTCTGAGTATACAAATACTCCAGTAGATCAAGAGGTACGTGATAGCATTCTTAAGTAAAACAGTTTTCCATGAGATTCCACAAAAAGAAAAGAAAAGAAAAGGAAATTCACTCTGTTACTATTTATCAATTTGCGTCTGTGAAAATACTGCTTTCTGAGGGGGCTTTCCTCTAACCCTACCCTCAGACATTGCTTAGCTCTTAACAGTATCAGTGATCTAGAGGTAGTCTCTCTGTAATTTGTATACTCTGATGAAAGTTAACTGCTCTTGGATGAGATTTTCATCCATCTAAATTTGTTTAGCTGGAATAGAAACTGACCACATCATTTTTTTCTTGTAAAACAGTGGTGGTATGATTGAATTTACAGCTCATCCAGCACTTCATATACATTTTGAGGACAGCAAGACAAGCTAGTGGATCCTGCCACACGTATATCTAACGTTCTGGGGAATGTTACCCACTGGTTTAATATATGATTTATATTTTTTTTCATTATATGCTTACTATAGAAAGTATACCTACATCATGACTGTTTAAAGAGCAATGGTATTTAAAAGGTCTAGCTCATAAAACTTCCACATATATTTTGCATTAACCTTTAAAGATTTCCCCCTACCGGTCTCAGTTATTCATCCTTGCTGTATTTACCATGCAGCCTAGCTGTTTGTCAGATCTAGTCTGACAAAAGCATTGCACAATCCTCCTAACAGATTCTAAGAAAAATAAAGCAATTCAAAAGGGAAAGAAAAAAAATCCTTTTGGATGATTTCCTAACAAAACTATACAGCATGAGGATGGTGCTGGAATGTGCCAGAAAATTCACAACAATTGTTTTGTAATAAATAGCATAGGAAATTTGCCATACCGTGATATTTCAAGGTACAAGAACCATCTACTCCTTATTTGCCAACTTTTCAGCTATAAAGCCTGGGGGAAAATATTTTGTTATTATTAGTTAGTTAGTTAGTTAGTTAGTTGCAGACAGATAAATAGCACATTGTTCTATTCATTCTTGAGAAAGAGAATGAATAATTTCCATGGATATTTTTATTTGTTTCTTTTGCTACTTCTCCAGCCTACTTTTTAGTTTTTATGCTTATTAACTTATGTATTTCCCTCTCATACATTCGACTGTCTTAATTTAGAGAAGATCAGGTTTTCAAAGCTTCTTCAAATCTTTTTAATTTTGGCCTCCTCCCCTCTGTAGTGCCCCTTTCTAATCTAACCAGTAATAAGACTTGACTACCAGTTCAGTAGTCCTCTGCAGATTAGTTACTGTTTTATTTCTCTGTGCCAAATCATGTCTCTAGTCATTCACTTGAGCCTCTTTGGCTATCTCCCTAGGCTTTCAACCTGAATATCCCAACACTATCTCAAACAGACCACATTAAAATGAAATTCTTTGCCTTGGTTCACCAATACCTAGCCTGCCTTTTCCCTTTTCTCCTATTTCAAATACATTTATGATCTTGCTGCTCATGCCACTTCATAGTTTTATGCTTGATACTTCTTTTTGCATGCTTAGTTTCAAGCCTCACTTCTTCCATCCAGTATCTCAAAAATCTCTCTTCCTTTCTCTGCCTCCATGTAGAGTTGGAGTCTTTGCCCAGAATTTGCATTAGTCAAGATAAGAAACAACTGATCTCTTTTTCTCAGGCTTGTACTCTACATTCTGCATAAGCAAGGTTTTTCTTACCTTTCTTAAGGTAAGGAAAGGCTTCTTAAGGCATCCTTACCATTGGGCAGCTTGTCCCACTTCCCTCTGCTGGATGTCTGGGCCCTGAAATAGCCCCTTTATCTCATCGACCTTTCTCCTTTGCATTTGCCCGGTGAAACCCACTCCATCACTCCTGCACATTAACTTCTTGCCTTTTCATTTTTGCCATGTCCGGATAACATCCATTAGTGCACAGGCTGAGTAGCGTCACTTCTCTCTTTTCACACCTTTTTTAAAAGTGTTCTAAAGTAGGGACACATGCATTCTTATCTGAGCTTTCAGGATGAGCTTGATTTGCTCTTTTCAATTTATATTGAAAGTTTTTGGAATGAGATGGCATACTGTATGTCTTTAAAAGCATTTAAGACATTGCTATTGCTTGACAAGCAATTAATTATTATTTATCTTTCATTTTGGAAGCATATAAATAGCATAATATAGTTTAAACTGAAGGTTATAGTATTGCATATGTAGTAGTAATATTTTAAAATTAGAAGACACTATGACATAGCTGTCCTATAGGAAAGAAAAAGGTTAATTTTCGGTTGTTATCAACATGGGCTTTCACTTAAACAATCCACTTCAAAATCTATAGAACTACCTTCATTTCTAAGGGGAGTTTTCTTTTTATTCCTGGATATAGTTGCATTTTATAGATGATTTTTCTTGCATCTGCTAGCTGTCTTTCTTTTGATCATTGCAAAAGTGTGACCTTGATCAAAATGTGGAGATTGGGTAATTGTTCCAGGAATGTGTAGTTTGAACAGTTAATATTATATTCATCTCTGTAAAAAAACTCCCAAATCTTTCACACAAGTGAGGTTGCATAAGCCAAGAAATACATATCCCACTACTTTCACTTTTATGATTTTGGAAACCAATAGCAAAAAAAGAAAAAAAAGAGCATTTGGAATGCAGCCAAGTAGTCAAGAAAAGAGGACTCTGTGTCTTTAAGCTGGGGAGAAAAATAAAACCCAATCATTCCAAATGTATTGCTTTAGTCATCTGGTTTCATTCTATTAATGACCTTTAACATCTGCAAAAATATTGTGAGAAGCTAATTTTGTTTGTACTGAGGTGGTGCAGAACAGTTTCTGGCTGTCAGTCTAGGATGTGCTATAAAATAAAATTGTCTTTCTGGGAGTCTGACAAAAACCTACTGTACAGATTCGGTTTATTTACAACAGCATGAAATGAAAAGAAAACAGAATTTTACAACACGCCAACATTCAAAAAAATGAATAGTACTTACACATTTATATATATTTTAGTAATAAGTTTTCAAGATAGCCACTGAGATTAAGGGATTTATTTTGTATTTTGTGGTATTCCACAAAAATTTTAACCAGGGCAAAATATTTCTCTGCAAATGTTCTTCTCCAGAATTGTAATAACCCATTACCCTGACTTTAAACAGAGCCCTCCTTAAAAACCAGAGAGTTAGCTTAGGCACAATAGGCCTTTAATTAAACAGAAAGCCTTGCAGAGAAAAAATGTCTGTATCCTGTCTTTGTATCACAGTCATAAAAAAAGTGCAGCCTGGTAGAAGGGGAGTGGTGTGAAGCTGTTCCAGCAGATGGAGAGCATTTACCTCCTCTACCTCCCTCCAATCCAGGTAAGACTGAGGAAGGAGTCAGGGGAGGGGTTGAATTAAAATTAAAAATGTCTTCGTATCATAGTCTACCCAAAAAGGGCAAATTGCAACAGGTAATGGTGCAGACGGAGGGCTGTAGTTTTGTTTGTGCCTATCGTCCCCATAAGCAAGCTGCACTACCCAGTCTGTGGCACTGCCTTGTCCCCCCAAGCAGTGAGGTAGGACTAGGGGGTCCCAGGCAGGCTCAGCTCCTGGCCCCATGGGGTCTGCTGAAAGAGAAGTGTGATCACTTTGTCGAGTGCAGGAAAATACATTTTAGCTGGCCTGGAAGTGAAATGCAGACTGTCCCCAGAAGGAAACTCTTTCTATCCATTGGAAAAAAATTAAGACTTGGGATGGTGACTTCAGGGTGAAAAGTGTTGTATCCCATTAACAGTCTCTAGGTCTACCCCACATCAAGCATTTTATCTGAGTTAAGATGATAAAAACACTATTTCTATTTGTTAGGGGAAGGAAGTTCATTAAGACAGACATTTAGATGACTATAGAAATTGTTTTCTTCTTACAGTTTAAAGATGACCGTAAAGTGACATCTGGATCCATTATTTTCTGTACGGTTGACTACAGTCTGAGGACATCTATGAACAATATATATCCCCTTTGTAACTAGACCAACCCAGTTCTATTCATATTTCCTTGAATTATCCAGAAGTAAATAATAAATTTTCTTCTGGATTCAGAGACTGACCAGAAGAATAAATACTAATAGAGGCAAACAGGTATAGTAAATTGCATTGCTTGGTAAATTGTGATGACTTAGAGTGAGGTACAACTAGAAACAGCCCTATGCAAAGTCTCTGTTTATCAGCTGAATTATATTCATCAGCTAAATTCTGTGCGAAATATGAAGGTAAGAACAAGTTATGTGTTTCCCAGTGCATAATTTGGGGACTCATGCCTAGGACTGTAGAGATGCTCCCTCTACACATGACTGTGGTGAAACTTATACTGGAACCCTGAGTAGAGCTCTGTTATCCATAAGTTTTAAAGAAAACTGAAAAACTTGGTGAGGAAGCAGAAAATAACTATAAAAATCATTTGATGCCTAGAAAAATTGTCTTGTGGTCAATGTTTTAAAAGTCTGACTTAAAATAGTAATAATGTTGCAGTGGCCTAATTACAGTATGCTATGTGTTTTCCAGGGAAGGAAGCAGTGAGCATGAACTTCTCAATACAGAGGTAAAGGATCAACAAGAACTAATGGCTAAAATTTCCTGACAAAGAAATTCATATTGGAAATTTTGTGAAAATGTGCTGTATATAGATGCCTGGAATAAGAAAAATAGTAGCATCTCCATTTTTTATGTCATCTACTCCTTATCACAGAACTCTGAGAATGCTATTTTTTTACTATTCCTGTAAATAATGTCACCAAAACCATTCATATATGGATTATCTCTTTATGACTATATTCTGCAGCTTCATATGGCCTGTATATGATATTATTATTTGGGGGAGAAATAAGTAGGGTGTCTTGATTACTTTGTAAAGCATAAAGGGCAGTTTCCATGCAATACTAGTTGAGGCATGTTATTTTTTACCTTCCCAGATCGAAATGTCACTACTCTTTGGTGTAGCAAAATATTTTGACACATTAACACTTTGAATAAAAATGGAAGATAACCCCTTTGTCTACTAATTAGAGAAGCAGATGCTTTCAATATCCTTGTGTTAGCCTGGCATCATTTTTCTAGGATATTGAAAATAGTGGCTCCTCTAATTAGTACACAGAGCTGATTATGTAAATTGCATGCATCCCATCTTGTTCAAAACAAGTTGTATGGACACATGTAATCAACAACTTCAGGGAAAATCATGCTGATCCAAAAGGATAGACGGCTAGCACGTAGAGTCTAACACATACTTTTGCTATCCAAAGCAACAAAAGCACTAAACACTATGTTACATAAGAATGTTTACAAAAATCATCAGAAGTTAAAGATGGAAACATGGAGTTAAACCAAGCAAACAGAAATGTTCCTGACGCAGTCCAAGGACTGTACTGAAATGATATATGCTAAACAGGAGAGCCTAAAATTGGAAATTTATGGACCAAAATTGTTATATGAGAAATTAAGCCTAATTAGTGGGCAAAATAAAGAGAGGGTGGCATATTCCATTCATTGCCTTTTGGGGGAGTCCTGGATTTGTCAATAATGCCTAGGGAACAGATGAAGTAAGATGTGAAGTCTAGCATCCTTCTCATAGATGCTAAACTCCACTACGAAATCTTCAGGCCTCCGTCATACTGTTTTACACAGTAAGTCCATCCATACTGAGCTACAGAGAACAATTCAGATAGCATCAGCACCTCTCGTGGTATCTTCAGTCCTGAAGAACCCCTATAACTTGGAACTGTGTACTCAGTTTTTTTCTTTTAGCTACTGTTTAGCATAAGTCTGACTTAGACTGCTATTGCATGTTGGCAGCATGCACAAATCTATAAAAAAAAAAAGACACGGGAATAATGAGGTCTTTAAATAGCCTCACACTGGTATGGATTTTGCCAGGTATAAGAGCAGTTAGCAAGAACCTATCCTATTCCGAACATAGTTTCAGACTGAAGAGTTACACTGTGAACCAGAAGCAGATATTTTCTTTACATTATTGGTTATTCTTTTCTACCAATTTTGCATTTGTTGTTCTCACTTTGCCTTCAGGACTCTAACATCAATAAATTAGACAAACCTTGAAAGTGTTTCTTTTTTCCATAAAACATCTGAAATCCTGTCAAAGGATTTTCCTTCAAACATTCTCTGCTGTTGAAGCGAACGGGAATGAGGAATGTTATTAAAATACAAGACTAAATTACTACACTGTATTACAAATGCTTTGTCCCTTGTTCCTCCTTTTGTACAATATATAACTTTGCCTAAAATACTTGTAATAGTAATTGTATGCCATGGGACTAAACAGGTCAAATCCTCTGTAATTAAAATTTAAACCTTATTTGATTATTTAGTGTTCATCCCGTTAACATCTTTGAAGCCTGTTTATTCCATCAAAATAAGTACAACAGACCATCGTAAGTACACTACAGAAATCTCATCTGATTCCTGTATGTTTCAAAGCGTCTTTGCTCTTTCCATCTTGCATTAGCACAGTAGATGTTCTTCTGTTTATGAAACTTTTATGGCTGCCAATACTAATATCTTTTTTCACAAATTATTTTCCAGTTGAAAAGCATGCTTTTTCTTTTATAGCATTCTAGTCCGGTATTGTTTCTTGAATTGCATTGTTATCTGAGCAATTAGGAAGAAACTGTTCTGTAGTTTCTCTCAGTCTGCCAAATACGTATTTGCTTTGCACCTTTTCTCAGTGGTTATCTCCAATAGTTTCCTTTTTGAAGATTCCTTCACAGACTTCTTGATAGAGCTCCCAGGACTTCAAAAAACATGTTAATGAGTCAGCGTGTAGGCTGAGGAAGACAGTACAACTATCCGTTCTTCATGTAACCTTGCTGGTGGTTTTGGCAGCTCAGATCCATGCAGTTTCAGACAATCATACTGAAACACTATTTGATGGGAGAGAACTGGCTACAAAAGGTAACCCAGAGACAAAGGTTGGTGGGGTTGTCTTTTTAGTAATTTCCTTTGCTTTGGAAGCAACACACCTACAGTAGCCTGTTTAATACACAGATGCTGGTTGCATGCCTATCAAAAAGCAAAGCTGGTGACTGCACTGAACTTTCTCACTTCTCTAAGCGCTAAATGAAGTTCATTCTTTAAATAAATTCTGCATCACCTGCTTCAGTAATATTAGATATTAGGACAAAGAGAAACATATAAAAAAGGATGAGGGAAGGCATTCTAAGTAAAAACAAAAAAAACCCCTAGATGGAATCAAATATCACATCAACTGAATGCTCAAGAAAGAAAATCTTTCGAAAATACAGGTTTTCTGTCCTCAGAATAGTGATCTAAACCCATGCTTATAGCCATTTTTGTAATTTCATTGACTTAGCCAATTATTCATTGCATCTCAAGTACTTCATATACTAGTGTTGAATGTGATCACATCTTTAATAAAGAAGTAGGCTGAATGATGAGGCAGAAGTCCAAACTACTATTCCTTTGAGACCTGTCATCTCATCTTTCTAGGCGTATCTCCAGAGAGGCAGCACAAAATGTATGAACATCTATTATGAAGCAAAAATGCTTGCCGTGTAGCCTGTAATGCTCCTGTCCTCAACACCATCACTTAGTATCAAGCCAAGATTTGTGGCTGTTCAACCAGGCTGCTCTGAAGCTCTGTAGCCAGCGACGCTTTTCCCCTGGTATCAGTCATCTCCACCCATTGCCTCTGGGAAGACCCCACCGTGGCAGCAGTCATGGAGCTGCCAGCTGCCAGCCTGGCTCGGCATGTGACCCCTGCAGAGAGTTTCCCTCCCTCTTGGGTCTTGGTTGTGGAGAACATGCCCACCCGTCTCGCTCTGTCTGAGGAGCCTCTGTCACCAAGAAGTGTGCCATAATGCACTCAGTCATTGTACGGGAGACACACACAATGTAAAGGGGAAATCCTCCAGAATATCCAGAGGATCTTCTGCCCCAGCTTTCATTTCACTTGCATTGAGGAAAACGAGAAATATTCTCCCTTGCTCTCAGCAAAAACGAGCAATAGTTCAAGGCACTGACCAGGAAAAGTAGACCAATTGTTAAAAAATATAAATAAATAAGAAAGCTTACTAGCTACTTGTGTGAAAAGGAAAGCATAAGATTTTTCAGAGGGTTGAGAAAAGCAAAAAAGAAACATGTATTAGAGTTAAATAAACCCACTTGAGATGTGTGCTGGCACTTCAGCCCTTGTTTAGAGACACCTTTTTATTAAAGCTGCAGTCCGTAGTGTGGCCGAAGCCATAGTGCCTGGTGTATATGGGAGATGGTAGGTCCTTGCCCATCTTTAATGGGGATTAAAAGGAGCATTAGTCATCATTTGTGTATATACTTTTTTTTTTTAGTCCAGGAATTACAATTTTATACATGGCCCTGAAAAAAAACCAAAAAGCTTATTTTTCTCTTGTTGTATAATCCACTCCATTGGTGGGGTTTATACCCTCCTCGGCATCACTGGGAGTGGGTCCCTGACAGAGATGGAATACAGGGTGCAGGGCACTTGTAAACCTGTCTAGTCAGGTTTTGCAAATGCTCACTGGAGCAACTGTCACCCATGCATGGCTAAACCAGTTGCCAGCTTTAAGAAGAGGAGGCAATTTTCCTACAGATACAGATGGAAGTGACCAAGGGGTTATCTTTGCTTTCCTCTATAAAGGGTGTGCCTAGGATCCCTGGGAAAATTTTACTAAAGAAAACTGTCTTTGTGGGGGCATGTAGCCCTTATTCTTTTCTGCTTTCTACCTAGGCACAGTAATAGTTTCAGCTTTATGTTTTAAGTTTTAGTCTTAAAGTTGTTATAGGGTGGTTGAAAAATGGTTTGTAACTATTCCTATGGATCCTTTTCAACTATGTATTTACTGCTCGTTCACATGGTACAGAATTGTACTTTAACCCCAGCCAGCAACCAAGAGCCATGCAGCCACTTGCTCACTTCCCCCTCACCCAGGAAAAAAAAAAAGTAAAACTCGTGGGTTGAGATAGAACAGTTTAATAGGACAGAAAAGAAGAAAATAATAATAATAGTAATAGCAATAGTAATAGCAATACAATAATAATAATAAAAAGAATTTGAATATACCAAACAAGTGATACACAATGCAATTGCTCGCCACTCACTGAGCGATGCCCTGTTAGTTCCCAAGCAGTCATCTGCCCCACCTCCCCCAGCCAGGTCCCCCCAGTTTATATACTGGACATGACATCACATGGTATGGAATACCCCTTTGGCCAGTTTGGGTCAGCTGCCCTGGCTGTGTCCTGTGCCAACTTCTTATGCCCCTCCAGCCTTCTCGCTGGCTGGGCATGAGAAGTTGAAAAATCCTTGACTTAGTTGAAACACTACTTAGCAACAACTGAAAACATCCGTGTGTTACCAACCTTATTCTCATAGTAAATCCAAAACATTATACCAGATACTAGAAAGAAAATTAACTCTATCCCAGCCAAAATCAGGACAAGAATCTACATCTAACATCTCCTACAGTTTCTCTAAAGCTAACAGATCAAACAATCCTGATTTCTTGAGAAAGCAGAGAAGTGCGATCAGCGTGGTATGACCTTTTGCAGGGGGGAAGTAGCACTTTGATTTGCACATATGCAGTCTATATTGGTAGTAACATTTTAGATATATTAATGATTTTATAAGGAAAGCCTTTGCTTTCAGTCTGGTACAGAAACTAACATTTTCAGGAAGATCAAGTAAGAGTTGGAGAGTTCATTCTTTTTCTTTCTGGGCAGTCACCCAATTATTCAGGCCAAAAGAAAAGAACTTGCTACACTTACAGGCAAACCTCTCTGGGAAACCTGATGTTTAGATATCACTTGCAAAGGGTTTTCCACCTTCCTCCAGAGCAGCTTATATGGTGAGGAGACATTCAAGGTAAGTGGAAAATTGAAATGGACCAACTCCACAGTGCCAATGATTTTTATACTAAAAACTAGGACTTAAGCAAAAAAAAAAAAAAAAAAAAAAAAAGCTATTAAACCCTGACACAGAACTTGAATTTTATGCCCTTTGTCAACTGCAGAGAGGTAGGAAAGAGATGAAAATTTTCCTCAAGAGTCTGAGAACAGCTGAGCCTGCCCACACGACCTCTGTAGCCCTTCATAACTTTTCACAGATGAGCTCTTTCTTCCAGTCCCACCTCCACCCTGTAGAGAATATTGCTATAAATCCACTTAGCTCAGTACAGCCTCATACACTTTCAGCTACAATTCCTTTAAAAATCCAGAGAAGCACATGGAGAGATTTCACTTGTAGCTATGTGATCTCATGTGACTTGCTGTGATCTTTCATATGAACAGGATGCTAGAGGTGGTGGACCATGATACAGGATGATAATTCTGCCCATCTAGGCTAAGAAATTCTGGTCATTGTTACAACACCCAAATACTCACTGTCATTAATTTATCTACTATTGGAAAAGAACTAGAAACTCACAAGGGCAAATTTATAACAAATGTTGAGATTTATCAAATAATTCATTGATCCCTTTCACTGTTAAATTATCCGAAAGGTATGAAAAAAATAGCTGGGGCCTGTAATTAGTCAGAGCATCTGTCATGGCAGCTGGAGCAGCACACAGAACGGATGAGTGAAAGCATCCTCCTGCTGAATGGTATTGGGAAAGGAAAAACTAATGGCTTTTAACAAAAGGGACATGTGAAGAGCAGGGCAGGATGGGCAGGGAGATTGTTCATATCCTATTGATAATGTATGCCATAGGAAGGATTTGTATGTAGATTCATTTAAATCTATATCTACTTTGCCTATCAGTATGGTTCCTAAAGGTCCAATCCAAAATGTTTATAAATCAATGGAAGAACTGCAACAGACTTCATAGATATGAGGTCCAACTCTGAGGGCCATGAAGCAATCCATAGCAACATTTATATAATAAAAAAAAGGAGACACTTGGGTACACTGGTAATTGCTGGTACTTAGCTCAATATGAAAAGTAGAGGCTGAGCTGAGCAATACTTTGATCACTGATCCTAAGGATCAAACTCCTGTGAGGTTAGTCACTGCTGTTTCCCAGGAGCTGAGCTCTCTCCTGTTTGAATAGAGTGTAACATTATGATAATCTTTTCATAAAGCCTCTTCCCAGCCTTCCTACTCATATTTTTTTTAAAGAAAGTTTCTTCTTCTATCTTTCCCACACTGAAAGAAAAAAAAAATATTGCTTATTGTAATTTTCACTTTATCATATGTGCATTGTTTCCAACAGGCAACTGAGTGTTCAACATTATAATATTGATAGTTTCTGACTGTTTAATTGTCTATGATATTAATGTTAATTTTAATGCTTTGAAGATTAATGTTTATTCTATACAAAGTCATGCTGATTCATTAGGGAGAGGAAAGAAAGAGCCATCTTATAAAAATCTAGTTATTAAAACACTTACATAGAAACTTTGTTCAACTCCCAGTAGCAAATCAGTGAAAGGAGGAATCTGGGGGATGTATATTGGAAATTTTCTCCTTCTGTGTGTTCTTCAAAGGTAAAGACACCTTTCCTGTCATCAACATGATAAGCATGGTTCTGAGTGACAGAAATGTAGTGGATGTTATCACCAGAAATATTGGTGCCTATGGACTTCAGACAGCTCTTCAAGACTTCTGGGGATCTAAGTTTATACTTACTGGTAGTTAGGCGTCTAAGCACCTTGATGGATTTAGCCCTTAATCACGGAGATAATGTTTGCCTGGCACAATGCAGTGTCATACAAGGATATCCAAAAGAACTCCAAGGCAGATTAGGAACCACAATCAAAACAGCACCCTTAGCGTTGCACTCCTGTATCTCCTCCAGGTATGAGACTACATGTAGTAGTGTTAGTCCAGTAACTCTACGAAGCTGTACAAATAGATCCTAAATCTGCAGTAGATTCAGCCTTGAAGCTGTGAAATTTGGGACATACAGAAAAGGCACAGCTGGTTCAGAATCAATTCTCTGTGAATCAGAATCAATTCTGTGCCACTGAAGGCAGATGCAGCCCCAGGGGAGGATGTGGGAAATGCCCTTTTGTAGTATGAAGAAACATTTTTGTGTCCATGTAGTTTTATTGTTTTAAATGGCAGCTGTTTATTTGGTGGGTTGCAATGTTAGAAAAAAGCTGGGCACATAAGTCACTGGGTAAAGAGCATGCAAGGTACTGAAATAATTATGGGGGTGTTTAAGTGTCTTCAAAATCCAACTCCACACTAACTATGGAATACAGTACATGTAAATATGTAGCCCTTATTTATTAAAATCTTGTGCCTGTAAAGTGGAAGTTGCTTCCATGTCCAATAGAGTTCCCGGGACTGTGCCCCGGGTGGCCTTTAGCAGAACATCGACTCAGACTTCGAGACAGATACCAGTACTTCCCAGCACTGCCCTTCTTGCATTACCTTGCCTTTCTCAAAGGTTGTTACATCTTGGTTTGGTTGATGTTCTTCTACAGGGTATGTCAGAGTAAGGCCAACAGTGTTTTAGCAAATGCTGAAATTAGGGGATTTCTTCCTTTATTCAAGAATATATGTTTCCACAGCTCTAGTTCCATTGTCCAGTATGCAATTTATAGGGCCTTTTCAACTGCAGAATTTTGTCAGGTAAGTAGTAGATGAAGGTGGACATCCTGTACATTTTAGTAATAATACAGTTCTTTCCTACGTTCTCTAATTTTTCGTATTCTGAAAACAGTCTGATAGTCTAGGACTAAAGAAATTCATAATTTGAACTTCTATTATGCTGGCTGTGATGCTATCTCAGAACCAATATCAAATCAAGACACACAACTTAATAATGGAAATATAATGCTGCTATTCTATGAGTTTGGAAACTCAGCAGTGAAAAAAGGGTAGGCAAGTTTGCTTCTAATTTGGGTGTTACAAATATGCAAAACATATTGATTAAGTAGTTAATCTAGTTTATACACCTCAGAAGTCATGGTGAAATTGTTACATAGAAAAGAATCAAATAACTTGCTGTAGAAGACCTATGTCAGGACATGGAATAATTCCAGTCTACCCAACTGCTGGTTCTGTAGTTTAAATCAGGAGACATTTCCCTCAGATACAGGCCAGCAGTGAGCACAAATAGACTTGGATATTTTGATGTTCAGGCTATAGTTTAACCTGGATTAGAGTTTCCAGTAAATGTAACAGGCCAAGAGATGTCACATCCAGCACTCGATTTGACCTATCTTTGATGGCAGCCAAAAGTGATGGTTGTAAAACGACCTGCATGATAGAAATCCACAGTGCTATTCAAATTTCCCACGGACAAATATCTTCTTCACAGTTATGACAGGTGGTGTCGGTAGTCTTGACAGATGCATCAAAAATTTAATGATATGGAAGTTACACCATTGTGGTGTTCTGATGCACTGGCTAATGAGAAATCTCTGTTGGAGCTTGAAACTAAGTGAGTCTTTAACAGGCAAAGCAACAAACAGAGAGCTTGAAAGGCAGAGTGAAAGAAACATGTCTGCTCTCCTTTTTTGCTAATAAAACCTCTGACTAGCAAAACTATTCTAATAAAGCATTGCACAGGAGTGCCACATCTACACATAAAGCACTGAAATTTGGATCTCCTTACAGTTAATCTCCTCTCTAGGGTGGTGGGGTAGTATATTTTGGGTAGTCCTTGAATATTTTTTACTGTGGAGAAGCTCACTCCAGACATTTTCAAATGTCCATTTGGATCGTCCTAGTGGAACTGCTTTGTTAGAAATTGCCTAATGATGTGACCATAAAAATGAAGCCTTCTTACATATATGAAAAAGGAAACCAGAAATTCTAGGATTCCCAAAATATTAGTTCTTTTTAAAATAATTTATATTTGTCTTTATAAGTAATTTGGAAGCAAGTACTTAATTTAGTAGTTTTCAAAAATGTGTAATGTTTTACTTTTTTTCTTGAAAATTAACTGCAGCATAGTATTAAACAAATAAATTGTATTGATTAATGATCAAGCTAGTAACACGTTGAGCGTACAATCCCAAATTTCTTTTGTGCATGTGTGTTTGGCTTATAAGTATTTTGTTTTGTAATAACACCAGGAAAATTGATTCCCAGAAACGAAGCTGAAGCACTCTCTCCCATAAACACAGAAAGAACTGATGACTTAAAATCTTTCGTCTCAGTTCATTTCATTAAGGAACTCTTAAACTTATGAGGTGCAAAGTTATATCTAACCACATTTACCCAAATGATTTCTCCAGAGCTTACAGTTGTCCATCAAGTGAAAGTATAAGGACAAAACACAAGTAGCCCAGGCTTTATATATACAATGACAGAGTATAATTTCAGGTTTTTTCCTTATTTGTTAAGAAGGACAAATGTATTACAGAACAAAACAATATTCTCAACAGCTGATAGATTTTTTATGCCTTCTTCTTTGTATCTATAAAATACTATTATTTACAGTCCTCTGACTAGTCCAGTGGAGCTTAATAGCATGTGATAATCTTTATATGGATTTTTTTATATATTTATAGCTATACATATATATATTACTGTTTCGAAAATCTCATGTGTTGTAAGTCCTAAAGGAGCCTAAGAATTATCTGCAGAACCTGTTAAGTTTGCATTGAAGACTAGTGAAGTAGGTCTGTATCTAGAAAAGGATGCCTCAGCTCAAAATTATGATCTAAAAAACCTCAGTAAGCTACCTCCTGATACCAGTGGTACCTAATCTTTCTCTTCCATTTAAATTCCCGCAGGAACTGTGACATCAAACCTGTCTTACGCTGAATAGCTCTGCATCTAGCATTGTCTCCTTTTAGAAACTGGGGATTTCTATAAGTTTCTTGGAAGCCTTCACCCAGCAGGTATTTTCAGAGAAGGACAGATCAGCCTAAAACCATAGCACATGACCCACCTAAATTTCAGCATGTCTTTCAGCATTGTTCAGCATGACTTACACCTGAATTCTCCCCTCAGAGCACACTCTAAGTACACGAATATCTACCCTGCCAAACTGCCCAGGGTGAAATTGTGCACTCCTGCCATGGCCCAATATGCCAACAGATATCCCGGTTATGGAAACAAACGTGGTTTTGTATGTAGGTGCGTACTGCAAGGTACGGAAGAGAACACTTCCTCTAAGGCAAGGCCGTACAGGAAAAGCCCTGCTCAAACTACAGCAAATTTGTAATGTAACAGGCTACAGATTCATCTTCTTCAGGAACAGGTGTCATGATTTAACCCCAGCCAGCAGCTAAGCCCCACGCAGCCACTCGCTCACTCCCTTCCCCGTGCGGATGAGGGAGAGAATCAGAAGGGTAAAAGTAAGAAATCTCATGGGTTGAGATAAAGACAGTTTAATAGGGAAAGCAAAAGCCACGCACACAAGCAAAGCAACACAAGGCATTCATTCACCACTGCCCACGGGCAGGCAGGTGTTCAGCCATCTCCAGGAAAGCAGGGCTCCGTCACGCCTAATGCTGACTTGGGAAGACAAACGCCATCACTCCGAATGTCCCCCCCTTCCTTCTTCTTCATCCCCCAGCTTAACATGCTGAGCATGACGTCATATGGTCTGGAATATCCCTTGGGTCAGTAGGGGTCAGCTGTCCCAGCTGTGTCCCCTCCCAACCCCTTGTGCCCCCCCAGCCTCCTCGCTGGTGGGGTGGGTGAGAAGCAGAAAAGGCCTTGACGCTGTGTCAGCACTGCTCAGCACGAACTAGAACATCCCTGAGTTATCAACACTGTTTTCAACACAAATCCAAAACATAGCCCCATACCAGCTACTATAAAGAAAATTAACTCTATCCCAGCCAAAACCAGCACAATAGGGTTCCTCCAAGATTAAAGGTCCAGAGTATTCAGACACCATGAGTGATACCCCAGCTAAAAACAATGCCATAACATGCCCAAAGCCATTCCATGGTACTGCTTACGCTAAAATGGCCCTGCAGGTGAGAAAAGCCTTGGGTTACTGAGAATGGGCTTTCTCATCACTTATTCTTGCACGGTATAAACTCTTAAATTCCTGCTTTTCCTCATAGCTGCAACCGTGAGGAATCTTTCTGCTGATCTGTAGGATTTTTAGGTGCCATTATTAACTTATTGGAATTAAATATGAAAGACTTAAATATGAAACCAGTACAGGGTGTTCTAAAACTAGGATAACTTCATTGTCTTGCCAAAAATCACATTCCAGTAAGGCCTGTCATGTGTTGGCTATGGGTATGAGGAAGATAGTGCTATGGGCATGAAGAAGATAGTAAGGATTTAGTATCTAGGAAGTGTAGTACTAATCCTATAAAACACAGTAGCACTGCTTTAAGAAGAGAGAGAAGATAGTTAAGCTATCCAGATCCCGTCTCTTCCACTGAAGAGAATGCACACAAGAAGAACCCAAAGGCTAACAAACCAAAATGTAAAATTACAGATCTCTCAGATGACTACAGCAGAGATGAACGTGCCAATATTACACTAATGTGTCACAGGTCCATAAGTACTTTGCTACTTTCCAAAGGGGGTTTTACCACCTAGTTCAATAACAGAATGGGTGGCTGAAAAATGGGCTGTGCTCTGTAGGGTTCAATTATATGGAACTTAGTTCCTGGGCCTGAAAGTAGCTCATGGTCACAAGAGCGTTCCAGATGCCTTTAGAAAGCCTTGAACAGAATAAACAAGAAGATAGAAAAAGAAAGATCCCAGTTAGAAAAACACAGGTGCACACTCCACAATAAAGGGAACCTGGCACAAACAACCTCAGTTCAGGGGCTTATCTTGGCCAATTGGACTGAGACAAGTTTCGCATGCTCTAGTTAATATAGCCAATTATGTCCTGTGTTTATGCGCGTGTACAGAGTGAGTATAACTAAGTGTATCTTATGTTTATACACGTGGACAGTATCGATATAACCAATCACATTTTATGTTTGTGCGCATGGACACCAAATGCTTGCACGCAGCAGCCAATCAGAGCTTCTGGGCAACTTAGAGAATTGTATAAGAATGATCAGCTAGGCTCAATAAACTGGCGACTTTAATCATCATAGTGGTGTTCTGTCGTCCGGGCCCTGCATGGAATAACCCTAAACCCTACATGCTCAATTATGTATATATATGTTCATTGTCTACCAGGAACTTGGCCATAACCTCAAATGGCATTATAGCTCTGATAGTTATGCCTCCTGCCCTACCTTGACTTTATCATCAACTCATCAACAAGACCAAATCATGTATCCAGGTTACCTTACACTATCGGCCTTAAAAAAAAAAAAAAAAAAAAAAAAAAAAAAAAAAGACAGATACAGATCCAAAACCAAAGGCTGATCCTGAACCAGAGAGCAACAAGGAAAAGCAAGAAAAAGAAAGCTGGAAAAAGCTCAGACCTTTGGAGAGTTTCTAGTTAATAGTGTTAGAATATTTTAAAAATAAAAATTTTAAAGCATTTAAATTTCAAGGAAAAAAAATACAAAATCCAGTCATTGGCAATAGCAGAAGCCACAAAGAACATTTTAGGTCTGCTAGTTAAGACTAGCCACAATTTTAGGCTAGGGTTAACATTAACATAAAGGACTAACATTTAGAAATAATTGGTACAGAATTTGATTAACAAATCAAGTTCCTGTCGCAAGCATCTTTGTATTAAAGCTGCTTCATACTAAGAATTAGGTGATGAAAGAAGGGTTCTGCACTGAAGATGTGTTTGCCAAGCATTGAACTCCATATCTTCAGGTGTACGGGGACTTCACAACTTTGCATCTGAGGCTTGGGTAAGAGTTATCCCTAGCAGGTTAATGTAAAATTAACTTGTTTTCTGTACTATAATTATTTTTCTGATAATTTTACTTGAATTTGGCTTTGCCTTTCATTTCAGTAATAATAAAAATGCAAGATCTTCCCTCTCTCCCAGAAACATTGTCTTGTAGTCTTTTTCCCACAGGCCCACCTATGTCTTGACCCTGAGTTCCACCTTTGTCCAGGAAACATTGCAAATCTTTATGCTGGCTGGAGTTAACAGAATGTTTTCAACACGATGACTCAACAGAAACTGCCTTATTCATACATATTTTATGCTCTGGATAGGAGGATAACACAACAAAGCAGCTCAGCTTCTATAAAAAGAGTTTGAGGACCTAATTTTCCTGTTTGTTAGTCCGGTTTTATGCCAATAGAATTTCAGTAGCGTACAACATTAATAACACCATGGTGAATCAGTCTCTGAGATTATACCCCCTGTGTGCAGATACATTAGCTAGCAGCTCTTCTATTTTCAAATCTTTTTATAATCAGGTTGCCTAAGACTGTAAGACACAAGATTTGTAATATTTCCAACAGCCTACACAGAGAGAGAGAGAGAGAGAGAGGAAAAAAGGTATAAAGCACTGGTAGCACTGATGCACTACCTTAACCTTTTGAATATGTGATGTTTTGTTTAGTGGTTATGTTTTCCATGGGGTCTTAAACTATATAAAAGAAGTAAGCAACCAGTAAAATCAGAGAACTAGATCTTCAATTAATGGGAATTACCTGTAAGAGGTAAAGCAGATATTTTTCCTCCATTTTCAGCTGAAGAATAGCTTAAGTATTTAAGGAAAAAAATAATAGACTATCTTTCATCCCAATCCTGATGGTAACAGGTAGATAGACAGAAGAGGGTAGATAACATGCTTAGCTTTGTAAGCAGAAGTAACAGTCCCCTTTCTTTCAAGATATTCATTCCGCTCTTCCATTTACAAATATTTTATAGTAAAAATACGTACCATTATGCAAGCATTAGGAGTATTACTTGTATACTATGATAAAAAATTAATCAGTAAGAAAGGCATCTCTGCCTGCAGGCAGGCACTGATAGGAATCTGGCTGGCTCCTACCTTTATGTTTTAGCTGACACCGATACAGTAAGAGTGAGCCTAAATGTTGAATGTTTGTCTCTTGCTTCTGTTTTCCTTCATTCAACTTGCTTATTTTCTTTATTGCATGGAAGCCAATGTGTATAGAAGTGGGATTTTTTTTGTTTGTTTTAATTTGCAATATTTTCACTTTTCGAGTGCTTGACAGACACAAGTGACTTAAAGAGCAAAGATTGAGGAACAGTGAACTAGAGACTAGGAAGCTAAAGGGAATGAGGTTTAGTTCTCTTTTGAAATGCATAAGGAGTGCTGAAATCCTGATATCTCATTCTTGAGAAAGATTGCAATAGTCACCAGAAATGGTACATATATGGTAGAGCAATCAAGTGAAGCCAAAAAGTGACAACCTTCCCTGGAGTGAATCAAGGATAACAACTAGAAATTATAACAAGTTTTTGATGCCAGTTGTGGAATTTCCAGACATCACCTGGAAAGAAAACCTGACACAGAAAAGCAGGCAGGAGGACAGAAGGAAGGCAAGCATAGCCCAAGCTCTTGTTAAACTGAATTGGCTTGTAGAGGCTTGCAGTCTATCCATCAGCCAAACACTCAGTCGTGCATCTGAAGGAGGCAAAATTCTGTAGCCAAACATTTCACTGAAATGCCAAAACCAGCACTTAGCTGAAATGTATATGCAGAGGGTTTTGTTTTTCTAGTTGCATTCCAGAGTTGTAGTCCAGCTGTTCTTAAGTATACTGGGTGTATTGCCACAGAAAAGTGGTTATAAGGTAATATTTTTGAGGCAATCAGAAGAATGGTACCTCTATGAAATTTCAAATGTGAAATTTAAGATACAGCAATTTTTAGCTGGCCTGAAAATGACAAGAAATGGAAATACTTTCATCAATCAGGCTTAAATGCATGTAAAAATTATTTATGATATGCTTACCAACAGATAAATTATCCTGTGGTGAAATGCAGAATTTGTTTAATAGGTAAACCTTGCTTTAGCATCAGAGTGGAAATATATTTTGGACTGCATCTGGTCCTTGAATTGATTCAGTCATAGGAAAAAAAACCTAGCTGGTTTTGGAAAAGCAATCAATTATCTGTTCTGTGACAGAAAAAAATATTGCCACAACATTTAACATGTTCTTGCATTAAGAAGCCTTTAATTGTAACACAGTAAAATAATTGCCATTAAACACAGAATTTATGTCACTATCTAAGCAATTCTGCCATAACTTGTAAAAACACATGCATTTGGGAAACACAGGGTCAAAAAAACCTCTCTGCCTGAATTCTCATTACAGCCCGTTGCTCCCCCTTACTGCTATTAGCCTTTCATAATGTAAAACATTTCTTCATTTCCAACAGATAATACTTTCAGTCGAAAGGTAATTTTTGAAGTCTATTACTTGCATTCTTAGTGAAAAGTACAATGTAGCATTTTGTTCTAATATGCCATTGAAATTGTTTGAGTAGACACACCATGGAATCAAATACAAAATGTCAAAATGGTTTCCATTAACTATGCACATTTGCACTGCTTCAGTTAATGGGCATGTTTTTGTTCTTCTCCTTCATCTTTGCATCTATAAGATGAAATGATTCAGTTAATGTAACTGAAAAGTACATTGAAAAGGTAGAGCAAATTACAAAAGCATCAAACCACAATTCCACCCACGTACTTTATTTCATAATGAAGTTTAATAATGACTAAAATTGTCTTCAGATTTAAACATCAGTCATTTCTGCAATTGTGGTTAATGTGAAAAATCTCACCCACAGTAATGTTTTAGGAAAACATGGTAGAAATTGTACATTATATTTTATACTGAGATGTCATAATGAAACCTTAACTAGATATCATTGAAATACAGAGTATGTTAAAAGTAATTTGCTACTCCGGGCAGGACTGAAACAGGGACTATGTCCCCATCAGCATGATAACAGGTAGGAAAGGTTCTTTTTATATTATAAAACCTCTATTGTGCTTCATCACCATTACGGTGAGAGAGTCTTTGATACTAGGTATCATCTAAAATACTGTTATAATATCTAAATTACTTGTTTTGTACTGATAGTGTCATAAAATAAAGAGTGTTTTATAAGAGTGAACATCAATGAGAATATTATTTTCTCGGAAGGACACAGAATGGATTCATCTTCATTTTGAATACAGAAGTCTCTTACAGCAGTCAGATATTTTTGAATGCTTGCCTTTCCTACCCTTGCCTTGCGAGGCTGTGATATGCCACCAAATCCTTAGCCCCTGAGCAGGCCACGTTTAGCAGCAGGATCCCTGGGAAGGTGACCCGGCTGCCTCCTGCACCCAGGCAAGTGTTTCAGCAGCACCAACTGGCTTCACGATTAGGCAGGTTCCTGCTGCAAAGAGCAAAACAGGGGAGGAGAAATGTTCTCGCACAGCTCCGTGTCTGGTTCAGAGAGGGCTAAACATTGTCCCTCTCTGGCTGAATGAATTTTTAGACGTTGAAATTTAATTTGGGTCAAAGTTGGATTAACTGCCATGGAAACTGTATTTAAGCCACTCTTAAAAGAAAAAAAAAAAAAAAAAAAAAAAAAAAAAGAAAGAAAGAAAAAAAAGAAACCCTATGTTCTGCATATTCAGGTTCTCTTAGTGCCTGAATGAATGAGCTCTCCCGATAATTAAATTTAAAGCCAGCCCTGCGCGGCACCTCTCTCGAAGGACGAGGAGAGGCAGCCCAGGCACAGGGCTGGGAGGCAGAGGCGGCTGCCGGCCCTGCCCCTGCCCCGGCAGCTGCTTGCCCCGGCTTTCTCGCCCCTTCCTCACCCACTGACAACTTCAATCCTACTTTTGTTAGGGTTGTTCCTAATCCTCGAGATTAACTTTTCTGGCACTGGTCACCAGATGGCAGTATTATATCATCAACCCCTTTCTCCCACCGACCCCTTAAATGGCAGAGCTAAAAAAATGGGTTCAAATGGCCCATGGCTGGTGCCACTGAGCAGTGATTCAAGCTGCCCCCAAATCACAGGGCGTTTAGCTTGCTAGGACCAGGCTTGGAAAAAGCATCCTGTGTCCTTCTGTCATCCTAAAGCAAAAAAATCTTACGTGGCCTAGCCTGCAATTTCTAAACTCAGGACTTTCCACTGAAGATGCTTCTTACATATGGTGAAGGCGCTTTTTTCTTTTTTTTTTTTTGGGGGGGGGGGGGGGTTAGGGGGGGGAGGAAGCTGTGTGTTTGTGGTGTTACATATACAAATTCAGATGCAGATAGTCTCACAGCTGTGCTAGAGAAAAGTCAGGCTTTTTCCAAGACTGAGCAATTGCCACTTCCACTAAATTTGATGTGCTGCTAAATATCAGAAAAGGACTAAATAATTTATTCTAGCTTGATTTATTTACAGTATATATTACTTCTGCAGAACATAACTTTCTATAGACCCCTGTGCACCTGAATTGTGGATGACCTAAGGAACCAAACGCTTGATTATCTTGCCAGCTGTCTGCTCAGACTCTTCAAGTCTCTTGAAGTCCAAGTTTCTTATAACGGACTTTTTTCTTTTCCAGTAGGCTGTGTGGTTAACTTCCTCAATAAATTAAAATGTACATAGTTTAGATGTCCATAAACACTGGGTGAGTCACACACAGTGTCTGGGATGATGCTACAGTATCCTCTGGGGCCACATTGCAACACAAAATATGTGGCCTCCACTGTTAGACAAGTGGCCACAACATGCAACAGGTTTGAAAACCCTCCCTTTCTGCCTCTGCTTCTCCGCAGCTGCAAAAGTCTGTAAGCAGAAATAACACCAAGGTTCTTTCTATATGTGGCAATTACACGTCAGATTTAAAGTCCTCTATTCATTCACTTGAATGTCAGTTTTAATGGAAATGTCTGGGACTGCAAAAGCAAAGTAAAAAGACAAGCAGTCAGATGGCCTGCAATCCTCCTTATGTGATTCCTGCAACACCATCACTATGCAGATAGAAGAAGATCATCTGCTGCCAGGGATATTGGACCATAGCATGGTACCATCAGTACTGACGTCGATGCTTCTTTTTTGCAGGTCTGTGTCTTCTTCAGACAATGATCAAAAAATGACAAGACCATCATTCCCAACACATCATGCATCGCATGCTTCCTAAACCTGGTGGACATAAACTGCAAAAATGGTTAGGCATTACCTAAATTATCTGCAATACTTTGGCATGTGAATCCGTTCTCACAGGTAATCCCTTAAAATATCATTTTTCCCTCTGCACAAAAGAATGTCACATGGCAGAAAGCACCATGCTCCTTAATTACCTGGATTAATTTGCCAAGCTATAGACTAGTTCTGTTAAGTCACACCCACAAGGTTTTATGTGTGCCCACAGGCACAGCAAATAAGACACTGCTAGTTACTCAGTTTTCACTGTATCCTGGAAAAATTCCTTGCCACTGCAGTCTGTGGTTCATAGCTATTGTACTCAGGTCATTGGTTTTGTATTCTGCTATAGTAACTAAAGACACTATATTCAGGGCTCAGCACCACATGATGAAAACTGGCCTGGGTTGCTATTGGCTCCTTCTGCTTCCCTCAGGGAGTTTGTGTCAGTTAGAAAAGTGTTATTCCATAAAATAAAGGGAAGCATTTCTAAGTTCAAAGGTCAGGAGGGAAAATTCAAATGCAAAACATCTTATCACCATCCTCACAAGATGCAAACTACTGCTAGGGACAGGGAAGAGAAGAAATAATATTGAATGAAAATAACCCCCTTTGGGGGATCGGTACATCAGGTGCCAGTTACTGAACTGCAGGGCAGACCAAGATTCAGAGATGCCATACCCTCTACACAAAAAAATTAGGCCTCCTTTTCCACAGATGTGTTTTGAGCAAAGTCTAATCTATCAGATATTACTAATAGGAGACTCTGACATTTGTCTATATCTAACTCAGTATCACAACATAGCTGATATCATTGCAGTAAAAGTAGGGCAGCATTGATTGCCATTAATGCCTCTGGGTCGAACCATTTATTATTTACTTATTGAGCAGATCTATAGAGAACAAGAAACTTGTCTTTGCTCCAAGGAGTTTGGTATATGTTCCGCTGGAAAAGCAAGTAGTAGATCTAGATTTCATTAAAACTTATTCCCCGCTACAACATGAAATAATTAAGAAGAGATGGAGTCAAGCTAAAGGTACTGCTGGCTTACTCTTTTAATGCAGCAATGCTTAGGAACCTTGGGGGTGGTATACTTATCGGAGCTTTACTTTCTTGTCTTCAAAGTAGAATAAGAAAGACACAGAAGAAGAGAGATGAGTGTAGTGGCATTTCTTTATTTGAAGCTGACCAACAGCTGAAGCTGAGAGTTGTGCCAGTGCACTTTTCCATTGGAACTGTCTGATCTGTTTTAATGGGCAAGTGACAGCTCTGCTAGACAGTGCAGGAGATAAGTGTTTTAAGAGGGACGTGAGCATAGAAAAGGTAATATTTTCATGCATAAGGCTGAGAAGGAACCCCTTTATTAGTGATCAGCATGAAAAAAATACAGAAAAGGGGGAAGAATAAAAACGTGCAGGTAGAGCTAAATGTGAAGATGGAGACAGAGAAGCAGCGAAACTGGTGGCACAGGGATACAGCTCTGCAGCAGTAGAAAAGAGATCTACACTTTCTGCAATGAACGGGACCCAGTCAGAAGACATGAAGAGGAGAGTGGTTTCATGATGGATGACAGATGAGTCAGAAAAAAATTTCCCTTGCTGCCTTTTATTAAATCTATTTGCCCAAGTAAGGTTTTTGTGCCCTTATTTGTACTATCAGATAGTCTGAGGGACCTCTGTCCCCCCATAAGCTTACAGAAAATCCACAGAGCTTTTTTATATTTTTGGAAGCTATTTACCAACATATATTTTTGCAGTGGTTTGTAAATGCAGCTCGGCATAAGGAGCAAGGTTCCTTCTGTATCTAAGGGTAGTCCATTGCAAAGGTGTGTAGGAAGTTCTCATCTAACACACTGCACACACAGACACAATCCTCCTTTTGGAGCCCAGACAGACTTTACACTATGGGTGCTTCTTAGACTTCAAAGATTGGGCATGGAAATCAGCTGCAGTGCAGAAAGGGTTCTATTTTAAACATATGTCAATCAATCCCATTTGCTGTTTGGAGTCTGTACATGGATTTTCAAGTTATTTCTTGGCTGTTAAAGTTGGTGCCAGAGTGAAGGCATTTGTTTTTCTAACACAATGTTCTATATGCGTGAAAGAGGACTTCAAAAGTGAAACAAAGCTCCTGTTGTCAGAATAAAATCATAACTTTGCTGAGGACATAGTCGAGGATGACAGACATAAGCTGCTAAAAGGTACTGTTGTTACTCCTCTATATCAAATGAAAATCAAATTTGGAGAGTTGAAAGCCTTCAAACCATCCCATTAAGCTATTTTAAAATGGAACTTAGATGACATCTGCAAAGGTAAGTGGTTTTTTTCCAGGTTTTTCCCTGACCCTTTCACGCAAAAAGAAGCACAGAAAACAACCAAACCAAAGAAAAAAAAGCACAGTGTGGAAAGTGACTCTTCATTTTTGCTTAGATGGCTAGGTGACATACCCAACACCTGGTGACATCCAGCATGCTAAGCAAATATTTTTCTTCTGGGTTGTGCTGCTGGTGATTGTCAAAATAATATCTGAATAGTCAAAAATGTGACAGGATGTATAATGTGCTAAATGAACATTAAAGAAAGATTAATAAGCCGGGAAGTAATGCTCCAGTCTTTCTTAATGTAACCTAATTACATTGCCATAGTATCATATATGACATTTAGAAGAACTGTCAATCTAGAGGATGCTGATACTTTGTTTTTCTTTCTCCTTTTTTTTGCTTTTCCTAAACTCTTTAAAACATGTATATTGTTCTCTACAATTTGCCTTTGCTTCTCGTGTCTCTGGAGCAATCCTCCTATCAGAACAGTTTTCCTCATGATTGGCAAGAAAAGTTTTTTTCTCAAGTTACTTTGAAGTGCCATTGATGATATATTAGAGAAAGAGTCTTCCCAAGTAAGAAATACGACTGGAGATTATAAGAGATGTCATTGTCAAATAGCTACAGCTGCTTTCAGATCCACTCTTGGGAAGACTTGGTAGGTGTTTAATGAAGAATTTCTACTCAGAGTACCCCTACATCAACTTCTAAACACCATGAAGAAAAATATACAGAGCAGTACAGCTGACTCAGAGTTTGCAAGCCTGGCTGCTTAAAAACAAGGTTTTTTGAGGTTTGGGGTTTTTTTCTATAAATGACTATTGAAATAGTTGTTATGTTCCTTGCTGTACTATTGTTAAGCATCCAATGCGTGAATCTGGCTGAACATAATCATAAAGCAGAGACAAAGCCTCGAAGTAATGGGGGAGGGACAAAAAACAAATTACACCAGTGTAGTGCAGTGAAAAAGAAACACAAATGGGCATCCTTCTTACAATACAGATTTTGTGAAATGGTGCAAATACTCCTATCATTTATGATTTCCTGAAGAATGGACACCTATTTATAAATGAATGGCTCTGTAATAACTCAGTGACACCTTCATAAATCTCACCAATGTAGAGCAGTGTGTGACACATCTGATGAGAAATGTGTTTACTCCTTTCAGATTAAAAATAGAAAAACACAATAGAACAAGTTCATTGGCAGGTTCAGGTGGCCACTTAGTATCTAATAGAATCAGGAAATGAAAGTGCCCTGTGGCATGGAGAGAAACACTACTAGCATCCCTTTTTAGAGGACATGAGCAAGCGTGTTACTGTGACTTGTGGGTGGGTTTTTTATTTTCAGCATTTAAATACCAGCAACTGTACCTCTTTACAATCAACTAAACATTTAGTCACTTCTTCTGCTTGTTATTTCTTCATTAACAAGGTTTTCCCTGCTGCGCAGTGGAATATGTGAGTAACTTTGCAAATGTCAGAAGCACTCAATTTGGATCAACTGGAGGAAGTGATAACAAGACTCATAATCAAGTGGAAGTACAATAGTGGCACATTTCAAGCTGCGAAATAATAGATCGATTCAGAAGACTCTTTCTCATGGGATAATACCTCCATTTGTTCTTATTTTGAGATTTGTTTTTATTCACAATCTCAGTGGAATGATGTATATTTCTTTTAGCATCCTATTTGGAGGCAGTAACTTAAATTATATTAGACCACTAATTGCTGTTTTATAAAAGAAATGTTAGGGTTTTAATAAAGATAAACTCAAGCTAATATAAGAGGGGGTTAAAAAGCTTCGGATTAAGTTCTAACGGTCTCACACTTCTTACATGTCTGTGTTCCAGTGGCAGGGACTTTTAACAGCATAGTTAAAAGTATTGAGCATCCTGTTTGACAAGACCACTGCTGAAATTTATTCTGGCAGCAAGGAAGGATCACACAACCAAGCTAAACAAGGCTTTTATGAAAATTGGGCTTTTAAATTTGAAATGACACAATTTTTACCTTACACTATAATCTATAAAAGTGCTGCAACTTCATAATTTAGAAAGAAAATTTAGAATATTTTCCTTTTGTCTGCTGAATTTCTGGATTTCTAGTCTGTGGCAACAATAAAATGTCATTAGATTAATTTCATTGGTACTGCTTACTGTTCTCTCTAGATCCTTTTGCAGTGCAATGACAGGTTAATATTAAAGTCTGGTTCCATTATTTTTCAAAGATATTAACTGTAGAATATTGTCTCAAAATTACAACTCAGAGGTCTTTCTCCATTTCCTGTTTGCTAATCAGTCTGTGGCTTCTAAGTCATTCTTTCATTTCAAAACTGAAATGAATTAGATGTGTTCTATTGTTCTTTCTCAATGGGGGAAAAAAAAAATATATCAAATTTATTAAACATGATGGTCTTTATCCTGTAGGCCATTTTGCAGGACTCTGTAGGTTTCAGCGTGATTATTCATATGATTAGAGGTTATAAGATTGGGTGTCTCTTTGGCTGATGTATATTTTCATCCTCTTTGACCAAGGAGATGGTCTAACATAATTTCCATTAAAATCATTTCTTATGGGTTAAATCAACCCCCTCAGCTTTAGGTACCTACTGTGTCCCACACAGTTGACTGGATTCCCTGAGATCTGATGAAGGGATGGGAACAGGCTCCTTCAGGCAGCTTTCCAACTCTCTCTTCCCTTTTAGAGTAAAGGGTATGGATGAATATCCTGTCATATGGGGTTATCAAATTGAAGGAAAATTGGTTTACTTGTCTGGAACTGGCAAAATATCTGTATCTAGACATCTCAACAAATAAGTCTTAGACATCCAGCTATAGCTAAATCTCTTCCCCTGTGCCACCCTGGAACAGGAACATTCGCAAACCAGGTAGGGAGTGGAGCTGGACCTTTTAACACACTCCTGTCTCAGTTGCGTGGTCCCTGAGATCATTCCTTCACAGTCAGGGATCCACATCTTAATCTGCACTGAGCTTCCCTTGGCTCTTCCCATGCCAGGGAAATCACTGAGACCAGTGATTTAGTAGGATTTGAAAAGGATCATGCATTTATACTGGCAGTAAGTGTGCTTTAAATTCAGTTAAACAGGATTTGTTTTAAGTTAGAAAGGGATATAAACCTTACTGCTTCCGAGATCAGCAAATTTCTAGCTGCTGGAGCTAGAAAGAGTTGTGTTCCTCTCGACAGAGACACAATGCCGCTGCCTTGTGTGAAGCTCTGTGCCTTCCTGCTGGTGCTGGTATCTGCTGAAGACAATTCCAGCAGCTCAATGGAGGGACTTGGTTTAGATTTTTGCCTCAAAGAAGGACAGCTATATGGCAAAGAGCGCATCACATCAGATTGGGGCAGTAATCGGTGTGACTCAGAAGAGCCAAGAATCCTGGGACCAAACCTCTGTGCTCATCTTACACAGCTTAGCACTGCACCATACAAAAATTTCAAGGAAAAATTGCACATATCAGTTGCTGACCTGGAAGTAGTTCCTTCTGATTGCTTCCCTGTGTCTACCTACAGATTATTGTGTTAACGTTAACCTGGATGTATGATCTGCAGCATGGGTAGGGGATGAAGGTAATATTTCATGCTCTGAACATTTATCTTCCAGATGCTTGTGATACAAAATAGCTAGCGAGCACATAAAAGGTGGCTAGTGAAAGAAAGGATAAATTGCAGTTATTAATTTAAGAAAAAAAAAACCCTTACACACAATACATAAAAATTCATGTTCATTGCCCCTCCATCAAGTTCATTAACAACCTCCTACAGGGGTAAGCCAATTTACTCCAGGACTGTCATCTGAAGGACAGAAGAATATGGATACTTTTTTTTTTTTCTATGCTGCCTGAGAAACTTTGGAAGTGTTAAGAAATCAAGTTCCTTCAGATCAACATGACATGAAAGCCGTAAAGGCAGCAGGTGACCACTTTTCTTGTTTCATCTTGGAGCTGAAGAAATTTTTTTAGTCTTTCTGTCCTAATCTCTTCTTGAAACTTTGGGCCAGAGTCTTCTAGGATGTCATAGAAGGAAGCCAATTTCTTGTGTAGAATGGCAAATTTTAAGTAGATTTTGTGGTTTCTGCTCTGGGCTATTGTGATTGGTTTAGCACTTTTATTTCAAAAAAAAATTACAGATAGTATTATTCAGACTCTACCTGTTTGAAACAGAGAATGTTTCAAAGAAACAGAGAAAGAGAAAGAAAGAAAGAAAGGAAGAGAAGAAACAGAGTATGTGCTCTTGCTGCCCAAGAGACTGGAAATGGAAGTATAGTCTACAAATATTAAAAATGCCTGGACAACATTATTCTCACCACTTTGGTATAATAGAAAGTAAATTATTTTTAAGACAAGTAGCCTGGATGTAGAGCCTTGCTTTTATCATTTTTTCTGTATGGTGTGATGGCATGGTCACACTCTACTAAATATAGACCTTATATGAAGGGGAAAACCAATCTTTCTGTTTTCACTGATCTGCAATCGCCCATCCACCATCGAACTCCCTATTTCCTTAGAATGTGATGATATTATTATGCAGAAATCTAGCACTACTCTGGACTGGCTAAATCATAAAATGTGAAAGTTTCTAAAATTGCCTTAGAATATGTTTATTTTCAATTTATATAAAAATGTTACAGTAAAAATGTGGGATGGATATATATATATAAGATTTCTAACAATCAGTGCTGATATAAGCCTCATGGTTTATATTACACCCACACAAATCACGCACTCAAAAAGCAGGCTTTCAAAGCAAGCCCTCAGCAGTTAGGAAATGTCACAATTAAGGTTGCCATTGTAAGGTTGTGTACACATTTTTCTCTTATTGTCTTTAATTATACAATTATAAAATAATTCCTCACACACCACCTTCCTCATTCAGCATGCAAAATGGTCTTAAGAATAATCTAATCAATATTCTGCTTTTCCCTTTTCAGTCTGCAACCTCAGGCCATATTTGTTGCTAAAATGAAGACTTAAAAATGGAAAAATTAATTTTTCTTTTCAGTGACACTCATCACTTCCGCAACTGAGTGACACATAAATATTAATTAATTTATTTTCACAACATCTTTGTGAGCTGAAGAGTGGCATGAATATTATTTTATAGCCAGAGAGCCTGAACACATATGTAAAAGCAAATATTTCCACTGATTAGCAGGCAGAATTTGAGACACAGGAAGATCAGACTCCTCAGAGCACTTAACATCATATAGCAGCTTACATAAGCTAATTTACATTAGCTGAAGTTGTGAGTTCCTAGGACTTTTCTAAATCAGATTCCCTGGTACTGCAGTAAAAATTAGTGATGAGCTGTGAAAACTCTAATTTGATGTCACTTCCTGCCATTTTATGGCTGTGTCCTCGTGGTTGGGAGCCTAAATTTGTCCAAATGGTCTGGATTTCAGTCCCTCTTTAAGAAAGGGGTTTGAGCCCACAAACAGGGAGGGTATGGAAACCATGCTGCTGTCAAACAACCGTAGGTTGGCTGCAATTATGCTGCTGATGGTATGCAGTTCAAAGGCAGGAGGAGGCCTGTAGGTATCTGCCTCCTGGAGCATGAACACACAAGCCAAGGAACTGTAGGAAAGGGTTCTCCAGGCTGTATTCAAGGGACTTTGGCCTTACTGATTCAGTATTTTCTTGCAGTTGCTTGTGTCGGTCACCAGGCAACTGCAACTGGTGAAAAGTTCTGCCAGAGCCACCTCTGTACACAGCATTGCTCCATTCCCGAACTCTTCCTGGGCTTGTACTGAGAATGGGAGGGCACTGCAGAGATGAAAAGGGCAAACCAGCATGTAATAGATGTCACAATACTTATTCAGAAAGGAATTTTTAATTAAAGTTGCACAGAGAACCTTAATTTTCCAGTTTCTTCATTTCTGAAGGTTGAATATAAATATTGCCAGAAGAGGCAACACCAAAGGTGACCTAGCCCCATGTCTCCATTGGGCTGTGTGCGTAGAGAGTGAGCCAACCTCCAGCAACAGCTGACTTACTTCTTATTCTAGAGGTTACAGCTCGTCATGTATTAGCCAACAGTGGATCTAGCCTGCAGGAAGTTCTCTGATCCCCTTCTAAACTCATTTAGAAAAGTATACCTTTTGTGCATGAAAAGTATCATTTGTGTCTTTCAAAGTCTACTCTGACAATTTCATTTGGTGGCATTACTTGCACCATGAGAAGAGTTGTTTGCTACTGATCTTCTCCATTCTACAAATCTCTCTTATGTTGTCACCTTTTTTTCCAAATTCAGATTTTTTTTAATTTGCTCTGTAACTGTATAAAAGACAATCCACGTCTTTGCTTACTTTTATTGTCTTTGTCTGCATCCTTGGTAATTCTATTATACTTTTTTCTTTTGCTATGGCATGCCCAGGACCAGAAGCTTCATTTCTTAGATTTAGAATAATGAAATCTTGAAATATTAATAGATGATTTATATACACTGGGATATGATTATGCATTCTGTTAGGCTCCTAATTATTTTCCTAATTATTCTTCAAATTCTAGCTACATTTATAGACACTGCTGAACTCTAAGATGTTGTTCTGAGGAACAGTTTGCAGTAGCATGAAGATCTTTCCTGAACAGTGGTAACTAAACTGACTGCCATCATATATTAATACTTGTAGGTTATTTCTTTTCCTAGGCTTTATATTCCACTTACTAACATTTAATTTCATCTACCTTTTTATCATCTACTTTTAAGTTTGAGCTCATTAACAACTTCTCACAAACAGCTTTTGATTATCCCAAATAATTCTGTATCATTTTCAGATTTTCTCTTCTTATCATTCAAGTGATATCCTTTTATGACTATGTTGAATGTCTTATTTTTTTATATTAGAATATGTTTGAACTCCCTTCTTTCTGAAAACCAACTATCCACTCCTGTCCTCTGTTTCTTATATTTTAAACAATTGTTAATCCACCTTGGGACATTCTCTTTCATCCCATGACAGCTTAGTGTCTTTCAGAGATTTTGCAATGAGACCCCTCAAAAGTTTTCTTAAAACTCATGTACATTACATCACCTGAACCACATGCTCAGTGGCTCCTCTAAAGATGTCTGACTGTTATATGAGTCATGACTTCTCTATGCAAAGGCTATATTGACTTTTCCCTAGTATATCACATTTTTCTATTTTATTAGTCAGTCTGTTCTTACAGAATGGAATCTTTCTACAAATTTGCTGTTACACAAATATAATTTATTGGTTTTTAATTGTCTGAGTTAATCTAGAAAATCTTATAAAATATTGGTGTCATGTTTGCCACTTTCCATTCTTCAGGGAACACAACTCATTTAAATGACAGATTATTATTGACAGTTAATAGGTCAGCAGTTGCTTATTGCAGTTGTTTAAGGATTCCTGAGGGAAACAATCCTGTGGGCTTATCCTCCGGAAAAGAATAGCTCTGGAGTAGGAATCTCTCTGGCCTCTTCTGGAATAAGTGTTGACACAAAGAATTAATTCTGAGATTTTTTTTTCTCCAATATCATCACCTTAGTGAATGCTCCTTTTACAACTTGATCGACTATTGGACTCACATATTTTCTTGAAGTCTTTTTCTTCCCATTTTAGGAGAAAAAAATTGTTTTAATTTTTTTATCTTATTAGCTTTCCTCCCGTGTGTTTTTATGTATGACCTCTTGGGGTTTTTTTAAAAGAAGAAACTGGAAGAAATTCTGTCCTGTGGCAACAAATGACAGAGCTAGAGAATAACTTTGGAGATTTTAGCAGAGAGCAGGTAGCAGCTATGTAGTTCTTGCAGGTCAGCTATGGAGCCCTGAGATAAGAGTCTGCCGTTACATTGTCATTTTTACCAGCAGCAGAACAATAGTGAGACTCAGAACACTTGTGTTCACCCAGCAGTGTGCATATTGGGCAAAGACTTTTTTTCCTCTTCCTCCCTTCTTTGACCCCTTCTTTGACCTTGACCTTTGATACTTATGTCAGCTCATTTCAACTATTTCAGTTGGCTTTTTCCAAGAATCGCAACCTGAAGTCAACATATAATATGTAGAATATCAGCCCAGACAAGCCAGAAAATTTAGAAGTCACTGAAAACAGATCTTTATAATGGAAAGCATGCAACCAGCATAATAAGAGACAACACTACCAGTTCTGCCTAAAATTGCTACTGTTAAAGAAACCCATTTCTAGCTATGTGTTTTCAGAAGCATTAATAAGGGGAAACCAGAGGATGTCAATGGTGTTATGAGGTTACAGCTTCCAAACGGTAACTGAATCTAAATATAAATAATTTCATTCAAGCAAAAAACATGTCAAAAGTCAACATCCTTGTACCATCACTCCACAAGCATTTTCTGGAAAAGTTGTTCTGTTACAAAAGGCTCATATAACTTCCTTTCTACCACTCTCTCTTTCTCCCTTTTGCTGAGCTTTATAGGAGCTTCACACTGGAAATCACTCCCCAACTACTTATTTATATATGCTGTGTGTTACAACCCCTTGCCAGGGATCTCTGGGAAAGGATTGGTGCTTTCAGAGTCCTAACTTTCAGGGAGGTCCTCTGCAAAACCGTGAAACTAATCTGAACCTTACACTTAGTTCAGGTTTCATTCTCTGACCTTGCACTGCAGATCCTATGAATAGAACATTGTCCTCTCTGTGCAGTCTCAATAACTGGACATTTTCTGGGTCCGTGGATTTGTACAATGAGATATCTACTCCAATCTGTGTACATAATGCTCCAATGCCTGCCAGGAATGGCTGCAATATTGACGCCTTTCAATGTAGATCACATCATTCACAGAGCAGAGTTCAATAAAATGATACTGTAGTTAACAAGTTTTATAACACAAAGTTACTTTAAAACATGAAACTAATCAGGAGGAAGCCTGTTTATGCATGTCACTGTTACATTGAATTGTCAATAAATAAACAAAGATTTGCTTCACCTATTGTCATGTATATCAAGTAAGTCATTAATCTAAACTAATGAAGCTTAAGATATATGACAGGCAGTTTTTATGGAGCTCTTTCTTAATGACATGTTTGCTTTTCGTTATAACGCCAAGAGCCCATTATCTAGAAAGTGGCACATTATAGACAAAAAGCCCTGAATCCGCTGCTGCTTTCTTTGTTCCTGGCTCACAATAAGTAGTACACCTACCTCTCCTGAATGAATAGCATTACTCAGAAATGAATAAAAAATCCAGATAGGAATTGCAACAGGAAAATACTGTGTCCATTGCTTGACTTTTAGTCAGTTAGTTATTTCATTAGATAGCTAGTTAGTTAAGGATTTTTGTTCTGGCCTGGAAGACAAAAAAGAAGGCTAGATTCAAACAGTTTCCTATGCATGTCCATTTTCAATTTATGAGTATTGATTCTACAAAGCTTTAAGTGATTGCCTGCTGTTGACATGAACCTACACTTGTTACGAGGCAGCACAAAATAGACCTATTAAAAATGTTTCGAAGCAAACAAATTCATATGCTTTCCTGCAAATTTCCAAGAATAAGATTACTGGCTTCTCTCCATGGTTTTGCTAGTTTGATATTACAGAACAGAAAAATTAAATGGCAATCTGTTTTTCATTTTCTTCTGGAAATGGTCAGAATTAATACAGGAAGACCAACGATTAACAGATCAGCTTCATTTCCTGTTGTACAAGGTGCTCAGACATAAGCATCTAGTGCTAGTTTGGATGCCCTGGGGTATGAGACCCAGGACAGGCAGTTGTGACACCACTCCAGAGAGATACCTGTATTTGCACAGTAACTGGAGACCAGATCAGATCTTCTAAAGCATCTCAGATGACATTAGACACTCCTGGTTTGGCTCCTGAATTAAGGACAGGATTCTTTCCACATTCCTATGTTTGAGTGAGGGTGTTTCCAGAGGTAGATACTAAATCTTGATTGGAAGGAAACATAATCTTCCTTCAAAATCTTCATATTTCTATTGGTAATCTGTATCAGAAGTCATTTATCTCACTGTTAAAAATGATTGCCCTGTTTCTAATTTCACTTTACCTGTTTTAACTCCTAGGCATTTTATTTTGCAGTGCTTTGCCAGAGTAAAGGCTCTGATTGTCTTTCTGTTCCCCTGAAAGTACTGAAATGCTTGAGTGTTTAGTACTCACATCACTCTGGGACCACTGAATGTCATTACATACAAAAGCAATTCTTGTCAAGTGCTGGAGAAGATGATCTTTTCACATAAAACATGTTTGCATTGATGTTACAACTTCCATTGATCTGATCCACGTTGCACAAAGGTGGTGTGACCATTTGGGGAATACATATGTGTCAGTGTATATATCCCATTTATCCTATTTTCATGTTGTGAGTTCTTTTCTAGTTGAAACTTTTATTCAGCTTTGAGTCTTCATTTTATAGCCAGAACACGACAACTTCTGGAGTCACTGTTCCTGGTGAGCTCTGAAGTGACTATGCTTAGCTGAAGGTTGCTGACTTTGAAGAGGTCTGTACTTAGATGATAACAGAAAACTGAGGTATGAAATTCCTTAGTGGAATTTCATCAGAGCATTAAAAACAACAACAACAACAACAACAACAAACCCAAACAAACAAAAATACAATGCAAAACTCTCAAATGCAAACTTTCCAAGTCAGTGGAGACCAATAAACTGCAACATGCAAGTTGATCAGGCTAAAAAAGACTGAGAGCTAAAATGGTTGATATAACTCAGGTCAAAACCAAGATTTTTGAGGGTGACAAAATTCTGCATTAATGACTGTGTTAGGGAGTTTGATGTCTTTCTATGTGTGTAACTTTCCTGGTTTTGTTCTACTGCATGCTTTGTGTGTGTGGACAACCATATAAGAAGTTACTTAGCTGAGCTTAGTTCCTTGTTTTGTTGGCACAATCAAGGTTACCAGAAAAATTGGTTCCTACAGCCAAGTGAATGGGGGAGGTAAAGGCAAGATAGAGGCTAAGCAGCTGATCTAACAGGGCAATTCTTTCAATATCTGGACAGCTGGACTATGGTCTTCTAAAAATGCCTCCACATAGTATCAGGCATGGCATTAACATCTGAGATATACAGAATTTAAAAGAGTCATTTCACAGACCAAGGAGACTTAGATGATCAGGGACTCAGTGTTTTGAATTCATCATAGGAGACTCTTGTCACCATGGAGGCCAGGAGGAAACAGGCTAGAGGAAACAAGCAGAGAGAAAAATTAAGTGAAAAATTAAAATAAGGTGTTTGATTCCCAGCTTTCAAAAGAAGGATACCTAATGATCTCGTGTGGTTTTGGAACTTCCAGGAGAGCAAAACCAACAAGAAATTAATTGTTCAGAGCCTGCTTCTTTTATGTCTATAAAATCATACCTGTGAACAGTTGCCAAACTATCCCCCTGACATTAGTGGCATTCTGATTTAAGATGTCAATACATGGTTTCTTAGGAGGTCAAAACCTGGAAGGAAATATCCTGCATATTACCTGAAGTAAAGTTATAAACAGAAGTACACAATTTTTTTCCATTAGAACAATTCTCTGATGGAACATGAAGTTTTTGTAAATTAATACGTTCCATGGGGATATTCCAATTAGATTTTATGTCTTCCAAACCCATTGATATTTGTTTCAGATTGCTTTACCCAGATTTAAATATTTCATTGAACTGAGGAACCTAAAACATATCCTTTGAAAAATTTCTTAAAATTGGCAGGATTTCTTTGTAAAGTTGAAACCCTCTTGTTTCTAAGGACTGGTCTCTGCAGAACTATGCAGAACTCTGCAGACAGTATGACAAAGCTGACAAAGATGGGCCATATCTCAATGACATAATGCTGAGTGCATCATGCAAAATCTAGTACCTCTACAAAACTTGAGACTTTCTGGTCAGCTTGAAATTTTGACCATTGATGACGTTTATAGACTTAGGCCACTGTCTGACAAAGAATGATGTATGCAGTTATCATCAAGTGTGGATGCATACTGTTACATTCATTTGCATATGTATTATACAGATGCAGCAGAATGGATATGTATGTTGGGATATTAAGGCTTTAGCACCTTGAGTAATAGCACTCTTTTAGCAACTTCTTTCAGTCTAATGTAAATATGATGGCAATCAAACACTGAGAATATCATAGATTTTCAGGCCTAAAGCAAGAATTCAAAAGAAGCTATCCTATACACTGAAAATACATTATTATAGGAATTAGATGATCTCCAAGGATCATTCTTCAGTACTTATTTTTCAAGAAATATCACTTTCCAGATGCTAAGCCTGCACAGGCATTTACCATTGTTAGGAAACCTCCTGCTATGAAATCTCCCTGCCCTTCAAACTATCATCTAAAATACCTCGTATTTTCTTTTCCTGTTTTGGACCATAGACAATTCTTTGCACTGGATCCTTAGCTCCTATGAACAGAAATGAAATGTTATTTATCACATCCCCTTCACTAAGTAGAGAATCTAGTCTTCATAACTGCTGTAGGACTAATTCAAAGTAACTGAGATTTTCATTTAGTATAAGCCATCTGAACACACCATCCTAGCATAAAATGGTTCTGTGAATCACTATAGCCAATCTGTCTAAGGTTTGTTTTCATTCGTAAATACTTTGCCACTGATGTAATGCAAGCTGTTGTCAAATTCCCTTACGTATAAAGTATAAATATTGGTAGTTGTTCAGTATGAATGGATATCTAAAAGATACTAAAGAAAGCAAGCTCTAGAGAGAAAGTGGTTTTCTTCAAAGCTCTGCTATAACTTTGCAATAAGAGGGTTGGGGTTTTTTACTTTTTTCTTTATTTTCTGGGATTAAAAAAGAATCTGTTCTGTTTACTACATAGCCATTTACATTCTGGCTTTGGGTTTTCAAGAAGACGAAAAGTCTGTTTCCATTAGCACTAAAACCAAAGAGAGGCTTTCACCCTAGAAATGTCAGGCACCATTACTTTCTGTAGAGTCTGAAAGCACTGCATCTGTCGATGTCAGAAATGGGCAATATGTCTATCCATAGAAGAGCAATGAGGCCTGTGAAAAGTATTTGTAAAAAGCCAGGCAAAATTGTTTTCATAGATGGCAAGTATCAGCACTGGTAAGAAAAATACCAAATTTCCCTTCCTTAAGGAAAAAACACGTGACTAAAAGAAGCCACTTGAGCAGAGTTATTTATTCTGGGGGAAGAAAAAGTAAATGCTTTGTATGGTTGAGGTGATGTGATTTCCAAAGTTTGTAACAGACTTCAGATGCAATAGCTAAACATAATATTGGCATGTGATATTCCACTTCAAGCAGCACTTCAAACAACTAGTGTTGACTTGAGCTACTTTGTTGTTGTTGTTGTTGTTGTATACTCCAAAATGCATTTTTTCAAAAAGATATTATGCTTAAGAGACAGATGTTAAACTTAAATGTTTATGAGAAAGTACCGAATGAATAAAATACCAGAATTGTTAGCATGTGAACTTAACCATACAAATATTTTAGTATTTAAACAATTCTCACTCACATAACAGACTCGCCTTAACTTGGATAGAGATATTAATGTATCTAAGGCTTTGCAAAAGCATTCTACGTGCATTTTCAACCCGTATTCAACCAAAAATCTATGTATGCATCCTTGTGTTGTCTTTCATCTGGCCTGGACGCGCGGGAGTAGTTGTTATGTACTTCACTTCTTCACTGACCATGTTCTTCTCAATAGTCAGAGGCCTCACGTGCCTGAGTTTTTATAGATTCTATGTCTGAAAATTGGCCAATTTGTACTAGTCAGGTCAAAAATTATGTGGTCTATATTTATACGCTCAGATCTGCCCTGCTATTTAAACATGTTTTAAAATGTAGTCTGTATCAACATAATAGCATTTTCATGTATTTGCATTAAAAACAGAAAAACCCCACAGATGCACATGAGAAGGCTGATATTTTTCACAGCTATTAATTATTATTATAAATTTCCTTTATTCAGCAAACTAAACTGTGATTTTAGGTATATGCCCATATCTCTTGCAAGTACATCTGATGACTGTAATTGCCATCATGGCCATAAGTCATATCAAAATCAGATTATTTCAAAGCTGTGAAATTCATTCCCTTCAACTGAATTATAGATGCTTCATTTTAAATATAGGCTTTGTTTGGAAAAATCTTGTAACACAGCTCTGACCACCCACTCAATAGTTTTTATTAGTTTGGAGTTTAAAATAAACATAGTGAAATGAAATTCAGAAATTAGTAAAATGAAAGGGTAACGATGAAAGACAAGATGCCCCTGAGAGTTCAAATAAAGACCTAACCTAATCTTTTTTTGCAGTCATTAAAGATAGTATGATAAGACCACAGCCCTGGTAATTAGATTCTTAAGATGAAGAACTAAAATACCATTATCAAGTGTGTGAAGGACTCTCTGGATTGTGCCAGGAACATTCCCTGATTGTCCCATAAGCTCTTAGCATCTCTCTTTAGAGTCTACTGGGGAGGGAGAATCAGAATATAGAATCATTGAACCATTTCAGCTGGAAAAGACCTTTAAGATCATGAAGTCCAACAGTTAACCTAACACTGCCAAGTCCACCACTAAACCATGTCCCTAAGCACCACTTCTACACGCCTTTTAAATACCTCCAGGGACAATGACTCAACCACTTCCCTGGGCAGCCTGTTCCAGTGCTTGACAACCCTTTCGGTGAAGAAATTTTTCCTAATATCTAATCTAAACCTCCCCTGGTGCAACTTGAAGCCATTTCCTCTTGTCCTATCAAATGTTACTTGGGAGAAGAGACCGACACCCACCTCACTACAACCTCCTTTCAGGCAGTTGTAGAGAGTGGTAAGGTCTCCCCTCAGCCTCCTTTTCTCCAGGCTAAACAGCCCCAGTTCCCTCAGCCACCAACTTCGTTGCCCTTCTCTGGACACGCTGCAGCACCTCAATGTCTTTCTTGTAGTGAGGGCCCAAAACTGAACACAGTATTTGAGATGCAGCCTCACCAGCGCCAAATACAGGGGAACAATTGCTTCCTTAGTCCTGCTGGCCACACTATTTCTGATACAAGCCAGGATGCCATTGGCCTTCTTGGCCTCCTGGGCACACTGCTGGCTCATATTTGGCAGGCTGTTGACCAACACCCCCAGGCCCTTCTCTGCTGGGCAGCTTTCCAGCCACTCTTTCCCAAGCCTGTAGTGTTGCATGGGGTTATTGTGACCCAAGTGCAGGACCCGGCACTTGGCCTTGTTGAACAATTGGCCTCGGCCCATCGATCCAGCCTGTCCAGATCCTTCTGTAGAGCCTTTCTACCCTTAAGTAGACCAACACTGCTGCCCAACTTGGTGTCATCTGCAAAACTGAGGGTGCACTCGATCCTGTCATCCAGATCATTGATAAAGATATTAAACTGGTCCTGGTACTGAGCCCTGGGGAACACCACTTGTGACCAGCCATCAACTGGATTTAACTCCATTCACCACAACTCTCTGGGCTCGGCCATCCAGCAAGTTTTTTATCCAGCGAAGTGTATACCAGCACAAGCAGTGAGCGGCTAGTGACTCCAGGAGAATGCTGTGGGAAATAGTGTGAAAGGCTTTACTAAAGTCTAGGTAGACAACATTCACTGCCTTTCCCTCATCCATTAAGGGGGTCACCTTGCCATAGGAGACCAGGTTAGTCAAGCAGGACCTGCCTTTCATAAACCCATGCTGACTGGGCCTGAGCACCTGGTTGTCCTGCACGTGCTGTGTGATGGCACTCAAGACGATCTGCTCCATAACGTTCCCTGGCACCAAGGTCAGACTGACAGGCCTGTAGTTCCCCAGATCCTCCTTATGGCCCTTCTTGTAGATGGATGTCACATGTGGTAACCTCTCACATTTGCTAACCTCCAGTCAACTGGGACCTCCCCAGTCAGCCAGGACTGCTGATAAATGATGGAAAGTGGCTTGGTGAGCACTTCCACCAGTTCCCTCAGCACCCTTGGGTGGATCCCATCCAGCCCCATAGGCCTGTGTGTGCCTAAGTGGTGTAGCAGGTTGCTATTCATTTCCCCTTGGATTATGGGGGCTTCATTCTGCTCCCCTTCACTGTCTTCCAGCTCAGGAGGCTGGGTACCCAGAGAACAGCTAGTGTTACTATTAAAGGCTGAGGCAAAGATGGCATTAAATGCCTCAGCCTTTTCCTCATCCTTTGTCACTATGTTTCCCACCGCATCCAATAAAGGATGAAGATCCTTCTTAGGCCTCCTTTTGTTGCTAAAGTATTTATAGAAACATTTTTTATTATCTTTTACAACAGTAGCCAGATTAAGTTCTAGCTGGGCTTTGGCCCTTCTAATTTTCTCCCTGTGTGACCTCATGACATCCTTTTAGTCCTCCTGAGTTGCCTGCCCCTTTTTGCAAAGGTCATAAACTGTCCTTTTTTTCCTGAGTTCCAGCCAAAGCTCTCTGTTCAGCCAGACAGGATTTCTTCCCCACTGGCTCATCTTTCAGCACATGGGGATGGCCTGCTCCTACACCTTTAAGATTTCCTTCTTGAAGAATGTCCAGCCTTCCTGGACTCCTTTGCCCTTCAGGACTGCCTCCCAAGGGACTCTATCAACCAGACCCCTAAACAGGCCAAAGTCTGCCCTCCGGAAGTCTAAGGTGGCAGTTCTGCTGACCCCCCTCCTCAGTTCTCCAGGAATCATAAACTCTATCAATTTCATGGTTGCTATGCCCAAGATGGCCTCCAACCATCACATCACGCACAAGTCCTTCTCTGTCTGCAGACAACAGCTCCAGCAGGGTGACTTCCCTAGTTGGCTCCCTCACCAGCTGTGTCAGGAAGTTATCTTCCACACACTCCAGGAAGCTCCTGGACTGTTTTCTCTCTGCTGTATTTTATTTCCAGCAGACATCTGGTAAGTTGAATATGCAGATATTGGACCCACTATCTATATAGTAAAAGTTGCATTTACTTCACAAGGCCTGTGTCTAAAACCACTAGTAAAAGCTATTCAGGACCTTGGGTAAACATTGCTTAAAATTATGGAACCTCTCAGTAGGGTCATTTAAAAAAAACTTGTCACAAATTCAGAAGTGCACTCTGTGTTGAATGTATTATGGTAATTGAACTGTCATCATAGTGTTGTCAGTGTGCATCTGTGTCTAATTGAAAATACATTTCATTGCAGTTTTAGCCATAAACAGCATGTGAAAAGCCTTTCTTGGAGGACTGGGGGATGGGTTCTGCAGCTTTGGTACTTTTTTTGGTTTTGATGTGCACTGTAACCAGAAACGCTGGCAATGCAAAAGCAGAATTAAATGTATAAAATTAGCCATATACTTATGAATTTCAAGAAACTTTGGGTTTAGCTGATTAATGGATTTTCCTGTCACTAATACTACAATTGATCTGAGTGGGAAGAATTTATTAACAATTTTCCATTGTAGATCATTTTAAAAGAGTTATGTACTTCAGGCCTGAATACCACATGCAATAATTCATAGCAGAGCAATACATATGCTACACATCTCTGTTACTCTGACAAATGAAAATGCTAAACCAGGAGCAGATGAGAAGAATAGATTTATTGTGACAACATATTTTGGATTCCTTCTTTGTTTTTCTCACCTAAAAACTTCTACACACTAGTTATTATTCTTAGGTAAATACTTATTCATGACTTTGTGTCCTTTTCTGGTGAGAATTTTTCTGCTCTCACCAAGACTCTCAACAGAGACTGCCTAAATCACCAGTTCAATATTCATTACAGGTCACCCTATAAGTAATGCAGTATTTATTGCTAGCTCTAAAGAAACAGAAATTAATGGAGTGGATGGTAAATATAAACATAAGTCTGCAGGGGAATAGATCGGAAAGTATTGTGGGTATTCCTTTAAACTCTTGTTACAAATTAAGGTCACAGAAAGCTGACATACTAGCATAAGAAATTTTTGGCTCACTCATACAGCCAAAAATACTTAACTTTTAAATCTGAATAAAAAAATAAGTATTGATGGATTCACATCAGTGGCTGTATCTGGCAGAAGTCAGAAGGACACACACGTGGGTGGGTCTCAGCCTTCTAGCTTGGGGACCTAACCAGAGCATTGGTTGTTGGCAGTCCATGTGCCCTTGTCTCCATCTTTGCTGACTTAGCTGAATTTAGACACAACCTACGTTCACACACTTGTCCACAAGCCTGCAAACAGTCCTGGTTTCCCCAGCTTAGGCACAGACCATGTGAATATCAAACCCCCAGTCACGATCACAGGACATAGCCAGTGTGGTCAAGATTCCTATTTTATGGAACACATTTCTAGTTGTAATATGAAAAAAAAAAAAAAAAAATACACAAACCCCACCCACTTTATTATTTTATCATCAGGCAGCTTCCTGTTCTCATGTAAAGTTAATCTGGCTATAGCTGATGTGAAAAAAAAAAAAAGGGAGTGTGGCCCTCCTCACAGCAGTTAGCCAAGAAGTCTCCTCTTGCTAATCAGAAAACTGTGGAATCTTGTGCTTCTTTCTCTCATGTTACCAATGTTTGGTTTATTCATTTCTGTTAAAAAAAGCTTTTCTTTTTATTTTTAGCATAGTCCCTGGTTAAGGAGATAGGAACATCCTAACTGAACGGATGGACAGGGTCTTCAATGCCAGTCTTTCCCAATTGCATGTAACCAAGCAATGAAATGCACAAGACACATGTTGACCATTTTGATTCATCACTCAGCATTTCACTAAACCACTCACTTATCATGCACTGATATGCCTGATTAAGACCAATTGCAGTTGCTGCAATGACTTTAAGACATACCTTCATTCTTCCATCTATCCAGAGGGTGAAACTATACTTCTGTGATAACCACTTAGTTCCTTGTCAGTCATGACTGAAGGCTTTATTAATGCAAAATAATTCTCTCATCCTCTTGTCTCCTAACATCACTTTCCCATCCAGTTTAACGGTGGAAAGCAATGAAGAAGTAGTATAGATACAGCATGTGTCAGATAATTGTGGTAGCTACCAGGCAGTCAGATCATCAGACCTTTCACAGAAGGAAATAGAATTACTGATATGAGAAGGCTGATACCAGATGAAGACGCTTTGTCTAGGAGAATCAAAATGAGCTTTTACGGGTTAAGAAGAAAGATAGCTGATGAAAATACACACTAGAGAACATCCATAAGCCTACTGAGGAATATAAATAAACAACAAACAAATAATGAAACCAAATGTCAAGTTTTATACACAAATTGTTAGCAGCTCTATGAAGACTATATACGTGGTGATATTGGAATATTGCTGTATTTCCATCCACCGTGTATATCCTTGACATTTTTTTCATAGGTAAAACCCTTTTTTCTAACTTAGCACCAAAGGCATACTTAAATATTGGCTATTACTAGAGAGAGAGATTTCTGAATAAAAATAGGACAATAAAATACTAAATTCCATATTTAAGCACCCAGAAATTAGAAAATTCTGAAATGAAGACTGCTACTTAGGTAGTGGTCCTAAATCCACTAATTACAATTAATCACTTAAGTACATAATCTTAAACTTAAAAATATTGGTTTTAAGGTGCATGATGTACACACACATTATAAGCAAAATATCTGTTCTGCTATCCAACCAAATTTGAAGGTTCCAGATGAGTCTGCTATAGGGAACAACCATATTTTTATAAACTTTTGTGCTGGTTTTGGCTAGGTGTCCTGGTTTCGGCTAGGTGTCCTGGTTTCAGCTGGGATAGAGTTAATTGTCTTCCTAGTAGCTGGTATAGTGCTATGTTTTGGATTCAGTATAAGAATGTTGATAACACACGGATGTTTTAAGTTTTTGCTAAGTAGTGCTTCAACTAAGTTAAGGATTTTTCAGCTTCTCATGCCCAGCCAGCAAGAAGGGCAAAAGAGGTTGGGAGGGGACACAGCCAAGGCAGCTGACTCAAATTGGCCAAAGGTGTATTCCATACTATGTGATGTCATGTCCAGTATATAAACTGGGGGGAGTTGGCATGGGGTGGATTGCTGCTTGGGAACTAACTGGCATTGATCAGCAAGTGGTGAGCAACTGCATTGTGCATCAATTGTTTTTTCTATTCCAATCCTTTTATTATTATTGTCATTTTATTATTGTTGTTATTATCATTATTAGTTTCTTCCTTTCTGTTCTATTAAACTGTTCTTATCTCAACCCATGAGTTTTACTTTTTTTTTCTGATTCTTTCCCCCATCCCACTGGGTGGGGGCAAAGTGAGTGAGCATCTGCGTGCTGCTTAATTGCTGGCTGGGGTTAAAACACAACACTAGGGTAGAGTTCATTTTCTTCATAGTGGCTAGTACGGGGCTATGTTTTGGATTTGTGTTGAAAACAGTGTTGATAACTCAGGGATGTTCTAGTTCCTGCTGAGCAGTGCTTACGCAGCGTCAAGGCCTTTTCTGCTTCTCACCCACCCCACCAGCGAGGAGGCTGGGGGGGCACAAGGGGTTGGGAGGGGACACAGCTGGGACAGCTGACCCCTACTGACCCAAGGGATATTCCAGACCATATGACGTCATGCTCAGCATGTTAAGCTGGGGGATGAAGAAGAAGGAAGGGGGGGACATTCGGAGTGATGGCGTTTGTCTTCCCAAGTCAGCATTAGGCGTGATGGAGCCCTGCTTTCCTGGAGATGGCTGAACACCTGCCTGCCCATGGGCAGTGGTGAATGAATCCCTTGCTTTGCTTTGCTTGTATGTGCAGCTTTTGCTTTCCCTATTAAACTGTCTTTATCTCAACCCATGAATTTTACTTTTTTTTCCAATTGTCTCCCCCATCCCACTGGGGAGCAGGGGGAGCGAGCAAGCAGCTGTGTAGTGTTTAGCTGCCTGCCAGGTTAAACCACAACAATGTTACAGCTTTGATATTTCAGAATCACAGTCCTTTAGTAAGCATGTTATATTTTGCACTACTTTGTCCATCCCCCATTTTTATTACATGCAGCTCTAAGTGCTATAAGTGCTATAACGGTATAAAGTACATGGTGCAAAATGGTGCAAAATTATTTCAGTATGGCCAAGATTTTTACTTAGCATAAAAAATGTAATAGGGTGTACCAGGTAAGTATTACTGAAGAGACTAACAAATGATGTAATAGTTGCCAAAGTTTCTTAAGAAAATGTTGGTGTCTCCATACCTGTGCTGAAAAGAGTATAAACAGTAACTACAGAGTTAAGACAGGTAAACTGCATGCTTGCTTAAGCTTTGCTTGTAGTAAAGATTCAGGGTTTAGTAATATAGTGTATTCCAAAATGCCAGAGCTATCCTTGTTTCAACTCTATACAGCATTTGTTACAAACAAGTAATGGAGTAGTTGTTCTGGATGAGGGATTCATGGAGGAACTGATGCTCTGGTATCTCAGCTATGGCATACATACTCCAAAAGGGCTGCAAAGCATTAGCAGAATGTCACTGCGTAGCTCAGGATGAAGTAGTGAGCATTTCTGGGAGAGCCTATAGCTAAACAAGGACAGTAACACTCACTGGAGATTACTGATTACGAAAAAAGCTAAACCAATGCCTGTGCGAAACTGCACAGAAAACGGAAAGTGAAAGATTTCAGACAATGTAATTCAATGCAGAAAGAATGCTGAAAACATGAGCATTCGTGAAACAAAAAAATAAAGAGAAGATGAAAAGAATGTAATGCTAATTGAGATTTAACTTCTTGAGTCAATGTGCAGCAGCTGTAAAAAGGTGACAAGTTGCCCTTGTACTGGAAGTACTAGGTATTGTATGTGGCAAGGTTTTAGTAGCAGGGGGGCTGCAGGGGTGGTTTCTGTGAGAAGACACCAGGAGCTACCCCAGAGTCAGTTCCAGCCAGCTCCAAGATGGGCCCACTACTGCTCAAGGCTGAGCTCGTCAGAGATGCTCGTGGTGCCTCTGTGGTAACATATTTAAGAAAGGGTAAAAACCCCTGTATGGCAGCTAGAAGAGAGGATTAAGAAAATGTGAGAGAAACAACTATGCAGACACAAAGGTTAGTGAAGAGGGAGAGGAAGGAGGTGCTCCAGGAGCAAAGGTTCCCCTGCAGCCCTTGGTGAAGACCATGGCGACGCTCATGGAGAACCCCACAATGGAGCAGGTTGGTGTGCCCTAAAGGATGCTGCAGCCCACGGAAAGCCCATGCCAGAGCAGGCTCCTGGCAGAAGCTGCGGCCTGTGAAGAGGAGCCTGCACAGGAGCAGGTTTTCTGGCAGGACATGTGACTCCATGGGGGACCCACACTGGAGCAGTCTGTTCCTGAAAGACTGTACCCTGCAGAAAGGACCCATGCTGGAGCAGTTCTTGAAGGACAGCAGCCCATGGGATGGACCCGCATTGGTGAAGGACTGTATCCCGTGGGAGGGATCCCACACTGGAGCAGGGCAAGAGGGTGAGGAGGATGGAGCAGCAGCCAAGAAGAGTTATGAAATGACTGCAACCCCCATTCTCATCCTTCTGTGCCACTTGGAGAGGGGAAGTGGTTGATGAATTGGGATTGAAGTTGAGCCTGAGTAGATGGTGGGGGTAGGGGCAGGGGGGCATTTGTGGAAGGTAGGTTTAGTTTTGTTTTAATTTCTCGCTATCCTACTCTGTTATTAATTGGCAATAAATCAAATTATTTCCCCAAGTCAAGATTGTTTTCCCCAAGACAGTAAATAGGGAGTTATCTCCCTGTCCTTATCTCAGCCCATGGGCTTTTTCATTTTATTTTCTACCCCTGTACTGCTGAGGGGGAGGAAGTGATTGAGCAGCTTGGTTGGCATCTGATGGCCAGCCAAGGTCAACACATAGGTATATGCAAAACATTAATTAGCTCTCACTCTGAGAAGCCAATTTTGTTATACTCTAGAGAAATATGGGTATGAATTGAGAGTAAGGGGATTTAAAAAAAAACCTAGCTCTGCTTCTATGCATGAGTAGAATGACAGGAGTCTTCAGAGGAAAATGTGAGGTGGCATTAGTGACGTATCTATCCCACTAAGTGTAACTATGAAATAAAACTTGATGAGCTGTTTGCAACTGCTCAATAAACCAAACTAGGAGACTACTATTCAAGTAAAAAGAGAACACATAAGAAGAATGTATAAACTTATTGTATAAACTTATAAGCCTGATGAATAAACGAATTATCTGTTGTGACACCAGCTAGGTACTGTTAATGTAATTAAGACAAAATCGGAAATATATTTTGGAATCCATTCACTTAAAGGGAATTATTAATTAGTTTGTGCTTAGGAACGGTTTGCTTTAATTTGTTGGGAAGAAATTTTAATCAAACTTTTGTATTTACTTTTTGCAAGAAACTTTTCTGCCAACAAAAAAAATCAAGAAAACCCACAAGTGTCTCTTTATTTTCTTTTTCACACTAGCTGTCACATATGTGAGAAGAGAATAAATACATGAAGAACTGGTCAGGTTATACACCTGAGCACAAATAGACAACTCTGAAAGAATGACACATTGTCTAGAAATTATCTTGGTGGAAGTCACAAATCTGAAATCTTCTGTAAAGATTCTACAAATGACATAAATAAGATTAAGTAAGTAAAAACCTACCTCCTACATTCAGATTGGATCTGAAGGATCAGAGTCCTTCTGAGGAGGTCAATAAACACCGACTGCTTTCAGAGCCCGAGGGAAACTATTTCCTCTAATGAAGAAGCAGAACTCTCCTCTCCCATGTGTGTACAAGCAGGCATCCACATGTTTCAGTAACCCAAACATATAAGAAGTCTTGGTTCTTTGTGATCTCACAGAAGTCACTCGGTCTCCTGGCACCCAGGCTCCACAGATACCAAATGCAGACAATGATACTCGTCTTTGCATCTCACTACAATGAGGGCAGGTGCATAAGTAACTATGAGGCTTTTAGTTACTGCGGTGAATCAGGCCAAAAAAACCAGGCTGTAATTTCCAATTCCTGCTTTTTGCCTTTATTTCTCACTTGACAGAGAGCAAAATATCAAACCCCAGCCTGCACTGTGATGCTAAGATGCGTTAGGTGCCCTAGGCTCATCTCCTGCAAGGAACACCTGCAGGTGCTCTGTCTGCCAAGGGTGACAAGAAGTATTGCACAAGTGCCATCAGCTCCACATGCCCCATCACTGTACACAAACATGTGCCACCTCCTCAGAGAGCCACAAACCCAGGGTTCAGTAGATTGCTGCCCAAAATGAAAGGACAACAGATTGTCACTAAAAGCAAAACAGGTCAATAGATGTAACTAACCCTGATAGTCATCCTTCTAATTTGGTGAATTTCACTGACAGATTTCCTCTACCTTTTTTTCCCTGATGATATCACACATAAAAAAACACATTTATGCTTGCACACTCAAACTAATAAGATCACCTAAAGAGCTCACCTCCAGTGCCAGCTTGGAGAAATCGGTTGAAGAGATCTGCATTAGCACACAGGGTCTCGGGCTACAACATTAGAGAAATGATAGCAGGCTGGGTAAACTTCCCTTAGGAAAGGTTTAGGTACAGCTGATACTCTTGAGGAGGTGGGCAGATGACCTCTGGAGGTTATTTTCAGCCATGTTTTCTAAGATTTTGGGAATTGTAGTGATAACATCCATTTCTCTCTAACAATGGATATGTGGGCTTCAGAAGGGCAGTAAACAGCCTAAAAGTGAAGATATTATCACTGGTGAATGATATGCCTTCCAAAAATCCAATCTGTAGCCAGCCTGCAACTCTCTAACTCTTCTTAGTGAACATTTTTATTTAATTTTAGCTACATTTTATTTTTAAAACTCAATTCACTCACAGTTAAGTAGCTCACATTCTAGGTTTGTAAATAGCTCTTATGGTAAATGCGGGAGAGATGCTGGCAGCAAGCACCCACCTTCAATGTTTTGATTAGTTCTGCTTGGCTTGTATCATCAGTTGACTGGATGTACGATTGTGCACATTAGATAGAGTAATGTCTTTATGGTGACTTGGCGATTATTTAACCACTATATTGTATCCCAAACTCCATCTTTCCCAGAGAAATAAAACAAATCCATCATCCATCCAAAGTAAGACAGAATTGTTATCGCATACATATAATTCATAGAAAGACATAATAACACACTTTTAATATGCTTCAAGTTGAACTTGCAAATGCACATCATGCTGTAGAAAGAACTCCACACAGACATTTTATGTTGGTTTTCAGGAGGTATTGCTCTTCAGAAGTACTCAGAGTCTGTTGGATCTGTAGATATTCTGAGTCTCTAAATCAGGCTCCACTTACTGTGGTGTCAGTAAAGGAAAGGAGGGGATGAATTCTGTAAGTTTCCCTGCAAAGGGTGCAGAGCTATTCAGTTATTTGTAAAATGTTGGGGTTTTTTTTCAAGTGGTGGGTAGACTAGTTCCTCAAGATTGCGGGGCAGAGGGAGACAGACCACAGCCTGTGGTATGTCACAGCAATCAGAACATGACTTCTGCTGTTCCTCTGTGCTGAAATAATGAACAAAACAGAAAACATGAGTAAAATATGATATTTTTATGACATGTAACAATCCACGGGGGGGGGGGGGGGGGAGGAGGGGGACGGGATGGGACGGGACTAGATGATCTTTAAAGGTCCTTCCAACCCAAACCTTTCTGTGATTCTATGATTTCTGAAGTATCTTTACAATTTTTCTGAATGCCTTTGAAGATAAACCCTCAGCTTGAGCCTTGTAAGTCTTCTGGTTCTAGGAAACCAGGTATACAGGGATAGTGACACTGTGGCACTGAGGCACCTGATTTGTACCTGAGCTGCAGTGCTTGTCTTGGAGCTCTCTGATCACTAAGTGAAGAGAGGGAGGAAGCCTCTCCAAAACCAGGGGATTTATCTGGTGTCTAGGGAGACTGACATCTTAAATTTGATGAATAAGTAAGATAGTGTGTTTGGTCCTGTCTCTCTCTTGCCTTCCTTCACGTTTGCTTGCATTCCCAGGCCATAATTAAAGCATTGGTTGAAATAACTTGGAGTTTCATAGAGTGCTGGTCCAAATGCAGAAACTATTTTCCATGAGCTATGTTGACTGTTCATTCAAAAGAACTGAGTGCTGAAAGGACTATTCATTCTCTACATCAAGTTAAACTTATCTAGTCCATCTTTCATCTGTCTACTGAATTTATTAGGATTTCATAATAACTGAAAAAGAGTTTATTAAATTAATTTGAATAGAATTGGCAACAAAAGTGTTTAAATCTTTCTTACCCTTCCTTTTGAACCATTCTGTCAAAATAAAAAAGATCAGTACTACAAAAATATATCCATACTTTTTCAATAATCTATTAAAAGATACTGTTCTTCAAAAAATCTTTGAAGTAGCTATAGCAGCTACTGCTACCCAGTTACTTTGTGTAGGTGGGCTCCCAGGCTGTGCATAGGCTTGTTGAAGACAAGCAGACGGTACCTGTGTTTTGCAGTTCTCCCTGTGTGTATTTGCCTGCAGGATTGGCATTGTGTCTAGTATCTTTAAGGAATGCAACCGTTCCAGGAAGAAAAAGGTATTTTTCCAGTTTATCACTGTTGCTTTAAAACTTTAGAATCTGGCAGCGATATGAAAAAAAATAATTCACTCTTTGTCAGTGTTTATTTTAATGCTTTTTTGGAGATGTGGCAGCAATTTGCAATCAGACAGCTCAGTGCAGTTGGAAATATTTAATTTCCAGAATGTGGAAGTTCTGGGCTCCTGTGGAGTCCTAAAGCCTGAAGCTAATATATAGGCCCCAACCTTGCTTTCATTAAAGTCATTGGCAAAATTCCCACTGACTTCAAGTGAAGCAGGATTGGCCCAGTTTCAAAAAAGGAGTATTATTAGGTTTAGTATTTTAAACCTACAAACATAAGGAGCAGACTTAACATTATCATGATTGAGCATTTTATTTTCAAATGCATTTGACAGTATATTCAAACAAAGAAATGTGGCTTATCTTTTAAACTTTCAAATTGCTAGGCTGAGCAAAATGGGAGCTGTTTTCAATTAAATAATGCAATGAAAAGTATCGAGACAGAATTGCATTTGGCAAAAGAAAATTCTGTATTTATCTCATTGTAATCCATTCATGGGTTTATGGCTTTAGGGTCCTCAAGAAAATATCATAAATCCACATGACATCCTTGCATGTTCTAGCAGATTTTGCATTTGGGTCTCAGAGTCAGCTGAAAGATGTGTTAAAACTCATGTAACCGGGCAGCTTCCTGTCAGCCACCCATCTGAGAAGCCTCAGAAGTGCTAGTGATTACAGTGAGGATTTGGATGAAGTGACACACCAGAAATTGGCTCCAGATATGTCCGCTACAGAGAAGACCACGCAAAGTACAACTGAAAGCTCTCACAAGCTAACTGAAAACGCTTTGGAGGTTTCTGACATCACAGTTGTAAGAGAAATTCAGTTTTAGGGGCATGTATGTAAACCCCAGAGCTAGAAGTGTTGCCAGGATGAAAGGCTGTTCTAACCAGCTCTTTCTGGCATCGTTTACCTGCGTGATGGAGTTTCTTAGGCATTGTCCTACCTATTGTATCCTGGCGGGGGGTTGTCTACTCTTCAGTTGTGCAAGTGGCAATACCTCATTGCGGACGCTGTGCTAATAATGAAAGGGCTAAAGAGACATGTGCCGGGTGCTCCTGAGAGCAACGTATTGGATCCTGGTTTGGGTGTAGATATGGTTCAGCAGGAGAAAGGAGGGGGCTGCAGGTTTCCTGAGTCCTGCTTGAAGGCTCCTCTGGAGGTTGTGATGCTTTGAGGCACAGGTGGAGACTCGGGAGGTGTGGGACTGCGCAGGTGGGTCCACGGTAGCAGCAAATAGCAACGACTTCATCGCAAGGAATGGCTGAACTAGATCAGGTGTGCTTGGCTCTCCAGTCTCTTCATAAACAGGGATCTCGGAAGCAATCTCTTCACCAAGCTGCCCTGTGGAGCCTCTGGTGTCTGCTTCCCCAGTGTTTCTGGCTGTAATGGACTTGCTTGGGGTACAGCTGGACACAGAAGGTCCTGTATCCAGAGGATACCTTCCCCTCTACACCAGTGGGCTGGGACCTCTGCTGGGATCAGAAGCCCAGTGAATGGGCTTCTGAGAGGACAGATACAGTCAGGCTCTAACAACAAAAAAATACTAATGTTTGAACTGTGCTCTTCCTTTATACCTTAGATGTTGACTGGGTTTTGCTTGCTCAGTTGTGTATACATATGTATAAGACTTCTATGATGTGTTTGATTTCCTTTTGTATTATTCAAATAAAGGAAACAGAGAAGATTCAAAGGCAGTCAAGAGTAGGGATGTTATATCTTAACTTCTTAGAGCTAAGGATTTCCCAAAAAAGTACCATAAGGCGCTTCCAATGCCGGCCTGTGAACTGCATGGGCCAAAGTGTGAGCAGGGACTTGCGCTGCCAAGGGCACCAAATTCCCTCTCTATCTGCTCTCACAGAGACAAGGGGTGAAAAGTGACTTCACACTTTAGGGGAAGTGATCAAGGCACCTGATGTGTTACAGGTCTGCCAGGGGCTCCAGCAGTCATGGACAGATACTTAACACTGGCCATCAGAGGAGAAGAGCATGAAAAAGTACTCAGGATTTGCTTGTTTGCCATTAGGAAGTAACAAAAATGCTCTTTTTATGATTGGCTGCTCAATAAACAAATTCACTGCCACATTCAAGCTTCCTACCACTTGCATGCTGGGTTCGAATTGACAGGATTAAGCGGCTAGTGATAGTACCGATAACTGAATGAACACTAATACACTGCCAGCTGAAAGAACCTGATTGTATTTGCAATATGGAAGATGACTCTGTTCATCCACTGCTTTCCACTACAGCAACTGCAGATATTGTGAGCACTGTAACTGAAGGAAAATTATTCTGCTAATTTTTGTACTGACAAGCCCATTCAAATAAATGATAACTGCAATTTACCATATATCCAGAATAACTGTTCTCTGCAGACTTCAACATAGACCAGCGAGTCTTTCCTTAATCCATCTGATTTCATGTTTGTTTATCATAATACAGAGAAGACATGTACTGAGTAAACAGGTTGTTTTAGAAAGTTAATAACTCCTGAGTTATTGGATGAGACTCTGTGCCTAAACAAACACAGAGACATAAACAAGTTAGCTAGTCATAGTCAGTTCTGGGAAGGAATCACAACCACATAACTCAGTTTATCCATGGAAGATAAAACTCCTGTAAAGAGTCATTTTCATTTCAGGGTGCGATGGCAAATAATTCATTTAAAAATATTTTTTTAAAGGCTTGATCCTGTTGCACTGAGTGGGGTGTTTTGCCACTGAACCAGACACTGAACCGTCAGAGTCAGACCATTAATGAAGTCTGAAAACAATTAATGCAGAATATGTATTCCTGAATGTTTTCCTACATTATACATTTTCAGAATGTATATTTTGAAGTAGGCCTGTGGCTTCCTAGAAAAATTCAGTGCCCATAATAAGGGGGGAAAATGCTGGGAGGAGATTGATTATTTTTTTCGTTAAAAGTGTATAGTTTCTTGTTGATACAGGATGTAACCACTGAGTAACCTTTGACATTTCTCTTTGAGAAGATTGCAGATCTTTCTCTAAAACACCAATTTTAAATGGTGTCTTATTATCTACAGTTGATGTTCCTACCATTCCTTTTGTACCAACCATTTTTCAAAAAGCTTTTGAATCAGTGCCTCAGTCTAGTAGCCATTGTCTCTTTGAACACTCTTTATCCTGCCCAGTGCCTAAACTGCTGACTATTCTGGATCTAGAAGATGAATTACTGCAATGAAAAATATTCAACCATCAAAATGGCTGCTGTCTTTGCAAGAAACTGCATTAAAGGCTGGAAGTGGCCTAGCTTAAATATTCCCAGTATTAGCGATGTATTAAAGAAAACAGAAATGCAGTTACCATTTAATATGTTAATGATTCAAGAGCTGGTAGGATAAATGTATCAGAAAATACAGTGCATAACTTCCTTTGCCTCTCTCTATGTATTCTTTTTTTCATGAACTGTTGTTTACACTGAAATTTCCTGTGTCTATACAGAAGTTATGCTACCTCTGCTGGTAAATCTGGCTATTTTAATCTGTTTATGTGTTGATCCAGCAAAAATGTGCTTCGTACATCCTCTGGTGGCAACACTTGGAAACATCAGCTGGGTGTGCAAAGAACCAACTGTCCAGTTTCTGTCTTTGTGTATTAGAGCCGCCTTTTCCCTGCTTAGGCAGAGGAGACCTGGTGTGCCAGAGTGCCCAGGAGGAGCCATTGGGGAGCAGAAGACCACTTCCATCCCATGCTGGGATGCCCCAGGATGGGCCGCCAGCCACGGGGCTGTCCACCACATGAGTTCAGAGGGCTGATGGCACAATCACACCACAGCTCTTCATTTGCATCCCTCCATGCCATCCTGTCACCTCCAACTGCTACATTTTTATGGAACAGAAGCAAAGTTGTGTAGATCTTGGTTGTGGTTCATTTTCCCTGGAGTACCCCTCACACCTAAGGAAACCGCAGCAGCCCTTTTGAGGCACTGGCACTCAGGGCAGGCACAGGTGGCAAAAATCCCACACCAGCAAGGAAGGTAATACAGATGAGAACATACTTTCAGCTCTCTGTATTTGATGCAAACAGGACAGAGTAAGGATTATTGAAGCAGTTTTCCCCTAGGAAGGACAAGCCTGACTGAGCAGAAGGTGGCAGCCTGGCCGTTGAGAACCAGCACCGTGAAGTTCGCCTCACCTCTCCCTGGTTCTTCTTCCCAGGCAGCCCAGGCACTGCTCCTCCTCACCGCTGGAAACCAGCGAGCAGGACAATGTCACTTACGGATTAATAAAGTGCACAAGGAACGACAAACGAGCTATGAAATAGGTGTGAAATGATACTAATTTAAAATTGGCTAGCACATGATCATCTGAGGAGCATGTGTAAATAACTCCTTTTCTGATGAGGAGGTTTTCTGTTTTACCCAAAACAGTTATTTGCTTTTCTTCTTTTTTACCCTTCTAACTTCAGGAGATGGGCAACATACAAAATGTTTTACTGTACTACTTTTCACTCTAACAGTGAAAGGGGATTAGTTACTGCTTAATCAGCTGCTTTCTTCCCAAGACAGGTTGACAAGGGCCATGAAATTAAACTGTGCAGATTTCTCAGTCGGGGAGAGTGGGTTGTGCTGAGGGTGAATTTCTGTCCTCTGGGGTGAGCCCCCGAAGGGAGGCAGACAGGACAGGAAAGAGGGGCATCAGGAACCATGGGGACGTGGTGCCAGGTGGGATTGGTAACATCTGGTCCTCACTTGCACCGCAGTCCTCAGGTGGGATGGTGGCTTCCCTGTACCACAGAGATTACAGACTAAACAAAAGGAAGAAAAGTGCCTGGTGCAGAAAATAGCAGAGGTGGGCAACAGGCTTTCTTCAAAGGAGAAGACTGTTGGCAGATGAGATCACAGCCTTGAGGTAGGTGACAGACTGTTAAGAACAAGACAAATTTCTCTGCCTCTGCCTGAGGGCACTGCCAGGCCTGTCCCTGCCCCTGTTCCCAGGGAGGTGCCTGATGCCAGGACAGGGGCTGCCCCGATGCCCCTGGCTGCTCCTGGCTGAGGTGGTGGGGCAGGATGGGCTGCCAGGATTTCATGGCTTAACCCCAGCCAGCAACTAAGCACCATGCAGCCACTCACTCACTTCCCCCCCATCCAGTGGGACGGGGGAAAAAATTGGAAGGAAAAAGTTAATACTCGTCGGCTGAGATAAGAACAGTTTAATAGAACAGAAAGGAAGAAACTAATAATGATAATAATAACAGTAATATAATGACAATAATAATAAAAGGATTGGAATATACAAAACAACTGATGCACAATGCAGTTGCTCACCACTCGATGACCAATGCCCAGTTAGTTCCCAAGCAACGATCCTCCACAGGCCAATTTCCCCCAGTTTATATACTGGGCATTACATCACATGGTATGAAATATACCTTTGGCCAATTTGGGTCAGCGGCCCCGGCTGTGTCCCCTCCTAATCTCTTGTGCCCATCCAGCCTTCTTGCTGGCTGGGCATGAGAAGTTGAAAAATCCTGGACTTAGCATAAACACTACTTAGCAAACAACATAAAACATTATTGTGTTATCAACATTCTTCTCATACTGAATCTAAAACATAGCACTATACCAGCTACTAGAAGGAACATTAACTCTATCCCTCCCAAAATCAGGACACAGTCCCTGCCCTGCCACCCTGGGGGGCCCCAGTTCTCATAGTGCCCTGCTGCACTACCGTGTCCATACCCTGAAGAACACAAGAAGGATGGGGGCAAGGTAGGGGGGACACGGTCACTGAAGCCGAGCGTGGTTAGCCCAGAGGAAAAGCTTTCTAAGGAGACAGGGAAGGCTCACATGGGAAGCTCTCTAAAGAAAGTTATACAAATAGACATCAGCCACCCTTGCCTCAGTGCTGGGATAGGACTAGACAGTGCAGCTCAACATCCCTGTGTTTTTACAGCAGCAACAGGCTCATGTATGGCAAGAGGAGACCTCCTGTGGGAGCAAATGCTCCTGTCAAGCCTGCTTGAAGGTACCCCATAGGACTTCATCCAAGTAGGGCCCATAGGAAGGAGGATGAATCATTATTTTGGCTACCCCTTTACAACCTTCTCCCAAAGCAAAGGTGATCTGACTGCAGGTACCTTTGAGCTCACCCATTTCCAGCCATACCAGCAATCCCTTTTTCAAGAAACTGACTACATGGCTAGGCAGAACCAATGCCGTTTTGTAGTAACTTGCCATGAACAATCAATAAGTAGTGCTGCATCTCTAATATATAATTATTTATTTGAGCATTTAAGTATTTGAACAAATATTTATTCAAACTGCATTATTAGAAGGGCAAACTGTTAGATACTCTGGGTACTAGGATGTCTTACTACAGCTCTGCAAGAGGAAAAAGTGTGCAAGTTTATAACAAACATGATAAGCAGACAATAAATAGCTTCCAGGCCATCTCCTGCTGCTCAGAGATGATTTGCCTGAGGTACTATGTAAGAGAGAGATCCTGAACAGAGCTTTGAAGAAGTGAAGCATTTGGACCATCCCTACTGATACTCCAGTACCTGGAAAACAGGAAATAAAGAGACATTTCTTGTTTAAAAACACGTAACCTGGAGATCTGTGAGTGAGAAAAAGAGAACAGATCCATTCATCCTGCAGCGGGACCTGAAGGACTAACAGGAGTGAGAAAGAGTGGAAACTTATTTCTGTCAGGTGATGCCTGAATGTGCAGAGGCAGACTATTTACTAGATCACAAAGGTGACTCAGTCACTTTCAGGGAAGAGTGTTACGCTTTGGCCAAATCCAATCCTTATAGCATCAGATCAAGGGGTCTTATGCACTGAAGTGGGTAGAAAGGGATAAACATTTTTCCCAAGAAGTGCGTAAATTCTTTTACATGTCATTATCCCATAACCCATTTTATCATTTTATTAAAAACTTTTAAAAGCAAAAAGTTCTTTGTCACTCCCAGTGCACCCACAAAGAGATTCCTGTGTCCCTGTTGGAAGTGGTCAAGTACCCTTTTTTAGTTCTTCGCTTAAGACCCATCACCTGATTGCAGTGACAGGAAAGATTCTGGATTTGTTTTGATTGATTTGTGTCCTGTCTATTTTCCTTCTCATCTTCTCACTCAGCTGCCCCCCCTAATTGTATACCTAATCTGCAGGTATACAAATGAGCAGGGACAACTTTTCTCTCATAAAGTTCAGAGTTCAGCATCCATTCTGGCTTTCCCCTGGTAGGGCTGGGGAAGCTTTTCCTTAGGTTGCTCTCTTTTGCAGTGTCCAGGGCCAGTGGTGCTCTCTTAGACTGCATCTCCATCTTGTGTCTGGCTGAGGCAGGAGCCCTGGATATGTTAAGCCTGCTAACCCCTTGCAACAGTGGGCTGCCTCCAATGGCCAAATGCAGATCTCAGCTGGCAAGCAGCAAGCAATGGAGTTACCCGGTGTGGCAACCATCAGCCGCGGCTGTCTCTTATCCACAGCTGGTGCCTTACCCTAAGCTACAGACACCGGCCAGATGTGGGAGGCAGCACTGGCAGCCCCCATCTCCCAGCTAGGCTGATGCTGGCAGCCACTCCGCTTGGCTTGTAGCACGGCAATGGCAGAGGAGCGCTCTCGCAGACAGGTTGAGCATGGGCAGCTGCTGATGCCTGCCTCCCTCTGATAAGACCAGTGCTTGCCTAAGCTCCTCTTTCTATTCTGCTGGTGGCTACCTGATTGCCAGCGTCAGGGGAGCAGAGGGCTGCTGAGCCGAGCCAAGCAGCACTCGTGCTCTGCCCCATCTCTGCTGGCAAAAGGGAAGAGACAGTACTGTCTCCTGGCGAGGTACAAATGAGCAACTTCTCCTCCTCAGTCCGCAGGAGAGTGCCCTTATGCCTGACTCCTAGAAATCAGTTTCCCAGAAGGGAAAGAGCGGCAGAGCCCTCTAGTACTATGCTCAAGGGGTGAGTTACAAGTAGCAACTGAAAGGCACCTGGGAGAAACGTCCTAGGGCAAGTTTGTCTCACCAGCCTCTCCCTACAGCACACTATGGATCAGTGTGCTGGGCTAAATATCCTCTGAAAGGAGGGGGGCTCAGGGAGCGCCAAGGCTCAGGTTGAGGATGGCTCTTTCTAAGCAAAGAGGTTTGCCAAGTTTCAGAGTGAAAGAGTGACTCAAGGTACAAATCCCAGACACATGCTGCCTAAACGATGTGTTGACTGTATTGGCCAAACAACACTGTATTACTAGATGCTTCACATATTTTCTATCATGGGGCCTTGATATTAAAGAACGATGCGAGGTTATTGAACACAATGTGGATTAATGAAGGAAATTCTGCTGTCCGGATCGTTCAGGGATCAGGTGAATTTACCCGAAGGGTTCTTTCTGGACTTAATATCAGGAAGTTTATTACTTTGCTGACATTGGTGTTACTGAGGCTGTAGTTAGACAAGATGGTAAACCTGTTTTAAGATGCTTATTACAAGATCAAAAACCCTGTGGCCATATGACACAAAACACTAAAACAACTTCAGTCTGTCAGTTCAAATTTGTTCCAAATATTTTGAATTCTTAGTATAACTTCAATCTGTCTTGACAGATCAGTTTTTAGCTCATCCTGCCCACTCTAATTTTATGCCGAATACACATCATCTGTTTACCCATAGTTGGGATAAAGCCTGGCATATATCCATTCCCTGTACTCTGGCTAATTCATCAGAAATATGCCCATGCCGCATTCAGATCGGATTTGTACCACAGGATGATCCAGGAGCACACAGATCTTATGCTGTGGAAGCTCAGCCTGTGTGCACCCTGTTGACAGAAATGGTATGTGACAGAAAGAATCTAGGAAGAAAGTAGAAAGTATAAAAGCTTGAGGAAAGCTGATGAGCAAAAAGGAATGAGATCTGACTTAAAAAGAAAAAAAAAAAGGCACATGAAACAAAAGATGTGAAAACCATGCACAAAACTGCATGTAATGCAGATATGGTTACACATAGTACGAGATGTAAAGCATTGAGAATACGAATTAAAGGTAATTCAAGACTAGGCAGAAGGTCAACGCAAGCTTCTCGACTTGATAACGGAATTACTGGGTGAAAATCTGTGGCCTATTTTATCAAGACCAGGCCAAATAGAGTGAACCTTTCCGCTTTAATGTTGGTTGATCGTAAGTAATTGCAAGTCACTTTGGTGAAGCAGTCTGGATTGCACATATGGACTTGAATACATTTTTACTACAGCTCTGAACGTAAGGCTGTACAGCTGGAATCAAACAGGAAGAATGCACCGATAAAATAGGAGGACTCTGTCTGGAGGAGATGAAGAAAATCTCATTAAAATCTAATGAAAGACAATTTGAGAGACTAAGGAGATAAAAAATACCACATGATCTCATTAAATTAGTAACTGAAAAACTCTTGAGAGCAGATTTAGACTTGACAGATTTCTAACTTCTTTCATTCCTCTAGCCAAATGTCCTCCTCTTACAGGTGCAACTGCTTCATTTTGGGTGACAACAGCTGTACCCCTGCACGTAGATGTCCATCACAGCTAAAATGTCAGCTGGAATTTATTGTTGGGAAGGAGACCATGCTTGGATTTTTTTCTCTCCTTCCTCTGGCTGCAAGGGAAAGGGACAGGCATAAGGAAAGTGAGGGGAATCTCATCACCTGGTCTCTTGTTGCCTAATAAGCTTGCCAAAATTGAAACTATTTGGATTCTTCCTTCTTAGAAATAGGTGGGAAAGCAGCATTATTTAAAAACTGTAAAAGCAATCTCATCTATGCATAACTAGATGTCTTTCTATATGAAAAGATTAACAAAGTAATACGAGATAGCACTTTTCTAACTGGCTAATTAACAAAAGGAGGTGTGTATTCGGGATCACAAAGTCTCTCCTACGTAGAGGTAGTACTGTAACCACACATTATCACTCTTCATTTACAGGACAACTGCCAGATACTTTCTCAAAAAGCATTCCTTTTTTCTCTCTCTCTGAGAAATAAGAACAGTTACTTAACAAAACAAAAGTAGAATGCAGGTTTGTCCAGAAGGGAGCTGGAGGCTAAATGAAAAGAGAAATTTAGCTGATATAACAAAAGTCCTATAGAGCATGACTAAAACTGATTGAAATTTGAAATCTCAATAATTTGGGGTATTCTGACATAATTCAAATTTCATTCTCGTTCAGAAAAATACTAGAAATGTCAAAAAGGGCACTTTCCTTGGAGGTCAAACAAAGACCCATCTTCCAAGGGCTTCGCTGGCTCCTTACTTTTGAGACCCCAAGATTATATACACTGCAGGCTCCTCTCTCAAGACAAATCATCTGCCAAAAATAATTTCAGGGGTTTTGTGAATTAAAAAAAAAGGTGTTACTGTGCAGAAATGCAATGAATGACACAGTTTAGCATTCACATAAACGGCAATAGAATTCTGCTCTAATTCAAAAAAAGTGGCAATGGCAAACTGTCGGTTACAGCTCCACTTCTTAAAAACAGAAAAATGTCCTTGTCACTCTGTCCCTCAGCTTCATGAATTTGACACTCACTGTTATGGACAGCAAAAGAAAGTTTCTGCAGCTCATAACTGCAAGACACCAATCAGATCTTCCTTCTCTGCATTTATCAAATGAAAAGGGTGTGAAATGAGCTTGTCAGCCTTTTAGTGATTAAAAACAAAGTTAATTGTGATGGAACACTAACCACAATTATGGTAATCAACTCTAAAATGAGAATGAATCCTCAATATTAGATTCAATTTTGTTAATGAGAAACTGGATTTAAGAACTGTTACTTGATTAACTAACCAAGAGATGTAAAGAAGCAGGGAAAGCCTGAACATAATATACCACTCAAATCCTTTTGGGAAAGGGTAAATACTATAATATCCAGTAGCACACAAAAAGTAGCTGTGCTTTGCAGCCACCCACTGGTAAATGCATTTGGGAAAGAATGCGCACCAGCAAGGGAAGGCATCCGATCAGGAGAAGCAAGAGAAGGCTGTACCTTGGAGCAAGCAAACAAAAGCAACATGATACAGGTGTCAAAAGGCCTTGGAGGAAGGAGGAAGGGTTCAAATTTAAGGGTTACAGGACACAGTTAATCTGCCTCTATAGTGGTACTCCTTTGAGGCACTGCAGGTACCACCTTGCGTAAGCCAGTAATTTTCACAAAACTTCACAAACTTCACTTATTTCCAGACTGTGAACACAGATAACAGGGACCTCTGAAGCTGTGTGGCTAAACTCAAGCAATACTTGCTTTCCAGGCAGTGGCAAAGGGCCTGAAAGTGTAGGATTTTTTTTCCCCATCCCATACTTGGCGTTTCAGCACAGCGAGCACCTAGGAAGGGCTGCCGATCATCGTGCCTTGGGCAAATCCTGTGAAAAAAGTGTTTATGCCAAACAGGTATGTAAACATCTGCCCATGCAGTGCACAATTAGGCTGGGTTGTCCTATTGTTCAGGAAAGATGTGTACATTGCTTTAACATAATAAATTATTACCTTATCTTTATTTTTATGAAGGAAGCCCTTGGGGACTATACCTGGGCTCACAACGCTCGCAGCTTTCAGCTTTGCATTTCCTAACAGCACTGGTTGCATTAAAATCAAACAGATGAGCTCCATTTTGCAAGTAAGAAGCAGCAAAAAACAGTAGGACTCCCTGAAGAGTTGGAGGCAAACAAGGACGGGAACTCGTGGTGCTCCTCAACGCCACTGGTGGCTCTGCTGCCACCGGACCCAATGCCACTGAGATCTCCGATGCAACCGCGGTGATGCCGGGAGAGCAAGTGCCCTGAGCCATGGGTGTGCCGAGCACCCACTGGGGCCGCAGGACTGACCGTGGCCACTGGGAAAGCAAATATTACTCCCAGGGACATTGCCTGGCTTGCCACTGTCTTTGTTGCATGCTGCTTCGTGGCACCACATGACCTGCTTAATTGGAATTTGTTATGACTTAGGTAGTGGCAATTTGGATTTGATTTCCGGCATTTATTTGTGAATTTTGTCTGAGTAGATGTGATCTTGATAAGTGGCTTAATCTACAGTTTTCTTTCCATTTTTAATAGAAACCAGCCTCAATTTTCATACGTGTAATTTTTCTTGCAGAGTATCTCTTTGCCCACAGACCGTCTCCTCGAACAAGTGGCATAGGTCAGAAAAAACAGATGCTAAATTATGATACAGAGAGAGACATCTGCAGATACGAATTTTCTTTGTTTGGCTTTTATGCTGGGGAACAAATCCTGCCTAAAGCTCTATAGTATGCAGACATCTAGTGGTTGGATAATATAGTGCAATTAAACATCTTTACAGGACACCTGTAAAAATTTTGCGCAGTCACATCATCTGAAGGCCAGATACCTTGGCTCCTGTTGAAAACAGGTTCTTTGGCTCTGCAAGTCCTTTCTTCATTCATTATGGCCCTAGTCATGGGTATTTTGAGATGCTCTGGCCTCGTGTGTTTCCAGGATTTCATTTTAAATTGTGTGGAACTAGGGTGGTCAAAACATAAAATGCCAAGAAATCAGGAAGGTTCAAAATGCTGCAGCACATCTGCTAAATCACAGCCTATAATTTCACACTGAGACTCATGCACTTGGTAATCATTACTGGCTTCCCTGCCAAGAGCACACAGCTCCCAGGGTCTTTTGTGTTTGTTTTTTATTTGTCTCTTGAGTAAACATCTCCTTATCTATGTGAATTACTACATGTTTCTAAGCCATGAATAATTCTTTCCGCTACCTTTAGTTTGTATTTTTTTTTCTTTTTGCTCAGCCACACATACGATTATCCAACTAAAGAGACCGAGCATCTTTCTAATTATGATTCAAGGTAATGAAATTCACTTCCAACTGACCTATAGTGCATCAAAAAACCCCTGGTATCTTCACAACATGAGGTTAAACACACATTTTCCAGAACTGCTTTATACCTGCTATTCAAAATACTGCTGACGTGGCATATCATATGCAGTAGTATGTGTTTCACTGACTTACCATAGCTTTCATCTGTTTCGTGCTCATCACTATCAGATGTTTACATCGGAGAAACTTCAGAAAGCACTGTTTGTAGTGTATATTTATATTAAAGCCTAAGGGAGGCAAAGATTTTATGTCTATGTAAGATCAAGATGGTTTTGTCTCCATCTCAAACAAAAACATCACCTTAAATAGTAAGCACAAGAGTTGCTTATGCACTTGAAGCTCCAGCCTTCTCAAGTGCTTTACTTTTTAAAAGAATGGAGTGTGTGTTATGACCTTATTCCTTATTGCTTTCTGGTGGCTGGGGTCGGGGGGGAAGGTAACCCAACACAGGGAATGTGGTGAACAGGCAGGATTTGGGACAAGGACTGGTGCCCAAAGATGAGCAGCCAATTCCCTGGCACTGGTGGGAGATGGGCAGGAGAACAGCAGTCTCAGGGAACAAGGATTGCTAGACATGGTTTCTAATCACTGATTTGGGAGCTGGCTGTGAGTTAGTCAGCCAATTTTACCCAACCCACTTCCAACACAAGCAAGTTGAGATAGAAATAGAGAAGGAATATTTCCAACCACATCCCTGCTAGAGAAGAGGACACAAGGAAGTTTATGCTGTTTTTGCTTTATGCTGTCTTTATGCTTTCTTTTTTGTTATTCAAGGCTTAAATAGCTCATTGTGTACTTTATAGGGAAAGTTCTTTTCAAGTTTATCTAAAATTTCCCCTTCTTATACCCCATCTTCAGTTGTTTGCCTGATATTTGGGGAGAAGGGCCTCTTTGGATCAAGATGGGGTCAGGCTCTGGGGAAGGCCAAGCAGAAATAAAGAGCTGCCACTGCCTCTGTACACAGCATGGTAAGAACAGTGACGAGAAGGATTTGAAGACACTGGACACAAGGGCCACAAGAAATGACCCAGCACTGAAGAACAAACCTTGCAATAGAAGTCATCATCTCAGCAAATTTATCAGGGAGAAGACTGAAGAGGTGACCTGAGTACTGTGTCAATGCTGGGTTTTTAACTTTGCAAATAAGGTCATAACAAGTTGTCTTGGACAAGGACCACGTGTTGCAGGTCAATATGGAGAGTGTCTCTCTAACATGGCTGACTGCTGAGTCTTTCTTATTCCTGGCAACATATCAGTCTGTGATCAGAGAGGAATCCTCACATGATACAGGGGAGAATGCATTTGCAAAGTGAGTGTAAAGATAAGTTCATTAATACACCTGAAGCATTTAAACAAGTACTGTAAGAGAAAAAGCCCATGAGAAAAAAAAATTATTATGTCTTCAGAGCAAGTCTTGAACAGCATTCAGTGTAAAGGACCCAGGACTGAATAACAAATAATGGGGGAAAAGAGAAGGGAACAGGACTTCAACACATGTTCATTAAGCAAAAGGATAATTATGCAATCATACAAATACCAACAGTATATGTACAGTGCTGGTGAACTGATGTTGGGCACACAGTCTTCATACTGGAATTTATTAACTTTAATTATAAGTTCTAAAATTAATTTTAAATTCTCCTTGTTTTAAAGAGTTTTTCTATGTATAATGTTCTAAAGATATGAATACACACACAGATGTGTGCTTACAATGACAGTTACAGTTTCATAAATAAATGTGCACATAAATACTTCCAAACACATCCTGCGTGGTCCAGCCTCAGGACATGTGGTGGATGGTTCTCCAGCTGCCTGACATTTCACAGGCAGCACTGCTGTGTAAAGGAAGAACACATCTCACAGCTAACTCCACGGCTCGTGATGCCACCGTGAAATCCAGTCAAGGAGGAAAAGGCAGGCCAAAATTTGTCTCTTTCCACAGTCCTCAAACCTAAGAGAGGGTTTTCCTCTTTTCCTCTGCAGTCATCATTCAGCATGGGGTTCCCCCATTTCTACAAGGAAAGAAGCTTCTCTTCATTCTCACTGCAGTTGATGTGATAAGCATGAAAGGATTAATTTTCACAAGACCATTACTGCACCAGTTCTGTGGCCCATGAGTCAAACTCAATAAAGGCAAGTCTGAGCTTATGGGAGCTGCTTCCTGGCGGGTTGTGGAGAATGCGGATGTGTATAACTTCTTGTGAAGCTCCCTGTGCGTGGAACCCTTCCTCGTTGCTTCTGCAGTCTCAGCAAAATTCAGCTGAAATTTCTCAGTAAAATTTTTTTCTTTATATTGCCCTGTTGTTAAGCTCTTTTAACTCTTCTGCAATGGTAGCCTAATTACCCTCTGGGATTCAGGAACACCAATGAATCGACCTTTAGGAGACAGACAGGGATGCTGGCCAGGGAGCACTCTTACTTCCTCTTAGACTCAGTTTCTATACATGCCTGTTTCTATATACAGCTACCATACCATGCTTGCCACTGTAATGTCTGGGATCAAGACTATCCTTTAACCCACACCAGTTTATGCCTGGTCACCTCTCAGGTGTATTTTGGGAACAGGCCTAGTATTCATTATTGCTCCACCTATGCCATGATTTTCACACAAAGGAAACATGGGAGCCAAGGCAGAAGGCAGCCGTAGGGAGGCATGGTGCTCTCTAAGAGGCTCATCCAATCTGAACAAGCAGGAGCCCAGGATCACAGCCCAGGGTGCAAATCACATCACGCCGTGGTCTAAAGTCAGGCTAAGACCTTAAAGCCTCTAAGTTTTCCTGGGAACTCCAGAAAACTACAAAGGAACCCAAAGAACGTGTCACCTGCAGAGGGAAGATCATCAACAGCAGACATCCTGCCCCAACTCACCTGCCTTCTCCCAAGAGCTGGATTTCTCCCTATTCCCAATACCTTCCTGAAGTTTACCAGAAGGCTGCAGATCCAGCTTTTGGCTCATGAAGCACATAGCTGCTTTTAAATATTATGTCATTAATTTCATAGAATCATAGAAGCATTTAGGTTGGAAAAGACCTTCAAGATCATTGAGTTCAACTATCAACCATGCCCACTAAACCATGTCCTAAAGTACCCCATCTACGCGCTTTTTTAATACCTCCAGGGATGATGACTCAACCGCTTCCCTGGGCAGCCTGTTCCAATGTCTGACAACCCTCTCAGTAAAGAAATTTTTCCTAATATCTAACCTAAATCTCCCTTGCTGCAACTTGAGGCCATTTCCTCTCATCCTATCTCCAGCCACCTGACAGAAGAGACCAGCACCCACCTCACTACAACTCCCCTTCAAGCAATTGTAGCGAGAGATAAGGTCTCCCCTCAGCCTCCTCTTCTCCAGACTAAACAACCCCAATTCCCTCAGCCGCTCCCCATAAGACTTGTGCTCCAGGTCCTTCACAGCTTCGTTGCCCTTCTCTGGACACGCTCCAGCAACTCAATGTCTTTCCTGCAGTGAGGGGCCCAAAACTGAACACAGGACTCGAGGTGCGGCCTCACCAGTGCCCAGTACAGGGGAACAACCACCTCCCTGCTCCTGCTGGCCACCCTGTTTCTGATACAGGCCAGGATGCCGTTGGCCTTCTTGGCCACCTGGGCACACTGCTGGCTCAAATTCAGCCAGCTGTCAACCAGCACCCCCAGGTCCTTTTCCGCCGGGCAGCTTTCCAGCCACTTTTCCCCAAGGCTGCAGCGCTGCTTGGGGTTGTTGTGACCGAAGTGCAGGACCTGGCACTTGGCCTTGTTGAACCTCATATGATTGGCCTCAGCCCATTGATTTCTTGATCAACAAGTGTGTAACTGGTCAGCACCTCTTGGAAACTTATCATTCACGTTTCTAATTGTAGTGGGTTTGGCTGGGATAGACTTAATTTTCTTCATAATGGCTAGCATGGGGCTACGTTTTGGATTTGTGCTGGAAACAGTGTCCGTAACGCAGGGATGTTTTCATTACTGCTGAGCAGTGCTTACACAGCATCAAGGCCTCTTCTGCTTCTCACCCCACGCCACCAGCGAGGAGGCTGGGGGGGGCACAAGGAGATGGGAGGGGACACAGCTGGGACAGCTGACCCCAACTGACCAAAAGGGTGTTCCAGACCATATGACATCATGCTCAGCATGTAAAGGTGGGGGAAGAAGGAGGAAGGGGGGGGACATGGAGTTTGGAGTGATGGAGTTTGTCTTCTCAAGCAACTATTACATGTGATGGGGCCCTGCTTTCCTGGAGATGGCTGAACATGGGCCTGCTGATGGGCAGTGGTGAATTAATTCCTTGTTTTGCTTTGCTTGTGTGCATGGCTTTTGCTTCACATATTAAACTGTTTTAATCTCAAGCCACAAGTTTTCTCATTTTTACTCTTCTGATTCTCTCCCCCATCCCACTGTGAGGGGAGTGAGTGAGCAGCTATGTGGGGCTTAGTTGCTGGCTGGGGTTAAACCACGACAATAATAAATATTTAAAATGATGTGGAGCATTAGGCACATTAATAATTACCTTTAAAAATACTTCCAGTGCAACTAGCGATCTGATTCAGAAGAATTCTAGCAGCTCTAGGCTTGAACAGGAAATTATTAATTTAGGGCCTTACACCACCCTCAGAACACCTTTACCAGTTTTTATGATTTCTTAAAAATGTTAATACAAAGGCAGGCATGTGGAACTCTAATTGGAGAGCAGCAGAGCCTCGTCACACTCAGTAAAACTTCTCATGGCTGCAGTGCAACTGAAGTAATACACAGAGAGCCCTTCCTGCAAATTCCTCCCTGCAGATTCCTACTGAAACCAGAAAGACTAATTTAACTTTTCCCAACACACCACAAAAGTAGGTTGACCAATCTGTAATTAGAATGGATGTGTTTTGTGAATGAATTTGTTGTTATAATTAGATCTAGTTCTAAAGACAAAATACAGTTATAAGTATTTTTACCAGTAGGCTTTTTTTCCCTTTCAAAGCCAAGCCTAGAAAAAACCAGTCTGACTAATTGTGAGACAAATTTACTAACCTCAGTTCCTCACTAGTAGTATTTATATGACTAGAAGTTCACTACACAAGGCTGTGCAGGAAAGAACAGCAAACACAGGAAGGGAGAACAGGAAAGGGAAATAATGGACTTTTTGGTGGAGACATTACATCATTTGCTTTGCAACGTATCTGTATTTCACAGCCAGAATAATATCAGTCAGCTCCAAGATAAGGAACATGTTTATTTAGAGAATAAATCTAGCTCAGATTTCATCATAATGTCAATATTTGCCGTATTAATACTACAGTTCCTGTCAGTTAACACTCAGTAGCTAATAACATATTGTGTGCAAAAGGAAATGATCTTCCAAACAAGCTGTGCATATAACCTGGGAATTGCCAAGTTCAGAACATGGTTCACTCCGTTTTTGGAGGGTTCCTTCATCACTGGGTACAAGGAGATCAGAATAGGTCTTCAACTGGCAGAGACCATTTGACTTCCACCTCACAGGGCTTTGTTTGGGGTTGGTTTTTTTTCAAGATTTTAGTACCAAACCTGACAACTAGGACAATTTATCAGGCTCCTGTCAAAATCCGCGGACAGTCCAGCCTAGCCATTGCAGGCCATGGCAGCAGACTTCATGCAGAGACTCCTCCCTGCCCTATGGCAACATGTGGAGAGGTGGGAGCCCAGGCTCTGGTGACCACCAGCACGCTGGGGTTGGGTTCTGGCTGCAGCTGCTTGGGGGGTCATTGCTGAAGGAAGAGGGGCAGCAGCCAGTGAAGCTGCTACATGGACATTATGGAAGTGCTGGGGACATTGCAGATGGAAAAGCGTGTTTTTGACCGGCACTGAAATCTGGAACCCCTTGACTAGATAACGGGGTTATACTTCATTAAATTTGGGTGGAAGGTGGCAAGGGACTTGCTTAAACATAACCCTAAGAAATACAAGTTTCTATAGGCCCAAGGAGTAATTTGCCAATTGCTGCTCTCCTAAGCCCAAAATAAACAGATGACTTCATGGTGGACTGCCTGCTGTATGTTTTCTGTGCATTTATTACAATGCATGCTGTCCAGGGCAGCTGTGTGTCTCTCCAAAGGAAGCACGTGTTTCTGCAGTACACACAGTTATGAACGCATGAAGTAGTCAGCAGTATCGACTCCCCCTCACCCAGCTCACATGTGGTGTGTGGGTTTCTCTTATTGTTTCTGCTGTCCCTAATATACACATAAATTACTCAGAGAATTCATAACTCATTATTCAGCAGCAGCTCGCCCCATAACCGTTGACGAGGTGGATTAAGTATCACTGCATTTACCACTGCCTGGTGATGACTTTGTGATTGATGACTCACCGATCCGCTCCAGGGGAGCAACCTCCCCTTTGTGACCCTCGGTTTGCATGTCCATTGTGCCCTGGCCTGGAGCTTGCCATCTGTGCCTCCAGCGTTCCTCCACTCACATAGGTCTCTGCATAAACCTGCCCTCCTCATGCTAGTAAAGTGGACCCCACTGACAGCTATGATGATCAAGGCTATTGCCCACCACAGTATTGACTCTGTCCTTCAGATCTTAGTGTTTTGCAGGAATCAGAAGCTATGAGCTTGACTAGCTGGCTTAGACCACCGTTCCCTTTTCTGTTCTGTCAGATGTGTCATGCGTGGCCCAGCGTGACGATCCCCATGCTGTGTGCAGTGAGCCCAGGACATACAGAGCAGGTCTCCAGGCCACCATCCTCAGCAATGTACAGAACAAACGGAATTGTCGTAATTCACAGGAGAACAAAGGCTGATCATTTTCTGCCTGAATTGAACATTTCTTTGCAGAGTTCCATGACTCGCCAAGTAGAAAATAATCCAGATGACTCTGTTTATTTTTATACCAGTTAATTTTCCTTATTTCAAAATTGTCCTTTATTTCAGCAAGATTCCTAGTAATGCAACTGTCATTCAGCTTTATTCAGATAAACCATGTTAAGTGCATAGCTTTGGCATAGAAGTGGTCCTTTCTGCCCCAAAATTAATTCTGACTTTGTATAATACTCTCTATGGACAAACAATGTTTTATTAACTTTACAGAGCGCACCTCCCTTCTACAGAAAAGATGGTTACTGACAGCACAAGAGATGATACGGAATAAAATTAAATCTAACATTCAAAACAATAATGAGTATTTCTACATATTAACATTCATACCAAGCTTAAAATTAGTACTATTTGGATCACAGATGACTATTGAATGCTATGGCAAAGAAACTACATAAGCAATGAAAATTACCATTTAAAAATAGTTAACAGCGTGAATTGGAAGATTTAATGTGTTTTCTTCTTTTAATGTACAGCCCCATTCCCAGAATTTCACTGGACCATGCGGACAGACCAACTGTCACAGCTGTCTATCAAGGCTAAATTAGATGAAGATGAACAATACAGGCTTTGTGGTTCAACTGAAGCAGCAGCCTCAAAAGTTTCCATTTCTCATTCGAGGGCACTGTGGGAGCATTGTCTTCCCCCTCTCTGAAAAGAGAATGGAACAATTATGTTACTGAAATTCCTCCACAGTGGGTCTGAAAGACTGTTTATGTCCAGCCAGGGAGACAGGGAAAACTAAAAGCTGGGATTTCATGACAGCAGGTGGGGGCAGTTTCAGGGTATATACTTCAGTGACATAATGGTCCCGATTCTTCTCTTTTAGGGGAAAGCCAGTGCTAGAAGATTTACTAGCAATGGAGGAAATGGCAATGAAAATGCAAAGTTAAATGGACTGGTAAAATTATTAACTTGAAACAAAGCTTTACAATTGGCTTTCTGAATCAATCAGGTAATTGATTCTAATGCAGAGAGCATGGCAGTAAACTAGAAAGGAAAATATACTAGTCAGAATTTTTTACCATTTACTATTTTAGGGGCCCTATCAAGTGAAGTGCTGAGTACGCAGCTCTCATGGGAGTCAGGTGGGCTCAGGAGATAGAAAGCAATCACTCAATTTGTCCCTCCTAATAGCAGTAATATTCTTATTCATTAGCAGCAGAGATAAATCGATACTTGATTTCATGCAAATACATATTCATGTGCTTCAGCATAACCTCAGGAAATCAGCTGCTCAGGTTGCCCCAGTGCTCTCAGTTCAGAAGCGGCAGGTATGAGAGTGCCAAACCATTTCATTCTGTTGTACTAATAATCTCATTTTTTTCCTGAGGTTATTTTAGTGCTAACTAGAACTCAGTACATACACACTAAAAATCTGTAAGTGCTTGGGTGCAGATGATCACCTGGAGCTACAATTGCTTGCAGGAAGAGTCAACACATCTCTAGAGAGTTCCCACTCTTTTTCTTAAAGAGGAAGGGAGTGTAGAGGCTGTCAGTCACCAGCAGTGCTGTTAAGCAGTTGGTGTCTATCCACAAGACAATCTGTGCCATCATTTCCATGTGCTCCTTGGTTATCATCCAATACCCCCAAAAGCCATGGTGACTGGCAGCAGGACCATTTGATGGCCAACTTGAAGAACTTTCTACCAGCTGCCTTCTAAGGGGGGCTGTAAAACCTTCACAGAGCAGCTGGTTTTAGCCACAGTTACTCTCCATGTAAAAACACAGAGGATTCCCAGTTCTTCCTGGGGTTTGGTATACAGGTGTAACATAAAAAAACCATGAAATAATAACAAGTTATTCTCCATCTCTGGAAAAACTCTCTGCATGTTTTTCAGTCGGCTGCTGATACAAGGATGCAAGGACCGACCCCCTCCCTGAACTGAACAGAAAGGTTCCTCGTGTGTGGACAGAAGATACTGGATCAGGGAATTAGACTGAAAAATCTGAGCGAGGAAGCTCAAAGCCAAAACTTTGTGTTCTTAAGGTTCCGTGTAGGCAAATTAATACTGTGACACAGTGACACTTTCTCAATCTCAATTAGTGCTAAACTAATTAAGAAAACTGTTTTATACACTGCAGTGAGTAGTATCTCTCTTCTTTCTTGGATAATCCCTAGTGTGATGTAAGGGTGATCGAGTATCTAATTACTCCTTAATTGAATGCACATTTTGTACATTTTTCACTAGTTCAAGCTTAATGCTTTTAGTCCAAAAATCAAAGTCAGTGAAATTAAGTTGAACTGGGATTTGGGCAGCAATTGTATTAATGGATTACTTTTGGAAAGGAGCCTAATTACAAGCCAGTCTGAAGATTTCAGTTGTGTTTGTTATAGAAATACTTAACGTATTGTCTGACAAAAGACTGATTGTATATATCAGTAGTGTTGTTATTCATGTTTACCCCTTATTCTTGTTTAAGAGTAATTTTTCTACTGTGCTAAATTAATAGCACTGTTCCATAATATATGTGGTCAAGTAACACAGTATTCAGGCTAAAGGTTTATGTACATATGAAGATACCTGCTCCTCTTATTCTTCTGAAAAGTTTTTGCAAATGTAGTATTTGAGCTACAATTGTACAAATGGACATGTGTATTATAATCAGAAAATTGCCTAGATGCCTTGCGTGTTTATAGATTATATTTCTGCCTCTGAAATTTCCTTTGCTTGGCTTGAGTCCTACATACATTAGAGTCCCACTGCTTCTGGTGGAGTCCTCTCCAGATAAGACAACCATCCCCAAAGAAAAGCTTTCAGGATCAGTGCCATAAAGTGTAAATACCTAGGAAATCTGAGAGTTATTATCATAATACCCATGGTTTAAAACAAAAGAAATAGTAACAAGGTGAATCAAAATTCAGAAATCATCCTCAGAATGTAAAAAAATCATTATGTTTCTAAGAATATTTATTTCTAATTCTTTTATATAATAATTTTATGTACTTAAGACTCCTCACAGAGAATAAATTCTCTTGTACAAAACTGGGATAAATGCAAGACTGTAACTTTATCGCAGAAACAAGGAGTGGTGACAGTAGCAAAGATGGACTAAGCTCGTATATTTTTAAGAACCAAAGGTCCCAATGTTCCCATAGTAATAGACAGAACACATTTAAAAGAGAAGATATAAGAAAACTTCAGTGAAAAGGATTATTTTTCAAAGTCTTCCAAAAGTGTTGAGAAAGTACAAATAAATGGACTACAGAGAAATGAAATAGGATGGCCACAATAATATGCCTTTCCATCTGATAGGGAGAAAATAAGATGCCCCACTGCAGCAGCCTTAGGTCAAGATCACTACACAAGATCAAAAACTTTCTTCTGCTACTTAAAAATACTCAATCTGCTTTCTGGAGAGCTTTTCCACCTCTTTTGTCTTACCATATTCCCTATCATTATTGTCTCACACAATGTTTTTATTTTTTTCCTTATAGAAACATCTTGCCTTCTCCTCCTTAACACTAGATGAAACCAAAAAGTTTAAGAGTTTAAAAAAAATCAAAGGACATGGGTGGCAAAACCAGTTTAATACTGACTACGCATTACCATTATCCTATATCTTCCTAAAAACAGCACCTGAAAGTATGGATTCAAAGTGTCTCAGAAAAGAGAACTGACTACCTTATGAATCCTTATCTTTCTTGAAACACTTTGCATTCCTTCCATGAAAAGGTCACAATTTATTGAGTCTACATCTAGTTCTGTGGGCATTTAACAACATCATGCTAACTAAAGAGTACCTTTGTTTCTCTTGAGCTGTGGGGATACATAAAAATCTTTTAAAAATTACAGTAAGTTTTGCTGTGTAGCACTGCTCTGTCATAAATTGTGGTGTTAGTCATAAAACATTGCTAACAGTCACTGCTGGTATTCTCTTCCTTGAGTGACAATTATCAGTTGCAAAAACATTTTTGGTTACCCAGATAACTTGGTTGGTTTTATTTACTATTTATTTTCAAAATGTTGTTTGCTTAGCAAGAGCTTGTTTGCATACTTTCATCCACATGAAATAATTAGAATTACAAATTCCAATAAGAGTAAGGAACTGTGACTACGTGGATCTTCAATTTCAATGGAGTAAAAATGGTCTGCTTAAAACTCCCTGTGTGATTTCATCTAGGTAAAACAGAGTGCACTCCCACTGTCCAACATGTATAACGTTGCTGAAGGAGGAATGCATATTGCAGGCTTTCTTCTGTCTGTGGTTAGACACATGTACCTGTATGTCCTTCTAATATCCTTGACATCTGAGAGCTGTTACATTACTATATTTCACACGTACTAATCTGAAGTCTCTGTATTTTAAAAAACAGGTGTAGTTTTACCAAAGGTAATCTAAGTTTCCTATCATCTTGCCTCACCACTAATTTGCAGCATTTTCCCCATAAGTGAAAATAACATGGCAGAGTTTCAGTGTGTTCGGACTCTAACTTTTGGGTTGAAATTGCCAATAAACATGCTGTGAGGGTGTTTTTTAGGCCAGGCACTCCCGGCTACATTATCACTTTCAAAGCAGCAGTGTACAGACCATACATGGTTTATGGTAAGCAGCTGGAAATTACACTCTCAAAATGCTTTTCATAAAAAAAGCTGATGATAACAGTGCATTGTGGATAGCAAAGAATGTGTGATGCTGATAGAGAGTCACAGGTCATGAAATCTGGGAGCTCTTGTCAGCATGAAATATCTTATATGAAGCATAAGCAGGGGTCTGATGCCTAGGCTACCTTATGGGGTTTTAGCTTTGAAAAGGAAGCACAGCATTTTGTTTCTTCTTTGCTGCTTCTTTATGTGCTATAGAATTTCAACTGTTTTCAATTCCTCCACCAATATTTGTGTATTTCTAAGAAAAGCTCAGTAAAGGAATGAACAAGGACAATTCCAATATGGTACTAATTCTGGAAACAGCTACAATTCAGAATGGTTTTCTTCCTCATTTAGGGCTTGATCACTCCCTACACTGATGCTCTGGCCCAGAAACAGCATAAATTCCTACTACAGCAGTGACCAGTCTATGACTCTTGGGCTGCCTGTGGCTACCAAATCCCTAAGTTGTGGCTCCTGTGTCAGAGGTATGTCACACAAGCAACAAAAGAGTTTTGCTACTCACTAATTTGAATCCTCAGCAGTGGGAAAACACGTTAGGCTGACATTACAGGGTTCACTTACAATCTCAGCGCGCACTCCATTCCTTTCTATGACAACAAAGTAGTGGGAAGCAAATTGAAAGGGCACCATGTTTCAGCCATTCCTGAAACTCTTAGTCCCCTGAATGCTCCAGAAGTTTTTGGTATGTTTCCAGTAGGTCTCCAATTATGGTGTGTGGCTTACAAGCCAAAGATGTTTGACCCTCTGTCCTATGGTCATACACTGAAATGTAAGCACATTCTCAAGTACTCTGAAGCGGCAGCAGAGTGTTGGGCACTATACATAAGTTCTTAGAACAATAGTCAGTTTTGTCAATAACATGAAGTTGAGTTTCTTTCAAAGACCGAAACTTAACAATTAAACCAACCACGTTTTAAGCATAAAACCTAAACTCAAGGAGATAAAAAATGACCAATGAAAAATCCCTTGCTGAGAAGCAGCATAAATACTCGTATTTCATCAAATCTAGGAAATTGGTGTTTGTATTTCTAAAGAACTAGTCTTGATTATCTTTGTGTTGGTGGTTTGTTTTTTTTTAACCAGGAAAAAGAGAAGAATGGTCATAGTAGCCTAGTGATGCATGGCTGCTGAAAGCTCAGTCCAGCTCTGGATCTACACAACAGGAAAGCATAAAATTCCCAAGTGTTGGAACTTTCTGCAGAGCAACTTGTTTGTGACCTTCAGGAACTACAAAGGCTACTAGTAAACTGAGAATAAAGACGCATATTGATCGGTAATGTAAACCTCCATTCAAATGCAAAGTTCACTGAGAACTGCTTAGGCAAAGAAATACAGACCATAGCATCATGCCACTCTTGCCTCCATTTCTCAAAGGCAAGGCACAGCTTTATAGATCACTCTGTATTTGAATGTCCCTTCATATTCTATAATCTAATTACCATACAGTGTGCAATGCCATAAAGAGGGGAGTGCACCACTACCTGTTTAGTACTAGCTCATTTCCACTGGCAACACCGATCCCCTGTTCAGTGTTCTATGGAAAAGGCTGCATAGTTTTGGTGCCAAGAGCAGCTCAGCAGCTTCAAAAGCAAGTGATTTGCACTATCCACTCACTAAACGCACTGGATACAGTCACCACATTGCCCCCTCTCCTCACTGTGAAACTAATGCTGTGCCAATTTCTGCTTGTCTGCTCAGACCTCTCAATATCATGCAGACAGTCTCTGCAGTACCAGGCATGCAGTCTCTGTTCCTCCCACCCTAAATTACTCTTTCCTGTTCGTCAGACCTAGAACAACCTTGGTATTCTAATGATGTAATTTATTTTTTTTTCCTCTAATCTTGAATGCACAACTAGGAAAACAGTAATTATATTAAGAATGGTTTTTAATCCAAATTAATTTCTGCTATCATAATTTACACGACATTGGATAAACTTGCAGCTACTTAGAGTCTGAGGTCTACCAGAGATGTATGTGTATGTATGAGAGTATACATGCATTTGTGTATATACAAATCAATACTTTTTTGGGAGTTTCTGAATCAGTCACAAAAAAAAAAGTTCATGAGAACTGGAGTAATGTATATAGGTAGATGGAGTAGGTATAAGCCATCATCACACTTGAAGGACAATTCTTTATTTATGGATACAAAATAAATTGTGTCTGCGATGTGAACTTTGGAGACAGCACATTGGAGATCAAATTCTTTAGTTTATTAATTATGCTCAGTGGAAAGTAAATTAAAGTTTATCACTTTCAAAAGAAAATATTCTTTCAATATTATTTTAGCTAGTTATTTTTTAGAACTAGCTCTTACTGCCTTCTTCTAAAAGAACCTCATTTATTTCAATGACTTCTGTACCAGGCACTTATTTGACCTTCTCTTAGTAAACGGGAGCAATGCCATTTAACTATCCTATGCATGGAATCACACTTACACACCCTGATTTATAAAGGGATGAAGACATGTAGGCATGCCACACTGAATTCAGTATCATTATCAATTCAAGTTGATATTCAAGTGTTTGAAATCGGACATCTTATTCATTCACGGATAAAACTGTTCCACTGATTAACAGAGGAGAAAGGCATGTCTATCAAATCAGTTACATATAAAGCAACAAGGATTAAAGAGAGGGTAATAAATCCATTGGAAACCTCAAATGATGCTGTCTTCAGTGAAGAATACACTACTGAAAAAGTACTTATCCACTAGGTAAGGTGGTAAGCCCCAAAATAAAATAGCCTGCTGGAATAATCACAATTCGCATGTTTAAAAATAGTGAGTCAGGACTCAAATTGTCAAAAAACTAGCCTTTACTAAAATGGAAGATTTAAGGTTTTTCTTATTTGATTTCTAGAAGTGGTAGCATTTGTTGTCCCCATTGCTAAGCATTGCTGTAAACCAGTAAGAATTACAAATCTTTTTCCAAGATCACCTGAGATTATCACGAAATAGCCTGATGCCCATAGCAAGGGCTCTGAGTCAGATATGAAGTATCAAAAAACCTCATGGTAACACTGAGGAAGTCACAATGTTATCCTTTCTCTCTTCTCCTTCTGAAAAAGATCTGGGAGTCCTGGTAAACAAGTTGAACATGAGTCGGTAATGTATGCATGCAACAAAGGTGGCCAACGGCCTCCTGGGCTTCACTAGGAAGAGCATTGCCAGCAGGTGGAGAGAGATGAACCTTCACTTCTACTCAGCACTGATGAAACATCTGGAGCACTGGGTCCAGTTCTGGGTTCCCCAGTTCAAAAGAAACATGGGGAAGTGAGACCAGCAACAGGCCACAAAGATGATTAAGGGGTTGGAGCACCTGTCATAGAAGAATAGGCTGAGAGAGCTGGGACTGTTTAGCCTCAGGAAGAGATGTTTCAAGAGGGATCTTATCAATGTGTATAATAATTTATGAGAACAAGTATAGAAGATGGCACCAGACTCTTCAATGGTATCGAGTGAAAGGAGAAAAGGCAATGGGTACAAATTGAAGTACAGGAAATTTCATTTAAAATTAAGAAAAATCTTTTTCCCTGCAAGGGTGGTCAAATACAGGTACAGGTTGCTCAAAGAAGTCGTGGAGTCTTCATCCTTACAATACTCAAAACCCAGCTGGACAAGGCCCTGAGCAACTCACTGTAGTTAACGCTGCTTTGAGCAGAGGATTTGACTAGCAGATCTCCAGAGGCACCTTCCAACAGCAACTATTCTGTGATTCCATTGCTCTCCACTGCCTAAAACTGAACTCAATTTTTTCACCTTCCATGTCTGAAAGCAAATCTGTACTTAGCTTTCCCTCCAAATTCCTTAACACCTGGCTGGTTCTATCACTACTGGATATGATTTAAAGAGGTTAGAAATAAGGAAAAGAAAAGGCTTTTTTGAGAGAAACATATGTGAAAACTTTGGCAACTGCAGGAGAGAAAAGGATGTAAAGGCTGTTATATGAGACGTATTTCAAAACCACACACACGACAGAGTCCAAAGACTCATTAACCCCAGGCTATAGGAGAGATATGCATTTTTAGCAGAAAAGCAGAGCCAAAAGAGGGCAACTAGATAGCCACAAACTTATTCTAAAGCCCATTTGGTTAAAGAGAGCAGTGAAGCTACAAATTTCTACCTGTTTTGTCCTCCTGAAGGCTCCCTTTAGAGCCTGGCCAAACTTTGTTCTAGAACTGGAGGGGGGTATTTTGAGATCTGGACTTTCCTATGATAGAGGAACATTTAAAAAAAAAACAGTTCTTTCCCTGAGATTACACACCATGACATATCATGTTTGTGTCAACTCTGCCATCCATTCAACAAACTAGCACAAATTGCATCAAAGATCAACATATGCCCTTTGATCATAAGCCACAAAGGGTTCAGTTCTGTCAAGGTTTAAATCAAGGCTGAAGAGCAGATGTTCTGAACATTTGTGAGCATGTGAGAGACTGAAAGAGTTAACGTCGTAAACATTGTGGTGGGGCAAGTTCTGCCTTGCCACAAGCACTGCCTACCAAGGAACCCCAGGTGAAAAGAAGCTGATCAGCACAGATCAGCAACAGGAGGGGGAGGGTGTGCCGGAGGGTGCACAGCTCCCTGTTCTGATATGCTGAGCAGGGCAGCTCACCAAGCATGGCCAAAGATCAAACAACAGTCATGTCTGCAGGGAAGGGGAAGTTACTCCCCAAACGACCCCCAAGTCCACCGACCCATCTCCCGAAGGTACTGAAAGCACAAACCGAAACATGACACTTAATTAGCCTAATGAATTCTAGTGCCCACCTGAAGGAGGGGCAAAGATGATAAAAGGACACAAACTGAAGCCCCACGTGCACGCACCCACTGGAACTGGACCCCTCGGCTGACTGGGCCAATGCTGGACACAGGACCAGTGAAGTGTCTCTCCCCCCCACCCCCTCTCTCTCTCTCTCTCTCCCCTTTTCATAATCCCTACACCTCATCTCTTTAAGACATAAAACTGTTGACCAAGTATAGGACTAGGAGTGGATCCAGCTGCCCCTAGGCTCTTCTCTGAGAAGGAGTCTAGAAAGCAAGGGGGTCTGCTCTGAACCTCGTGACTCAACGGGAGGGCTCTCCTTATTCCCTGAAATGATGTATATGGTTACACGGTTTACTGAGGCAGTTTCAGGCCAGTTCCTGTTGTGAGAAACCCCACAACCTACTCTTATGCCTCCCAAGTTCAGGTTGCTTCTGCCATGAATAAAATGTTTAACTGATTGTTTGGTGTCGTTTCACCTTAATTTAGCCCAAGGGAATTCCAAACTCCACATGACTCCCTGGTCTGTCCAGCCCGGGTCATGACAGAGCGTGGCATGCATAGAGCCTGCATTCTGATTCAGTCAAAACTAATTAGAGCTTTCAAGCAACCTCTTTCTGCTCCTGTGTATACAACATTTATGGAAACGTTTGTCTCCTTTCCCTGACAGAGTGACAAGGTCATGAAAAACTAATGTTCCTCAAGGTTCTTCAAATGCTGTACCACACTGTTTTGGAACAAAAGAAAACATTGAAAACTTTACTGACAGGAGTTCCTGCAGCCTTGGCAGAGGGGCATTGTGTCAGAAAAGAAGTCCACCAGTGTGTTTGTATTTGTAATATTCAAGACATACCAAAGCTGTAAAATAAAAGGTAATCTCCTCTTTGAAAGGAAGAAATGCTCCATCTTGGATCACTATGTAGATGCCACCCTGACAACTGTTACCTCCCCATCTGCTGCTGGGTCTTCATAGCAATATTCAGCTGATGTCAGCAGTCCCAGCTTAAGGACCATTACCCATTCCTATGAATGAGGGAGGGTATCTTTTCTGAGGATGTCTGAGGTCTGTGTGAGGAGCTACTGTTCCTCAACACCTTCCTCCTGGAGAGAACTGTGAGAGGAAATCACTACAAAGTAGGTAGGATTGTTTTTTTCCCTTTCTCCCTCTTTGCATAGAAGAAAGGTGATCAAAGCCACACAATTTCTTTTTACGCTTCATTTTTCCAGCTCCCCAGAGACAAACTTAATAGCAAGGATATATTGTGAACCCTTGATTGGTTTAGTGCTATTTGGACTGAGGCATCAAAAACTATAAAGAAGACCTGGCCAAATGAATTTCTGATAAATAATTCAACCAGGTGTAGAGAGCCAAGTACCATTTCTTCTGTGGACTACACAATGCCAGGAGTCACAGTTCTTTCTCAGTGCTTGAGAGTCCATAATTAGCATAGCCCTACAGTGAGGACTATCATTTTACATTAAAAATTCCATCATTTGGCAATTAAAACTACAGATTATTTTGTGAAGCATGGCCAAGATAAATCTTATTATTTAAAACAAATCTTTATAAGTATTGACAAATGTAATAAAATTTCAAACATGAAAGCAAAAGGGAAATTTTTACATTTCAATTCCAGCATTGTAAAGGAAACTCTTTCAGGCTTAAAATTCAAACTCAGCGTGTCAAGTAATTTCACTGTTACAGACTTGAATTACCTGCACTGGCCTGAGGGCATTATTCACTTTCCGAGAAAAATTGTACTTTAATATTGCTGTGGTTTTCCCAAGTAATTTTTATGCAGAAGCCAGGATGAATTTGAAACATCCATTTTGAGATTAAAGTGATGACATTTGGTGACTGCAGAGAACCATGTAATTGAGAACCAGGCTTAGGGATGTGCCCAAAATTAAATATGGGAATAAGAAAACAATATTAATAAAAGTTCTTTGCTTAACTTCTGGGATGTGGATATTAAGTAGGGTTATAAAATACAAATAAACCCTTACTTCAGAAATATTTAGATGCATACACTATACTGAATGCTTACGCTATATGGAAAGACCATGAAATTGTTGGCCACTGTCCCAGCCCATTTAATAATTTCTACCACATGCAGAAGGAAAGATAATCTTCCCACTCGGTTTTAATGGATCCATTTTTGGAAGCATTGAATTATCAATCTCCTTCAGGGGTTATCTGCTGCCTGATCATTTGTTAACTTCATATGAAGTTGGGGCCTGGACCCAGAGCATGGTCTGAAGAGGCTTAACTCCACAACAGAGCCTGACGTGAACTAAGGAGTTCCATCATTGACCTAGATAGGGCAAGAATTTAATGTACAAATAAATGTCCTTACCCAAAAGTGTTTATCAAAAACCTTTCAGCAGCATGCTTCCAGGATAAACTCTAGATGAATCAGTTCTCTTGTGAGCTTAGAAGAAGCTTTGACGAAATGTGCAGACAGAAAAACTGATGCTTTTATATAATGGATTCTACCAGTAAAATAAGGTAATGGGTAATAAAAACCCAATGTTTTCATTATTTAAATGAAGTTTATGGTAGGATAGTAGATGAAAAATGTTACTATATAAAAAAGTAATAGGACTTATTAAAGAAAGCAAGTGAACAGATTCATTCTTTTCTTGAAGACTTCCCAGATAGCTTGCTGTCTTACTATTTGTATCAGGGTGGGGCCACTTCATTACAAAATCAGCCATAAATGTTGGTGTCTTGACTCATTGCTTTCAAGGTAACTAGTTTTCTTGATAGCAAATTTTCTTTAACTCTTCAAGAATCTCATTACTATGTTTTTCTTTATAGTAAAACATTTATTAACTAAGTATAATGAGGTTTAGGAGTAACTGTTGAGCATCGATAGAATTTATCTTGTAACTGATAGAAGCTAGGGGAACATGACATGGGAGGTTTTGATAACTGAAGTGGGGATAATGCAGGTTCATATGTGTATTAGCTCTTATGCATTGAATACAATGTCATCCTTCAATTCTTGCTCTATGAGCCAATGAAAGCTGAAAACATCACTGAGGACAAGAAGCAGCAATTACTTTGATGAATGAAATATGAAAAATTAGCCACGACAGAAGTTAATTAGTTTCCTCTTGTATCTGCACTGGTTTTGCCCAAGATTCGGTCTTGTTGGGAAAGAACAGCATTGTAAAGCAGGGACAAGGGATCCAAAAAAAAACCTGCCTCCTTTGAGAATTAAAGGCCTCCTTCTAGAACTACTACCCTGGTTTCTAACAGATAACACTGGAAAGATTCACCAATGACTGGTCTTCTAAAAACACAGTAAGAAATCAACCAGTGAACCTCAGTAACTGCGGAAATCTACCACATAACCTAGGCATACTGTGCTGTTGCTCACTGCAGTAGGAGAAATTTAAAGCTACAAGAAGTAACTGTGATGTAACTGTGTGTGTTCCACTGCCTAATTACAAACATTTCAATTCACTAAATCGCATATTAGATACCAGTCACTAAAGAACCTAATAGTAACCAAACTATTTCAGCCACTAAAGAACCAATAGTAACCAAACTATTATACCACAGGATAAAATAAAGCACTACAGTGTCAAAATTTACGATTGTGACAATATATCATAACATTAGCTGAAATAAACTCAGTGCATTTTCTCCTTTAGCTCAATCTCCCCTATGAAAATTATTTCAATGTTTTTATTTTTCTGCTAAGCTTTTACTTACCTGAATAAAAATTTATTTCTGTTGTTCCTTCTCTTCTGCTACTGAAATGCAGCCCTGATGACTCTATCGCTAAGTGGCTGAGTTGGTCTGAAGTTATCTCCTAGGATTCCATCACAGCCCTCTAAAAGTTCAGCACCTTTAACATGTGTCCTCAGCCTACGAAATTCCTCTATCTGAAAGGCAGAAAAACAGACATGAAGAAGCTGAGATACATTCTTCACTATGAAGACTATGGGACTATTGATCAATATCAGCCTTGCCTAGCCACTTTTGGAGTTTTGAAACTTGGAGTGTTCAGGTACCATACACTAAGGTCAACATACATTATTAATAACATTTTAAAAAAGTTGACAGCATTGTCAAAACATTTAACACACAGAGAAAAATAAGAACTTTTATGCACATGGTTTGGCAAACTTACCCTTTGCTTTTTTCTAACTTCTTTTGGGATCTATAACCTTCTTAGCCATTGTAGATTATATCCTATGAATCAACCTCACAGTTGTGACATGAGACTAATATTCTGGTCTTCTTCAAAGAATTGCATTTGAGAAAAAACTTGGTCAATTATAAACTGTTTTGTATTTCTCCCAGTGATTTATTTATTGCCTGAAATTGTTACTTCATTTAACTACAAATTATTTTCTAAACCAGGAGAATTCTGAACAGACTGTCAGCTTTAGAGGACATCTTATATGGAAAAACACGGTTTTCCCAATCAAAATAAAGTACCACTTCAAAAGTTCTGCAGATGTAGGTGCTAAGTGTACTTAGAAAATCAAATACAGTCAAAAATCAATATAAAACATTTCAATTGCTCCAAACCAAGTATGTTTCTGGTTTATAGACTCTTTTTAGATTTTTCTAAATCTAATCTGGTGTAGGGAAAAATGTGAGCAGCTTCCATCTCCATCCCTGGTATCAGCATCAAGCTCTGTGTGATAGAAACTAAGAAAATCAATGCATATCTCAGCAATATTATACCTTATTGTTCACAGTGCTGTTTTTAAGAGTCTGGTATTTTAAATAAGTAGTTACAACTACTAAAAAAATTGTGTTGTTTTTTGCTTTGGCATATTGACAAGCTATCTTAGCTGGATTCAGCAAACCTACTTGGAGGCTGACTCCCCTAGCCTGAGCCTTTGTATTCGTACTGATTCCATGATGCCTCACTATCCAGCTCAGCTGTAACTTGAAACTGAAGCTACACAGAAAGAAAATGCAGCTTGAAATATTTAATAATTTTATCATTTAAGAGATTATAGAGAGTTAATTTCCTCATCAAAAACACCCTATGAAGGATTACAGGGAGAATGCAAGTGTGATTCCAGAATTAAAAGAAATGAGATACTAAACAGCAGGCAATGGCATTTTTATTCTTATACTGCCTGCAGAGAACACTGTCTTACTGCAACCTGGAAGACAACTGCCTTCATTGTTGCTTTCCACTGTACAGCAGAATTGATACAGACTTATTTACTTGATTTAGAGGTTAGCTCTGCTCTGCTTTATTTTCCTCAAAAAAACCAGTGTGCTTAGAAATCAACACTCAGCTTCTTACAGCTGAGATACAAGGTAAAAGCTTAGACTCAAAAGATGAAAAGCAGGACAAACTGTAAAACTCTTTGAAGGTGGTTTTAGAAGCAAAACCCTGATTTGGAAAATTTTTTTGTTTGTTTGCTTATTTAAAGCAAACTGAAAACAAACCCACTACAGGATTGGAACTGAAAAGTCTTCAGGAGTCAAGTGCTGGTAAATAGCTGAATGGGTTTTGCAAAGGTAGCCTCTTTTACCATCTGAATCAACTCTGGAAAGTCTGAAATAATTGTAGTTTAGGAAGGAGCATTTTACAGGAACATGGCTTTTGTCTGATCTTTTGAGAATGAGAGACTTCAAACAAACACAGATGAAGGAGAGGGAAAAGCACACTTTCTGCAAAGCTGGCGTTTGTGAGCTGTCTCCTACTACAACTACAAATGCTCTGCCCCAGTCCCCACAGTGAAATCTTTCTCCGAGAGGTAGTGTCCTCACAAAGCAGCTTCCAGTTTCTTCAGTCAGGAAAGTAGGAATGACCTCATGCCCATGCCTGCTCTTTAGTCTTCAGGGAAGTCAAGAGTTGTAGTCCTGCTCCAAGGGGGAAATTGCTTCTGAGATCATCAGCCTCCTTGTTTAGTCCTTCATATGATGGTTCAGATCCCCTGGGACAGAGACCTTCTACACATGTGGTGTTCTGCTTCACTCTTGAGAAGTGGTTCTGTCAGAAGGACACTAGCTGTGCTGACACTACTTTCCCTACTAAATTTCCATGTGATAAGGCGATATGTGTGCCCTATTCATCCTGCTTCATTTCATATGGAACAACTTACTACGTCCTCCCAACCCCTCATGAGTCAATGTTGCGAAGTACACTCTGTAGGACTGCTGAGGAAATAGATATTTTAGAGGCATACAGCTAAGCACCCTTGAATATTCACATACTTTCAACAGGAATAGCCATTTATAAAAGTTTTTCTCATGCCCAGAAGACACTAAGGATGACCTAGGCCTGTTCACACTAAAATTCAGGATCAAATTCTAACCAGTGAAGGGGTAAATCCACATTGTTAACAGTCATATTTCTACTGAGTAAAAGTATTTAGTTTATATTTTGTAGAATTTTGAAAGAATGTTTTTATCACTTCCCTGTATTCAGATCCTGAACACTGCTTTCTTCGGTTTCACTTAAATATTTGCTGAAGAACAGAACACACAAAACAAAGAATTTGCATGTTTTCTCTATTTCTTCTATATGAGGAATAGAAGCATCATCTTTCTGCTTGAATATTTCACACACCTCCATGACACCTTTCAAGAATACAGACCTGCTTCCCAGTGAACAGAATACCAGGAACCTCTCAGAGTGCTTTATTTCACAGGCTACATATATTTTGCATAATTCCCACTCCAGCTCCATATGCTAGTTACTATTTCTGTCCTTTGGAAGCTCTTGATTTTGATTGAGGTAGACAAAAAGACTAGAGACCTTGCCATTCAATACAAAACCAGTTAACTCTGACAATGACTACAGCAGAACAACAGCTCCTTGCTGCATCATTGTTTAAAATCCCTACTCTGAGTGGTTTAGACAATGCACTTGTTCTGGGCTTCAGTGAACCACAAAGCACATTATTCACAAAAGTCAAATTTTTACAAAATATAGGGGAGAGAAGCATGAGCAAGTCTTTTTCAATTACTTCCTGCTCTTTACTGGCCTAATAGGAGGGAGTTTTCTATCTTCTCCCATTGCATTTCAGCAGTGTACATGCATGGGCGAGGTGTCTCACAAAAGCGCTCAACGCAGTTCTTTTGGGGTTGTATATTTCAACATAAGACAAGCAAGGATGATAAAAACCATAAAATGAGGGCAGGAATATGCAAAAAGAGCACTGCAAGGTGCAGCTTTCCAGACAAGCTCCTTTCCACTGAGGTCAGTAATAAAACTCCAAGAACCAGATTTGCAAAGCCCTTATTCTCTGGGGAAGAAGAGTCGCCTGCACATGTTATCCAGAACTCACAGAAAGACCTGTGAAGCAAACAGCTCTCTGATCAAAGTGAAGCCTCATGTCAAAGAAAATGACTTGCAGTGAGGAAACAGCATTGGACTCCAGGAAAGCACATTCTGAGGCTGCAGTCCTGGCTTGCTCCTATGCTACTCGTATAACCAACACACTCAGATCCCAGCTGCTGAAGTGAGGTGCATATGGAGATGAATCTCCTTTCAATTAGCATTGACTTAGATCAGTAGCAAATCAACTCTTTGAGCTTTACTATCTATAAATGTCTTCAGGAGAAATAGAACAAGGTTCTCTACCTTGCAATGGTCAGCCTATTAAGCCTATGCCAAAATGGTTACTTCTCCATTGTTTCAAAATAAGCAAATATGAAAATATATAGACGTGACCATGAACTAGAATTGCAGTTTTATTCATTTTTTCCCCTTATGACCCACAGTTTCTTAGGCTAAACAATATTGCTATGTTAATTACAGAAAATGAGAATGTGAATGAGTATCTTGTCTCCAGTATATTAACTAGCTTCATCAGAGGAAGGCAATAAAGCCTATTCCCTATCAGACGGTGTTGTTCTTTATTGTTACTTGTTATTGACACTCAGAAGTTGATTATTTTATGACCTGAAAAATGAAAATAGAAAGCCTTGAATTTGTCTCTTACCAGCTATAACCACAGATGCTACTAGTATTTACATAAATCACTTGAAGTTTCATAAGCTGTGTTCATTAGTATACCACAGAAGAAAGTTCTACAAGTTAATGACACATGTAAAAATAATGTATTTAAATCCATTAGAAATGCATTTGCACTGAAATCTGTGCTTTAATACTACAAGCAGGCTTAATAAAATTAAATGCCTTCACCAGCCTTCCATGGATGATTCAGAATGGTATATGCTACACTACATCCTCTTATTTTCCATAGATAAAAGCCCTTGCATTTCTAATCTCTCCTTAAATGGAATCTTTCATAGGCAGTCATGCTCACATGCACAAAAGAGGCCAGATACTTAATTGCAGCCAAAATGCTAATTGCAAGTTAAAATCTTGGATGTCTAAGCTATAGGAAAATATTCTGGCATCCCCAAAATCTTATTTTGGGCATCCTGGAGAACTCTCAGTCCCTTTTGACTTTAGAATCCCAGAATCACTGTCTCTCACTTACTTGCCCCCATATTTATTTCAGTTGACATCTGAAAGCGGTATCCGGTGCAGGTAAAATTTTTATCCCACCTTGGCAAAAGTCCTTCATGATCTTAATAAGTCTGTTCTGCACAACCTTGACTTTAATGCTGCTGCATTCATAACTAGCAGTGAGGATTTTTTTTCTAATTGATGCTGATCTACAACAAGTACAAGGTATTGTGGATGATACTGGCCTAAGTCCAGTCCAATCTCTCACTCTGCTCCAGTGCCACGTCTACCTGCATACTGTGTCAGTAGCAGAGAAAAAAGGCTCTCCATGACTTCTGTGCCCTTCATCAGTGCAATGTTCTTGTTGGATTGGGTTTATACCCACCAAAGTAATGCAGCAACACAAACCAGCTACCCCTCACCTAAAGAAGGCCATGGTTATGAATCATACTCTTTTCCACAGGCACTATGGGTCCCTCTTTTCCCCAGGCACAATATTCTCTTCTGGAGACTTATCCCCTTCACAGCATGTGCCAACATCTTGTTTTCTTGTGGGAAATGAATACATAATAATATTAACTAAAGTTGCATTTCTCTGCCTAATTCTTCTTTCATTCACCCTCTTGCCATCTCCCACCGCACATGGATGGCTTGAACTGTGCCCTCTTCTATGCATTGACTGGATGAAAAGGGAATAGAGACCGCAAAATCTGTAACTAGCATGAAATAAAATATCATACAATGTCTCAGTGTAATAGTTATGGCCTTTATACTTCTGATTAAGTCCTCTTATCTATCCAATTCAATCTGCACAATTAGCTGCCAACTTACAAAACGCACTCTGTCTTTAAAAGTTATTCTGAATCTAATGATGCCAACGGAGTTCTGTTTCCATTTACTTGGTAGCAAGCAGCCATAAGAATTATCCTTTCAATAAATACCAGACTCATGATGGGATACATTTAAGTTGCAGCTACCATAAAAATAAGCTTATTGGGAGCTATTGTTTTTATCCTATGATTAGAACTAGAATTCAGTTTTCATATGAAAAGAAACATTGCCAATTTCAAATTGTTAAAATTGTTAAAATATTGTATTGGGATTACTAGAAAGATTGTAGATTATTAAGGCTGAAATAATTTATCACCTTTTATACTTTTTTCCCTTCTGTTTGCAATGCTTCAGAGCAGGCAATGAAAATTAACATATTCGGCTTCAGGGATTTTACACAGTTTCACTTAAATTAACCCACATTCCTCCAGCTCAGATTCACAGACTGTGGAAGAATATTCATCAGGAGTTTTCATTGTTTTTACTGGACTATTTGTAGACAGATTTTAAATGTCTTCTATAGGAAGGCTCACATAACTGTTAGATATAACTTTTAAAAAAAAACTACTTTAAAATACATACACGTGAAATCAAATTTAAATAGGTAGTTTCCATTTGACATTTATTATAAAACAGAATTAAAAAAGAGCAAGATAAGTTAAATATAGTTCAATGCAATATAGCTAGCCTGTACTATGTTAACATTTTTCATTCTCCAGGACATAGTGTCTCCCTGTGCTTTTTTTGTTCCTTTAACATCAAAAAGCAGTGATATTTGAAAGCTTACAATTACAAAGAATTGAATTTCTTTTGCCCATTGACTTCTTTCTTTTTCTTTCACTTAAATAAAGAATTATTTTAAATGCAGATGATAAATGATAACAAGGTTTTTCATCTCTGACCTTTGCATTGCTTTCAGTGACTCAAAAGGCTTAACCTTTACTTGAAAAGCCATGTACTGATCTAATGGGATCTTCAAGGAGAACAGATATAATGTCCTGATATATATATTTGCACGCTATAACCTTTAGCTCATAACCATATTCCAAGGTCACTTTAAGCACAGCTGTTACCTGCACTTGGGACACAGTCAAAGGATAGCGAAATAAAATCCAGGTGACACCTTCACTGCAGGGTGGAATGGTTAGAGAGCCCTCATACACCCAGTAGTCACGCAGAAGAGGATCTGAAATTAAAAGAAATATGGAATTTTAATGACATTAAGGAAGATAATTGTGTCTTTCAATTATGACAGCTTATGATAGCCATGGGCTTGCTCATATGATGAAGTTAGTATGCAGTAAGCTAAAGTGTGAATTTATAACCTGTCAATTTATAACTGTCCACTACTTTCTCATGTGAATGTACGTGAGCTTGTGGTCATCATACTACAGTAACTTCTCCCTGTAGATGAGTATTTTAAAGATGAAAATGCCACTTTATAGATGTGAAAAACAACATGTGCACAACTCCTTAAACTAATACAGCAAATAAATAATATGGTGGGAAAGAACTCCTGTTAGTGTCAGAAGCTACAAGAGACATCCAATTTTGAAGGCAGAGGGGCTGTGGTGATCAAATTTTAACTGACTTCTACATTTAGGATATGTCTCAAGGATGAATTTATTTCTTTTTTACAAAAATTCAGTGAAAACAGCTCAAGCCAAACTTTTCACTTCACAATTCTGGTGACATATTTTTTGAGATGCACTGGTGCCTCCTAGATTTGGAAAAGTGAGTTGAATTTCACAGGGGAAAAAAATCAAGGTTTATTTAAGAATAAACTTATTTTAATAAGTTTATAAACTTATTAATAGGTTTATAAATAACTGTTAGAATAAACATTTGTCTGTCAAGAAAACATACAATGGTTTGTCCAAGCAGAGTTTTAACTCTACATACAACATGTTTGATTTGAACTATTTTAATTTTAATTCCTCAAAGATTCTAGTCACACTGCACTTCCTAAGTGAGACTGCACAGGGCTTTCCTTTGCTGCTGTAGGCCATACTCACAAATGACTCCCTGACACAGTTTAAGAAGTATGGAGAGGAAACTGCCTGACTGTAAAAGAGGGGACAAGAAACAAACCTAGAGAGGAACTGGAGACAAAGGGTGGTTAATCGTGGCATGGAGAGTTAAGGGGAAGGTGGCAACTAGCTTGACAAGGACAGAATGGGAGATTGGAAACGAATAAACTTGCTTGGTTGACCTAACCTTTCACTGCCATTTCACTACTAGCTCAGAAAAATATCAGTAGAATTAAATCCTACTAATGAAGCCTGCGATTGTCAGTGCATGGATTTTGTTTTGTTGGTGTAATTCTCTTTCTCAGTTAGGGAATTACATAGCAAATCCATTGAAAGCAAGTTGCATTATCAAACAAAAGTTAAGAACTGCAAGAATTAATTCAGCCCATCCTGTGCATGCATTGTGACACAGTCTTTGTTACATGATCATGTATGTATTTTCTAGAGAACCTTTCATCATTTACTTGCAAAGATGGATGATCTTCTTTTGAAAAGCATCTAATAACATTTGGATTTCTCAGTACAATATGTGGTCCTTGGTTTTCTTTTTCCCATGCTATTCAAATCCTGCTTGTTAGAAAGACCACGTTTTCTCATTTTTCATATTTCTAATGCACTCATTTCTTCAGTGTCTGAGTGCTTCACAAACATGAATTATTTTATCCTTCTATCACCCCAGTGTGGTGAGGAAGGACAGATTACCCCTACACTTTAAAGCTGGGGAACTGAGGCAAAGAGAAGTTAAGGTCAAATGGATCTATTCATTTGAGGTGTTCAATATGAGATGCTTAGAACCTGATTTCTCAGAGTAGTTAATTTTCTATAGCACTTAATGCAGTCAGAGCACTGCTCCCATTGACTTCAGCTGGAGGTGTAAGCACTCAGCACTTCTGCAAATCAGACCCCATGATCTCAAGTCGGGCACCTAGAAAATGAGGAATACATAGTTAGAGATCATTTATGAAAATTTTGGTTTATGTGACTTGATCAGCATCAAACAGGAACTGTGAGGCAGTGGTCCTGTGAAAATTAACTTATGGTCATGCAATTAGAAGTTGTTTTTAACACATATGCATGAAGGGGCACAGGCAGCCTTAATTCCTGCAGTTCCTAATTGCTGAGCACTTGACTTTGCAACCTAAACAACATTCTTTTGATATAAATAATATAGTTTAATGTAGACATGGATTACTTTGAAAAATTAAAGATCTTGCCACTATGACATGGAATTTAGCTCAGAAGGACTCCTTGCAGAAAAATTTGTGTTATAGAAATGCGTTTTTTAAAAAGTCACTTTTTTTTTCAAGACAAGGTAGAAGAAGTGGCTGTTTCTTACTGTTTCTCTTTAACTTTTATCTATATGAATTCGAATTTGCCTTCCATTGTCACTACTCCTTGTATGCTATACAACTGTCATTGCATTACGGCATTGTCTTCTGATGCTGCCCAAAAGCTGCCTTCGTAAGTGGGTAACCTTACACTTCCTATTTTATGCCGAAGTAAAGAAGTACATACAGCTCCCCCTCTAGGTGAGGTGATAAATCATCAAGAAATCTAGCCACGGTGTTGCCAGCAGTGCATGGACTACAGTATCACATCCCATTCACATGACGAAGGTGCAGATTTATCGTTAGGTTCCAAAGGGACTTCATTCCTATTCACCTTATGGGACACACTCTCAGGCTTACAATTAGGCTATGCTTTAGATCGAGATTGTCTCAGCCTCTGCAGTTAGCTAGTAATCCACACACACAGAAGTAAGCAAAGGCACCTTACCTGGCAATAAAGAGTTGGGATTAAAACAGGGTATTGTTTTGGACTTTCCCTGAAAAAATGAATACAAATCAATCTCATCTCTAGTTTCTTATTAAAATGATGATGAATGGAGAGGTAAAACACACTGTGTGTTCTTATAACGTTAAGCCTTGAATTCCTGTGCAAAGCAACCTCATTAATAGCCCCCATTTAATCATTGCATTTGTGCTTGCAGCTATACAAAGACTTTTTTTATTCTATTTTATATTTTAGTTGTAAGGTTATCTCAGCAATTTGTTAACTTTCTACCTTTAGTACCTGGGCTCCTTCCAGGTCCCAGCCTTGAAATTCTCTACATGAAATTCAGGGGTTCCATACAAAATGAGTTTAAAAACAAAGCCAAAGTGAGCTTTTCCTTGACAGATGTAGATAACATGTAATAGCATAAAGCTGCTTCCACATATTTAATGCAAGAAAATTTTATGTATGCCAAAAGTATGTTTGACACTGACCCTCTGAAAGTTGTTAGTATAACACACTCACAATGATGAGGCCTTCCATGACCTTCCTCTACTTGGCTGTCCTTTCAGTAATGAACCTACAGAGTTACATACACTATTGTTTTCTCTGACACCTTCATAAACAATGAGTTTATAATAATGACATCATGACTGAAGTTTACCATATATTATTTGACTAAAAGAAGATTTTTCAATTCCCTTCTAATAACAGCTTCTAATTTTTCTACACTTAGCCATCCACTTAAGGGAATGGCTAATCTCTCCAGACCAATACAGAACACCTCATTAATACATCTCTAAATCCTTTAAAATCAAAAGTAAGAATGATTATTTCTATGTTACAGACAGAGATGGTGAAGCAGAGAGATGGAAGTAACTTGCCCAATGTCATTTAAGATAGCATCGACATTCTGGAGAGCACTCCTATCTCCTCAGTCCTGCTAGGCTTATTATCTGTCCTTCAGGATCCCCACACATAATCCACCTGACAAGACAGCATTGTGTTTTTGCTGATTTCCCACTGAAAGTTAATATGGGTGCTCAGTTCATCTATTCTTTTCTTCTACAAATTAAAACCAGGTAAGTTGGGAGATACTGCTGCTGGTATCCACTAAGCTTGTTGCAGTGCTCGTACTGGTACAGGAGATCAAACTTTCTGGCCACCAGAAAAGGAAGTAACTACAAAGATTGTATATTATCTGAATACTGTAAAATGCTGAGGTTCTGATGCAGGCCACCAAATGATGGCTTTCACATGTCGTTTTACTACAGACACATCTGAAACCCTTCTCTTGGCTTCACATAGACTGTTTGCTCACTTGCTCTCTCTCTGGTCAGTGAAGGAAGCATTTCTTGAGACTATGCCTTACCTTATACTGGATGTCCTGAAGAATTTCAGTTACAGCCTTTAGGCCTACATGCTCTTTTCCTATCTGAAATACAGCAAGTAAAGATAAGTTTAAGTATTTTGCAAATTCAGAAACTGTGAGGCAAGACAGAGGCCAATCAGAACAGTAAGTTCTGTAGATGTTTTCAGTTAATCTACACAGCCTTCAGTTAACCACACACACTGATACATGGCAACTCCAAACAATTAAATCACTACAAAGCCACCAGTCAAAAGTAAACAAGGTGTAAATAACTTTAAAGCAGAGACAGAAACTCACAGAACAAGAGAAAGAGTCACAGTTAAGTCTAGTTTAACCCTGTTTTGCAGCATACACTGCAGGTGGAGTCAAAATCATGCAGCATTATGGCATATAAATGCCAAGGATACAGTTTGTCCTTACCAGTTTTTGTCAGGAAAGTACACAGAAAGGAACAGAGCGAACAAGCACGACAGACACTTTTTTAATTTGTTCCCACAGAGTTGCAAATCTGGCCCAAGGTATCTCTGAAGCTCTGGGGAGTTTCTTCCTGCCTGCAGAGAGCAGAACGGCAGATACCCTCCCTCATGGCATCTCTGGGATCCTGCTGGTGAAAGCCAGGCTCCCAGCAGCCTGCAGCACTGCCTTTACCAAACGCCTTTAAGGCAAAGAAGATGGAGCTTTCAAAATAAACCTGTTATTGAAATAAGACATTCTTATTTTCCATGAATGCTGTCCACTCTGCACACTGATTTCAGCTGCTTCTGATCTAAATCACCCATTCTAGGACCCTCGCTTTTACCTTCAGAACAACATTGTTAAAATAGGAAGACTCAAAATGGCCTTCCACTTGATTTCTTTACCACCATGTACACATACGAGATGAGGAACAAAGCCGGCATGAGTGAGAATGGGAGAGCTAGACCCTGAAAAATTCGTTTGCTTTTTGTTTCTCTTGGAATAGAATGGCACAGCAGTCACTGGAAGGAAACAATTGAATGTCAACAAAAGGTACTTTGTTATTTCTAGGAATTTAAGAGGACTTTCTTTTGCATGAGAATGGAACTTCAATTTAAAACCTTCCAAGTGTGTAAAAGATAGTGAAATCACTTCAAAGATGCTGTTTCTAAGTTAATAATCATCAAGTGGTGTCACTTAAATCAGTGAAAATATTTTCACTGACCTTAAAATGATGTGTTTGAGAACTGTGGTGCAAAAGTATTATATTTCCATGCCTTTAACAGGAAAAAAATAGTCACTGAATTTCTTCTCCCTATTACTTTAATAAACAGCATAAATACTATTTTCCCTTGGTCAACTGTAATTATATGATGCCTTTCTTGGCTAATGAAAAAGCCCTTTGGAATGCTTAATAACTCTGATGAAGGTGAGAGACCAGAAATGGAAAATGTATCATTGAAGTTTCAGATTTATTTAAGAACTTATATATAACTTTCTAACTAACTCAAAGGTTACCTCTGCTGGAATTAGAAGGTGACTTACATAAGCAATTATCACACAGCCCTCTAGGATACAAAACTGAAGACATTTCTAACTTCCATTTTTAGCAGTTCTATCTGAGCGTTGGAGCTGTAACCAATGTACCTTTAAATTCAAACAGAGGTAAAGCTCAAAGGCACTCACAAATTCATTATGAAATATGACAAATTAATAATACCACTGTGAAAGAAAATCCATTTGATCTAAGCACAAACTCTAAACCTCTTCCTCCAAACCCATTTAAATAAAACAGTTTGCCATTTTTCATGAGGATGATGAGAATCTGGTGTTCAAGGACTAAAACTGAAAATCTTCCTTATAGGGTGCAGCTGTTGAAAAACCTGCAATAGCAATTAGATTATGGGGCTAACCTCCCAGCTTGCATTACAACCTCTCCCCAGGAAGCTTTAAGCCTTCTCATCGCAGGCTTTTCTGAGAGTCCGTGGCAAGACTCGTTACACTCTCAGTCTGGCATCTCTGAAGAAGTAATACGACCGCACCACAAGAAACACACTTGCCCCTGTGTTCAGAAAAGCACAACCCTACTACCAGTTTTCAGCTGTGCCAATGGGTTAGTAGGCTTTTTTTTCCTCTTTCCTCCTCTCCTCTATGTATTTCCTCAATCCCTGAACAGCAGGCCTGACCAGGAATGGAGAAAAACACAGTACAGAGATAGTGAACTACTTGTACCTCCTGACAGCCCTCATTCTGCCCTCAGAGCAATGGAGATTGGGTGTCTGCTTATCTCCAGAGTCACAGAGAGAAGGCTGACTATGTATTATCCCTTCTTTAACTAACATACTTCCAATATCCTGTTTAAACAAGAATTACTTATTTAGCACATACACAAAAGACGTGACTGAGAAGTATGTTTTGAATAGAATACCAGCAGTCATACATAGTTTTATTTTATGAAATCATTAAAATGAAAGAAAATGGAAAGGACCTCATTTTCCTCAGACAAATGATAGTGCATGGTAACAAATGCAACACAGGAAACTTACCTGCACAAACAAAGCAATAATAGCTATGCCGTGCTTCTTCCCTACTGCCTCATCAATGCTGCTGTACAGTGTGGAGTTCCAGTGCATTAGATGGAGCTAAAACAAAGCAGTGCAAATAGACCAATAGAGAAGTATGTTTTGTAATAAAAAAACACCAGCATTTAACATCAATTAACAAAGCCTCAGCATGTGTGTGTGCATGCGTGAATATACATATGTGCATGCCTACAGCTGTGCATGTATATATAAGTGGATTCCTATTATAAACATCAGGAATCCCAAGGAAAAAAAGGTCAGCTGCAGAGAAAATTATGTATAGCCAGTTACCAAATATCTACAACAAAGGTGTGAATAACTATGCTAATGACGCTAATGATGATTTACCAACTCCCTCACTTTGAATACTGAAATGATGTCAGCTAATGAAACCCACCAATGCCGCCTCTCAGTCAGCCAGCCCTCTTCCAACACAGGAGTATAATTATGGACATAGGCTGTCCAAACACACGTTTGACTGGCTGACTGTACTATCTTAATGTCACTTGTCTAACATATCACCTCCCAAGATGAGTCACTCAAATGTCAGTAGTAGGAGCAGGAGAAGTGGTTTCAGGAAAGGTTAAACATAATGAAAGTTAAGCAGAGAAAAATGGCTGGAGGACCACCTTAGGGACAGCAGTGAAAGGGATACTAGAGTAAAATATGAGCCCTCAACTGCCTTACTCCACAAGGTCGCAGGGCCTGTAGGCGTTAATGCATGAATACATGTCAGGCAGCGGACACAGGATGGTAAACACAGAGTCTGTTCTGGTGAGGTGTCACAGCATGACTTGGGAAGTGGTGTTTGAGAAAAGTGCTGGAAGACAGACTAGCAGGTGGTTGGAAAGGCAGGAAGGAAGGGAGGGGAGGGAGGGCAAGGAGGAGGGCGGGAAGGGAGATGGGAAAAGAGAGGAAAGAGAAAAGTGCTGGAAAACAGACTGACAGTTGGAAAGAAAGAGAGAGAAAGAGAAGGCGGGAGGGAGGGAAGGAAGGACAGAAGAAAGGAAGGGTAAACGGAAGGGTGGAAAGGTGGAAGGAAGGAAGGCAGGCAGGCAGGAAGGCAGGCACAGCACTATCTACTGAGGTAATATGCATTTCAAACATGAGTTTTTCCAGCACTAATGCTAAAATGTAATCTCTGTGGCTGGGTCTGATAACATTGCAGAGCTTCAGCATCCTAAACACAGCTGCTTTGAAGTTTATCTGGCAACCACTTTTGCCCATTCCACACAGATAAAACAGCTAAAAAAATACAAACTCTTAGATTTAATTCCCATTGTAAAATCGTGATCAATGCTTTGCTCAGTCATGTGTCTTAGCCAGTTAAAATGTCACCCTGTTATCTAACATCGTTTCCACCTTCAGCAAAATTAGTTTTTAAAACAGATAATGTGTCTTCTTATTTCATGTTTTATTTCTGCACAGTAACAGCCTCTGTGAAATGCTTATTGCCCCTTAGACAACAGGATTTCACTCGGGCATCTCAGCATTTCAGAAGACCAGTTCCTCAAGCAATCACCCTCCCCTTATTTAATCTCCAATGAGAATTTTGGGCACTCCTCTTGAAGACTATCATTTCAAAAGTCAATACAAAATTTTAAATTAACATCTTGTAAATCAAATTAAATTCCAAATTATCATACAAATAATTCTATTCATGCTGATCAAAGGCATCTGCTATGCTAAAAACATGAAACACATTTCTTAAAAAATATAATAATTCGTTTGCACATGAGAACACTAATACAAACGTACCTGACCACGGCTACAAAACTTCTAGACATACAAACGGTCTCTGTTAGAACTAAGCTATCTATTGCCCATGGATTTACTTGGTGTCATGTATTTTATCACCTATAAAAGGCTTTGTTACACACTTGATTTGCTTTTGGCTTTTAAAGTAACAAAACCGCGGTATGAAATAATGAGATTTCAGCCTCCTACGCTTGCTTTAGCAGAGACAGAACTACCACCACCCAAGCAGATAAAGTCAAAAGCACTGCATTTTCCGAGACGGGCCTGGCGTTCGCATCTGTATCCACTAGAGGGGGCTCACGGAGCCCCACGATCCTCACCAAACTCCCGACGTTAAGAAGGAAACGCGAAAGAACGAGGTTGGGGTGACTGCAGTCGGGTTGGCAATGTCCTTGGTGCGGCAAGAACAGCGCTGCGTGGCACCGCGACTCGGCTGGCTGCAAACGCCAGAGCAAGGTTGTCCTTTGGTGGCCGAACAATAGCGCCGAGGGCGATCGCCGCGTGTCAAGAGACCATGACTTTGACTGTGTCAACAGGCGGGTCTCGGCTAAAGCTGCCGTGGCGTTCAGCGTGTTATGCTCCTTCAGCGGTGAAGTCTAATCTGATACTTGTCTGCATTCTGACAACAGTGGGTTTTTTCCTGAAGATCTGAAAGGAAAATGCTGAGCCCCAGCAAGAGGTAAATGAGTAAGTGCTTCACACCGTACCAGCCATGACCCCAGTTTATCCAGAAACAGATTGCTGCCCTGTGTTAGGCAGCAGGCTCATCAGGGCAGAGACTTTCCTACAATAAGGCTATATATCAGCTAGAAAAATGACACCAAAACCTCTGTGTAATACTATAAAACATGAAGAGGTCTAGAATTAGTCCATGCAGCAGCATAAACAGCCTGACAGGAAGACATGCTGCAAAATACACTTAGCTGCTGCATGAAAGGGGGACCACAGTGTGAAAAGCCCTGCACCTGGAACTGTTTTCCAAGGAACATACCTACTGGCCAGCAACTCTTCCCACATCTCCAGGGGACATGGGGAGAGTAAGTTAAGTATTAGCTACGCATTTTAAGAGTAACTTTAGGTCTCTGCACCCTCTCCAGCCCTCCTTCCTTTCCGCCATCTCAATAGGGGTCGGGACGGTCTACTAAAAAAAAAAACAAAAAACATTAACACAAAGACAAAAAAGGGATGTACTTAACGCTAATGTAGACACCCCTAGTCTAGGTTCGGGTTTAGTAATCAACATTACTGAAGGTACTGAAACAGGCAGTCAGCACTTTCTGGTCCATAGGTAACTTTGAGGTTCTGCTCAAGGATGCTTTAAATACATAGTAGGCTCCTTGGAATAAGAATCATCATTTTGTACTGGATTGCTAAAGCCCAAGGTAGAACAGACTTCTGGTCTGTGTTTAAGATGCTACTGTGTCACTTCCTTAGAGGTAGCAATAATTACAGTGGATTAGTGATGTATTCTTTACACAGCAGGTTGTAAACTTGCTGTCATAAACACTGCGGTACCAAATAGTATCAGCAGGTTCATGAGTGGATTAGACAAATTATGGACAAGTCCAAAACCAGACACTAAAGAGAACAGGCAGCTATGCTGCCTCTAGCACTCCTAGTCCTACGACATTAGATGACTGGGGAGTACAACAAAAAGTGGTCAGGCTCATGTGCTTTCCCTATACAGCATCCCCTACTGACACTGCTAAAGACAGCTTACTGGATGGACCACTGGCCTGATCCAGCAGCGTATTTAGTACGTTCCCATGTTCTGAATCAAGGTGATATTTGGAATAGCTCTTCACAGAAAAGGTTCTGGCATTAGGGATTTACAAACTGAAATTAGACAAGCAACCTAATGGAAAATAATAATAATACCATAGTATTTCCTAACAACAGGCCAACTGGCCTCACATCTTTTGCTCTAACTGGTAAGCCCATGCATGCACACTGAAATAAATAAACAGATGTCAACATGCCCTTAATAAATGGAATTCAAATCAAATTAATTCTTCTACGGAGCAGGAAAAATGTAGCTCACATGGGGACTGGATAAGTACCTGAAAAAGTGATTCAGAAATGGAGATGCTAGCAAGGAAGTAATAAGGCCTGAGGGTTTGAAGCAAAGCGCTGCTTTCAAATCATGGTTTATTCTGTGTATTTGTGTGGTTCTCTGGAGCTGTTCTGCCTTTTGTTTGGTCTTTTTTTATTTGTAATATGACATCATATGAAAACATCAGATGACAGTCTAAAAAAAAGATGGCAAAAAGTCTAAAAACAGTGCAAAATTTGAACTCTAGAGAATACAGTCCACAAACAACAAGGCCTGTAACTCTTGTTAATATTTATGGGAATCAGATGTGCACAGAGGAAAGACCCTAGTACTTTTTCAAATCTTGAAACTGTCAGTATAATGCCCATGCACATTGACAACTTCATACCCATGCATCTGTATCTTACAAGTAGCAATATCCAGAGAGGCTTATTAGATTAACACTCTGTATTTTGGTAACCTTCAGTTTTACGTTGATTTGAGACAGCTATACAAAGAGTGCGTACTCACAAGGGGTGCCAGTCTCAGATATGAACAAAGCCATGTGTGGTTTCTTTACACAATCAGCTGCAGTGTATTGGCAGCTTACCATTGTGTGGTTTTCATTTGGAGTACAAACAAGCTGCATATGTCAGTATGGCAGGAAAGGCTCTGCTCAACTTGTTAGCTAATGTTTTGATACCTGTAGTTATGATGGTTCTATACAACCAAAGTGAGTCAGCTATGCTGTTACTGATTATCAGTGGCTGGCTCGGCATGCCAGACAGTATATTTTTACAAAATAAACAGAACGCTGTGAGAAACTCTTTAGCACTCAAAAACCACATTTTTCTCTTGGATAAAAAAGTAATTTGGAGCCTTTTAACATTCCAGTTGTAAATCGAAGAACTGTAGCAGTGAATTCCTTAAAATCAGATAAACTCGAAACTCATGAAGGCAAATGATAATAAAGTGCTGACACACTTGATTTGTTCTGTGAACAGCTGGAAAGACTCTCCTTCACAGGAAAGATTAAGAAATTATTCCAGGTAGCAGAGCAAACCCCGCAGAAGTATTATTCTGTATGGAAAAATTCTGAGAGAATCTTCTCAATTTTCATCCAATCCCCACTCAACCAAAAGACTAGTGATCCCAGTCCTAATGTCCTTGCTTAGGAAAAGATGACACTGACATTAACAAGGGGCCGGTCTCAAATGAAGACTTTCTCAAAATTGGTTAAGGACCTGCAGATTCTGGCTTTAAAATCAATAAACAAATGAAAACCCTACACTTAATCCATTCCTTTCTTTACCACAGAAATATCTTTTATGGCAATACAAAAAGAAAAGGCCTGAGTTGGTAGATTTTTTCACAGAATCAGAGTCCCCAGGATGACAAATTCTGGCAGGAATCAGAGTCACTGTATATGACCTAGCACATTTATCAGTTCTGGAAACCAGTTTCTCTCAGTAAAAAACAGAGTTACCAAAACATGTACATTATTCTCCTGTCTGGGGCACTGGCTGCTTTGTGGAAATCTGCAGGGTCCTAAGCTCACTGGGAAAAAAAAGGATCTCTTAAGCATCGTCGCTGACCTTACTTTATTCCCAGCTCACACATAAAAATGTACAATGATAGCATAATTTATGTTGGAAGTGGCCTCTGAAGTTCAACTGCCTCCTTCCCCCATTCACAGCAGCACCAACTTCAAAGTTAGCTACTAGTTCAAAGTCAGGTCAGGTTGCTCAGGGGCTTGTCCAACTACGTTTTGCGTATCTCCAATAATGGAGATCCCACAACCTCTCCGGGTAACCTGTTCTGGGTTTGACCTCCCCCATAGTGAAGAATTTTTTCTCCTTGTACCTAACCAGAATCTCTTTTATTGCAACCTGTGTCCCTTGCCTCTTGCCCTTTCACAGTCCCCCAGGAGTCTCTGTTCAGGACCTCAGGCATGAATTGCCCATGACTGCCAGAGTGACGCCTCTTGATTGACTCGTGAATGATGCCTCTTTCTCAGACCCTCTCAGTCATCCACTTATGTGAATGACCATGTTTCACCTAAGCTTACTTTCACCTAAGCTTGCCCGACTCTTGCAATGTCAGAAAAGTTGCTATTAGCTCTGTCCCTTACTGCGACACGCTGGTGTGCATCTGTCACCCAAGTGCCAGACCAAACATGAGACAGGCTCATTCCTTAGAGGAAAATACACTCTGAAATAAATCACAGCTCATCTTTTGTTATGACATATCTGATTAATGCTAAAGGGAGAACAAGGACTCTGCTCCAACATCTCTGCACTCTTATATGATCTTATTGTTACAAATTTGCTATAAACCTGCACAATCTGGAATGACTTGCTACCATAAAAAGGACTCCATATACTGTAACTGCTTTCTTTATGAATACTTATCGCTAAACTACTGAAATCCTAATTTGTTATTGGGATCCCTATAAAACAGTGTTTAATGTGCAGTGGCTAAGCCAGACAGTTTGGAACAAAGCACCAAGACCACACCCCACTGGAGTCAAGAGGAAATGTGCCAACAGCAAAGCTCCTCCTGATCTCCCCAGCAGCAGAACCAGGCCCTACAGAGGACTTAGGCCTGATCAAACCACCAGCAGCTGAGGCAGCAGGAGGCAACATGAAACACCTGCCCAGCCTGGGTGTAGGTCCTGCTTCAACCTAATTGGCAACCACAGCCCAAGTTGCAAGAGATTGTGACGTGGGGGATCCTTCTGTTCAACAGGCTCCTGTTTGCACTCTACACACAGTAGAAGACCATAATTTTTAAATAATTCCTCTTCAGGTCTGCATGTTAAACTATTAGAACATCAGGTTGTGACACTATCATCGCTAGGCTTGCTTGAATCTATGTTGCTGCTGCAATCGCCCATTGTACTTTTTCCACTCTCTATACTCTTACTGTTTGCTAAGGAGCTAATTATTATTACAAAAGCTTCTTTCTTCAATGCATGCTACATCACGTGTAAATTAATCTTCTGGAAAGCTTTGTTACTTGGTCAGAACTAGGTTATACAGCTATTTCTTGTTAGCTGTGCAACTAGCAATTACAAGCTCCAGAAAAGTCTGCTTCGTCTAGTAATATTACAGGACAAGAAGGCATCTAAGGATGAAAGATATGTTATTGCTCTCATTATCTTCCCAAATCTTATTTCAATTCATATATGCTGAACCTCAGAAGACTAATAGTTAGGTGAATACTGCATCACCACATCTTAACCGGAGTTGCATCTAAAACAAGTTAGTCTGGAAATTTTGAGCATATTGCTTTTTGTCATGTTTCTGTCACTGCTGAGAGAGTGGAGCTGAAACTCTGTTTTGATTCCACATAAATGTAAATCTATATCCCTAAGGTAAATTAAAGCTGCTTTGGAGCTGCTCTGCTAAAGATTGTAGAGCTAAGAACTGTTCACCTGGACTCACCCAAGTTTGTTAGACATCGGTATATTCCAGTTTCATTCACAACATGCCATAAAAGCTGAGGAGGGAACAGTACAAATGGGAAACACTGGCTACCAAACTAGGACCAGCATAAAGTCCTTCTCCTGGTTTGAAAGGGATGAAATGAAGCTGAGGATTTCAGCTAGTAATAAGGGAAGGCAACACAGCCTAGTCATACAATAACAATGTGTTAATTTCGACAATGCAAATATTGCGTAAACAACATCACAGGAGGACAAAATGTGGAAAAATTGCGTCTTGCCATTATACATGTGCACAAGAATTTATGAGTTGATACTTGACTTGGCACTGAATTGTTTCAGGAAGCAATTGACTAAGGGGCTGGCAGTGACCATAACATACAGTAATTAAGTTCCAAATCCTCACAAGGGGACCAAACCAAGGATATGACCAGAGCACACAGCTTCGAGAAAAGTGATTAAAAAAACAGGAAGTTAGTTATTAACAGCCTGAAGGAGAGGTTTAGGAAATTAAAGTTAATGGAATTGATACGGAGGCTGTTTGAAAATATCTTAGGAGAAGCAGGAGTACGTGTACATATTCCATGCCACAGAAAAAAGAAACAAAAACCCATGAAGTAACAAAGCCTGCATAGTTAAACATTACAGTTCAGTCAAGGTAAATATGCTTCCTTTGAAAATGAAAACACAAATAAAAGTAAATGACTAGATCATGAACTCTGGGCAAAATCAAGAAGAGGAGTACAAGGAAGTAGCCAAGGGAGTTAGGTTATTAATCACTGTACTTGGTTTATGCTTGTAGGCTTGAATTTTTCAATGCTTCTATTGTGGATAGGTGCCAAAATGCCACTAAATTTCAGTAGAAATTACATCTTTAAAATGTCATATATAGATCATTGTCATGAAAAAATTACATAAAGGGAACTCTGTGCCTATCTTTGAAAGTAACACTAATTTCAGTACTAAGACAAACAAGCTGAAAGCAGCACCAAGAAACACAGATGCAACACTGTTAGCATTAAACACCTCCTAATTAATATAATGTGGGAGAAGGGAAAACACAGCTTCTGCTGAACTTCTGCTTGTTACAATTTATTGAAAGTGTTAAAGATCTAGCAGGTCTAGCCTGTGGGTTAACCGTCAGGCTCCAAGTATGTACAGAACAAGATGACATTCCCTGAACAAAGAAGTCTGTAATCTAAAATCAGAGAAATTAGGTGCAAACAAATCAAGCTGGAGCAGAGTACAAGGTATCCTGGAGATACTGTTTAAACAACTTCACAGTCACAGTGTGAGATACTATATGTCTCAGGCCAAAAGCCAAATTCACAGCTAGAACATGCAGAAGAAATGCTTGACTGGGACATTGGGGTAGTCCAGAACCCTTGCTGACGGGTGCTCTCCTCTCCATGAACATCTTTGAAAGAGGGCAAAACTGTAACGTGGCTGTAAATAAAATTATTTTAGTTGGATCATAAAAGGAAGGGTTACAAAGACACCTTCTGAAATCTATTCTCTTTCCAAAAAGCCAGCCAAGCAACACCAAAAGTAACCTAGGCAATTGTGTGACGTACCTTCAGGGGTGCCACTGAAAAGGTAAGGAATAGTGGGACTACTGAATTATTTGCAGCATCTCAGGAAGCACTCTCACAGTTGCTGTGGCAAATTGCTTGTACTAAAGAAGTTATCTACATTGGTAAGCCATACTGAAAAAGAGTAATAAAAACGTTGCAACATCTAATATTAAACAGGAATTTGTGTTCCCTTTGAACAGTCTAATCACACAGAGTAGCCTCATTTCATGTAATGCAAAGGACTACTGGTCCATGGAAAAAATGAAATTAACAGCAGGAAGTACTGATGTATATGGAAAGACTCAAAAGACTACAGCTATGAAGAGTAAATTGAAAAGAAAAGTAATGGGAACCACAAAAAATCCAACTGAGTGGCCTTCTTTCTATTCTGGCAAAAGAAGCCAAAAGGTTAAAAAAGAGAAACTTAATTTAAACTTAATTAAAAAAGGAAAAACGGGTCAAATCTTCTGTCCCTCTTCTAACCAGAGATGGACTAACGCTTCAGAGAGAGGCTTCAGTTCCACCGTATACAAGGTTAGGAAACAGGAAGGGGACACAAGGAGGACGACACAAAACCAAACATCAGAGTTCTCTCAGCACTCACAGGAAGGCAAGACACAGGCATAAACTATCTTTATGGTTAATGCAACCACACCAATCTCTTTACCTATCTTAAGTTTCTGTGAAGGACACCAATCTGCCGAAAGCTTTGCAAATCCCACCTAGACCCCTTTTGTTCAGGCCTTGAACCAAAGATCAAAATATCTCCTTGTTTGCCCACAGAAGCTGCATACATGTACATTAGCTTGCCTGCTTCTTAGGAATATCATCGGCAAAACATCGAAAGGTATAGCAGAAACTGAGGATGCTGTAATTTGTAATTTGTGCGTATATATTTTTTCTTCCCATTTGAAAGCACAAGCCCTGCTTATTTCTACTGGCATGCACAGGAGATGAAAAGAAAACAGGAATTTATAAAAAATTAACATTTTTTGAACTGTAATAAAGGTATACAGGCTAAGAAAAGGAATGAAAAAGGCAAAATACCCCTGTTTCTAGATTGCTGACTACCAGTATCAACCTAATCAGTAAGAAAACGAAAAGCTACAAAGTTATTACTGCCAGATTCATAGGTCAGGCTCTTCACTGTGCCAAGTTTCTACCCAGTGTGTGAAGCAAGGAGCACCACAGAGCAGGTTATTGTTCCCTGATACCAAGTCTGGCCCCAGCAAACAAGTAGGCTGAGGTGCCCTGGGTCTGCCCTTACCTGTGCTAACAGGAACAAATATATATTCAAGCCTTTCTTTTTCCTTCCCTTGAACTATGAAGGCCAGGAAGGAAAAAGCAAGCATTTTAATGCAGGACTATCCAGCCTGCTTTTACTCTGGATTCTTGCCAACTTGAGTAGCTGTGTGTGTATGTCTGCATGTGCTTTTACAGCTCCACAGTTAGAAAGAACAAAGTTTGGAAAAAGGACTGGCCCTTGATGAATAGTTAATGATATTACAAACTAACAATGCCATCAAGAAGACAGAAAACACAAAGTGCTATGGGTTAAGCATTTAATTCTGGAAGTGTTGTTTATATGATTAAGCATTTAATATAAGCATGTCCAATTGCACAAAGTATTGGCTGCAATCTGTTGTCTTGGATTTAAAAACAGACTGTTCATACATAGAAGGATTTAAATAGCGATTTAATTTTCAACAATAGATTCTCTAATGAAGGCAGAATAAAAACCACTCCTCCCCTGCTAAATTTACTAAGTTTTATTAATAACTGATTTGAATCTCACAGTTCCCTGTGTTTCAAAGCTCAGGGTCTCTCTCTAAAGAGATGAGAATCTGCAGCTGCATATTACCTTCTTAAGCCATAATCTTGACTGTTCTCCAGTGAGCAGTTGCTCTTCCATACTATACTCCTCTAGGAAACTCAGTCAGGTTTTTTTTCTGTAACGTTGGCTAAGCTTCTGTTGAAATAATAAACTTCGTTATGCATCTCCAACAGCTTTCTATTGAATTGCAAGTTTGCAGATTGCATGATGGTGTTATACTTTTCTTCTCTCCCATAGTTCCATAAACTCTGCAAATTTTGTTAAACTTCAACTGTTCCCCTGACCAGTTCATTACATGGCTTAATGTTGGCACAGCAAGAAGGCAGGAATACCAGTGAGACTATCTCATTGGCAACACTGTGGTCTACGGACTAGGGCATCAGATAGCCCTGTGGTTAAATTGCTGAACTGGGATTTACAACCTAAGTTAGGTATTTTGGTACTACAGAGTCTGAAAGTCTTACTAGAATTCAAGCATCTAGGAATCATGAGTCTGTTCTCCGTCAGTTCTAAAAAAGGCATCATGCATGACCATGGCCAAACACTTTAATCCCTTTGAACTTGTTTTCTACCAGTTTGCTGGCAATAGCAGAACTTGTCTCCCTCGCACTGATGTTTTAAGGATTACATTATTTGTGCTTGCGAAGCACTCAGGCATTACAGCAAATACTTGTGGAAACCTTCAAAGGTTTTCACCTCTTAGATTATCTGCAAGTTTCATCCTTTTTAAGAGCCATGTATGCGCCATTAGCACAAATAACACAAAATTTTGCATTTAGCATCAGAAAGCTATTATCTCTCTCTCAGAGCATTCACTCGTGAACTGGGGCCAGTCTAGGAACTAGTCCTGACTCAAGCATGCAGCGTGGAAAATGACAAAATAAGGAATCTCCTTTCCCAGCTTCTTCCACAAGTGACAGGTCTCTTAGACAGAACAACAGATAGGCCTAGTGGTTAGGGCAAAGTGCCAAGGAAAACCAAACAGGAAAACCAAGGCACCAGGAAACTGAAACAAGATGCGAGCACAGTGCCAGCAATGATCATGGCAGAAATTAGAAAATTATGTACAACTGAAGCAAATCACGTCAAGGGCACACAGCCAAGAAAAATGGCAAGGAAGAGACTTGAGCAGCCATCTTGTTGCACTCAAACCTGGGTTTAAATCCTCTTCAGAAGTCCCATCTTCTAAGTGACCACACAAGCTCTTCTCTCTCACAGCAGAGAGAAAACGTAAGTAGCCATCTTGTTGGAATTGAGAATGGGATTTGCAATATCACAACAGCAGCCTCTATATCCATGAGTACAAGCACTGTCACCAAGACACTGTGTGAGCAGGTAGAGTAGGAGAAGGCAAAGCTGTAATTCTGCTCAAGGCGTGGAAAAGATTCACATCTTTTTAAAAAGTATCAGAGGCTATACTGTTTCCACCGCAGACAGGGATTGCTGAGCTATATTGTTCAAGGTTACTTGCCTGCCTCCACGAGGATGCAGCCCCACCAAACCTGGTACTACAGGCTGCGACTGAACATTGCATCTTAGCCCAGCACGATTGCAAGAAAATTTGGTGCAAAATGTCTATTACAGGTGAAGCGCAAAGGCTGTCTGCAACTTCTGGCAGAACTAAACCAATAAGCTGAGATAAGATGGAACAGCGAGCCCAGACAAGGGCTCCCGTCATGAGTCAGTCCTCCTCTTCTCATTCTCCTTTCCTTCAACCAACTTCTCTCCACCTGTGACCTTTCTGCTCAGAAGAGTTTCTCCTATTCCTATTTTTCCTATTCCTATTTTCCTGTTCCTACAAATCCCAGTCATTTGTAATTTGGACCATTTCTTTCTTAAAAGAATACTGAAAATCCCCATCCTGGTAGAAGTTAGAAATCACAGACTATTGCAACTGCCACCTGAACAGAGTTTTAGGTGCATATAAGCCATGAAGGTTCTCCACACACAACTGGCTCTAAATAAGATAACTCTTAAAAGAGAGACAAAAGGATAAATAGGCTTCAGTATAGACTGTTAATGCCACTCTTTGACCTGGTGTCTGGCAGCTTGTGTCTTCCACAGTCCAATAAATAAACTGCAGATTTTGCACAGAAGGGAAATCACATTTGCTACCTCTGAAGATGTGTACAGTTCTTCCATAGAGCTTAACTGAGCATTTCTCAGGCACTAGCCAAGCTAAAAGCATGTTTGTGCTAGCACACCGGCCCATTTTTGTACCTGCTTTTTTCATGAATCCACAATACAAAGCACACAGATGTATTCCCTGCAAAATTCAAACTATATGGGACTGAGCAAAACAAGGGCCAATCCAAGCTCATATTGACAAATTACCTAGAAACAAAGTATACTTCAGACACTGCATGTGCCTATTTAGGTCAAATTAACCCTCAACCACAATAAAGATATAATGCTGAAAGAGCTTAGCAACTAGCAATCTCAAGAGTCATAAGCCGCTCATATGTGCTTTTACAATGATGGTAATTTTGTTTTTATCTTATTGCTGGTTTTGTTTCCCAGTATACTGGGAGGGGACAGAGGCTTCTCAGCTTTGTACCACTACAAAAAACCCAAACAGAAGTCACATCAATTAGGGGACTGCAGGGTGTACGGTACACAGAAAAATGCAGAAAAATACTTAAACACCTGCACATATGGGGTTAGGGTCCCATGTAATACAATTCACTGACAGCCCTGGAATTGGCGCTAGGACCAATTTTGCCCATGGAGTGCTGTGTAAAGCTAAGTATTATTGTTATGTTCGTAAATGGCCTCTCCATAATGTGCAAAAAATTGTTGCTGTATAAATCATTGTAGATTTGGAAAACAAAACTGAAAACATCTGCTTAGATATTGGCCTGATTTTCCTGTGTTTTTCCACAATGCTGTCCTCAAAAATTAGATAATGTCCAATGGGCATATCTACTTTAAACTATTATTAATTTGTTATTCATAACCTGTCAAGAATATAGCTATTACATGAATGTCATCACTTTCTCCTAAGATGCACTGTTTTAATCACAGCTCACAGTATTCATCTGCAATGATTCCAAAATTTAGAAAATCGTCCAAGCCTTTGAGTAACAAGTTAATTCTCCACCAGAAAACTTGGATAATTTCTGAGCAGAGTTCCAGACCGCAGCACGAAGCTACGTAACCCTTCTGGAATCGGTTCTTCTTGCCTCCTGTTAAATTCATGACTGCCTAAACAAGATATTCTTCATTCATAGGTCTTGTACTGCCAAAGTGAGCGGAATGAATTTTATTTATTTTTTTTTCATAAGCAGGTAATTAATGCAATCAGCTAAAGGCAACAGGATTTACTCCTTGGTTTGAAACCTTTTCTTTTAGGGTTTATGACTGGGATCATAGTCCCATTAAAGCTACTGGCAAAAATCCACAGATATCAGAACTGAGCTCACATATTAGAAACCACTGTCACTATGGATTAAATCCTGCTTGCCATTCACGCCTATCCAGTCCCATTGCAGTTTGTAAGTCTCTGCATAAAAAGGGAGAGACATGCTTGCATGCACACTATCCCTCAGGCCTTCTATTACAATTAAAAATACTCTATTTTTTAATCCAAATATTTTGCTAACAAGCTAATAAGAAACTGACTAAAACAGATGGCAAGATTAAGTAACATTGGCAAAGAATATTAAAAGTTGGCAAAGAACAAATTTCTGTGTTGAAAGCATGACACCTTCTCTCAAGAAATGCCAGAAAGGGGATGCACAGTGTGCAGGTATCTGAGTTCAGAGCCGGGCACAGAGAAATCCCCACAGTGAAGACTATAAAGACTTGAGTAGACAAATGCAATGTTAACAGCCTAACCTGAAGCCCTAAAGCTGTTCACTCTCTTTGATGAGATCCTTAGGCAGGCACCATTGCACATTAAGAAAGGAAAACTTAATTGTTTAAATCAGATCAAGCGTAGGATATGTTTTTTGCATTATAGTTAACTTCATTCCAGCAGGTATTTCAGTAACTCTGAAAGAGTATACAGAATGAATTAGTCTGCTCTTCATTACACGACAGAAAGGAATATCTTTTTTTCCTGTACAGAACTGATTCTCATCCTTCAGGCAACTGGATTTTCTTCTATTCTACTCAAAAACTGTAGGACAGACAATAATACAGTTTTTAATCTTCCTGCACATCTTGGAAACATTTTTTAAATGATTTTCTGCCAATCCTCTTCTACTGAGAGCTTTCACATGGTTCACTGCTAATATAATCCTACATTTTAAAGAGGATGGATTACAGAGAATTATCCTCCCAGTTATATTACAAGTGGTGAAAGGAACCTTTTTATTTTCTCAGATACAGTTTTATTTCAGAGCAGTGGCCTGGAAATAACTGTTCCCTTGTGCTCAGATTGTGCCTTCGGTCACACCACCACTTGGGTAACTACAAGGACGAGACACCTTTAAGGCATAATTTTCCCTGTTTCCCTTCACTTCAGAAGCAGTGAAAACATTTTTTTTCTCCATAAAACAGCACTGATGACGTCATATGGTTCACTTTCTCCTGCTGTCTTTCCTGTCTTTTTTAACTGTAAGTTGATTCAGCCTGGTACTATAGTATACAGTATTTATACAGAGACTAGGTACAGTGGGACTCCATTTTTAGCTGCCACTATTTTAACTTTGTTAACAACAAAAAAAAAAATAGCAGTAATTTGCTATTTCTGTCCCCCTCCAGCTCCCTGTTACACACCAAAGGTAAGGGAGACAGTCAGAGTTTCATTAGATCTTCATTTGTTCTTCCTCCTTCTCCAATCCATACTCTTGGCATGAAGGAGAGGAATAAAGGTATCAATCAAATCAGTCCTCTCTTTCTTACACCTAAATCAGGTTCAGGTAAATCACATGTGTAAGTGTGGATTTTACTGCTCTGTGGAAAAGTGCACTGTAAAGCACAATCTAATCTTTGGTACCTTGTTCCATTTGCTGGCAAGAAACATTCTTCTCAATGTTAAGACCATTACTAAATATTTAGCACAAGCAGTGGCCAAAGTAACTTGGGCCGAAAGGCAAAGTAACACTGTTTACATGCAGTAGAAGTACTTGGTGAGAAAGATTTCTGGAGAAAGTTGCACAAATGCCTCCTTTGAATTTCTGGCCAAAAGGCAAGAATGGCTTTCATGCTCTTGTTTTCACGGAGCAGAGAGAGGAGTGTTGTACCAATATCTACAGCCCTCTGCTTTTCCCTTGTTTAAATAAAGACGTGTTCCATTATTTACCTTTGACAACTATTTATTGTTTTGTCCTGCTTTCCTGACAGATTGCAAACACAGATGTTTCAGTGAAAATGATAACACTGGTCTATTACTGTCAACATTCTGGTTTCTTCAGTAAAGGAAGGTGGAAAACACATCTTTGCTGAACTTCATATAATAATAAAAATAACAACAAACTCAGCCTCCAAGCCACATGAACAATGTTTTTCGACAGTATGAATTATTTCAAGAAGCTGTTCCTGAGGTTACATAAGCTTAGTAGTCTAACCCATTTCACGATGAACCTATATATCCTAACCACGTGCAAAGGCCTCAGCTGTCTAGTAAGAAATGATAGATTTTTGCACTGAGATAAAGGATTATTGCCCAACTAATACAGGATATTGCCTAATTTCTATAAAAGCATTTATGGTATCAAAGGTGAAGAGACTAAGAAAGTAACTGAAGAGTGCTCTTCCAAACTTTGAAAAGTAACAGTCTTTTTTAAAGTCATCCTTTACAAAGATCATTACACTGATAATCTGAAGCTGTTCCACAACTATTTGGTCCAATGTAATAAAATAAAGCCTTACAGTCTTCAGTCCTAAAAAACAGACTGCTGCTCCAGTCAATAAATAGTCTTAGTCATCTCAGATAGATCTCTTCAATCTCATAGCTGGTTTCTATAGAACTGCGCAGGTTTTCTAATCGTGTAATAGTTGAGTATATTAATCTGGGCCTAGTTTGTTGTATTGTTAATGTACCTACTTAAACCAAGCATTTATGTTCTCATCCTACTGCTTATCCCCTTCACTTGTCTCTCTCCCACAAAGAGAGGAGAATTTAAAATCTTTATTTGCTTTGTAAATCATTTCTAGTTTCTTAGGAAAATGTCCTACTAGATTTGCTCCACTGACAGAAGATCCAATCTTATGCACTTGGTGCTTAACGTATTTGTAGGCATGCATTTGTGCACAAACTGCCAGCTTATTTTGTATGTAGTACAGGACAAAAGTATAAACTACACCAGACTGCTTGTATATAGCCAAAATAAGCACCCATTCCTGTTTGTGTTCAGTAACTAACAAACCCAGCGAAAATCAAGCCCAATATGCGTTCAGAATATGGTGATTTCCAACAACCGTATAAACCAATGCTAATGTTAAAAGTTAAGAAAATAAGATTTCCTGGTCTCTTGATCAAAATGATTGCTCTCCACAAAAAAAAAATTAGATGAGGCAATCCCTGGAATGAAAACAGGACATCTTCCATTCTGGAGTCTCAGGTGTACTACCTCCTAAACATTTATAGTGGTCACAAGCACCTGTTTTATTATTACTCAAGTATAATACTTGATTTGGACAATTTTAGATGAATTTAATATAGCAGCTCTTTGTGCCTATAGCAGAAGGAAACGCAGCTCAGCTGTCAAACAAACTGGCCTCCACATTCTTGCAACATGAGGCAGAAGATGATGATCTGGCTCAGCCAATACACCTGTGTACAGCTGACCTTGGATACAACAAGCTATGCTGTCATTTTCTGCCAGAATGATTAATCTGCATAAGGATCTGTTTGCAAAATTAAGCATTCACACTGTATTTAAAGTGCATTATGAGTCAATTCTTTTCCTGCTACAGAATTTTTGCATCAGTAATTATTTCTTGGAGATCAGAGTCTAGCTGAAAGCTGCTTAGATGCAAGAGACAGGATAACACTGGCTTGCTCATCTCCTGGTGATGTTCTTCAACTGTGCCAGAATTCTGTTTGTGCAGCTGCCGTGCTACTTTTAAGTAGGTGAAGAATGAAATCCCTTCATGGCTGATTAAGTTTGTTGTTTTGCATCTCTGGGTCAAGTATATTTTTCTCTGGACTGATTTGGAGTAGAGAATTCTGGGGTTTCTGCAGATTATCAACAGACCGTTCCCACATACCACCAAGACTGTTTGCAAAGTGATCCTTAAAAAATAAGGAGACAGGAGACCCTGACAGACTCCCAAGTACAGTTCTCAACATAGTTCACATCAATATTTCTTGATCACCACATGCTGGATCAGCCTTGAGGAAAAGCACTAAGCAGAGCTGTTTCATAATGAACTACCTCCTGCCTCAGGGGAACACTGCAGTATCCTGAAGGTCTTACTGCCCATATAAATCATGTTGTATATACTATGCCAGGTAATCAGGATGCAGAGGTGATTCCTGTGCTTTCCCTTTGGTTGATGAGTCTTCCCCACTCAAGTAGTTCTCCTGCATTGCTAGGATCTGCCTGAAATCAGTTGCAAAGAAGATCTACATATAGATGTGGCACTTAGGGTCATGGTTTAGTGGTGGACTTGGCAGTGTTAGGTTTACGGTTGGACTCGATGGTCCCAAAGGTCTTTTCCAATCTAAATGATTCTATGATTCTATGATCTGCCTCAACTCAACCTGCAAAGCCCCTGTTTTGATGGACCAGTGCAAAATAGCAAACAGCAGAGACAACTCTTAAAGAAAGTACCTGAACAACCCTAAGAATTAGATTGATGGTATAAGTCCACAAGCTTTTTATACTTAGCTCTGCAATAGCTGCTCTAATACTTTTTACATCCTTTTCCATAAAGCGGTTCTATTCCTAGCTACTATTTTCTAGTGGCCTAGTGCTCATGAATACAGTGCTACAATAACAAATTTCCTAGCACTGAACAAGACAGAGAAAAAGGAAACAGTTTCAGGCTCGTGAGGGACTACGATAGATAAATAAGGCAAAAATAATTCAAAGAACTCTGAAACAATCTTGAGTTTCTTTAAAACCAATACTGCACAACAAATTAAATAACAGATGCAAAGCTGAAGTCACCAAACATTAGGGTTAGTATCTGTTAAAAGTAGTCTTGCAGCCCAGGGTCTAAGGGATACTCCAAGCCACTCCTTGACAAGTGTAAGCAATGCGACAGTGGGAAGTGAAGCGATATTATGAATGGCTGCTGGAGAGCAGGAGAAATAGGTCCCAGCAGTCTGGGTTGCCTAGGAGCCCAAACTGACGCCCCATGAACAGCTGAACTTTTTCAGGCTGCATTATCACTTTTCTTGTGTTTCAAGATCTTGCAATTCATTGAGATATTACAGAACATAGCCAGGAATATCACATAATCTTCAATTTTCAGGTATGTAAAGCTATTTCATTAACAAATTGCTCTACACTTACTCCAAATTTACCTAAGCTGTTATTATTCACCATGGAAATGTTTCCAGTGGCTAGTTCTCCCCATCTATAGCTATTAGTCAAGGTGACATAGGAAGTGTTGAAACAGCAGATCTTGTTAGAACACTAATATTATTAAGACAGAAGTTAATAATTCTGCAAGTTAGCTTTATGACCAATTAATCATACAATGTGATGAGTGCTGGAGGCATTCTATTCCAGATGCATATCCTAATCTACCTGCACTAAAGCACAGCTCAGCAAGACAGCTTTGTGGTTGAAATACAAAGCAATAAAATGCTGAGTTAAAAGAAACTCTTCTGAACTACGAAGAACTCAGGCTATGAAATAAAATCTTTTGCATTTAGCAGGTGTTGTGCAATGCAGTGTCACTCTTACCTCCATAGGAAAGGCCTTAAAATTAACCGTGTGTTCAGAACCACGCTGGTTTTCTCTCCCCCAGTGGAATCGAACATCATGTAGTTCAAACTCATGTCCTCGAGGTAATGGCCCCCCTATTAGCACTGGGAAAGAAGATAAATGGTAAGGAACTTGGCTTTCAAAGCAGACAAGCCACTGAATATATTCTCCAAATACAATGGGGCTATTGTTGCAAGCTTCTTTATTATCAGCCACACTAGAGAGGAGAAGACTAAAGTTGACAGACTTGACATCTTCACTTTTGAAGTACCAGGCAGGTACAGAACGCGAATTCAGGCAGTTATGAACAACAGTGAAATTGCTGTCATGCTGCACTCTTTGTTTTATGAGGCAGAACAGCTGGTCATAACATGAAATAAAAACATTGTACCTTTATCAGTCAGAAGAGGGAATATGTTTATTGCTCTTATCAAGACAGTAGCTTTGTCCTCGAAACAGATGGCAGGGGTTCTGAATTGAACTGGTAACTACCTCCAGCTTGTCCGAATGCTTCATCTCCGTCACTTATATTTGTTATGAGTCACAGAAACAGACAGAAAACTTTTGATTGTCAATATTTTGCTAGGTAAAGGTGTCCAGTCATATACCACCTGTCAGGCTTCTGAGATACTGAATGCCTCCATATCCAAATATAATCAAACGTACACACAGGAGCAACAACATACCTCATTTACTTAAAAACAGCTTCTAGGCAGCCATGGCTTTTTTTACTTCAGTTTTTTAAACATCTGGAATTTCTTAAAAGCATCTGTCCTCAATTGCAACACACACACAAAAAATTTATATAGTAGCTTGATACTTTTGCATTAATAGAGACTTCTACCATAAGTAGTAAAAGCAAGCAATTGTACTTGTGAGGCCCAATCTACTTTGGAATTAATCAGTGGAAACATTTTGCCCAGGGATTTCTGAATCTGCTTCAGATCAAATATTACTCCACAAGCTGTAGGTAACTTCCCACTGAAAACATTGAATACTGGCTTCTAGGCAGGGCTGGATTTTACTTAAGGGCATTCAGAGTCTTCTCCAGAATCCACTAAATTCTAGCTTGCGTTTAAATGACTTTGAATTGATCTTTCACAGTCTCTGATAATTGATAAGGATTATTTAATTGCATAACCTACAGCTTTAGGGAATTAAAGTTCCATAATTAAAGTTATTTTGACACACTAACTAAATAGCCTTAGTTTGGAGCACAAGACATAGTGTAATACCAAAACATAATTTAGCAATTGTATCATATTGCAACTGTACAAACACAAAAACAAAAGTACAGAACTATAAAAAACCTGAAAGAAAACTATCAGTTACGGTTTTCATAAGCAATTTTACACTAGGGAAAAAAGTAAAATATTCCAATTAATCCTTCTTTTGCTTCATAACTAATCTAACAGCTAGTAGGGTTTCTAAAATGAAATGTCCTAAATGTAGTTACAGATTCAGTTTTGCTTCTTAAACTTGCTTTATCTATATTCTATCTATACCTACATCCTACGGGGAAAATCTACAGATCTGGTGAACATTGGGGGAAACAACCAATTGAAGTATTTAGGGAAATGTGGACAAACAAAAAGAAACATGATACTCAATTAGTGCTATTTCTTAGGAAAATGGAGCTTTTTCTCTGTTTTAAAATATTGCCTCTAGAGAAAGTGTAACTAGAACAAATGTTCTCTATATGGTGTAGTTCTGCACCTCCAGGAGCTTCAAAGAGTTTATTTCTGAGGCTTAAGTTATAACACTGATCCCATGATAAAGGTATTTCAATGCATGAAGCATGTTTATCTTTCCTTTGCCTTTCATCAAACCTTGATCCTTGTCAATGCATGAAACATGTTTAACTTCACTTTGCCTTTCAGCAATTTTTGATCCTCATTAGAAAATGATCCTAAAACCATCATCCACTCTGCAATCCATTGCTGGCTTAAAAGAAGTCTCTGTTAGTAGGATATCCTCTAAAGCATTTTTCAATATACAATTCCATTACACAGTTCGTCATGCTTCTTCCACCTAATGCATAACACATGTACAATGATCAAACTGGAAGCAGTCTGTGAAAATGTTTGCAATTAAATAATGAGAAGGATTTGGGAATTCCAGATGGACTGCATGTCCTGAATTAAGGGATAAAATCAATCACCAGGAATGACAAATTGATTTTTAATATGTATCTTAATCAGTTTACTTTTTTCCACAAAGAAGTTTTTCTTTGACTGTTAACATTACAGTAGATGAGGATCTCTTACACATTAATTGGACAGAGTTTCAAAAGCACTTAGTGCTCAACAGTTCCCATTAAAATAATCTGGCTAAATGGATTTGTCATCAGAGATCCCCTGTGAGGAAAAGAAGCTGCAGGAGTTTCCGCAGTCCCTGAAAACTGGCCAGAATACTAGGTCAAACACAGCTTATTAACTCTTTTCTCTTCTTGGTAGGGATAACAAATGTTGTCTTCCCCCTCCCAAAAATGGAAAAATTATCCCCAGTTTACAAATAGAGAATGGGAAATTATGTAACATGAAAACTAAGGAAGAGCTGAAACTAAAACAAGATTTCCTAAATCATAATTCCATACCTCAGTCATAAACTTTTATTCTATTTCACATTTTCTTATATTTCAAGACTCATCAGTCCAGCATCACACTGCATTCAAGTTTAAAAAGTAGTCTTTCCTTCTCCTAAGTCTCCAATGGTTTTGCACATACATGCACTTAGGTGTGTTGGTCCCATCTTATTAATTATTGCTACTAAGTTACAAACTGCCCCTGCGAAAGGTAGAGTTGAAGGAGTTGCATTTTGGCATGCAAGTGATGACATCATTTGCAGATGCTCTCACTTCCTCCACAGGAGAACCTTCCTGATCCTGCAGAAAGACCTTTACTCCTTGGGAAAAAGCTCTGCTTCTGATGCAGGCAGTAAAACTGACTGGAAGTACAAAATTTCTATTCTATTGCAAATCTGCAAAATTCTGTAGAAAGAAATGTTCTGTGTTGCAATAATACATGAAATTTATCATGGAAAGGAAATTATAAAGGAAAGCATCATTAGTAAAATAACAAACCCTTCCTTTTTAAAAAATTCAGTGTAAAACTGAACTGACTCCCTCACTCTCAGCACAGCTGTAGCTCCCAGGACTACTGGGATCTCAGAAGGAAACAAAAATTGGAATGTCTCACAGTTTGACAATGTTCGGCTGTTTGAATGTCCCCCAAAGGTTGTTACTAGCTAAGATTGGTTAGAATAACTTGGATACTCTTCCAAACACATGGTAAGAACTACCACCATGCTGGAAAGCACAATGGACTTTTTTTCTCCCTACTTTCTTTACAGTTGTCTCCTTCAGACAGAATAGTTTACCCAGATGAAACGTCTGAATGAGATACTGCAATTTCACTTAAGCTGGAATTGTTGCTTTTATTATTTGCTTCTAATTCTTATTTGATGAATGACACACAAAAAAACTTTAAGAAATGAGGACCGCTTCGCTACCTGCTCTTCATCAATACTGTAAGCATGTGTCACTGGAGTATCTATCTTAAGCTGCCAAATTCTGTAGTTAGTACTCAGAACCCACTCAAATTAATGGAAAAAGCTCTTTTAACTTACATGGTCTTCAGACCAAGGACAAATTTTGCCAGCTGTACAAAACAGTTTGGCATCACGCTGTCTTAGTGATGGTCTGGACTGCTTCTGAACACAGACAGCTGTTAATGCCAGTGCATCAGATGACACCACCACAGGAGGAAATTCTGGACATGCTCTGAAGCATGACTGACCATCGAGTTTGGCGTTGAAACTTGCCGTTCCCATTGCTCGGCTTACTCCTTTTCCTACTGAAGTCAACAGCAAGTAACACTCTTACCGGCCGCAGGGCATGCCGAATGAGCACAACCGCTCGCTGCTGGGAGCAGTTGCTGCTCCTATGCTGGGGGCTACACGTACAGCGAGTCTTAAGGCAACGCAAGCTTTAGCGGGGAAAGCAGAGGCCGTGTTTCAGCATACCTGACTTTGACTTCAGGGCAATCTGAATTGAATGCCCGTCGTTGATCACTTCGCAGTCGCGACACACTACGTAGTTTGGCGACAAACGCACCTCCAGGAGCGAGGGGTCATATTTAGCTTCTCTCGAGTTCAAGTTAATAGGCGACTGGTACTCCCCGTTAGCGTCAGGAAAAATCAGTCCCCACTCCACTCCTGAGACACAAGGGAAAGCCGTTACGGGGAGACCCGGCCCCCGGCGCTGCACGGCGGCTTCCCGGGACAGCCAGACCCTCCCCGCCCTCACCGACCGCCTCGCTGCTGCCCACCGGCGCGGGAAGGCGCGTCAGGGGAGCGGGGGGGCGGGGGGCTGCTCCGCGGCACCTCGGCCCACCGGCCCCGGCGACCGCTGCCCGGCGGCTCCGCAGCCGCTGCCGCCCCGCGCCGCTCCTCCCGCCGGCGGTGGCGGACCTGCCGGCCGCCGCGGGCCGGCGCTTCCCCGCTCCCCGCGGCTCGGGGCGGCCGGGGGGCGATTTTCCCTCCGCTTGGCCACTGAAGTCCTCCCACCACCGCCACCTCCTCCCCCTCCACCCGGCCTCGGCGAAAGTTTCTCCCCGCCGGAGCCGCCGCCCGCGCCTCACCTTCCTCGTAGCCCCACTCCGGAGCCTCCTCCCGGCGCGGGAAGGGCTCGGCGCCCTCGATCAGGCTCCTGTCAGCCATGGGCGGGCGCCCTGCGAGCGGGCCCGGCTGCCGTCGGCCGGGCGGGGTGTGTGTGGGGGGTGTATGTGGCGGGGGGAGGCGTGTGTGTGTGTGTGTGTGTGTGTGAGGGGGCGAGGCGGGCTGGCGGCGCTCCGCTCCGCGCCTCGGCCCTCCCTCCGCCCTCCCGCCCCCGCCGGCGGGCGTCGTCGTGTGGCGGGGCAGGGGCTGGGGCAGGGGGCGCGGCGCGGCCGCCGGGCGGGCTCGGGAGCCGGTCGGTGTCCCAGCGGCGCGGCGCGGCGGGCGAGGGGTAAAGTGGCAGCCGCGGAGCGGGGAGCGGGCGGCCGCGGGAGCCGGAGCGCAGGCTGGCGTCCGCCGTGGGCCGCTGCTCCCCTGGTCTCCTCACGTCTTCCTCGCCTTCCCCTGCAGGCTGCTCCCCTCGCCTGGGTGGGTGAGTGGGTGTCCCCGCAGCTCCCGCTGCCCCACGAGCTGCGCACAGGCGGTCCGTGTGCCCGAGGACACCCGGTGATAGCAACTTCAACAAGGGGAAGGGCAAAGCCCTGCCCCTGGGGAGGAACAGCCCGGGCACTGGTGCAGGCTGGGGGGCCCCCAGGCTCGAAAGCGGCTTGGTGGAAAAGGACCTGTGGGTCCTGGTGGGCACCAGGTTGGACATGAGCCGGCGATGTGCCCTTGACACAAAGAAGGTGAACGATACCTTGGGCAGCATTAGGCAAAGAAATGCCGGCAGGTCGAGGGAGGCGATCCTTCCCCTCTGCTCAGCGCTGGTGAGGCCACAGCTGGGATCCTGGGTCCAGGTCTGGGCTCCCCGGTACAAGAGAGATCTGGACATGCTGGAGAGAGTCCAGCAAAGGGTCACAAAGGCAATGAAGGGACTGGAGCATCTCTCCTGTGAGGGAAGGCTGAGAGAGCTGGGACTGTTCAGAAGCCTTCAGAAGAGCACGCTCGCGGGGATCTCACTGATGTGTACAAATACCTGAAGGGAAGATGCGAAGAGGACAGAGCTAGGCTCTTTTCTGTGATGCCCAGTGACAGGACCAGAGGCAACGGGCACAAACTGAAACATGGGAGGTTGCCTCTGAACATCGGGAAACACTTTTTACTGTAAGAGTGACTAAGCCCTGGCACAGGTTGCCCAGGGAGGTTGTGGAGTCTTCATCCCCAGAGATACTCATCTGAATGCAGTTCTGGGGAACTTGCTCTGGGTGGCCCTGCTTGAGCAAGGGATTTGGACAAGGTGATCTCCAGAAGTCCCTTCCAAGCTCAGCTCTATCTGTGATTCTGTGGTTCCTCCTCACCACCCAGCACTGTGCCCCTCCTATGGAGGAAAGGAGGCCCTCAGTGAGGAAAAGGGAGTTGCTGAATAAGCAAGGAAGTCCAGCTCTGTTCCTTCTGTTCTGAAGGAGAGTTGAGGCCTCCATACTCTTTAGAGTGACCCCTTCATTTAGGCCACATCCAGGAGTGTGGCTTCAACTCGTCCTGCAGAATATACAGGATGTAGGGTTTGAGGAAAGTCTCTCCCCAACATAAGGATGCCTCGGTTAAGAATATGAAAGGACTCTTCATTCTCCTTTGCCAACAGCCATGTATGGACCTAGAGAATGTTCATTCTGTCAAGGGAAAAAAGGACAGAAGAGACCTCTGTAACAGAGATCTCCCCTAGGCAGTGGCCCAAACACTTGCATCAGTGACAGCAAGGGGAATGGGAACCCAGCAGTGACGGTCTGCAATCCCTGACAGCCGCCAGGAAAGGTAACAGAGGCAGTCACATAGAGTTGCTATAATGGTAAGTGGAAGTGCCTTTTGCTTACCATCCTTGGCCACTTAAAGATAGTGACCAGACCTCCCTGCATTCTGGGAGGCTAACAGCCAAGAGGTTAACATCCTGATCCTGTGCTGTTGATCCACAAGGTTTGATCTAGGTGTGGACCTCATTGTGCTTCAGTGTTCCCCCACTCCACAGTAGTACCTGTGATTGCTGTGCAGGGCTGACATGGGAGCAGAAATTATCATCAGTGTAAAAGTGAGATGGAAGAAAGACTGACCTGGAACTTCATTAATGAAACAAGAGAGTGCTGGTTCATGGGCTGCATGCAAGGTGAAAAGAAAATAGGACACAAGAAGTAGAATGTACTGGGCTGGGTTTTTTTCAAGATCAGAACAGAAACACAAGTTTCCTTCTGCAGGATTATTAGTTACTATCTTCACTGTTGATGGTTGAAAGGAATGGATACTACGCAAACAAACGCCAACCGCGGTGCAGCTTATTGAGGCAAAAACGCAAACAGACATTTTTCCTCATATATGCACACCTGACATCAGTAAAAACAGAAAACTCAGATTTTTTAACATTAATTTGGTGACATGAGATAACATGTTTTATATGCATACCTGTCTCCCATACCAAATTGGCTTTATTGTTTAAGTTTTATCCCCTCATCACTTCTTAAACACACACTAGTTGTTTCTATTAAAGTCAGTCCCTTTGAATCATTGCTCAATGACATGGGGAAAAAAAATGTTTCCCTAAATCGTTGCTGATTCTGGTCCATCTGACTGGAAATTCATTTTCCTCTATAAAGAGAGTCTCACATTTAAAAAAAAAACAGTCCTGGGAGGCTGGGTTCATTCCCTTGCTCCTTGAAGAACAGTACTTCATTCATGCCCTCTATTAAGTCCTTTCCTGCAGTAGCTTTCCTGTGGGATGTCTGTTCTAGAATTTCTCACTTATGAGGGGCAACATTATCAGATGTGCGAGTTCCTGTTTTGCAATAAATACTTTTCATGGCTTTCCATAGTTTTCATGGCTTCCATTCATAACTGAACTTAAGAACTAAGCTACTTACATTTCTTGCCCTTCCTTTTAACCTTTCCATTCTCTCCGTATCTCTCTGCAAAATTAGGCATAGCAGGTAAAGCCTTACTGAATAGTTGGCATTTCTTTATTCCCATATGTCTGCTGAGTTGTTTTCTGTGCAAATATCCTATTTCTTCCATAGTATCTGACAAGCATAGCATGATCTAATCAGCAGATTAGATTCCACTGAAGGTTCCTACAACTTCTTTAATGGTGAACTGTGTAAGTAACAAAGGAGTTCAAGGGTATGTCTCCACAATGAAATGGAGCATGGAACAGACCCCTCACACTTAACTCCAACCACAAATGTGGATACTGACCTGACCAATCTCTGCACAAACCAACTCATTCATTTGGTATCAGCTTCAAGTAAAAGGATTGAGACAATCATATGGAGATAGTGGCATGATCTAAGCCTTGTTCAAGACCAGTGGGATTTGGTCTCCTTTAATGATGTAGGCACTCTTAGAAGTGTTGTGCTCTGTCAGTCCAATTTTGTTGCTATGTATAGTATACTGATGGTGCCCTGTGCACTGCCCTTTGCCACATATTGATGTACTGTGCAATCATTGAGAAACGCTCACTGTTGTAGCATTGTGTTACCTGATATAGCTGTCCCAAGACATCCACTTCCACTTCACAGTTCTTTCCTCTCTAATTAAGTGTGCTCTTCGTAGGGATCACATGGTTTATGCCAGCCATCTGTGTTCCATCTCTCTCTTAAACTGACCTTAGATCAGTCTTCAGAAACTTCATTGTTATGAGACACCTAAAGTTTAAGTTTTTGTAGAAGCAGCGCACTTCTCTCCTGAAGCCCATTTCAGCCTTTGATTCTGTGGAACGTGCTGACTTCTTGATCACACCTTTTGATGATACCAGGAAAAAAAAGCTCAGGCACAGATCCAGGGCTTAACAGTTCCTCTTTGAACTCAGAGGACAGTAGTTCAGAAGCAGCAGAGTCTCTGACATTGCCTTTTGTCAAATGAGAAATGGCATTTTGAAACATGTTTGGTGTAATACTTAATCCTGGTGAGATTGCAAACAACTATTCTTGCATTTCCTAAATCTAGATATACTTATTTGTTATACAGTTACTGATTTTTTTCAAAAGACTATATACCTTCCCTAAACACCTTAAAATGTATATACTAAGAAAACCAGGCCTGAACCAAAATTCTGCATCCAAACACTGTGAAATTCGTATGCATACATTGTCATTAATGACTAGCAACTTTTTTCTAGGAGGTTACATTTCAGCAACTGTACTTACTGCTTTCACCACTCCAAAAGGGAGACTCCAGTGCAGAAAATTGTACAGGTTACTAAGAAATCTGTGGGAAAAAGAAAAGCAGAATTACATACAAGTTGTTTTAAACTATACATTTCTACCTGCAGATTCTTTGCAGGCCACAGAAGTGACAGTTACTTCTCTGATTTGAGGGATGAGAAATTCAGACTGTGAGATGATCATATTTCCTTTATTATTCACTTTCTTCTTTATTACCTTGCTGCCAGCATAGGTAGTTGTGGGCATGCAGGACTTGACTTAATATTATGATAAGGAGAGAAATGTTCTGTGGGATATTAGAGTATTCCATTTGGGACAATTTAGAATCCATTTATGCTTCTCTAAGCAAGATCTCAGTTCTTGCCAAGGTGTCCTGAAAGAGAAGGCAATGTCCATACAGCAACATAGGCAAATGAAGGGATCAGGAGCATCTAGCTTTTTCAGTGAATAGGGCTTCCTATTTTGCTTCCTGCTTTGAGGTTGGCCAGCAATCATCTCTCATGTGGTCTTGTTTCTATCTTTATTTCTTGCCAGGTTACTCTCTCAAGTAAGTTTGATTCTCTTCCAAATTTAGAAGTGTAAGCAGAAAGTTTTTTCATTTGACCATTAAAGCACAACCTTATATATAACAAAATTGAAAATGTCTCTGCACATTTTAAAAGGAACTAGTTCATTACAAGAAGTAATATTCCAGTGTTCCTGGAATAATATTATTTGCCTATCATTTTTTTCTGCAGCTGAAGCAATGTGTTACAAAAAGGAAAAGGATGGTCGGGTAGCATAAATAGTCCAAGATGAAAAGGTAAAGAGAGACCATTTTCAATAAAGGGACCATTTATAGCAAAGAGAAACCATTTACAGTGAAAGACTCCATATGTTTGCAAGTCAGGTTTACATTTGAAAGTCAGGTTTACATTGGCAAATGCCGTCTTGCAAACACTGCAAAATACGTCATCTGGATCCCAATTTCCCCTTACATCCACACCAAAGGGTGGTTTCAGTGGCCTTGTGTGTTTTATGGTCTGTAAGTGTAAATTTGTGCTTCTTGGCTTTGCCAGCTAATAGGATAGCAGGCTGGTCCTGCACACACTTCACACGTTTCACTTTACCATATACATGTTTTTGCAGGGAATTAAAAGATCAACACATTGATCTGAAAGTGTGTACACAATTTTTTCTACAGTACAGGTATAAAACTCTTACATGCAAAACTGCATCTGTAAGAATGCACAAGAGATGAAGGGAAAATGGGAACAGGCTAATATTTCTAAACCAATGGGCATAATTGGCACGTATTCTCCCAGGGTTCAGATGTGTAAAACAGGACTATGATGGCTGCCCATGAGAATTCACACATACAGCTAGAGGACACTAAAACTACGACAGGATAGTTTCAAGTTCTTTAAAGAAAACCCAAGGAGTAGGAAGCCCTTTCTAAGGACTAAAAATGCCACAGTCAAAAGGGAAGTGAAGAAATAATAAAAAATACACTGTTATTAAGGGCACACTAAAAAATTAGAGAATAATCTAGTGTACTCTCCTGGAGCTTTTCTTTTCCCTAACAGGGTCTAGCCATGGAAAAAACCTGTAAATAATTGTAAAAAGTAGCAAAGACAACAGGAATTGCTGATGAAGTAAAATAAGTACAAAAGTAAAGTGAAATCCTGCAGACAATAGAAAAGTAGAAGGGAAGTGAGATTTTTTTTTTTTTTCCCTTAGTAGGCTAAACGGAAAAGAGAGATAAAGGATGAAATAGGATGTCTCTGAAACACAGAATGCAAATGATAATCAAGAGCCCTGACATGGCAAAACTCCTATGTAAATAGTTCTTTATTTCTTTAGGAAGGAAGCAGAACTAAAGATACACCCAGACCCAAATTCAAGGAAGAAGATGGGAAGCTCAGAGGAAAAATCTGCAATAAGGAGATGATAAATATTTATTTACCTAACTGTAATAATTTCAGATCTTTAACATTAGATGAGATTCCTGAAGGATTATGAGTTTCTTCTAATGCCTGTTGAAATGAAGTGGCTATTTGTCAGTGGAACGGATAGATGTTAAATCCACTACTTGCAAATTAAATGTTTGAAAAGAAGCACTGAATCAGGGAAAGACATAATATCTTCTGTTTAAAATAAAAGGAGAGAATGAGCTAAATAATGAGCCTGAGCAGTTTTTCACTAGGAGCACAAGCAGGTGTTGGCTTAAAGGTGTTGGCTTTTCATCTGGGAAGCTCGTGAGAAATGGGAAGCACTGATCAGGATCAAGTGGAAAGGGAATAACAACATATTTGGGTCTGTAAAATGATGGCAAAAGGAGAGTCAGTTCTTCATTCATTCTACTAAGTTTTGCTTATCAATGTGTAAACATCCATAGATGACAAAGTGTTCACATGCCCCGTTCCAGTAAAGCTATGAAATCATACATTCAGAGTGTGATCTGGCTTCCTATATCACAAGCTATTACATTTCATGCAGTTAATCATGTATTAAGTTAATTATTTGGCTATTATTAAATAATAACTTATGTTTTGCCACAGCACATTTTCCAGAAATGCATGACCTGAAGACATCAAGAAATGGAGAATTCATTCCTTTGACATTTTGTTCCAGTGGTTAATCCCCTTCAGGGTTAACTAATGAGTACCCAATTCTAATTTGAATTTATCTGGCTTTAACTTCCAGCCACTGGTTCACATTATGTTTGTTTGCCTAGACAGAAGAGCCTTTATGGCTTTGTGTTTTCCTTCCAATGTACTCACCCACTTTAGTCTGGTCACTTCTGTGTGGTCTAAACAAGAGGAGCTCATTAACACTTACAAGAGGGTTAAGACCAGGATATCTTGGTTTTAGCTTTTTTCTGCACATATTCCCATTTTCCACATTAAAAATACAGACACCAGAATTCTTCTGTGTAGCTCTTGTTTTCACCTTTGTGTTCTCATTCAGTTCTTTTTTGTCTGCACATTGATGATACACATTAGTCTTTTTTTGCTGTTGAATCAGACATTGGAGCTCTTGTTCTCCTGCTGTTTAGTATAAACATTAAATCCTTTTTCTGAGTCAGGGTATCCAGGAGCCAGTCTACAGAATGTGGACACAGCTTGCATTATCATTTTACATTTTGTTGACCTAAAATGCCATTTATTTGACTGAGTCCTAGTGTTCTTTTTTAATGAGAATCTTGGACACTGTTAAGTCATATGCCTCATAAAAATCTGTAATCTCATTATATATGTTTGTTTGACAAGACATACTTACAGTAAAACTATTGTCACTAGCATTAATTATATTCCTCTCCATCAAGCTTTTATGACTGTAATCCCATATCAGTAATTTTTTGTATTTTTCCTGAAACTGTCAGGCTAGCCGAACAGTAATTACATAGATTATCTCATGTCCCTCTTTTTTTCTTTAATATTTACATAATGTTAAAATTCTTTAAGTCTTGTAGTATTTTCCTGGGGTTTTGTTAAAAAAATTGTTAAAAATTTACAGAAAAGATTGAAGATCTGTTCAGCCAATTCTTGTAGAACTCTAGGGTATGAGTACATAGATTTAAATCATATTTAAAAATTCTAAGTTTTATGATATCATATAATACCACTTAGCTATTAATAAACTGCAAAATTCTTTACCCACACATGATATAAGAAGATTAGACTCCTTCTCTCCAAACATGGAACCCCCAAAATATTTATGAATATTTTATTTCTTTATCATTGTTAACAATCCCATAGTCTCAACCAGTAATTGACTTTGCATTTCTTTTCTTACTAATGTAGTTAGAAAATGGTTACTTACTTGTGTGAACTCTAGCTATGGATTTTTCCCTAGAGTGTTCATGAATATTCTTGTAGTCCACAACTTCTACTTCATATCAATATTTGTTTACTCCTTTTCCCACTTATTACACTTTTTATTTCTAATTATTTTTTCTGTTCAGCTCTGAATCAGCACCAGATTCTAAGTACAGCATCTCTTTGTTTTTTTCAGTTGTGACACTTTGTCACATTTTATAGCAATTAAAGAGCTTCCTATTTTCATTCAAATTTTTCTACCTTTTTCCTCTCAACTCATGTCACTTGTAATCTTAGCAATAAAAAACAAACCATATGATTTCAAATCATATACAGCAGGAAGCAAAAGATATGGAAAACAGTTTGCAGTTTCAAAGTTCACTGGTCAACTGCAGATAATAATTATAAACGAGCAAGTATTTAAAGGGAGACCAGGCAGTAAATGATAGAGGATGGTGTGAGATAATACTGTAATGCTGCTAGAAAGACTCTTAGCTCACATCCTCAGTTTTGTAAGTCAAAACAGTTCAACAGGAACCTAGGAACAGGAGGTGATTCCATTCAGATTTAGATTTTACCATTCATTAATCTTGTTTCAATAAGAAGCAACTGATTTTGTTCGAATTTAAATGTTTGGCGTAGGAACACTGAACACTGATTTCTTGAATTAGTAGTCTTCCAGGGTGATGATACCATCAAAAATACTGTACTAATACCTGCCTTAGTTTAGATGTGTTGTAAAAAGAATCACTAAAGGGATTTATCTTTGTATCCCCAACCTCAAAAAACTGAGATCTTACACGGACACAGAAATGTTTGTGTTCAGAAGTGCAAAGGGACTGCTAACTTTCCGAGCCACTGAACAACTTCAAACAGCTGCCATTAAAAATAAAAGTCCTTTCACACACTGAATATGAAATCTTTGCCCCAAACACCCCAGATTTCCACGCAGTAAGTTACCCAGTGGCTCTAATATTTTATCAATGTCCTGCAATACATCTGTATATAGCAGTTTTACATAAAAGGGTGGGGAGGGTGGAAAGGCATCAGAGAAGACTTCTTCACTAAAAAGAAGAGTTTGATATAATCCTTTTTTTTTTTTTCTGTAAGAATTTGTATTTCACAGTCTCCACCCTCCTGCTTAAGAATCTCAAAACAGGCATTTTTCTGGTTTACACTGAAACATGGGAGTCTTAAATATCTCTTCAGCTGCTTCCTAATGTTTGTTCCACAGGAAGGGAGTTAGTTCGTAGCCTACTGTGCTTTGTTGTATCAGCAAAGCAGATAAGCTCAGCCTCTCTTCATCTCGAAAAGGGGCAGAGGAAGAGCACCAGGAGACAGTGTAGTACTTAAGGATTATTGTGAAGGTTTCAGGGAACGAGACGACTGTCAGGTAAGCAGAAAAGGTCCTCTGCTATTTATGTTCCTGTGCTGCTTCCCAAACTGCTCAACTGTGTGTAAGCACTTTCTCAGAAATAGCTTATTTTTGCCTTGCACCTGTGGGTCAGTATTCCTCATAGTGAACTCAAGTTCTCCTAAATTCTATTATTATTCCTGCTTAGCACTTAAAATCTCATTTTGGCACTGAAAAGCTCTGTCTTGGGTACATTAACATACATTCAAGCGTTGGGTATTCCCTTCACACAGAAGATGGCCCATCTCCTGCAGTTCTACCTGACACGCTTGGGCTGGCATCATATCGAAGGATCCAGCAGGGCTTTTTGCTGAAAATCTGACACTCCATGAGATTTGGCTACCTACATACTTTGATCAAACAACAAGTTGTTCCAGAGAGACCTTATCATATGAAAGGACAGGCTCGTCTTGAGTCCCCACGCGTTTTTGGCTTTGGCAGATCCCTCCTTGGAATTCAGGGAGGCAGAAGATGCTTTTCAGGTTTAAAGGCATCATTTATAGTTTCTTGGGACTTTTCCTAGACTGTCTACGTTAGCAATAAGTAGAAGGCCTGCAGCAGTAAGTCTGATGGCACTAAATCAAAGTGTCCACAAAGCTTCTAAAAGTACGATTCTTCTGTGAGCTTCCTGTGAGCGCTTTCTCCCCCACCCTCACACTTCTTTTAATGTCTGTGGCTGAGCTTTTGGCACAGTCATTGACACACAGCTTTGTCAAGTTGCAAATTACAAACTAAAAGTGTGGAAATACAAAATTAAAAGCTTGCTTATCACAGAGCTTCTTTGCTAACATAGGGCATTGAAGTAAGTTATTCTGTGACAGGAGGGCTAGTGCTTTTTCAGCGCAACAGGGAAAATGAAATCCATGCCAGACAATGCAGTGCATCAACTCCAGGAAACTGCAAGAGTTTACAAGAAAGACTTCTCCTTTCATAGTGAAAATCTCAGACTCTACAAAATCCCTGCGGCATGGTGTTTAAAATGAGGTACTGCAAGAGTGGCGAATAAAAGTGGACATGCTCCGCTAATGAGGGCAAATTGTACCAGCTCTTCACAAAGAATAGCTGTGTTTCCACCCACGTCAAACCAGCTCTGCTGACAGATGGAAAGAGAGGGAAGAGAGGCTATGGCACTCTCTATTCCTTTCTACTCACCTAAGTCTGGCATCTCATAGACACTGTGGATCATATTGGGGCTAATCTTGCCCTTATTGAAAAAATGACAATGTTTTGTGTGAGATCTGGATTGCCTAGGGGGAAAATGGCAGTATTCAAATTCTCACCACACGCCCAAACATAACATGCTCTCAGATTACATTGCTGTTCACTTTAACAGCAATAATATGATTGACAATAGTAAGATTGTGGCCTTCATTAGGTTCAGGAGTTAAGACACTGTTTGTCATAAATGATAATATTTTACAACTACTACTTGAGGGTATTTGTATGCAGATTCAGACTGCTGCAATGTATGGAGATCTGCTGCACTATATGGAGAGCATCCATTTGGGGTTTCCAGTTTATAGGAAATTTTGTAGTTCTAATAGCATTCAACTAAGGCAGACATTTTTTCTAGCATTAGGCTTTTTCTCTTAAGTACTTTCTCTGGTAATGTAATAAATCATTCCTCATATCCTCATGTTTAAATTATACTCCCGTACAAACCGCAGGCAGCGGAGTTGATGAGAGTGCAATAGCGCATGCTTAACTTCCAAAGAGCTGGCGTCTCACACCCTCATTAGCAGAAATGTATCTAGAAGTTATAAGCGCCTTTCTAAAGATATATACAACACACCTCCCTGAGACTTACTTGCTTCCTGCTTTTCTCCAAAAGCAGCTGAAAGAGACACTCTGCACCTGCTTTCTCCTTGTGCTGACATCTGTTTCTAAATGAGAAAGGAGGCAATGAATGTTAAGCTGAAGGGACTTGTTTTATTTATGATTGCAGAGATTCTTGGCTTGAAAAATCAGTTCAATTCCAGTGCCTTTCACCTTCCATGCTAAGCAGGGAGACAAAGAGAGCATTCATAGACACAACACATGTGACATGGGGCAGTCTAATGGCATTAGAACAGTTCAGTGAAACATTAATGAATTTACAGTGATGGCAGCACAACAGTGCTAGGATCTAATCTGCTCTGTGGTAAGTGGTTTTCATAAGTAACCTCAAACACAAATAACCAGTCAGGACTCTCACTAAAATTTCTTGGTTTCTGACAATATATAATCAACTATTTTTCTTTTGAAACCAGTAGCCATTCCCTTGTTTGCTGTGTTGCTGGTGTTTCTCCAGTCCGTGTCATATCTCAGACTGTTAAGACTTCACCTATTCTGAGCATCTGATATTTCAAATACATTTTTGCCCATAACCTCCTGTGCTTCATGCCGCTAGCCTCAGTAGCTGCTTGGAACTGAGATCCAGAAAAAAGCCTTGCACAGAAAAATAGGTGGTATGATCTTACCCATAATGCCATACCTTTAATCTAACTTTATATTCATATCCTTTTCTTCACCATCATACCTCCTTGCTGTCACATATCTGTGCCTACTCATGTATTTGGGTGAGGTCGACATATAAGGTGTTAAATCAGATATCAGCAAGGTTCTTGAGATGAGGAAAAGATGTGAGTGCTGGCTGTTTACACAAGATCTGATCCTGCCTTACTGACATCCAAAGTGTTATTGCCATTGACTTAAATGAGCATGGTGATGGAGACAGCAACCTCTGCTAGAATGCCTATTTCCAGAATCATAGAGAAGAAGGTGTTAGGCTTGAGGAGATAAATATGTGGGGGAGCTTCTCCTCACAATCTACCAAGAACGGTGGTCACACATTAGTATCCACAAAATTATTCACAAGATTGGTAATTTCATTGTAGACATTCCCTTGTAAGGAGAACTATGACTTCTGTATTTGAAGCAAAGCAAAGTAAAAGTACTTCCAGTATTTCTTAAATGTCTGTGCTTTTAAATGTATCCCATGACGTTTCTCTGAAGAAATAGGTGCTCTTCCAAATGCCGTAAAGATTTCTAAATCACATTGTCCCTTCCCAGGAAAACGGGTAATGAAACAGGCAAGGAACACAAAGAGGGGAAAAAAGTGTCTGTCTGTAGGTTTTCAGGGATCTGCCAAATCTCACCAAAGCTGGATTTTCATTACTCAGAAGGCAGCAGGCTGGAGTGGGAAAAGATGACAGTAAGAAGTGGAGATACACTGCAGCCTGCGGTGTTCCTACAGAATGGGTAAATACAATGAAGCTTGCCTTACTTTAGTTTACTCCAGCACTAATACCAGTGACGCCAAGCAGTGTGGGTTGCAGAGCAGACCAGCTAATTGCATAAACACCCAAAGGTCTGGGAAGACTGGTATAGCATAGCAAAAGCCTTTGTGATCAGTACCCAAGTCAGCAAGATCAAAGGTAACTTTCATAGCAGCTAGAGTTTATTAGTACACCATTAAGATCTGTAACTGTGCTCCAGATGCACTGTAGCAGTTTTCTTACTCAAAGAAAATGTGGGTTTAAAGACATTGTCATGAGAGAGGAACTACAGAAGCAAGGCAGAACAGAAGTGCATCCACAGTTTTATTTACTCCCCAGACTGCTTGTCAATTGATTTCAGTGGGACTTACTATGTCAGCAGGGATTGCCGGGAGGAGAAGACAAATCTGTCCTTTTTCTATCAGAAATGCTTTGAGAATCAGATTTACAAAAAAAGATTATATAGGATTGATTGCCTTCATTAGCCTCATTTCAGTAATATTATTAGCTATAAATCACAGGAAAGTTTCATATGGAATTACATTCTTATTAATATCTGAACATCCTCACCCCCCCACCAGTTATCATGTTCATTCATCATATGGTGGAAATCACAATAAAATTGTTTAACTGGATACTAATAGCGTGGCTGTATCTTTCCATCTTCCATACCTTCTGTTAGCTTCTTTTTATCTTTCTTTGGTTTTAAATTCTTTTCTTGTCAAATTGTATTGCAGAGCACAGAATGCTTTTCTGGTCCTTACCATGGCTCATACATTAAAAATGCATTAGGGAAGATATCAACTACCTCGATTTGCTTTTAAATGTTGTCTTTGACTCATAGCCACTGAAAATAAGACTCATGAATTCATTAATCCTAAACAGAGTAAGTGGTGGTTCCTCATTTATTAAAAATGCAGGCCAAAACTTACTATTAAAAGGATGATCTAAAAAAAAGTATAGTTTGCTCCATAAACTTGATGTTCAAAATAATTCATTGATGATAATAATCATAACAATAATAGGAAGCTGAATAAAAAATAAAATGACCTTGTCTAATTCAAACCTGGAAAGAAAATCAGTTTTCCTGAACAACTAAAAACTGCTTTCAGAAGCAGTTTTATCTCTGTGGAATTGGTGCAAAAGTCATGCTGTTACATATTCCTTCTGTTCAGTACCTAAAAGGCCAGGGGAGATATTTTTTCACACATATTCCCAGCCCTGCTCTATTCCCTTTGTGCTTTGTGGGATCAGCACAAAAGGTCTAGAAAGTAGGCTGGAAAAATCAGCTGCGGGTTCTCCTTGAGAGGAGGGCTCCCCAGCTGCCACAGTGCCAACACAGCCAGCTGTTGCACACCAGCAGCTCGCTCCTCCTCTCCAGCATACTGGCCAGACCAAGGTCATGATGCTCACTGTGCTCCTTACCTAAGGATGGGACAGCCCAGCCTCTAAGGACTGCAGCTGGTGAGGAGCTGCAAAGCATCTCCCATCTACCCCAGAATCAGGTGCCAAAAGGTCCCTGCTGTCTTTCTGGATGTCACGATCCTGCGTGCACCTACACCCCACAGGTTTATACATGAGTTCTTTCTAACAAAACTTATTAACAGTAGAAAAGCATGGTTGTATCCATGACTATAACATGGGGCTTCCTACAGAGACAGCACTTTTTGTTTTATTATATAAGCGATGATTTCACAGAATGGCTGAGGTTGGAAGGCATCTCTAGAGATCATCTAGTCCAAACTCCCTGCTCAAAGCAGGGTCAGCTAAAGCAGATTGCTCAAGGCCATGTCCCATTAGGTTTTGAATATCTTCAAGGATGGAGACTCCACCACCTCTCTGGGCAACCTGTGCCAGTGTCTAACCACCCCCAGAGTAAAAAAAAAAAAATATTTTCTTATGTTTAAGTGGAATTTACTGTATTTCATTTGCCCCATTGCCTCTCGTCCTGTCACTGGGGACCACTGAGAAGAGCCTGGCTCCATCCTCTTTACCTACCTCCATCAGGTATTTATTCACATGGATGAGATCCCTCTGAGCCTTCTCTTCTCTTGGTTGAATAGTCCCAGCTCTCTCAGCCTTTCCTCCTAGAACAGTTGCTCCAGTCCCTTAATCATCTTCATGGCCCTGTGCAGGACTCTCTCCAGTAGCTCTATATCTCTCTTTTACTGGACAGCCCAGAACAGGACAGAGCACTCCAGGTGTGGACTCACCAGCGCTGAGTAGAGAGGCAGGATCACCTCCCTCGACCTGCTGGCAACACTCCTCCTAGTGCAGCCCAGGAGGCTCGTGGCCTTCTTTGTTGCATGGGTGCCTTTCTGGCCCACATTCAACTTGGTGAAAAACCCTCAGGTCCTTTTTATTAAAGCTGCTTTCCCGCTGGTTGACCCCACAGCTTCTACTGGTACCTGGAGTTGTTCCTTTCCAGGGGCAGGACTTGACATATCCCTTTTTTTAACCTCTTGAAGTTCCTGTCAGCCTGTTTCTCCAGCCACAAACATTTGGTGAAGCAGCCACTCCTCCCAGTTTTATATCATCTGCAAACCTGCTGAGGGTGTGCTCTGTCCCACTGTCTAGGTAACTTATGAAGATGGTAAACCACGTTGGCCCCACTGTCAATCCCCAGTGTACACCTCTGGTGAGTGGCCTCCAGATGGACTTTGTGTTGCTGATCACAGTCCTTTCAGCCCAGCAGTTCAGCCAATTTTCCATCCAACTCACTGTCCTCTTACCTAGTCTGTACTTGGTCAATTTGCCAGTGAGGATGTTATGGCAGTGTTAAAAATCTTGCTAAATTCAAGATAACATCCACTGATCTCCCCTCATACACCACACTAGTCACTTTGTCATAGAAGGCTACCAGGTTCGTCAAGAATGATTTTCCTTTCCTAGGCCTATGCTGACTAGTCCTAATCACCTCTTGTACTTCATGTGTTTGCAAATGGTATCCAAGATAATTTGTTCTATCCTTTCCCCAGGGAATGAGGTGAGGCTGACCAATCTGTAGTTCCTTCTTGAAGAAAGGAGCGACATTTTCTTTCTTCTGGTCCTCAGGAACTTCCTCTGGTTGCCACAACCTTTCAAAGATTATCAAGAGTGGCCTTGCAGTGACTTTGGCTAGCTCCCTCAGCACTTGTGGTTGCATCCCATCAGGTCCCATGGACTTGTGCGCATCCAAGTTGTTTAAGTGTTCCCTAACCTGGTCTTCCTCCAACAATGGTAATTTTCCTTGTTCTAGATGTTTCCATGCATCTCAGGGACCTGGGAAGACCAATGAGAAAAGAGCACTGAGTACTGGCCTTTTTTGTGTCTTCTGTCACCAGGTCCCCTGTCCCATTCAGCAGTGGGCCCACATTTTCCCTAGTCTTCCTTTTGCTGCTGATGTACCTGTAGAAACCTCTCTTGTTGCCCTTCACATCCCTCACTAGATTCAACTCCAGGCAGGCTTTGACTTTCCTAACCCGATCCCTGCATGCTTGGGCAGTGTCTCTGTATTCCTCCCATATCACATAACCCTACTTCCACCTCTTGAATGTTTCCTTTTTATCTTTGAGGTTTTTTAGGAGCTTCTTGTTCATCCATGCAGGCCTCCTCCCACCTTTGTTTCACTTCCTGTACATGGGGATGGACCACTCTTGAGTCTGGAAGAGGTGATCCTTGAAAGTCAGCCAGCTCTCCTGGACTCCTCCTCTCTTCTTCAAGATGGTCTCACATGGGATTCTTCCAAGCAGGTCCCTGAACAGGCCAGTGTTTGCTCTCCTGACATCCAGGGTTGTTAACCCACTGTTTGTCTTCTCTCAGGATCCTGAGCTGCACCACCCCATGGTCATGGTGGCCAGGGCTGCTCCTGACCTTCGCATTCCCAGCCAGTTCTTCTTTGTTTGTAAAAATCAGGTCTTGCAGAGCATCTTCTGTCTTCATCTCCTCAGTCACCTGTATCAGGAAGTTGTCGTCAATGCACTCCAGAAACCTCCTGGATTGCTTTTGCCTTGCTGTGTTGGTCCTCCAACAGATACCAGGGTTGTTGATGGCTTCTGTGAGGACCTGGGCTATTGAACATGAGATTTCTTCCAGTTATCTGAAGGAGGCCTGATCTTCTTCTACCTGATCAGGCAGTCTGTAGTAGGCCCACACCAATGTCACCCACATTGGTCTGCCAGCCAGCCCAGACCCATAAGCTCTCAGCTGGCTTACGGCAGAGATCCATGCATCCCTATTTCTGCCTCCAATACAGGGCAACTGCCCCTCCTCACCATCCCATCCTGTCCTTCCCAGAGAGCTTGTATCCAGCCACTGCAGCACTCTGGCTGTGTAAGTGTGATTTGCCCATTAATCAGAGATTTCCAAAAATGCAGGCTCCATCTACTGAAGAATTCCAAGGTGGGAATTTTTCTTTTTTTATTTCTTTTCCAAACCATTGGCAACAAACAGAAAGTCCATTTCTCAGTACCATTGCAAAGTGCATGTGTTATGGTCAAATACGTCCTATGCTACTGTTAGTTTTGTAACAAAGAAATGTTTCTATCAAATGGTACTTATCACCAAAATTAAATAGAAATGATGAATGGCTTGCTAATATTTTCTATGAGCCAGTTTTTAAATGGGTCACATTGTTCTTCTCTTTGCCAGCAACCTAAAATAGAAGTTATTATATCAACAGTGGTTTGCACATAATAGAACGTTATCTGAAATTGAGTTTGGTAATGTTTTTCCTTGAAAATTAAGGCTATAATAGTATAGTTATTGAAAACTATCATAGTTTACTTTTTATTTTTCTATTTAAAAGCAATATTCTTGACTGATAGTAAAAATTGCAGTTGGAGTTCTGACTAGAGAAAATGATCTCTTGGTACAGGCAATAAGGAAAATGAATGTTCATGTTGAGAGCATAGCATTATAGAGACTTCTTTTCCCTTCATGGGCCAAATTCTCTGCCAGCATATTTGATGCAATTGCACAGACTTCAGTGGGACTGCACTAATTTATGTTACAGAGTATACAGGACATTTTGTTGTTGTTGTTAAGATTGAACCAAGTTGTAAAAATAAGGATAGAATTTAAGTAAAAGCATTGACAGCATTTTCTTTCACAAATCTTGGATTTGAGAGGCTATTTACAAAAATTAAACTGTGGTCTTTTTCTCCCTGGATTATCTTGCAGGTTTGCAGCTGCAGCTCTTCAATACCAAGGAAAATATGAGCTACAAATGGACACCAGCAAAAAGCCAGGCACATGCAGCCCACCCGAGGCACATTGGGCCATTCAAGAGACACCGGCATCTCTAAGGGAGGGGTTTTTTACACTCACTGTGAAACACTCTGGGAAAATAGAAATTCAGATGTGCACAGAGTGCAAGTTGTTTGGCCCAGCTCAGATTTGTGCATTACTGCAGTGCTGGTGAGGATTTTGTTCAGGCAATACCACATGCAGCTGTACAGAATTCCTCCTCAGCGAACGGATTTCCCCACTATCGTGTAAGCAGCTTCTGCTCCCACTCAGCTCTCAGTTCAGGATTAAAGGGCATCCTAGGGCTCCACTTCGGTGGCTGAAGTTGAAGTAGGGCTCGAATGGTCAAAATCATTTGCAACCCTTAAAAACATAATAAGGGAAAATAAAGAGTTATTTCCACCACCTGCTGAGGAGAATGGAAGCGCAGGAGAGAACAGACTAGAATACAAGGTCCTGACTATGCTAGGCACCATGCTTTAGATTCTTTGGGGATTTCTTCAGAGAGGTGAACTTCATTGCACTGAGATCAATGAAAACCTGCACATTCAATCTGTTTCTCATAAAAAAATACCTCTGAGTCTCTCCAGCGTGCAAGTCAGAACTGTCTGAAAGTCACAAGGAAATGAAGGGCTGAAAGGCTAAGAATTTCATGCTTCTTTTTCTTTTTATATACTCTTTATTCCTGCATATCCTATGGGAAGCATAGGACTTCAGCACAGGGACAGCCAGAAAGATTCAGGGCTGTTAAATTAGTAGCTTGTTTAAATCCCAAGGTAAACTAGTTGTGCTAAATTAATCTATGAACCTTCACGTCAGATCTAGCGCCTCTGAGCAGTACAGATATTTTGAGATGATCTAATTGTGGTTGGAGAGAAGGGAGAGTATGGGCATGAGTGACACTATCCTATGTGCTGCAGTGGGGTTAGCACACAGCACAGTGCAAAAAAAACTGGCATGGGCAACACAGCCAGAACACCAGAGATCAAAGATGTCTCGGCATTTCTGCAAATTAGTTGCTGGAATAATCATAGGATACCAGATTCGAAAAGCTTGCTAGGAAACTGAGGAAGATGTGTAAAGAAAAAATGGGAGTTTCTGGAAGTGCTGGGGAGATTGGAAAGAGCAGGGTCAGCTACTGCCATCAGTTAATAGGACCTGTCTCTCGTGGGAGTTTTTCCAGCTCTTGAGCAGGAGTCAGAGGCACCCCAGCTAGCTTTGTTTTCTAAACTCAGGCAGGACCAGTTAACAGTAGTGCCTCTCACTGGAGTGAATTAGAGGATACAGGCACTGCCATCTTTAACTTCATATTGGGAAGCAGGGGACAGGTCTTCACAAATTGCAAGTGAAGGCTGCACCATGGAGCCGAGCAAAAGCAGTGTTCGGGGTAACCCCAGGCTGCTTCTGGACAATGCTCTTTTATGAGTCCGGTGCTGGCAGATGCTGTGGGGCGGTAGTACTACATCCATCCCCACTCCACACCTAGCCTAACGCCAGCACTAGGAAAGCACATGCAAATTGTCATGGTATTGTCAACTTAATTACTACAACTGAACAAGAAGGCAATAGAGAAGACTTCCAATGTGCTGCTGGTAAACATGGAATTTGTAGAATATTGGTATATGCACCTTCGTTGGGTGGATGACTTTTACTCACTGAAATGGACTTTTTTAATAAAATTCTTGAGATTACACATTTGGCTTTACCCCTCTGCATGAAAGGTGAAAAGATTTTTTAAAATACTATGCTGCAGATAGAAAATAAAATGAATAAGCATTTTGCAGTTTGTGACTCCTTCAAGATATGATTGATCGTTGTCCCATTGCCGCAGGTCAACCTCTGCGATAATCTTCAGCTGCATTTCCTAAACCATTAATAGGATGGACAAGGCTAAGATAACAATGCACGATTTATTTTCCAAAAGCAGCTGACAGGAGGAAATGGATACCAAACGAATTAACTCATCAGAACAGTACGGCACATTTGGAAATTCAAAACAGACTGCCTGGAATGATTTAAATCTAGCATGAGGTTAATGTCAGTCCCTTGCTTAGGCGTGTCAGTGTTGTAATCTAGTGCTCCAGTTTTAGAAAGGTTGATGGGGCTTTTGTGTTAGGGTGAGCCTGGACTTAATTAATTACATGACTAGAATACCACCATCATGGCCACACACAGGTTGCGCATTATGTGCAAGGGCTACATTCACATGCACGGACACACACACACACAACGCACAGACATGCCAACACTTTCTAATATAAACTAAAATTTCTATTATTTGCTTATTGAGAGGCATTATTAAAAACAGCAGGTATCTTATGGGCTGTAAATACATTCTGTCTTTAGGAAACTGCATCTGTATCCAGGGAAAAAACTTGGCAGTCATCTCAAGGGAGCAAGGTTTCTCTCATGCCTGATTTATAACCAACAGAGAACTTCTCAGAAATTGGGTTTTACCATTTGTCAGCTGCAAGTTGTCAGCCAAGCTTATTTTCTCCTGGTAAACTTCCACCTGTGTCTCTTTCAAAGTTACAGGAGCGTATTTTGAGAAAACTGTGGACCTTTATTCAGCATACCAGACTCCATTACAGCACTACTAAAGTAATATTGTACATTTATAGCTGTCATTAATAGGGTATTTTTAAGAGCTTTAGTTCCTTGTTATCCTTCATGGGGTAGGTAATAAGCCATAACTAAAGAAGTCAGGGGCTGTATTACAGAAATATTTGCTACCACATGTGTAGCACAAAGATTACTTTGCAAAGAGACAACTGGCAGCCGAGGCAGTTCAGGATATTTCTTCACATATTCATGGCAAAGGCCTGATAGCACTTTTCATTTAAAAAAAAAATAAAAATTCTAACACAAGACCTTGCTAAATCACTGTATCTGAAAATGGCTAAAATTTGATTAGCATGTGCAGATAATGGGGACTAGGCAACAGCATAAAAAATGGTCCTGTTGATGGGTATCTGAGGAGTCCACATCCATGGTCCATGACCAGCAGCTGTAAAAATCTCTTTGCATTCCTTTTGGTGCAGGAATCACTTGGCACAAGGGTCGTCCCAAAACAAAAGCAATTCAAGCAGCCTATCTGAGAGGAAGATGAGGAAGGAAGGAGGAAGGCTTATTTCATCTTCTGCACTGCCAATCATTTTTACATCATCCCAGATTATGCAATATACCATAGCAGGGACGGTGAAGCATGAGTTCATCAGGAAAGGGCAGTCTTCGTTACCACTGTATGCTGCACAATGGTCTCAGATGTCTGAGGTGGAAAGGTCACAGCCACAGACTTCACAGCATCTCTATCAGGCTTCAGTCTACACCCACCCTTGATTATCCAGGGTTATGAGGAAGACAGATTAAATGTGTTAGTGTGAAGTCTGTGTTTATCCTGGTGGCATATAAAGAAGAATCCAGTTAAAATCAAATTAAGTAGCTCCCTTCTTAAGAATGATATTTTTGCTGTGCAGTACAGATTAAAATAAAAATCCATGAATTAGTGATCTGATTTCATTTTGCAATGATGTTTTACAATGTCTAGTGTCCAACAATATGTAGCAATAATCCTAAAGAGAGCACGTGAGGATTTAAAATGTATAACAATGTGTAATGTCTTTGTTGCTCAGACTCTTGTTCCTTTGCATATAAACCATGGTGATACAAACTGGCTTGGCATAAGGCACAAGACTTTTTCTCAGCTCAGAATAAATCAGCTGTACTGGAATAAGGTAAAATTACAAAGGTAAGGGCAGAATTGCTTTAGTTCAAGGGACCGTGTCATATGGTCACAACCCTTCTTTTCCTTTAGTAGCTGGGTTTATTATGATAGTCCCATAATCTGCAGAGAAGTGTTGAAATCGCTTTTTTAAACTGTATTGGTTTCTCTCCTTCTAATTCCCCACATATGCGCTCACACACACACACATGCACACAAGCTCTTAACCTTTTTCATTATGCACCAAACAGGTTTAGTGGAGCCCCAAGTCACAGCACTTCTGAAATCAAACATGTTGGTGCTTTGTGGAAGCTATCTTGCAAATTCTTGCAGAACAGATGTGTGATCCCAATTCAAGGCAAGGTCCGTGCAACCTGCCAGCTCTGCATACAAATTGAGAGTTCGGATCAGATACAATACTCTTCCTTTATTTTGTTCTGGCTTAAAACAGCTCTCCCAGATCAACCTCATACATGCAAATGTCCCAAAGAGAAATGCTAGATTTAGCTGACAGATGCATAAAATCTCATGTTATCACAGAATTCCCCAGTGTCTACTCAGCACCAGATGTCAAAGAATGCAAATCTGCAGCTGGGTCTGGTGTTCATTTGTGCTCCAAATTCCCTCCTTCACAGCTGTTGTTTTCCACTTCCATGTACATAGAGCCAAATTTTCAGAAGCAGGAGATAGACCATGGCTCTCTATATTGATGTGAATATACATGTTTCTTTATTTGCCTGGAAAACACCTGTTTGAGTTGAATAATAGTGTATTTGTGAGGGCATATTTGAGTATGCTCTACCCGCCAGTATTGGAAAGAACCTTGCTCATCTTTCAAACACAATCTCTTTTCAGCAAGTTTTCTGGAACTGGAGTTGTCTTTCCAAATATCTGTTTGTAAGTACAGAATAGGATTTTCATCTTTGCTTAGGCCTCCTGAGCACTGTAGAAATAATAATCATAACCACAGTAATACAAAACAAAAGGCATGTAATCATGAGGAACTGCAGAGCAATGTTTCTTCAGTTACCTGAGGGGGCCTTTGCTGGACATCCTGTGTGCCCTTCAGGAAAGGAAGCTCCAGCTTGGCACTATAATGACTGTTTTAAACTTTTGGTCTCCCTTGTGTAGATATCACAAGCCTGCACAGCTTTTGAAATATACTCAGTGAGTGCCATTAAAATAGTATGTCTGCAAGAGCTGAACTGATGTGAAATTTTTCCTTTTCTTTCTGTCTAAAAAGGTGGAAAATTTGAAACAACATGTAAGGGTGACTACAACAGTCCACAGTTGTTTTCCTGAGCTTCCTTTAAGCTAATTCAGATTCCCAAGGTTCACCTCCAGTGGCCTCGAGTGTAGTTTAGATTTCATTTTCATGAATGAAGATAAAATGCATATGGAGACCTTTTCTTTCACCTTAGTTATGTAATGATCTTCCATTCACTGAGTTCTCAGTTGTACAGATAGTAATCATAATCTAACCAAATATTCGTTTTCTTACACCTCTGATTTTCAGCCAAACTTGAGGAAGTTGGTTTCACCTAGGGCTGAGACACATTAGTGTGTTTGAAAGGGATAAGTCTTACATGATGGGAGAGGAAAGTACTCAAAACACAGGTTCAAATTTAAATAAAAAGTCCAAATTGGACAATCGCATATAAATAAGGAAAGCATAGCATGCACTTTACCCTCGCAACATGCTTTATATCAGACTCCATTAGTTTCTCAGAGTGTTTGTCTTTTCCCAAACAGTTTTTATTGCCTTAGGCTAGATGGGAATATTTTTGTCTTGGTTTTATGCCCCTGAAAGTTTCAATGCCGGCACCAAATCGGTTCACCTAACAGCACTGTCTCCCCAACTTCACTGAGACCTAAGGTGGTAAACCCATGCTATGAATAGCAGTGTTGCACTGATTTCTCATCCAGTACCTGTAAATGGTATAGACCAGCCTCACTAGAATTACCGCACACTTCTTCCAGTCTTCACCTGGCTGGCATGCAGCTACCCCAGCTCTTTCTACAGCACTGCAATACTTCCAGCTCTGGCCCTAGGGCAAGCAGAGGCAGATCGGGTACCTGCATCTGCCATATGAATACTCTTATAAATCTTCACATTGCCAGTAAGATTGAATCAGATAAACAAATCTGGCTACAAAATACTGAAAAGTGGACTCCTGAAGTTGCATAAGCTAATGCCAGAGTCCTATTATTATCATGAAATGTTTTAACATAATTTGAATGATAGCTATGAAACATGGAAGTGGAACAGAGACATAGTGAGAGACCGCAGCTTTCTGTATTTACTAACTGTGGCCATAAGGCAGAGCAACGGTAATGAAAATGTTAAATGTTAAAGGCACTTTTGGACAGTCTAGCAGTGTTTATTACTACTGTTATTATATACATATAGAGAATATCCATTTTTTAAAGTAGACAATAGTATCAATTTAGGAAAGCAGTGATTTAAGATAAAAGAAAAAGTGGTGTTTGCTGGTTTTACAGCAAGCAGTAGCAGAGCTATCCACCTATCAAATAAGAAGAAAGGAGGGAGAAGAGTTTAAAATACTTTGTTTGAAGTGATATGACCCAGCACAAATAGCCTCAGTGACATTTTAAGATCAAATAGTCCAAGCATCAAGTACATGTACTTCAAATCACAAGGGGAAGTTCTGACAAGTTCAGCCTGATCTGCCCAAGCAAAGGAGCTAGTGCCCGGGGTGACAGAGACTTGTATTTAATTCTGAGTTCCCAAAGTTTATCCTGCATATTTTTACAAGTATTTACTTATTTATTTGACTTCAAATACTTTCTAGTGATAATATCCCAATGACGTGTTTTAGGCAGTAATTAAAAATGCATTTATGAAGTTACATTTTTTAGGTTAGTGACTGTTTTCCTGAAAGAATGGAAGGGAATTACGAAGGCAAAAGCAAATATTTCTGAAACTGATAAAGAAATACATGTTCAGACTTAAAAAAAAAAAAAAAAAACTATCCAGAAATTACATTTAAATATGATACTTCATTAAAAAAATGTTAAAAATACTGAACAAATACTAAAGAAAGAGGAAGCACTGAGAAAGGTAGGGAAGTCAGGGAGATTTTCAAATTATCTGCACAATCAAAAAAACATTAAATCTGAGAGTACAAGATGTTGAGACTCAAGCTGTGAGAAGTCAGCAGGAAAACAAAGTGCTAATTGTGCCCAGAGTAAAGCACAAGAGGTGCATGAGGAGGGGGGTCAAAAACCTGCCTGCGGTTGTGCTTGGAAGGTTTGGGGGAAGCGTCGCTCTGAGGCAAGCGGGCAGGTGGGCAGCTGTTACCGAAAAAATAACTGGGGAAAAGCAATGTCACCTATAAAAATCATTGGAAAAGAGGGTTAGAAGTTTCTTCCATTGCAAAAGCTTTCCTTCATAGGAAACAAGTAAAGGACGTTTGTGCAGTAAAAACCAGTCCATCCAAGCCTGCCTCCTGCCCCCCATGCAACAAACATCACTCCTGTTAGAAAGGAAATGTACATTTTCAGCCAGAATTGCTCTCTGGGAGTAAATATGCTGCTGGAGATGGCTACCTCTGTGGAGCACACTGAGCCCCGGCAGGCTCTGCGTGAGAAACAGGGCTGGAGCACAACAGCCAGGCTGTGGGGAATCAAGCCACCAGGAACAACCATCACTGCTCATTCGATGCTCACTGGATAAAAGCAGATACCTTTCAATTAATTATATTGTATGCCTGCTTTATGTTTGTTATCATAGAAATTTATCTCAGAAGCAATGCCTTCTGCTTGGGAAATAAATGTTTCTACTTTGCTTCATTCACTAATAGCTGGAGGAGTCCATTATCTTGGGAAAACATTTTTTCCATTTACACTGACTCTTTAATATTTTATGATCATTTTCCTTTCTAGCTTTCACAGCAAATAAAACAAATACATGACAGACACAAGATGTTAAATAGTCACCAATGTATGTAATTTAGCGTATACATTGAATCCTCACCTATTTTCACCCTGTCTTTCTATAAATTGTACTGTGCACTATACTGCTTCCTTGAATTCTTTTCATTTACTTTAGACTGTCAGTGCTTAGCCCGACTACCATTCAGTCTCTACGTTATAAGTACTTCATAGTGGGCTTCAGGAGGTACAGTTTTTAAATGATGTAGCTCTGGAATTTGAATTATAGTGTTTGAAAGGCATTTAATTACTACTTCTCTTCTGTGAGGATTACTGCAGTGACATTCCAGCGTAGTACCTCTGCCACTAACTCACTTTCAGTTAGTTTAGAATCAAACATTATTTTTACCAGTCTGAAAAAGATGGTAGAAGACTTTTTTTTAATAATCAAATGTAATACACTGTTTTTCTGCACATACAGCCAAAACAGCTCATGTAATCCAGCTACATTGGTTGAAAGCAGAGAGGAGGGGGAGACACAAAAGCGTCTTAGGGATGCACTGGTTGAACACATCCCTGAAACCTTCTTTCTATAGCACTGTTTTGTTTTGCCTCCTCTCTCTTTTCAGGAATCCCGATGACAGAAGAATGGCAGTAAGATCACCTGCTTTCACTTACATGTATCAGCTGCATGGAAGTGCCCAGGTCTGTACAGGGAAACTGAGCCAAGCCCTCCCTAACATGGGAGCAGACCTCTGCTTTCTGTACCGCACCGCTCCAGAGTGGGTTGTAGGTAACAGGCAGTGTCCTTGTTGCATACGTAGAGCACAGTGTGTGTGCTTGATGCCATACAAATAAGGAGTTGATCAGTATAATAATCATTAATGTTGTGCATTTGATTAAATCAAACCAAAATTCTGTAACATTGTAGGAAAAATGTATCTAGGCTTATTATGGTCTATAAAATCTTGTAAAATCTGGCTTGGTTTTTTGAGTCTCAAGTTGAAAACACTTTGAAGATACATGCTTCTCGCTTTCTGAAATGGAAAAAAAAAAAGTAGGTTATCATTTCATATGTTTATCTTGACTACTAAAGCCAAAAAGTAATTAGGCTCTCCAGAAAACCTCATCCTTTTCCATAAAATCTCTCTTTGTTTTTCTGGTGCAAAACACACATGGATACTGAACAAAATGTTTCAGATACTCCTCCAACCTTAGTGAAACAGTCACATTTACTGTGTGCAGGATATCTATGACATCAATTTTCAAAGGTCAGGATATGAAGTACTATGTTATTACAACATATTAACTGTACCCACCAACTATCACCATCTGTACATCACCGACTATTTCTCTGAAAAAAAGAAAAATACAGGTCTTGAGAGTACAGTCTTCTACCAAACTACCTTCTCTGAATCTTGCAAGCTTTACAAATTTGGTCTGTTTCCAAGGAGTAGTTACAAAAAAGGTGAGATGTAAGGCTGGCATCAGAGCTGGGCAAATAAGATTTTGTGTAAAGTAAATCAATTCTGGGGGGACTGGAACTAGGGAACTTAGGATAAAATCAGCTAATAAATTCAGCAAGAACCAGGGACTGACTGGGGAGAATGAAAAGTTCATAATATTTTCATTTCATATTTTCCTTTCTAATGAAATTCCTTATTTTGAAAGCATTGGATATTTTGTTATGATAGCTTTTTAAAAAAACATTTGACATCATGTTTCTAACCACCAATTTTAATTACTATGTATTTATTTATTTATTTAATAAGTTCGTCGAAAATTCTTAGCCCGAAATCTTAAACCAGCATTTTGATCTTTAAAAAAATAAACCAAAAACTTTGGAAGGCTCCAAAATGGCCTTCCCAAAAGCCTCATAATATATCTATTTCCCATTCATTTAGTTTCTCCTCTGAACAAAAATGTTTGCTCTTCAAATGGGTTTCTTATGGCGAAGCATAGAGTGTGTAATCTGCTAAGCTGTAGCTTGTGCTAGAATTGGGGTTACTTTTTAGAAAGTTTTCTAAAATGTGCTTTATATATATATATTCATTTGACCTAAATTTTACCTAAATCCCTGGGCCTGTTGTCTCCTACTGGCCAACCCTAGGCCTTCAGAGTCACCTTGTTAATAGAGAGCACTACTATTCAAAAATTTAACTGGACGTTAAGCTGTCTGAAGGTTGTCCTAGATTTATTGCAGTTCTTTACATTGAACTTTCAAAAGGAGATATAATTCCTAATACAATACTTGACATATGCTTTTTTTCTTGGCTCTTCATATGGTTCATTTATGTCTTCACTAAATGAATAGGAAAATTTACAGGAATGTTTTCTGGGACTGTTTGCTAGACCATCACACTGGGGAATTGTAGATCATGAGCATGCTTATTTCTTAAGTCATACTGAGAGGCATGACAGTGATGCTATTAAGAGGAATAGAACATACCCAAAATACATATTTAGCTAATACTACAGAATGCTTGGTTTTTTGCAAACCTGGACAGACAAGTAATTCTATTTATAACATTAGAACTTAATTCTCTTTCTATCAAAGAGTGGCAGTTTGCTTTATGACCTACTGCCTTTGCATTCCAACTAAGACGTAGTGAATAGTAAACCAAAGCCCCTGAGTGCCAATTGCACCACTTCTCTTCCACATCACCCAGAGGTAACATGACTTTGTTACCACAGGCTGCCATAACTCATGTTTTAGTTCCTGTACTTTCTCTGGCTAACATATATCAAAGGTTCACACAATATAATGGACAAGAAATATTTTGCTAAAGCAGAGAAAAGTGCATGGTTTCTGTGTAATGCCAGAAAGATCTGGGAAAAGAGATTCCTTTTGCTGTTCAGTTTCTACACTGAAAACATTTCCACACTGCAATTCAGGGGGAGGCAGAAGCGTTTGCCATAACTTGACTGAAATGTTAATCGAGGAAATATCCTCAAAGCAGTATAATTTCCTTTCAAATATTTATTTCAGTCTATATCTTTTATTCTGGTTCATAGAAATTAATACGAAGCCAGTCTATCACTTTGGATATCCAAAGCAACATATTCTTTAATATTCTCTTCATCCCATGCCCAGTAATCATCACACAAAGACCAACTCATTTGTTCCTGCTTTCCACCCCTTCCTTCATCTCCTGAAAAGGAGTAAAGGAGAAGAGAGGCTTTCCAGCACATGCCCTGGGGGAGAATATAATCCAGGATTAAGATCAGGAGCCATTTCTAAAGTTGAGATGGGCACATGAAAAACCATTTTCCGCCAATCCCCGAATTTGGATAGGTTTAGCTGCAATTTCAATTCTTCCACAGATGGGCACTGAGATACAGTGCTCTGAGTGCTGAGTAAGCAAAAAATGCTTATTTCTTCAGGCCAAATGTTCCTTTAGGAGCGGTGTTTGGTTAGATTGTCCAGGTCATCTGAAATTGGGGTTCTCTGATACTTCTATTCCTCACCAGGCTAAGAAACATGCTAACTCTAAAGGAAGAGATATTATAACCTTAATATTTCTTACTTGCATTATTTATTTGTACTCTATTGCTGTTTGTTGTTTTTATAACTACAGCTTAATGCAAAAAAGTATTTCTCCAATAGTATCCATGAAAGCAAAATCCCTCTGGCTCATCTAGGTTTTTCCTGAATAGAGGTAAAGGAACAAGTCTTTGTCCTCTTAACTTGAACTGCTCCATCTTTGCTACATACCCTCTGAACCTATATGACAAATAGTGCTATTATAAATAGAAAAAACTACCTGCTGACAGTAAAAAGGATGCAAGCTTAGACTACTGGATTTGTCATGCTGGAACTTAGCCCCAGTGTATTTCATCTACTCTCTGACAGAGGCCTCATCAAGACGTTTCTGCAGAAAGCAATATCATTACTCTCAGTGCCTACAAAAATTCTCCAAAGTGCATCTGATTGGTGTTTATTCTTGCAGAGTGCTTGGGATGGAGATCCATAAATGACTCTAACCAAAAGTGCGTGAACAACAAGAATATCACCAGCCAATTTTCCTTTCTCTTTATGTTGTTTTGTTTTCCCAAATCTCATAGCTGGAATCTGCTTAGTTAGATAGATACAGTTGTTAGGGATTTACAGAAAATGCCTAAGCACTGTATGGCATCACTTAATTTATATCAATTCTCTTGACATTTTTCAAAAAGGGTAGAAGCTTAGCTTTTCCTCAGCACTAAAGATGGCCTTCAGCTTTTCAAGCCTTATTTGAGTGGCTATGTCATACGTGTGTCCCCAGAGAGCACTTTGTCCTCTTTCATCCTCTGATTTCCAGCTGGTATTCACTGCAATTTAGTTCCTAGGAATCCCATCTATAAGAGTGAAATGACTACGCTGAGAGTTTCAGCTTGTTTTTCTACCTATATAACCCAGCTGACAAACCTCTGTGTTTTATGAAAACACAAATGCGTGAAGCAAAGCATGTGTTCAACATTGACTTTGTTTATTTTCTGTGACTATGTTTCACTGTAAATTTAGGATCTAAACACTCAGCTTGAATCCAGGCAGATAGAGGCATGCACTTATACTTTTTTTATTACTACAAAAATAGTTTTCCTACACCTCAGTTCACTTACTAATCTTACAAAGACTTTCTATGTAAAAGATATTTATTTTTAAGCTCAATTTTATCCATTCAACAGATAATTATTTATCATAAACATTTATGATAAATATTACATAACTTAAAATAACTGGCAAACAAAACCATACTAGCCTCCCTCTCAGAAACGAAAATAAATCAGCAATGTATGTTGGCCTGCATTAATATACGAGCACTTCCATCATTGCTCACTGCCTAGTGCCTCTTCCTCAACAGGATCTTTTCCCTACCTCTGCTGCCTTCCAGTGGCTCTATTGCCTTTCAGCTGTAACCTACTCTTAACTGTGTTCATTCTGTCTTCTAGGATCTTTGGTATTCCTTTACCCATCTTAATAAGACTTGCTTCACCCTCATTTGCCTTATTTACTTTATGATGAACATTGAGAGTGGAGGTTACACAAGCTTCTCCCAGCTTCCCCTTTCATTGCTTGATTTGAACTGTTTCTTTATAGAGGAAACTGAAAGGAGCTCAGTTTCCAGGATACTTCCAAATGGTCAGACATCCCAAAAGTCCAGATATCACAAATTCTTGATCTATCTGGTAGTCCTCACTGTTGTTTCTTTGCCATTCTTCTCTATTAAACAAAAGAATTATTCTACTTCTGGCTACAAAAAGCCTCTTCTTTGAGCATCTCTCCAAGTACAGCATCATTCCTCATCTGATCCAATGGAAACATCACAGTGCCATCTATCAAAATGTGTGGCATGGCTGGTAACTTTTTTCAATACCATTGGTGATCCCACAACTTTGTTCCACACTTCTATTTCCTGCATCCACTTGGTAACAACCACCTTAAAGAAAACACAACTCTAGATTTGTCTCTTCCCGATACTTGTGTGAATGACTGTCTTCTTTCAGACTGCAGATAAGATAAACTTCTTGGAGAACAAGCAAGAAATTTTTCACTAACAAACAGAAGTGTATGAATGGTGTAACTATCCTGATGAAGCTCAGACAGGGTTCATTATGCAGACAATACAAGCTATTAAAGCAGAAAAACAAAATTAGCTCTTATATCATTCAACTGTGCCTGTGCCAAAACAAGAAGTAAATCACTGAAGCTGTGTATTATGCATGAGGTATACAACATTGTTGAAAATTGATTTTTTTTTTTAAATTGATAAAAGGGAATTTGCAGAGGAGTGAGATGTGATTTTCAATTCTTAGCCTAATATCATTGCTAATTTTAATTGCTATTAGAAGAACCTTGTTTTCCTCTAAGGCATTATGTAAAGAATCATTCTAGCCCAAATATGCATGGGAAATGTTTAAGGGCCATTACAGAACAAACAATAAATATGAAAGCAACAGCAGTAAACTAGCAAATATCCCTAGCTATGATGCCAGGACTTGGCTGTTTAGCTATCAAGCAGACGTTAACAGATGACAGATAAGTAATTATTCAACAAAGTTGGATGAAAAAAGCTTAAATGCATCCAAACAATAATGCAAAGTACAATCTAAAATTTGATGAATGGGAAAAATTACACATAACATAACAACATAATTTCTGTGTAATATTCTTAATTATGAAATATTAACATTTCAGTATGCGAGGTTTTGGCAGCAGTTCGGAATCCCATTTATGAAACTGAGTCCCACACATTTACATATAATTGGATCCATGCAAAAGATTCCAGTCTGTGCTGAGAACAGACTTTGGCACGCATTGCCTCAGGGGGAAAACAGCACAAAGGCCATTGCATCCTATATCTTGCCTAGACACTTTTCTGCTCAGAATCACAGCTGGCCTGTTTAACAATAGCAACAGCCGGAGGCTTTTATCACCTTACAGGAGGTGACCTTGCAGGAAGGCAGAAAGGGTCTTTAAAGGAACACCCTTTTCCTCTCCTCACCTCAGGAAAGCCCTGCTTACTGCTGAAGGGAGAGAAAAGACATTGGTGAAGAACAACGCAGGGGATCCCAAAAGTAGTGCCTGCAAGAAATATTGGCACATAGATAAAATGGAGGGTTTTGTAAGGGATGGGGATCTACACACATCTAACTGAAATATATGAAATTACAGAGAAAAAGGAAATGTTATATGTAAGTAGCATGCAAGTAAGTGTGATTCAATGATGAAAAAAGTATTACACAGCAACTGAAGAGGGTTGAACATTCAACTAAAAAAACTGGAGGGATGCAACCAGAAAGATATTTATTAATGTTGTTGAAGATGTAAGCAGATGATGTGTTCACTGAAGAAATAAAAAAAAACCAAACAACAGAGAGCAAAAATATTTTTCATTACATTTTCTGAGGACGTGTAGCTTTATCATAAGGATGGGAATTGGAATAAACCAGTGCATGTAACCAAATCCAGCATCAAAATCTTGATCATTGTGGCAGCACAGACTCAAATGCCTTCTTCATAAGTATCTCCTGTAAAGTGTATTACTAAATGAGGGAATAAGGAAGCAGGAGAAAAAGAATACGACACAGAGTCCATTCTCTAATAGAGGCATTCTCTAATAAAGGACAACATTTGTGCTATTCTGCAATACAAACTCAGAACTATCCAACATAGACAGATTTTAGGGTAATTTGTAAATCAATTACTTACTTGTTAACACTGTTGCAAAGAACACTTTGAACATTACACAAACATTTGCCCAAAACAACAACCAGTTTGGGTTTAATAGCAGAGAAGTGCCTGTAGCTAAACAAACATGCAGGCCATCTGTAGGACAATTTCACAAAACTAGTAACTATATTCAGTTAATTTATAATCAGTTAATTTGAAGTATAACTATAGTTTAAAATATCCCATGAGGCATGTAGGTGCTAGAATTTTTGCTATATGCTCTGTGTTCTAACTGGCAGGAACAATTTGGTGATAACAGTTACATTTTAATTAGTAACAAAACAAGGAGGTAATGTAAAAGACATGATGACAAGTTAGAACAACAAATCCTGGCAGTATAGTCTGAAAAAGAACAACTAGAAAACATAAAGTATTAGTCATAGTAGTCACAACACTTAATTTCCAAATATTTGCGGGAGTAAGAACAAAACTGAGTATTGGCACAAACATTTTTTTTTGATTGAGCAACACAAATAATTTTGCAGATAAAAGGATGGAAAAATAGTTAGATGGAGTTGGGTTAAATGCAATATTGTCAGGTTATAAAAACCTCTGATTTACATTTTTTGTCATAAAATGTTTTTTGTGTGTAAATACAGACTGATTGGTAATGCCTGGAAAAGAAGTCTGTATGCTAACTCATTAATTGCTCATCAAGTATTAGCTTGGAATTGTAGTTAACTATTTCAGAATGATTCTAATGAAAGGTTTGACATGGACATGCATATTTTCTACCATCCTTCATTGCTCAGTGCTTTGCATATTTCATAGGAATATAAGATTGGAAGCCCGCCCCTTTAGTTACTAAATACATTCCCTGCTGACAAAACAACGAGGTGAATAGTTTGCTAACATTCAGTTATTATTAGATATGTTAGACAGCTTCCTTTTTCTTTTTTTAATAATATTGTCCAGGAAAGCTCTGTAAGTCTCATTATGTTAGGTTCACTGCCAATGCTCATGAACAAAGGGGAAAGACGTACAATAAAAACAAAACCAGTTATCTTTTAACCACATGTGAATTCCTGGCATGACTGAAGTCAACGGGTGCCTTGCCATTGTTTGGGATTTCACTCTGCAATTATGGAAAGGGGGTGTTCTCACTCTTTAGGGCTTTTCTCATTTAGCAATCAGAAGCACGAGAGCAAGGACAGGAATATTAAGCTAGATTAATAAAAAGATTAGGGTCCAGGTTTTACACACTGAATCTACAAGTCACCTACCTGAAGGCTTTACTCAGCAGCTCCTTGCTCCAGAAAGGCCTAAAGTTTCCAGATATTGAAATTTTGCCAATAAAATGTCTGGGGCACACCCAGAATTGCTTATGTCCTCAAAGGGAATTGCCAAATGATAGAAGTACCATTGCCTTTCTCCCTTGGGAGACCATGTGCAACTGGTGTTCTCAGACCAAAAAAAAGCTGTTTGTTCTACAAAATTAAGAAAAAAAAGTACTGTATCTTTTGTCCTTAGCTTTTAATATCCTCATCATTTTTTAAAAATTTAGAGGTTAAATCCCTTATCCAGGATATATGACACTCAAGGTTAAATCTCAAGATGACTTGTACTGCATCACCCACTTCCCAAGGGAATATATTATCAACCTGTCTCAAATACGCTAGAGTGAAATTCTCTCAATTAGTCCTCTTAAACTGTCTCTACTTTGCACATAGCAGTTCGAGAGGAGTTCAAAGACTGGAGAGATCTCAACGGTCTAAGTCCATTCAACTACTTCATAGAGTATGCAAAAGTTTTATCAGAAGAAATTATAAAACCCACATTCAACTCTCCCCACACTGCCACCTCCAAAGACAGAAGAACAAGTCTGAATACAGCAGTGAGTGTTTCACAACACTGAATAAGTTGTACTGGATCTGCCTCTCTCCTGCTTTAGGGATTTCTGAGAAAGGGCATCTAATTTCAGGAGAGAGATAGAGAGCCTTAGCTTTTTTAAGGAGCGAGGCTTATGCTCACTTGGGATTTCATGTTATCATTGCATGCTGACAAGTGGCTCCCATAGACCCCGCTGTTGCACACCTAACTCTCCATATATATAGTATGATTGCTTAACTGTTGATTTCTCCACATTGAAAAGGTGATCCCTGAAAATTCTTTAACTGATGGAGGATACAGGCACAGAGAATAAGAGAAAATAGAATTTCTTCCTGTCACTCTTTATCTCTAAATACTAATCTTACTGATCAAATGGGAAATAATAACATCAGTGTCAAACCGGACCGTTAAAATATTTTCCTGGGAAAGTAATACTTCTGGGACTTGCATAAATGTTCTTGTATTCATGAAAACATGGAGAAGATGAAGCACTTCTGGACTGAAAATCAATATTTCCCTTACAAAGAATAAGTCATGCAGACTCTCTTAACCAACTGCAAAATAAGAAAAAAAATGTCAGCTTTAAAACATGTTTGAACTGACAGGTTAAGGTAAAAGACACTTGCATTTGCTGAACACAAAAGAAGGCTTTCACTTTCCAAAAGAGTGGTTTTTCTTATAAATTCATTGTGTTGTGCACTGGTGTTGTTGAGGTCACTTTTACACAGCTGCTTTGTAGCAGGAGGAAGGAGTTCACAATCTTCCTCCTTGTGAGTTTTCACTTGTTCTACAGATGTCACACTTTAAAACAAAAATCTCCGTCATTACACCTGAACTTTGTGTCCCACAATTTTATCTCTGACTGTGGACATCTTGGCTCTTGAACTCTTGTTTCTACCTTAATTAAATGGAAAACAATTACTCAGGGTATCCAGCTATCTGGAATGTTTCCATATAGAGATCTGAAAACAGCAGGTTTTTTCTCAGTCTGGTTCTCACCTCTGTCGCTTTGAAGCACAACTGAAATAAATTTATTTTCTGTTCTCTGTCCATCACATAATATTTGAAAGTATGTCAGCCTCCTGTAGCACTACCTGTACTGGCACACACAGGCTGTTATAATGGTTACAAGAGGTGGCAAAGCAAAACTTACGGTGAAGAATAGTCAAGAATACTCTTACACGTGGAACATAGTGCTAGAAAATGGACCAAACCACTCTCAACATACCAAAGATGTTAATAAACCCTCCGTACCCATTCTGAAATTGGAGAATCTTCTGATCTCCTGATCAATTAATCATTTTAAAAGCTGTACATCAAAAAAAAAAAAGGCAATAGTTAGCTATTGTTTCATTAAACGATAACTCTAGACAGACTATTCTTTCAAAAAGCAGATAAGGAGGTGGAGGTGATTTGTAAAATACAAATACAATAGCACTCCTTATGCCTACCATGTTAATTTGGTACACTGACATGTGCCTCATTTAAACACTCTGAACACTTTTAAGCACTTAGGAAAACAAGCCGGATACATTTTCTCAGAAAGCAAAAAGGAAAGGCTGAAAGACTGTATTTCATTATCACCAAACCAGAAGGTGCAAAACTGGTACAATGCAGAAGTCAGAAGAGTTGCTCTGATCTAGGTTTCTGAGAAGCAATCTGCATTTACTAGATCTTGGGATGGGTTAAATGAGATTTTTTTCCTGTAGTGATGAACCCTCCCCAAAAAAGATGAAAAAGACTTTTAAATTCAAATAAGTCAGTTTTCCTTAGAAAACTGAATCCTTTGTTTTTATACCCAGGAAACTCCAAGTGATTCAATCAGGCAAAATAAAATTTTATAGAGTTTATAAAAAACTCTCTGTTTGCCTTCCATACCTTGCAGAGGGGCCTTCTTGTATCCAGGCTTTGTGACAGCCAGCTAAGTGGCCTTCTGGACTGAAGAAAACTGCAGAGTCTCCTCTGGATCCCAGGAAATCATAAAATAGTTTAGGTTGGAAAAGACCTTTAAGATCATTGAGTTCAATGATTAACCTAACACTAACCTAACCCACCACTAAACCATGTCCCTAAGTGCCACATCTACACCTCCTTTAAATACCTCCAGGGATGGGGACTCCACCACTTCCCTGGGCAGCCTGTTCCAGTGCCTGACAACCCTCTCAGTGAAGAAATTTTTCCTAAAATCCAATCTAAACATCCACTGCCGCAACTTGAGGACGTTTCCTCTCGTCCTATCTCCAGCCACCTGACAGAAGAGACCAGCACCCACCTCACTACAACGCCCCTTCAGGTAGTTGTAGAGAGCGATAAGGTCTCCCCTCAGCCTCCTTTTCTCCAGGCTAAACAACCCCAGCTCCCTCAGCAGCTCCCCATAAGACTTGTGCTCCAGGCCCCTCACCAACTTGGTTGCCCTTCTCTGGACACGCTCCAGCACCTCCATGTCTTCCCTGCAGTGAGGGGCCCAAAACTGAACACAGGACTCGAGGTGCGGCCTCACCAGTGCCCAGTACAGGGGAACAACCACCTCCCTGCTCCTGCTGGCCACACTATTTCTGATACAGGCCAGGATGCCGTTGGCCTTCTTGGCCACCTGGGCACACTGCTGGCTCATATTTGGCAGGCTGTTGACCAACACCCCCAGGTCCTTTTCCTCCAGGCAGCTTTCCAGCCACTCTTCCCCAAGCCTGTAGTGTTGCATGGGGTTGCTGTGGCCGAAGTGCAGGACCCGGCACTTGGCCTTGTTGAACATCATACAATTGGCCTCGGCCCATCGATCCAGCCTGTCCAGATCCTTCTGTGGACCCTTTCTTGGTTTTGTCTGCAAACTTACTGAGGGTGCACTTGATCCACTTGTCCAAATCATTGATAAAGATATTAAACAGAGCTGGCCCCAACATTGAGCCCTGGGGAACACCACTTGTGACTGGCCGCCAACTGGATTTAACTCCATTCACCACAACTCTTTGGTCTTGGCCATCCAGCCAGCTTTTACCCAGCAAGCATACATTCATCTAAGCCATGAGCAGCCAGTTTCTCCAGGAGGATGCTGTGGGAAATGTTTGTGGGGTTTTTTTCTCTTTTCTTTCCTATGGATGCTCCCTACCCCTCTTGAAAGTCTTTTAGCCTGAGCAGCAGCACACAGCTCATGCTGCAAACCTCTCTCTGCTCTTCTCCCACAGGCTCCAGCCAACATAAGTTTTGCTCTCCAGCTGTGCCCAGATGTTCCCAGGGAAAGAAGCCATCTTCCTCCTCCTCCAGGTAGTCTCTCTGACTAGGTCACCCCTTTACCTTTTTTCCAATGTACAAGCTAAGAACAAACAAACCAGACAGATTCTGTCCATACCGGTCCACTGCTCTCTGTCAGTATTTTTCAACTTGTACAAGAAAAAGAGAGAAAAGAATTACTGGAAATAAGACAAATCACTAGAGATTGTTACAAGCTAAAAAGAGTATTAAGTGGCTGGAGATATCCGTTCATATATGTGGCAAAGGACAGAGATGTCTGCCCTCCACCATTTTTGCAGTATCTGTTATACTGTGAGCATTGCAGGTCAAATGAAGAGAAGGCTGTCATACCATTGTACACTATATGCATTAAGGTCTATGTTCGCACCAGTCCTGTTGATCTACAGTTTTGATGGTTTTTTGTAACAACAGCAAGACCTTTGATCAGCAGCCTTTGCTGTGGCTGCACCACCACTGTGGATCCACCAGCAGGAGAACTTTGACCACCAGCACAATCAGAGCAGACTGACTTTTTGTCCACCTTTACCTTATGTCTGTTACCCTTCAGCACTCTTTGACCTGCATCTCCTCCCAACTAGATGTGCTGTCACTCAACCCACGAACGTAATTCCTGTACTTGATGTTTTTTTCAGTTCAAAGTGTACTTCTCACCAGCCACCAGTGTAATACCAGTGCTATGCAGTGTGTCCTACAGAATGATATGATGGGATTTTGGGACACAAGCGGATGTTGGACACGTCCTGGCAGACAAAGTCAGATTCAGTGCAACCTTCTGCCAAACTGTCTGGGAGATACCCTAAAGCTAATTATCAACCGGGCCTGGATTTACATTTAGGTGAAATAATTGCCATCTTCCAAAGGGAGGCCGGCACGGTGGCTCATCAAGGAAAATGAGGCCCAGAAATGGAAACAAGGAACAAGCGAGACAGACAGTGTGAGAATACCTCCATGTTTCCCAACACTAATGCGAGCCTTCATTGTATCCATGATGCAAATCCATACACTGCAAGAAAACCTAAGTCTTAACTACTGCTGTCACATGTCTTCTGTCTCACATCCCAGGGCATCCCCGGGGAGGCAGGGCAGGGCCTGGCAGCCCATCCTGTCCCACCACCCCAGCCAGGAGCAGCCGAGGGCTATCTAACCCTCACCCTGACTCTGACTTTAATTCCTGGCAGGGGTTCCCTTTTATCAGTGGGAAGAAAATAATGTGTGGCCTCCTAATGATCAATTCCACCTTTCTACCCCGGAGGGCGCTACAAAATGCCGTAACAAACTTGGCTCTTCAAATATTGGATTTCCAACTGGTAATTCCAACCCTAAATTAAATCTTAATTATGTTTAATTACATATGGCCTCTAATTCCAGTAATATCTTTAAGAAATTGCCCTTTCCAAAGATGCGTAGACATTACATAAAAAGAGAACATACTATAGTTTTGAAGCTTTAGATTTCTAAGCACTAAATTTACTTCCAACCCTGAACCTAAACTTAATTATCAGCAGGAGTCCCTTCTAGTGTTCTCCCCTGTTTTATTTAATATTTTTGAAAGCTATTCTTTTGTAGTAATTATTACTATAAATATTAATAAATACTAATTCTTTCTTTCTTTGTAAATCATACGAAGTGCAAATCCTAATGCAAAATTTAATCACATGAATGAATTGAAGGAAGCCCAGAAGTAAATGAGGACATAAAGCATTGGCCCATTCAACTGTTTTCTCTATCTGTAGGTATCTAGATCCTCTAGAATGCAAAACCCAAAAAGATTCCTTTAAGCATTAAGCCCAAAACTTTAACCCTAGCTCTAATCCTAACATTAACATCAACACCAGCAGTGAGCACAGCAATGAAAGCAAAAGAAAAGCATATTCCCATAGAGAAACACGTCATCTTTGTATTTCCCTAGTCCCCGGAGAATCTGCCCATAAACTGGGAACGGTAAACTTTAGATTCCTGATTCCTAACACTAACCCTAGCCAGTACAGCTGTATAAATCTAGCCTCTACAAGACAACACAGAGCATTGATCCTTTCCAAAACCTGCCCACTTCCAACTGGTAGTGATAGAATGCAGCAAAGATCTGGGCTCTTAGGAAGGAATGTGTCCATAGGAGAGAATGCCTCTTAACCTGAAACCTAACCTCAGTCTTAAATTTAAAGCAAGTTAGAGCCTTAACCTAATACATAGCCCACCACTAACCCTAATCTTAGTTATAACCTGGTATGCCTCCAAACAATAAAATACACAGCATTTGCCTTTACCAGCACCAGCTATCTTGTCTTCTGAACTCTGCAAGCCACAGAGAATACATTATAAACTGGAGTCCTGAAAATCCAGTTCCAAACCCTATTTCTGACTTTAATTATTCATAGGGTTAAGAGCATAATAAAAGAGTACATCCAACCTCCTACCGTGTCATCATTTGCCCTCTTCCTAACTCTATCAGACCACCAGAATAATAAAGACATGAACAAATATCTTGAAGACTTGAATTCCCATATCCCAGTTATGATACTTGTGTTAATTAAACATATGTAAATAGTAAAGAAGGATATAGAATGTTTACCCCTTTCTGCTGCCTTACCCTGAGAAAACAAAAAAAATTCAATTCTCTCTTATACTCCCAAACCCCAGCTCAAAATGTACCTTGAAGCTTTATGTTAGCTAGCCCACCAAACAAGCAATGGCCCTTTCTGAATTGTCCTCTTCTGGACACGTGGGTCCTAGAAGCTTTACGGTCTGACTCTTACACAAACCATATACCACTTTTTCATTATTTCCATCAGAAAAATTGCAAATTCCTGTCAGATTTTTCTCCACAGATTAATCCCAGCAGATTAAGAAAAACTGGCCTCATTAGTCTTTATTCTGCTCCCACCTATATGGCACCTACAGAATACTGCAATGCTACAGAATTCTGAATCTGCAGAAACTCCAAAGTTAACCCTAGTCCTAATTCTACTTAATGGTTGGGACCTATATCCAACACAGAAAGACACATTAAAATAATCCCTTTTGTCAGCATTTGTCCTCTTCCTAGTTCTGACAAATTTGATAACTTACTTAATATTGGCCATGTTGACAGAACTGGGCAAAATAATAAAATAGAACATTTCCTTAGTTTATGATTATCTGGGATCCAGTTAAATAGGATTTTTTAAAAATAAATATCTCTTTTTGGCAAAGATTTTTCACCTTTTCTACCCCTAGACAGTCTGCATTGTCAGCACCTCATTAGAATAAGCTGGATAGTGAAGAAAAATGTGTTAAATGAGTACATTTCACAGAAAAGTTGATAACTACTGAAATCAATTTCGTCAGCTAATATGTCAAGAAATATATGTTAATCCTTTTATTAATTTTTAAACATAAATTAATACAGTGTTCTACAACCTCACAAAATTTCTATGCCACAAATTTAAAAGTGCTCTTCACCAGAAATGATAAAAGGAAAGTATGATACAAAAACTATTCAGTTATTAGGAGTTTAATTTTTGCAGCAGCAGCTATGATTTCTGTTAGTGCTAACATTTTTGGTTGCATCCTTGATGCAAGTTCTCCACCTAGTGGAGTAATTTTTAATGCTCCAAAGGGTCAGAATTCCTTGCATATAATTTTTATTTCTGATTCATTTAAGGAGTAATAGCAACAGTTTCCTTACATAATATTTTATAAATATTTAACCTGTACATTAAGTTTTTCCAAAAATAAACTTCATTTCACACAGTGACTGAAATAGTTATAATAGCTTCAGAAAACATAAAGGCCAAGAGAACTAAGAAAGAAAACCCAGTCACAACAATCAAACTGTATCCACAAAACTATTTGAACAAAACAACCTCAGATTTTTTATTCATCTAGGTTTTGGTAGTTGAGTAAAGTTCTATTTTTAGAAAATCCTATACGCTTCACAAATATTAACAACAATCATATTTTAAAGAAAATTTTAGAGCCGGCAACATACCTGCTCATATAGCACCAACAAAACAAACCCGTCCAGGTGCCAGAGTAAAAAGTAGCAATATGAACAGCTTATCACAGGGCACAGTAAATTCCAAATCACTTGAAGTTCTTACCCTGAGTCTGGGTGGGACTGTAAAATATGTTTGCTGGTCTGACCACATACGTGTGTATGTACATACATCATGCAGGAATTCTGGGGGGAAGTAGAAAGAAAATTGCCACGCAGAAAGTCAAACCAGACGAACACACCCTGCTTAAATGTATGAATCATGATAATACTCCCCCCTGTGCCTATGAAGAACAGCCTCTTGGAAGAAAATACAAAAGTAAGAAGTGCTCGTACAAAATACATCTCAGCCCTACTAAAACTTAAGCTGGCTCCCAGCTCCAGTACCTGTAATCACAACTGTAGCACACAGCACAGAGAAACAAATGTCCCTTCAGGTAGCTTGGTCCTGAGCCACTTCGGGAGACAAAGGTCGAAACAGAGGATATGAATTTCACCTCTGTTCTTGCTGGAGATGAGTGCACTCCCAAAGCAATTGGTGTAATGCACTGTGCTCCTTGCATGACACATTACTTACTAATTGCATGGCTGCATTTCAAGTCACCTTCAGTTCACAGTAGTTTTTAGTTGTGACTTGACAGCAAGAGTTGGTTACAGTTATCTTGCACTCGAGATAATGAAGGTATAGATTATGGTTGAGAGCCCACATCAGACAAAAGAGGTCACACGTCCTGACTCGATACAGATCAACATTATAAACTTGGTCTCATATAACACGAGCATCAGAAAGGTGCCTTGACTCGCTCAGCGCACTTACCAGAACTCAATTTGCCAGTATTGGAGATCATACTCCCTTGAGCTGATGAAGTTCCAGTTTAATCTTCCTTACTGTCCCGGCTGACTCCACCACGGCACCAAGTCTCGCGGATGGAGGTGGACTTGGGTAACCTAGCTCTCAGCCAGCGCACCATCTCACGTGCACGCTACGCTGCTTGCATAGCAGCAGCAGCAGGCAGATGTCCCTGCTGCCCAGAAGGGGAAACTGAGACAGCAGGAGGCTAAGACGTATCTGAACAGATCGCAAACAAGCAGCAGTGGAGGAAAGAGACTTAACTGAAATCTTTTCCTGTACGCTAATAACACATAGCCTTCAGAAACAGTGCATTATCCTTCCAAGCAGGAAGATAGTACTTACTCCAGCACAAAAGATTTCTTAATGCTAGATAAAGCAACATAAACACAGTATCCTGCAGGGTATGACACGAGGCAAGAAAAGACTGGAGAGTTTCCTTGTGATCATGGAACATACACATGTAGTACTGTCTTTTACAGTGCCTGAGTTTCAAATGTGACACAAATCTTAGCACATGGATTTTGTTGTATTTACTCTTCCTTAGAGAAAAACTAAAATACAGAGCTATGTAGCTTGTGGAGTTGTGCAGCTATTTTTTTATATTTTTTTTTAAGTTACTGATCTCCCTGAGCTCCCACCAAATTTTGGCCACCCAGAAGCAAAGAACATTCACAGCAACTTCAGTACACTTTTTACTGTGATTCTAGTTCATGATCCATCACCAAGAGCAAATCATTCTTTCTTATTTCTGGAGATCAGACCGCAGGCTTTAAAAGCCCCACAGCTCCCGACTAGAAAGAAACGTGTTAAATTGCAGAACCCACCATCACCTCCCCAACTGGACCCTGTAAGAAATACAAGTGTAGAGCAAAGGCTAGGCGTGGAGCTAACAGGCCCCAAATGACTGTGCTAAGAAAGGTCCTCAACTCCTCCGCAACCTTCACTGTAAACCTTTCACTTGGTTTTCAATGCACAAGGGGTAAATTTTGTGACTCCTCTTATTGCAGAGGGCAGCAGTGTACACTAAGCCTACCTTCTGGCCCTTGGTGTGTTCCAGTAGTCATTCCCATGGTTGAAATCAAAGAATATTGCTTAACAACGGCTGTCAAATACGAGGGTGCAAATACCCCAAGCACAATGACAGAGAAAGATCAGATTTAGTTACTAAGTCAGACCATATGAGCAATCTGGTTGAAGCAGAAGGGCAAAATTCATAACCTCTCTTCACTGTTCTCCTGCCTGGAAACATGTCTTCTGCTCTTCAGTTGTAGCTACACTGGCCTTTTGTCAACATACTGCTTTTCAATTTTTCTTCTTCAGTGTCTGTAGTCTACTGATTTGATGTGCTACTCCTGCTTATAAGTTCCCTTTATTTCTTCCTGAGAATCAGCAAATAACTACTGTCCTTCAGAGACAGGAAGATAGACTGGGTAATGACGTTCCCTGCTTGCCAGGTTCCTTCCACTGAAATTGCAACAACAAGGTTTCTGGTAATGAGCTAGAAAACCTCTTCAGTATTCCTCATCCTGCTGCCCACAAAGGAGGGGGTTCACGTGCTATATGTATATATTCACTTAAGTCCTAAATTTTTGTAGTCTGACTGAAATTAGTTTGTTATCCGAATGAAAACTGACTTTATGTCCCTTGTTAAAATGCAAATAACCAGAAGGAGAAAAAGATATCCTCAGACATTTAAAAAAATACCCTTAATCGAGGAGCATGCCTTGGTTTTTATACTTGTTCACGCAAGGGTTGCTGAGAAAACTCTTGATACTAGTAATTTATCTAGTTAAATAAGAAGCTAGTAATTTATAAGGATGTAGCTATAAGGCACTGCTTCAAGAGTAAAAACTAATGCAAGTGCACAGGTCTGGGTTTTTTTCAAATTCCCCAATGGCATTGCATGACGTTTTCAGTACGCCAGCAATGCAAAATGAAGAAATCAAAATGAAGTTTGGGAGCACAACTCAGAGCTCCTACCCTGACAAATTTCATCTTGCTTACCACCTACTGCTTTGGTGCTGGGATTGTAAAAAAATTTAAAATAAATTATTATGGGAAGAAATATTTTTTATTTGTCATGAAAAAAAAGGCTGAATTCTTCTGTGAAATTTGTGAAAAAAATCCCCTTATGAATCAGAAAATGTAACTGAGGCAAATGGAAATTTCTAGAAGTGATTAATACATGGAAATATTTCTAACAAAAGATATATTTAAGTATTATTAGTCAGACTTGCAGCTATGGCACCAGCGTATGCAAGCTTGCTAAGTACTTTACTTTGGAATAAGGTCACAGCTATCTATAATTCACACTATTATGAGTGCTGGTGCCCTTCTGGGTTTGGCTTTTTTTTGGTTATATTAAATTAAGCTGGCATCTGGTTTTGACTTTGGGTTACTTGGTACTTTCTTAATAGCATGGCAGATTCTCCTTTCTTAATAGCAGTTCATGAGAGGATCCCTTAAAAAAACTTGCACTATTACAAGAACACAGCTCACTGTTAGAAAACATATATTCATATAGCTACAGCTGAAGGCAATTTTCTGCAGATTGCCACTGTGCAGCTACAGGAAGAGAGGAAACATTTCTTCATTCTATTATCATTACAATTAGAGTCATACTGGACACAGAGTAAGTATCCCTTGGGATTGGACAGTGATTCCAAATTCTTTTTTTTTTTTCCTAAAGATGATAAATGCAAAACATTTTAAGTAGCTGTTGTTCCCTTTTTATCTAGCGTACATGGACAAAATCTGTCACATTGTTCTTTTATGAATTGTCCATTCACTGAGTACTTCAGAAATTCTAAAATGCCTTTCACAGACAGATGTTGTTTGTTGGCAAGGATTAAATTCAGAGTTATGATTGTGGATATCGTGGGAGACATGTAGTCTATTTATGTGTATATGGCTTGGGTTTTTTTCCTCTCATCCATACAACAATCCTTAACTGAAGATTTACAAGAGAAGTTCTAGAAAATTGAAACTTTCAGCTTTTATTGGATAGTACCACAGATCCATCACTTGCTTATTACCTGCTAAAATAAAGCCCAGAATGCAAAGAGGTTGGTTGCATAGTGCCCAAAGTAAAAATCATGGCTCTGTATATAGTTCATGGAGCAAGACAGGTCAAACTGCTCTCTGAAGGAGCTCTCTGATTTGATTTCTGAATATGTCTGTCTTTCTCCATTGACTAGAGAGGGAAGTTAGAAGGGCTGATGGCTAAACCTAGACAAGAAAAAAAGATGTTTGGGGGGAAAAAATTAATGTAAATTAGGATAGCCTCAAGGAAATAACTATGTTGAACTCTGAGTTTGTTATTGGGGCAACAACAGCTAAACATTTTTATTTGCAAGGCTGAGATCATCTTTCTTATGAAAACAGCAATGGAAGACTTAGTTGGGCAAGGAGGTGGTTGCTATTGTCACAACATTAAGATTGTGATATGCAGATTTTTTTAATGTTCTTTCCATTCATAATTGCTGTCTTACAGTTAAGCAAAATGGATTGCCATCCTGTCTTTTGAATTGGCCCTTCAAATCCTTGTGTTTTCCTGCCTCCCTAAGATAGGAAGAGATTAAGGGTGACTGACAGCAGAAAAAATTTATGCAGCCACATATATGTTAATCTTGCCATCTTTTCTGCAGGATTTGGAAGGAGACGAATATTTATAACTGTTCCTTTGTCTTGCTTTTGGACTAGCCACTGATTTCCCAACACCCTAGAAAACATTTCTAAAGGTCTGGGACAGAAAAATAATTCTTTCGAGTCAGCTAATCTCTCCATTCATGTCATTCATATGAAAGTAATTCTACACCCTTAATATTGGCCAGAGTATTTGGTCTTGAGTCTAAGGCCAGGAAAAGACTACAAGACTCTGATGAACATTTCCTTTATCGCAGTCTTAACTAACCCAATTTAATGTAACGTTTGAAATTAAATCAGTATTCTTTTGCATGTTGGCAAACTTGAGACAGCAGCCTGTTTCTGGTCACAGGCTGCAAAGGTTTTTTTCAACCTCAAACACAACCAAGGTCTTATCTGAAGGCCTTCTTAATTGAGGGGGGTTCATAATCTTGACATGTATAATCTGGCTACATAACTGTTATTAATTTGAATATGTTAACCTGGTTTATAAGAGCTGAGATCCAAGCTTTTTTTAATAATAAGTTAAAGCCTATTCATTTCTCAAAAAAAAAAAAAACCCAAAACCAAAACCTCCAAATCCCCTCCAAAATTTGTTCTACTTCATGTATTTCCATCATTGTTAGGTCTCACTTTTCCAGAGTTTAGCCTCAGAATACTGTTACCTCTGCTTCTGAAACAGACCCTTGTCTTTGCCTATTCAACCCCACATTAGGTACCAAACTGGAAAAGTAATCTGCTACATATCCCTAACTGCCATCATTTGTTATTACTACTTCTTTGACATGGACATATTGGATACCATGACAACATATTCTGGGCAAGAATGAGAGGACTTAGACGGGACACAAATGAATGCACTTTGTTCACTTACAACTAAGTATGATCACTTCAGTTTTTCACTTTATTAATATTTTACATACATAAAGATCCTTTTGTCCTAATGGATTCCAAAGCAAACCATTAAAAAAGGAATAGGAGTGATTTAGATATTACTCCCCATAATTGGATTATATGTTCCTTGCTTCTGTGTTAAATTACTGTAGCAGTTCAGCCTACAGATGACCAAAGTCTCTGATTTCTCAGTTGAGAAACAGTCTCTTCTTTGAGCAACAGACTTGTAATTGTAGCACAGAATTTGTCAAAAGATCCATTCTATCCTCTGCTGAATTAAACTCATAAAAGATGCAAGAACACATTTGTGCTGCTGATAGTGACAGTACTAGCTCTGCAGATGTCACTGTTGCTGTCACTTTGCCCCACATAACTCAGGCAGTGGGTATCTTTCCAGAAACTAGCACAAAGCCTGATTCAGTCCTTCCCTTGTAAACGTGGCCTTTATAGTACATGGTATTATAGCAAGCAGGAAAAGGAGGATGCCATTTGGAGAGCAATTTCTAATGAATATATATTTTCAATGTCTGAACTACAGTTTCAGCAAGCTACTGGTCCTTAATTTGGCCCTTTAGGGCTGAATGCCCCTAGATCTCTGGCTTTGGAACATGTCTCTAAGCCAGTAGGCTCCCTGTGAAGTGCTGACTGGTGCAGAGCAAGGTTTTCTGAAAGACCAATATTCAACTATATTTTAGCAGTTCTATGTTGTAAGTTAGTGGGATCGCCACAGGTCCTCACAGCATCCCTCCAGACAAGTTGTCCAACTGTGGGTTGTGCGGGTTCACGGTGCACTGGGTGAAGAGCTGGCTGAAGGGCAGAGCTCAAAGGGTTGCGGTGAATGGGGCTGCATCTGGCTGGCAACTGGTCACCAGCGGTGTCCCTCAGGGTTCACTTCTAGGACCAGTCCTGTTCAATATATTTATCAATGATCTGGATGCAGGAGTTGAATGCACCGTTAGCAAGTTTGCTGATGATACCAAACTGGAAGGTGCTGTTGACTCTCTTGAGAGACAAGAGGCCTTGCAGAGGGCAATCTATCCCTAGAGAGTTTGGAGCATTGGGCAGTGATTAATGGGATGAAATTTAACAAGTCAAAATGCCAGATTCTGCACCTAGAATAGAGTAGCACCTGGCACAAGTATAAATTAGGAGAGGAGTGCCTGGAGAGCAGCCCTGCAGAAAGGGCTCTGGGGGTGCTGGTCGGCAGCAGGCTCAGTGTCAGTCGGCAGCGTGCCCTGGCAGCCAAGAGGGCAAACCGCGTCCTGGGGTGCACCAAACACAGCGTGACCACCCGGTCAGAAGAGGTGATCATCCTGCTGTATTCAGTGGTGGTGCAGCCTCACGGTGTGCAGTTCTGGGCCCCACAATTTAGGAGGGATATTAAGGCCCTTGAATGCGTCCAGAGGAAGGCAACAAAGCTGGTGGAAGGGCTGGAAGGAATGTCCTATGAGGAGTGGCTAAGGACTTTGGGCTTGTCTAGTTTGGAGAAAAGGAGGCTGAGGGACGACCTCATTGCTCTCTACAGCTTCCTGAGGAGGGGCAGTGGACAAGGAAGTGCTGAGCTCTTCTCCCTTCTATCCAGGGACAGGACATGTGGGAATGGTTCAAAGGTGTGCCAGGGGAGGTTTAGACTGGACATTAGGAAGCCTTTCTTTACCTAGAGGGTGGTCAAACACTGGAACAGGCTTCCTCGAGAGGTGGTCAGTGCCCCAAGCCTGTCAGTTTTTAAGAGGTGTTTGGGCAATGCCCTTAACAACATGCTTTAACTCCTGGTCAGCCCTGAAGTGGTCAGGCAGTTGGACTAGATGACCATTGTAGGTCACTTCCAACTGAAATAGTCTAGTCTAGTCTGTCCTATTCTGTTCTATTCTACTTCTAAGGGGAAGCCATATTATAGTTATAAACATTGTTTCATTCAGATTGGAACTCAAAGAAAGAGATTGTAGCCATCATGTTTTGTTTGTTTTTTTGGATCAACAAGCAAGACAGGTACCCATGCAAGCTATGGTATAAGGGTTTTTACATGCCTCAAGTTAATAGATCTCGGGTTTTAAAGCTGTAACATTTAACTGGCCTGGCAGGAGAAGCTGAACTGTTAAGTCTCATTTACCCAATGTAGATTGCTCTAGGAGAAGGTGCTGTGAAAGATTTAGCTACTCACAAGTATAATCTATTAAATAGTTGCAAGATTTTTGCATTGGGGTAGCAGGACTCTTACATCAGCTAAAGAAAGAATATTTCAGAGAAGTCTTTGAGTATTATTTGAGGGGAAATGGCTCAGAATTACACCAAAAAGCCATTCTCACAGAATCAAATATTAAATTACTTAAAGAAGAGCTAGAAAAAATAGCAATGAACTACAACAGGAGGAAAAAAAGAGAAGGGAGAATTCAGAAGCAGTATAACGAAGAACTAAAATTGACATACTGTTCCAAGAAAGCATAAAGGAAACTATGTGCCCATGGAAAATCTGTTGTCAGCAACCAAACCCAGGACAAATAAAATAAAACAGTTTAAAATCACAGCTCCCTGTAAATGGACAGATAAGTCAGCTTTGACCAGTTCGGTTTATCATAATGAAAGTGGGATTTGACCAGGGTATCCTGGATAACTGAAAAAAGGGAGTGTTAATTCTGTGAAAGGTAGTATTTGGAACCAGTGACTGAGATACAGGATTACACAGTAGTATCATCCAAAATGCCATGCAGAAGAATAACAAGAGAACAGACACAAAGCAGAAAACACTGGCACCTAAAATATGGCTGCACTTCACTAGTGTGGTATCAAAATTGACCTTGCTACGAGTGTGGAATATGTTCTTCATCAGGTTGCACTGGTGGACATCATTACATTCATATAATTTAGATAGACTGAAAAGAAAAGAGAATTAATTGTCTCCCCAGAGAAAGTCTCTAATGTGGCATGTTGGACTCATGGACCTGGTTATTGAAAATTTAACAGCAATATTTTGGAAGAATGCTACTGCTCAGTGATTCAAGAAGAGAAAATAAAACATACTAACCTAAGTATTTAAAATTATTATATTGGTGTTATTTTAAAAAGACAAGACTGTTGGTAAGTTTACAGATATGAAATTGCAGTGGACACTCAGCATATATAGGTGGAATCTATCCAGAAGAAGAAGGAATTTGTCTTGGATTAACCAACACAGAGAATAGCTGCTTTGAATCAGCAGTAAGCCACTTATCAGAGATGTACAGGAAAATAGCTTACAAAATACTCAAAGAAGAGCATTCAAACATCTTTCAAGGTCTAGACTGGATCCCTAGTCTGCATGTGAGAAATATGACCAGTAACCTGTAGAGAAGACTTACTAATGTCTTACCTAATATACCAAATGATCAAGGAAAACAAAGAAGAATGATAAAGTATACCAAAATCAGCCTCTGAGAAACTGGAGAAAAAACATACTGATATACAACAGATGTCTCAAGTCCAGGCCTTTCAGCAAGGTAAATCTTGCTACTCACTCTTAGAGCCAGCACAACCTTCTGTAGGCACAAAAAAAACCCCAAGGTGAGATATGTATTCCAAATGTGGAATAGCCTTATTGTTGTATCGTTACTGAAGACTGTGGTGAGTATAAGAAAAATACTGCAGCTATCATAAGAACATCAAATACATCTGGAAGTTAGTGAGCCTTCAAAGAAATCTCTTTGCTTGATTAAAACTGGGCTGAAATTCATCCTCTTGTAAGGGATTTGAGGTTCATTGGCATAGTATTGATGCAAGGTGTTAAACTTCCTCATCTGCTTTCACAAGTATATTTGAAACTTTTTTCAAGTACCAATTCATACAAAAACTCTAAAGAAAAGAGAAGAGGGAGGGAAAAGGTAAATACTATCAAAACAGTTACCTGTACTGGGAAACTTCAAAGAATTTTAAACCAACTAACTTGACCACAAGTTGCACTAATCCATCCCTAGGTGCCGACTTCTACCAAATGTTAGAAGGTAAAGCAAGTAATTGGTAATGGACCACTGACTATAGCTAAAAGAAATAATTACTTTCTTTCATGAAAACTGGACTTTTTTACTTTGAATTAGGCTGCAACTGGCAAACATTGTAACCTTCTGCAATACAGATTCCTTCAGGAGTTACAGTGACGGCAGCTCCTTATCCTGTGCCTTCAGTTCTACAAGGCTGAAACTCACTGCAGAATCAGTCAACTTAGAGGTTAAAAGACAAAAAGATATTTGTCTGCTGAAGAGACAAAGGCTTTCTCCAGATTGTTTCTGTTTATGAGAAAATGACAGGAAGCTAAACAAATTGAAAAAAAGTGATCTGTTTTGCAGTAAGGAGATAGACAAAGAGATGGAAAGGTATATCGATTAGATGTTACTAAACTCTTGACAGAAGAAAAAAAAAAAGGCCTGTTTTAAAGTCTTCTGCATGAGGAAACATCTCATCACCCAGATGAAAGATCTAGATTTAGCTAACTTTTTTCATTGTAAGACATATGGTCACAAAAATACTTAGATTTTAAAAAACAGTACAACAAACAAATTATACTGGTTGAGTTGATTATGGCCGAGTACCCTCTTACAAATTTAGATTACATATAAACATAATCAAGTGGGGGGTTTTTTTGAAGTATCTAAAATCACTTTAGTAAATCTTGGCTTTGTTATAATACATATATTAATAAAAACATATGACTCCAAATAGTTTGCTTTGGAAGCAAACAGTTCTTGATCTTTTTTCTTTCCTGATGAAGGTTGCTAATCTTAGCCAGTAATGAAGAAGAAATGCTCAGTTATGAAAAATGAAGAACAACCACTAGCCCTAAATAAATTCCTTTTCAAATTACCCTCTGCAATTGGTCAGTTGAAGAATTACTTTGCACAGATGTTTTTTCTAGATAAAAGTCTGGCACAGTGCACTAGATTTCTTGGTAAAAATACATTTAATAATTCAAACTAGTTAGTAATTACTTCTAAATTGTTAGGAATTCATTACCTATTAGCAGAGTGATAAAATTTTAGACAGTATAAGCTTAATCACTGTTTTAAGTGAAAGACTGAATTCAGTTCTTTTACAGAGTTGCTAGTTACATTTCATAGTAAATTCAGAAAAGAGTTGCTAATATAGCTGTGTCCCATATATAAAGAATATTTATATAGGCAATCCCAACTCTGAGAACGTTTATATAAATAAGCAACATAACATCCATCTACCTCTGGGATAACATTCTACAACAATACAGTAAGATGTCTTACTGAAGATCTAAATTATCTTTAGTCATGTAACTATGGTCAAAACCTCATCACAAACCTGGCCAAATAGAAACAGAGACTTGGTCATTCCAGCGAGGGAATCACAGTAGATGATGGTGGCTTCTGCATACACAATGGTTATAGAAGTACACACTTTCTACTGAGTTCTCTAGTTTCAGCTGACTACTTGTCTAACATGCTTGTGTTGCCGCCATTACCGTGATTATCTGAGCTCTACAGTCTTTATCAGTCTTGATAATACTTGAGTAATGCAAGAAAGTGCTAACCATAATTTCTACCAAGGCAGCAGCAAATCTGTGGTGGAGCAGTAAATTCAAGTCACAAGCTGATAACCCAGTTCCTAAGTCAACTTTCCATGATATGGCCTCAGTAAATTTAAACTCTCCATCCTAAAAATATCCTACTTCCACTTTTAAGTGAAGTTTTGGAGAGAGAGAAGCTGGCAGTAATAAGCTTCTTTGCTGTTTCTACATTATTTAACAAGGAAGATGTGACTGGAAGGTGGTAAAAGTGACCTTGAAACTTCTTTGTATATAATAAAAGTATATTCTGTAATGTAGCCTTCTCAATTAACATAGAATATTGCAAAAGAAACACTGACTTCAATAACCTATGCTAGCCTAAATTGTTTATTTTGACAGTCATTCAAGAAAGTGATGTTTCAGCGATGACTGCTGACCTTCCTCAAGGTTTCTTCCAAATGAGTCAAAGCAAGCTCTCTAAATACCTAGAAGAAACACAATGTCAAAACAGTGTACTTCAGAATAACTGTCAACATGTATGACTAAATTAAATTAACCTGAACTGAAGATTAAACATCGTTGTTTTGAAATGCATATCAAACTTTGAGGTAACTGCACCAAGATAACCTTGATAATTTCTGTGGATTTGGGGAGGAGAACACAAACACACGGCTCATTAAAATCAGTGGTCAGCAGTCAGTTTTGGCTGATGGAAACAATGAAAAGCCAATATTGTGCTAAATGAAACATCAATAGTTTCAGTTTAAAACTTAAAAGTTTTAATATCTGAGGTACTGAAAATGTTAACAATTAACCATGGTTTGGGGAAAGAAGCTCTATGTTCTGAAGTATCAAATCACCATAGTTACTTAACTGTAGTAGTGTTGTGGAGATTTTTAATAGTTATCTCAAAATTTCTTCCCGCAGTTAGTAAGAGCATCCAAAGACTGAAATGGTAACCTGCAGGAAACAACTGCAGTGCATTTAGATTTTAGAAGCCATTCATGCTATTCAGATCACTTTCATTGGTAAAAAAATAATTACAGTAAAGCAGGAATAAGCTCCACTGAAGACTAAACTACAGGTGTTACTATAGCTGCTGTTTACAGAAGCAAAGCCTGGAAAGATTTTATGTAGCTATTATTCATACATATGATCATGTCAAACATTTAGGCTTCCTCAAGGGAGTTGGAGTTGCACTGCTTGGCCCTGAGTTAGTTATATAAATCTAAACTGTCTGTTTCTCATATGTTTTAATTCAAATTTCTGACAGTATAACTGTGAGAGTATACGTGTGCTTCTATACACACAATTTTAAAATGATTTAACTGATAATAGAAGACATTGTGAATTGAAAAAATACCTAGAACAGGCTGTTAGTTGTGAGACAGTCATCACTGTTTAGTATATGCAAAGCCAAGGCTGTTTTGGTTTTTTTTTTTTCCCTTGATGTTCACAGATAGGTTTCTTGCTATCTAAACTCTCAGCAATTCCTCTTTTAAAGTTCTAGTATCACTTCACATGCCAGGAAAAGTACATGAGCCAAAATGCATCTTCAGGGAGGTGTTATGCTGCTCTGAATGGTTGACTGCTCCAACATTTAGAAACTATGGTTCTGTCCTTAGATTACAGCCAACATTTAAAGCTTCGGGATCTGTGAGGTTCTGAGGGTAAACTCAGTCCAGTTAAAAAAGAAGCTATTAGTAAATTTTAAGTGGTTTATCTCCTTTGTTTCTCAATGGAGATGGCTATCATGTAAACTACTCCATAGCCTATTCTTAACCTTCCTGGAGTAACTGCAGCTCTAGGAAATGTTTGCATGCCACTATGCAGTTAAAGGAGCTAAATTATTCAGTGAAGTGTCTTTTCCATACTTCAAATCTTGGCAAAGCCTGCTACTTAGAGGAAGACTCTACTAGCATGGACCATCACACTCCGATTCCAGTAGCTCCTGTTTCCTGTGGTTACTAGCAACTCTCTAGAAAAAGGCTTTTTCTTAGGTTTGCAATTTCTTATGCACTTAAATGATTCTTACGGTCTCCTTCCTTTCTTATTCTGCTCTTCTCAGTCATAACAGATGTATTGTACCAAGCTTCCACTCCCCTTCCACAATTCTGTCTTGGGGAAAAAGGACTGAGAAACTGCTGCCGACCTTGTTCCACCATTGGAAGAGGGATGTAGAGCACTCATTTCTTCCTCCCTCCAATGCTTCCACAAGGCAGCCTTCTCTGATGAGGGATGATGTTTGCCCTTGTACTGCCTTCCTTTCAGCAATGGTTCCCCAGTCAGTGTCAGATGCAAAGACTGTTATTGTTTGACAAAGAATTTGAACTATTCAACTGAAGTCTAAAATCTGGTCTTGTTTCAGTATCTGGGGAAATTTGCCAGGGGCTTACCTGATTTACTTTAATATGTTCAGATTCTTAGTCAGTAGTCTAAGTTCAAGACACGCTAAATACACTCTGAGCCAAGTTCATCAGCTGTAACAGAAATCTGAAGTCCTCGGGCCGATGCCCCTTGGTCACTTCTTAAGGTTCTTCATTCACAACGTCCTTCTTGTTTTCCACAATGTGTTCTCCATGATGTTGAGTTTATCTTTATTGCACCACCTACTACTTCATCCATGAAGAGGCAAGAGTTTGTAAGAAGTATTACTGTAATACTGAAAATGCTTGTTCTTAAATAGTACTGAAAATTAGAGGCAGAATACAAAGAAATATCAGATACAGTTAACTGGGTATTTTCAAAAGAGCAGGATAAGGACTGTATATGTTTTCTGACAGAAGAAAAGATTTTCTCATAAATAAAGAAGATAATACACACGACAAAATTAAGTCGGGGAACCTTTACTGCAGACAGCTGTATTTATTTCATGGAAAGCATGGTTACAGTTTTAATAGTAACATCTAGTGCTTCATGCATATGATTTGAAGGAGGTTTGAGGAACGATGAGTATATCTTTCTTTGTGTCAATTTTAAAGATACTAAAATTCTGAAATCATGTTGTTATTCCCATTTATTCCTGATACACAACATGTACATTTCCAAAGTGGTTTAATGCCACAGAGGTACACCTTCTATGTCTTCCAGTCTGTGGCAGTACTTGGTCAATAGTGCTTTGCATCCTCTCTAGCACATCATTTTGTTTCACGTTTACCCTAAATATAAACCAGCATGTATACTGAGTCACAGCTTTCTTCGGATTTATATAATTTCTGTTTATCAAATATGATACTAACCACAGTAATTTGTTCTGAATAAACATATAATAGGGTATGTATTTTTCCCCTCACAGAACTGCACTTATGAGAGTTAAATTTGTCATTTCATTTTTTCCCATTCAAGAGACAGAATTAACAGAATATCAATTCTGATCAAGATAATTACCTTAAAATAAGGCTCAGCAAAGTACTACTTCTTACTGGCTGGTTTACCTGTTCAAGTCTACTTTTCTCTAAAATTCAGGTAGATCACATGCATTACTAAGCATCAGTTAGACCTCTGTAATTCTCTTTGGCAGAAAAGGCAGAGCCCAACTTATATATACAAAAATGCATGGAATTTACTCAACTCGCAACATCAAGTCAAACATCTGCTTACTGCAAGTATGGTATTTAAACCTATTTGATCTTTATCTGAGGTGTAGGATAAAATGTTTGCATGTTTTAAGAGACACTCGTGAACTTAGCCCTTGTAAAGCTGAACTACTGAACTATTCCAAACAATGGGACAATTCCATGTTCTAAATTGACTTATGTAAAACAAAATATACATGCCTGTTGTCATTATAACAAAATTTTCATGTAAGAAAGTACAATGAAATCTTCAGTAATTTTTCATAATTCAAATGCAAATTACTGACAGAAAATTCAACTTATTAAGATGAAACCTGAAAGAATGAGCCACAGAGTAGATGGAATGTTCAGCAAACCCAACCAGTTCATGCTCCAAAAAGTTCCAATTACAATTTTTCTTTCCAGTAAAAGTGGAAAGAGAAGCAGGCTTAATACAGACAAATTAGGGATGAATTTACTAGGAAATGTTAACAAACCTATGAATCTCTGTGTGGCTCATTTGTTTTGGAAACCAGTCCATTTGTATAATTGATCTGTACTTACCTTTCTGTTTTCTTTCTCTTCTTTTCTTCCTTTCATTTTCTACAGTAATCAACACATTTTTTCCAAAACAGTTGTTTTTATTTTATATGTGACATTGTACTAAAACTGGATATTGCATCATTTCCTTCATTTTTGTTAGACATAAGTATTAAAATTGTCATAAACTTTTCTCTGTGTTTTCTCTTTGCTTCAACTGACTTTATACTAGAGGAACTATACATTTTCATTGCTTTTACTTAAGGGAACTGGTTTAATACCTTGCTTTGAGTTATCAGGATACAAATACTTTGATCTCTACTTAGTCTAACTCACGTGAATTAGATTAGTGCCGCCATACCTTTCTGGGAAGGTTGGCTGTTTTGTTTCTTTCCGTGCCAAGACAAGTTGCATTCCCAATACATGGCATAACTTTATTGGATACCTTCAGCATAGTCAAGTCTGATGCACCATGGAAGCACCCCATTTAGCGAGTAAGTAAAGACTGATTAACTCTATGTTACACAGAGTATACACAATAGACAGGATGGCTATGGCCTGACTGCTAATGTAGGAAGAATTTATGCTGTATGCTCCTCTCTTTTTGTCAGGGACAGTTCTGCTTTTCCCCATCATGCAGCTCGGTTGATGTGCATGGCAAGAACAACTATGGAAAACTTCCACATTACTGTTGCTCATGGAAAAATTAATTTAGGCTCTTCCCTGTATGATCCTCTGTTGCCTCTGTCAAAGAAAACTAGTAGAAGTAGTACTAGGAGTAGGCTCCCAGTCCCCACTGGGCATAAGCTACCATGCTGACTGTTGTTACATCACCTTAGCCAGTTGTTACAGGGCTGATGATTTCCTAAAAGGAGCAAGTTCTGGTTTATTTCTGAATCACTAAATTACTTTTCATAGTTTGTGGACCACTCAGTGCTCATACTAGGGAGTACTATATACTGTGTATTTTTTTCCTACAGTACCAAGGAGTTCTGCAAAGATACTCATCATCTTACCATTTGAAAACATGGGAAAAAATACCATGACTGAAATTGTTACCCAGAAGGTCATTTTGTCAATTTTCATGTATTTTCTGACGACACAAAATAAAGAAAGATCATTCTGAAGAAAATACAAATAGGATTGAGAAACATAGCAGGAAAAAATGCTAAATAGGAAAGGGCCTTGGAGAAGAGGACTGTCAACTTACCACAGGGCAAGCCTTACGGTGATGAAGGCTCACCACTGCTACGAACTGCAAGCATTTTCTATGCTAAGTAATTATGATTACATGAAGGCTGTAAAACCAAACAAGCTTCACTATGAAAAACCATGGGATTACAGTGGCTAGTGATATCATCTGAATTTAAGTTTTAGCAGACAAGAGCCTCCTTAAGTCAAGATGCGATACAACTCTTTTTTCCATTTGTGGACTAGAAATAATTGAAAAAAACCCTTTTTAAGTGGTATAGCAGTAAACTGTAGAACTATAAAAGACGAAATTCTCCACCAAAGAGAAATCTGATGAAAAATAAATGGCATCTTGGAACCAGAAGAATTACTTTCCTCCTATAATTATTGCCATGAAACATAAGACAGAATCCTTGACATCCAAAATTTTGTACTACTTGATATCTCATGATCAGAGCAACAAGGTATTCTCAATAAACATGTAGAAGTTGAACACCTAATAATTTGCTGTCTGAAATGAATGCAAGCTGACGGGGTGGGGAGGTGTTGCTGTATTACAATTCATTATCTTGGGGTTTTTGCCTTTCTAGGATGTACTGTTTACCTTTCTCAGCCAGTGTGTGAATGGATATAGGAACCTGAATGACAAGAAAAAACTTAACACTTGCCCACCTTCTGATCTGTGGAATTAAAGACTTTCTAGTTTATGATGTAAGGCTATGATGGCACAGCTCATGTGGGCAATAACAGCTTTGGTGTGACCTTCGCAGCCTGAAGACAAGTGAGGGAAACTGCAGAAATAACCTTAAGAAGGCTGGAGTTCTGAAAATTACTGTTAAATGAAGGAAAATACATGCAGAAGCATGTTTTGCCTTCTACATCCACAAAGGCTGAATACGAAAGGAGCCTACATATGTATTTGTTAAAGTAAAACATCTTCTAATTTAAAATACTTAAGATGAAGCTTATTCAGTGGAATGCACAATGAAGTACTTAAAAGAGAAATAAACCTCTAGTTTTGTGCTATTTTGGTTTGATAAATTTTAAATTATTTCAGTAGGAACTTAAAGCCTTTTAACATCATTTTAGCTATGGTTTAGCTACGGTTTAGCTACAAGCATTTTCACTAGAATTACCAGACATTGCTATTAGGGAATGGTCGCTCAGTGTGTGTTTGGATCAGCTGCTAGCTGTCCTGTTAACACTGAGCCTGTCAACAGAGTGTATTCAAGTATATAAATCAGAATTAATTTGATGTGGATTAACTAAATTCCTGTGCGGACGCTTACTCAGAATGAAACTACTCTTAATCTGAAGTGGCCTTAAACTCAAAAGTAAATTAAGCTATGGCAAATTAATTCTGGAAGAAAGGTTTAATGAAGTTTAACTAATGTGCTTTTAGACAAAAACGTAGGGTAGGTTATCTGCTAATATCTTGCTGGAAGAAGATCATTTCTGTGGTGCTGACACTAAGATTTCCTCAACTCAAATGCTTTAGCAACTCTGCTGACTTCCAGAGTCTTAGCCAGTTCCTTACTTTCTACAGCCACCAAAAGACATCAATGGAGGTGTCTGAAAAAGAAAAAAAATCATCACTATTAGAAGAGAAAAAGAAGAAAAAAAATTGAAAAAAAGAAGTTTGGTGGTGGGTTGGGTTGGTTTTTTTTAAAAAAAACTTCTTTTTAACGTTTTCAGGCCAAAATATTTTCAATTTGAAAAAAATGTGACCAGGCTTGCCTACTCCTATTCCTTTTTAAGTAAACCAGTTTCCTTAAAGTTGGCTCACTTCTTGCCATGAGTAAACAGGAAGTTTTCATGATTTTCACTTCCTGTGAGCCTGTGCAGTAACTTCATTTACCTTCCATTTCCTCTTTATGAAACCATTGCCAAAACAATTTCAAAAAGAGACCTAAAGAAAATTAGGAAAACTCTGCCTCTAAAGTAAAAAAATCTTGAAAATTTGCCTTTATGCCAGTTTAAGCAGACTTCTGCATGGATCTCTGACGTTGTCTGTGTAGCACTACTACTCCATGCTTTTGTGCTTCTTGTTACACAAGCACACATTTTCTAATGTTCCTGAGAATACAAAAAAAAAAAAAAAATCAACATATCTTTTCAGTTGGTTTGTTAGCCATTTCAAGGTTATTTCAAGGATCCTTTTGTTTTCCCAGTTTTTATGGGAAAAGTGTATTAAAATTTATCACTTGCTGTTTCATCAAACTGATTATTTTTATGTCAAGGCACTGAAAAACAAGGTTATTTGCAAGGAAAAATAGGATGCAGTGATAACAGTGGCAAAGGCCATTAGTAAATAAACAGGGATAAAGCAGAGGTCATGTAAATATTTCCATGGGTGCAAAAACCTAAAATATTAATACAGCTGGGAAACTGAAGAACTATACTTTTACTTTTTGTTGCACTGGCTTGAAAATGTAGTCTCAAGATTATCTTTTTCAAAACAAAAAATGCTATTAAAACTAAATTTTTCATTCCCCAAGATTATTTATCAATGTAGCTGATTTGGAATAAAACATTCAATAACTATAGTGATCAGAAAAACATGGTGTCTTTCAGAATGCATTACTTTTATTTTTAGCATTTAGCTGATAGCATTTAACTAAAGCTGTTAGTTAAATACAACACTATTCTAAATAAAAGCTTTAAAAAAGAAACTAATTTCCAAATGTTTTTTCACCAGCTCAAAAGCAACGATGTAACTTAGCTTGGGTCTTTTAAAAGTATACAAATTGGCATTAGTAAAATTGCTGTATTTCTGAAAGAAAAACAGAAGCTACAGAAGAGGGTGGGGAAACAACATCCGTGCATACGTTCCAGGTGTTAGCTGAAATCCTAGCCAAATCTGCCTGGACTAGGACCCTCAGAGCCCAAGTTGCACATCCTTCATAGGCACGTATTTCTAGGTACACTACTCAGAAGCCCAGTCTCCAGTTTCCCACTTTTCCACTCCAAAATTTTAATTTCTCAGCTCTTTGGCCTGAAAACCCCTGGTCTTCCAGTCCTCTTATCCAACTTCTCACTGGAGGTATTTCTTCTCATATTGCCCCAGATCCTCTCTTGTTCCAATCCCCAACTTCTCCCAGCCCAGAGACCACTACTCTTTCTATTCCCTGCACTCGCTCTCCTCATACCTGTGTGGGAATGTCTAAGCATTTTCATTTCTTTGCTCCAGACCACCCATACTAGAGTGCAGCAGATACCTGCTGCTCTGCCCCTCCTCGTCCTGAGCCTAAATGGCATTAAAAAGTAGAGATCCTAATGTGTTGCTATGTCATGAATTACATACTTAGCAAACCAGTCAGTGTGTAAAGGTTTACATCATTCAGATGTTAAGCCATGCTAACTTTCTTGAAGGCAAAGATTAAAAAAACATGGACAACAAGCCTATATTCTAGCTCCACAAGTGAGAATCCTATTATGAAGCCCAAGGAAAGGAGGACTGGGAATTAAAAGACTAATTTGCTCCCTCCTTTCTGTGCAAACAGTAAGTATACATGAAATCACCCATTCAAGATATACAACAATCTGTCAGACTGACCAGAGGAGGGGAACACAGATTTCTATCCACAGGAGGTAAAGAGACCAAATACATCTGAGCCCTTGCTGATGCTTCCAAATGCCCCTGTCACAAAATGAAACCAAACACAAACAGTGAATGAGAACCTCAAATTGCCAACATCAAGTATCCCCAAGCCCTGCAACTGGAGGGAAAAAAGGAATTTCATCACTGGACTTGGCTATAAAGTCCAGTGTGTGGGTTGGGACACTTCACGTAAGAGACACTCATCAATAAGTGGGTCAGAAACCAAAAGGGAATTTCAGGATTTCTTTCAGAAACATTGCACCAGCAAATTTAAATGTCAATACAACAAGCAATTTCAGCAGCTCTCTGGCTGCAAATGAGAACTGTTCCCACATCTCAAGGATGTATCTGAACATGCAAGACGCTTGCAAAAAAAGACCTAACAAATGATATGCCAATTTTGCAAGAGAACTAACCTAACTAACTAACCAACTAACTAACCAACTAACTAACTAAATAAATAAATGCCATCTAACTCATATTAAAGAGAAAGTTAAAAAAAAAAAAAAGAATGCAGCATGGGTGGTGGTTCTGATGATCCACTATGAAAATAAATTATAATTTCACCACCAACGAAATAAAATGTTAGTAAATACCACTGCTTGATGCTGCACATCAAAGACATTACATGCGCTTCTACCATTACTTCAGCTTACAAGTTTGGGACAGGGAAAAGTGCTATGAACCTAAACGCAAAGTACTAGACTCTTAAAATCCTAGATTGGAAGGAGGAAGTACTACACTGATCAGTTGACAAATCTTTCTCTATGCCATTAACATAATGATTATTTTATGATAATTTCAGAGGATTTATCAATAGGACAGGTTGTCCTTATAGTCCCTAATGTTAATAACATCTAAAAGGGATTCTATGATGGAATTTGTAAGACCTCAAAATATCCTCGATCTGCTATAAATAAAGGAAAAACTAGAATGGCTGACAAGGGGCTGTTCACTTTTTATGCTTAACAGGTACCCAGAAATTCTCTTTCCAAAGGCAGATCTTCATTGAGATTTATATACATTTGACTGCCTTCCTGCAGGATCTGCTCTGTGTATTTCCACATGAGGTAGGGTCCCATTCTCACCATTTATAATAAATAAAATATGCTATATATTGCCTTGTTACTTAGGTAAATGTAATGGTTTAACCCCAGCCAGCAACTAAGCACCACACAGCCGCTCACTCACTCGCCCCCCCCCCCCCCCCCCTCAGTGGGCTGGGGGAGAAAATTGGGAAAAGAAGTAAAACTCGTGGGTTGAGATAAGAATGGTTTAATAGAACAGAAAAGAAGAAACTACTAATGATAATGATAACACTAATAAAATGACAACAGCAATAATGAAAGGATTGGAATGTACAAATGATGCGCAAGGCAATTGCTCACCACCCAGTTAGTCCCGGAGTAGCAATTACCCCCGCCCCCACTCCCCCCAGTTTATATACTGGATATGACATCACATGGTATGGAATACCCTGTTGGCCAGTCTGGGTCAGTTGCCCTGGCTCTGTCCTGTGCCAGCTTCTTGTGCCCCTCCAGATTTCTCACTGGCTGGGCATGAGAAGCAGAAAAATCCTTGACTTTAGACTAAACACTACTGAGCAACAACTGAAAACATCCGTGTGTTATCAACATTCTTCTCATACTGAACTCAAAACATAGCACTGTACCAGCTACTAGGAAGACAGTTAACTCTATCCCAGCTGAAACCAGGACAGTAAAATACAAATCTAATCTTCTAAAAATTAATAAATAAAATTCATAAATAAGATAAACTGTAGCATACAATAAACTTTCAGAAAAAGTACATACAGACAGATTATAAAGCCAGGCACCAGGAAATAACATTTCCTACTCAGCATTTGTATAAATAATTTAACAGCACAAAGGCATGATTTAAAAAATTTTAAGCTAAACTGAAAAGCGGGTAGAGATTGACTTGTAACAGTTAAATGATTATACAATGCAAATTATAATTAAAGTGTGGTTGTATTCAAATATTACGCTAGGGTTCCGCTTTTGTGTTTTAGTTTCCATAAAAAATTCCTGTCTAATGCTTTGCTCTGCAGAGCACCTGGAGCTTTGGATGTCTCCATGGCTCTTTCCTAAACAGTACTGTTAGTGGTAAGGATCCTGCAAAGCCTAAGGCTTTGCTATAAACCCCAAGTGAGTTTGCACAGTGATAAATGATGGAAATTTAGGGGAAAACTGAGTGACACAGAAAAAAGAGCAAACTCTAGTTTTCTCAGGTATATCAAATTTGCCAGAATATTATCCCAATACTGTCTTCTTAGTGAAATATTTCATCATATTTCTAAAGAGCATGTTATATAAAATCACTAACAGGTAACATGTATTATTCAAGACAACATTAACAAAAAACCAAAAGCAAAGCAACCTTCCGCAAGCATTATGATTCAATATTGAATAACCACTGCTTCTTTTATATCTCCTGGCTAATAATTTTTTTAATAAGTGAGACTGAGTCCATGGTAGCCTTATGTTAAAGTACTAATGCTTAACAGCAGAAGATATGCATTTCTCCGGAAAACAGAAATTTAGACATTGAGAGGTAAAAATTTTTTTAAAATACATTACCTATTTACCTACATGCCTGTTAATAACATTTAAACAAATGTATGTTAAACATAACTTGGAGGAAAATAATTTAATCTCTAGTTGGAGGCATCTCAGATTTGCAGAACAGATGATAACACTCAATAACTTAGGTATATAGTCTCTTATCCAGCAGCAAATTGGTTTGTATTTACCATGGGATAGCACAAGCAACAAATTCTCGCATGTTATCCATGCAAGCCTCTAGCAAACAGCGATTCCAAAACCATCCCGACAGTAGCATCACAAGTGACTGAAATACTCCACAGATGTGCACATGCAAAGTTTCTCCAGCACCGCCAGCTGCCTGGCTAACTAGAAGAGGCCTGGCTGTCTGTTCACTGTGCAGCTGCTGACCCAAGCCGAACAGCCACAGAGCCAGTCAGCGTGGCATAGCCCTGCCACATGGGTCACCTGCAAGCTGGTTACCTGTCTGACTTACCAGGCTGCCAGAGCAGAAACAGGTAGGGCTGCCTTCTCTCTGAACTGTCAGTCACATCAGCAGGCTGTTCGATGGCTAAGCAGTGGTAATAAAGATACCCACTCATTTCACTGGAAATTCTGCAGTGTCTGTATTTTCTCCCCATCAGCAGTCTGCACTTTTAGAAAAAGGAAATTCCCTTTTCTGATCAGATTTAGTTCAATCACGACAGGCCAATTTTGCCTGTGTCAAACCTGAAATCTAGAAGATCACATAGTTTGGAAACCAAGTGACCAAATCCCACCAGTGAGGTAAACAGAACCACGGAATCATAGCATCACAGAATGGTTTGGGTTGGAAGGGACCTTTAAAGGTCATCCAGTCCAACCCCCCTGCAATGAGCAGGGACATCTTCAACTACATCAGGTTGCTCAGAGCCCCATCCAACCTGACCTTGAATGCTTCCAGGGATGGGGCATCTACCACCTCTCTGGGCAGCCTGTTGCAGTGTTTCACCACCCACATTGTATAAAAATTTCTTCCTTATATGTAGTCTGAATCTACCTTCTTTTAGTTTAAAACCATTACCCCTTGTCCTGTCACTACAGGCCCTATTAAAAAGTCTGTCCCCATCAAATACACTTGAAACTTATTACCCTGGGATGTTGAGGAGAGCTTGCCAAGGCTTGACCAGCCCTCAGAGTAACACCCTTTGTGGCCCAACCACGTAGGAATATCTGATAGTACCAGAGGAGATTTGGAGCAAGCCCACACAGTTCTCCTTCGTATTTCCCATTGCAGCCAAGGGACAGGGTCCTGTGGGAGAGGGTCCTGTAGTAGAGGAGACTGAGTCAATACCTGTCAGTGTGACTGGTGTAACAGAATGGGCTTTGGCCTTCACATCCATGGGACCCTCTTTGAGAAGTGAGGACTGCTGGGCAGAGGTCTGATCCATCTGGCAAAGCTGTCAAAAACATACAAAAGCATGTCAAAGCACACAAAAGTATAGTTTGTGTGGCTGTGGGACAAGAATGGATTTACCTGAAAGCTAATATGGAAAAATTAAAGCTTAGCCACTCCAGTTCCCCGATCCAGCAGACGACTCTCGTAGTGCCAGAACAAGGGAGGGTCCAAAAGCGGGTTAGTGGGGGCAGAGCTGCCCCATCTCTATTAGCAGCAGCCCTCACTTGTACTGGATGAAATCTTACCTGCTTGCAGCGGGGTTTCCTGCAGCTTTGTTTCCTGTGGTTGAGGTCACACAAACCCATGTGAAGAGTGTGAACGCCAGCTGAAGGGCTTACCTACAGAGGGAGCACTTAGGAAAACTTGTTTTAGTGTGAATTCTTGATTGGGTTTAACCCCTGACCCCACGTGCAGCTTTTCCTTCAGCCAAGGTACATCCAAATGCCAGCTTTCATGATCATTATTAGGACAGGGAACATAGAGGCAGACCTCCCCCATAGACGGATATGTGAAAACAGAACCTTAACCTCCGTAGGAAACAAGGCAAACCCCTGTTTTTCTGAGAAAACTCATTCTGCATAGGAATTTGTTAATTAACAAAGATTTGTATTGAAACTTCACTTCTTGTACATAAAATAATGGGAAACTGGCTTTCTTCCATGTGTAAAGGGTTTTTAAAGCAGCAGAAAATTTCACATGCTGCTTTCCAACACCCTGTCCTGTCCAGGGAAGACCTATTCACTATTTTATTAATAACCTGGGTAACAAAATGGCTGAGATGGAATAAAAATTAAAAAATCAAATGTTGGCAAACTGAGTGGCCCTGATCAAAACTACTGAAATTTAGCAGAGGGGAAACCAGTGCTTAATAAAGAGATCCCAAACATATAGATACATTTGGGTAGTAGCCATCTAGAATAGCGATCTAGAATGAAAAATAAAATTCAGATGCTGTTGAAAAAAGAAGAAAACAAATCACATTCAGAGACGAGCAAGACTGGATATACTCACGTGACTCCTTTGAACTGCTATTTTGGACTCCATGCTTTACAAATAATGTTGAGAAACTGGGAGAAGTATGGAGGAGGGGAAAAAAAAAAAGAGGAGAAAAATTACTGACAAGGGAACATGGAAAACATGATTTTTTTCACGTGGAAAAGGTAGATATAATACATGAAGAAGCTCCTTTCCCTTTATAGCTATCATTTTTTTTGCATGTCCAGAGGGAAGAGGACAATTAAAAAAAGAATAAGCTTAATTTTGGTTTTCAGGTCATGAAATATGGAGACAGGATTGGGCACAATCCAGTTTCTTGAAGGTTTTTACAAGTAAGCTAGATGCACACCTGTTAGAACTGGTGTTAATTCAATGTTGCCCAAGTTGTTGACCTGACGCTCCACAAATATAAAACCTCTATAAAGCTAAAAGCTGCCAGACTGGTACAGCCGGAACGGCGGACCTGTGAGCTCACATGAAGAAAATGCCAATGGCTTTTCAACAGTCCCACCGATTCACAGTCAACAAGCAGCTGAGCTGAAGGGCGCCCTAAAGCATCATCGGCCTTAGCGCCCGACCAGTGTCCTCCCACATCACCACTGCTGGGCGCCTGACGTAGCCTCGGCGTGGAACCGACCGGTGAGCCGAGCTACCTTGGACTGCTCCAGGGCCAAAGGTCTGGGTACACGGGACACTTCGTGAGGCAGCTCGGACTAAGGAAGACCTTCAGGTTCTTCCAACTCACCGGTCCATTTGTGAGCTCTACGCAGAAAATCCCGAACCGTAGCTGCGAACTTAGGCTACCTTCCTGGCTCACCGCTTCCACTTCAGTGAGGAAGGACAGCAACGGAAAAGAAAAACCCTCTCCGAGCCACCACTCGAGTCCGGTAAGTGATGAAAACAAGCTTCTACAGAACCGCTCGCCAGCGCTTGCGCTTAGAGGCTTCCCCGGCTCAGAGCTGTGGCTTCGCAGCCTCAGCGCCAGCATTTTGCCCCGGATCCTCTCTGCCGGGCAACGGCCTTTAAGCGCTTCAGCCGCCCGCCCCGTACTTCGGCACCCCCGGCCGCGGTGCAACCCGGGGGCTCAGCAGCGCCTAACAGAGGCCCGATCGCCTCCGTTCCCCTGTTCCCCGCCTCTCCCCGCAAGGCGGCCTTCTCCCTCTCCCCCGCCGCCGCGACACCCGCCCTGAGGAGAGCCCCGGCCCCGGGCCCGGCCCGCCGCCTCCCCTCAGCCCCGCGGCGCGGCGGGGGCGGGGCGGGGGCGGGGCCGGCGGCGGAGCCCCGCCCCCACGCCGGCGGGAGGCGGTGGCGGCGGCGCGCCCCGGGCCAGCCGCTAGCTCAGCACTTCCGGGTCGGGGGCGGGGCGGAGCGGAGCGGAGCGAGGAGGTGGGCGCGTGACGTTGCCGGAGTGCTCCGGGGCCGCTCGGCGCCTGTTATTGTTCTCGCCGCCCGCTCTTCCCGCCGCCGCGTCTGCCTTCCCCGGCGCCTCGGGGAGCGGCGGGAGGGCAGTCAGCGACCCAGCGAGCCCGCCGGCGGAGGTAGGAGCGAGCGAGCGAGCGGTTGCCCGCGGAGGCGCCCGGCGGGAGCGGGCTGCCGCCCGGCGGCCGTTAACCGTTTGCACCTCTCCGCAGCGCGAGCCCTGACAGCGGGGGCGGGGGCAGAGCGCGGGCGCCAGGAAGGAGCGAGCGGGAGAGGCGGCGAGCCGGGGAGCGGGCGGCCATGGCCTACGCGTATCTCTTCAAGTATATCATCATCGGGGACACAGGTAAGCGGCGGGGGCGGGGAGGCGAGGCGAGGCGGCCTCGGGAGAGCGGGGGGCGGGCGGGCGGAGCGGAGCGGAGAGCAGGGCCCGGCTCCCCGCTCCCATTTCCGCAGTGCTGGCGTCGTCGACGTGGTGGCCCTGCGCGAAGAGGCGGCTCCCCCCCCCCCCCCCCCCCTCCGCCTCTGCGCTGGGCCCCGCCCGGGGCCTCGGCCTGCCTCTCGGCGGCTCCGCGCCCGGCGGCCTTGGGCCCCGCCGCCAGGCCCGGAAGCCTGACAGCCGCCTCCGGGCCCGGCTGACAGGCCGCGGGGCAGGTCGGGCTGTGTCACGCCCCTGGCTGCGGCATCCGAGCGGGGGGGCGGCGGGGGAGAAGGCGCTGTCACTGCAAAACTTGCACCTGGGCAGTGCCCTTTACTTGCATCCCCGCGGCAGTGAGGCCGGAGGGGTGGCACGTCCCGCAGTTTTGCGGTGAGGGGCCACCGAGACCGCTGCTGTGAGGTACCTTCGGCTCGGGCTGCAAGGATGGCCTCTCCAGCCCCGGCTGCAGGTGCTGTCGCAAACTGTGTCAAGACGTACTGTCAAAAGGAAAACTAAAGCCCTGGCTCTTTCCTTCTCCTTTACGGGGACTTTTTTTTTTTTTTCGTTTGTCTTTTTCTTGACCACTGCTTTCCCAGATGCTTCAAGTTGCTTCTGTGGTCTCTTCCTCACCCATTTGCTTGCCACTTCTTAAAAACTTGCTGCGTTCAATTTGTCATTGGCTGCTGTGTAACAAATAATAACGCTTAGCGAATGCTGCAGACGTAACCGTATGCTGGTAGCAATTGCTATTTGAAGCCCCTTTGCCAGTACATTCAGCGCTTCCTCAGCACAGTGTGGATATGAGTAGCATACTTTCATCAAACTGTTGTCAGGACAAGGTAACTAACATGGTTAACTACTGTGCCTGTGTATTGTGCATCTTTCTTGTTGTTTTCCTCATACCTGAATAAATGCCTTCTTTAATAAGTTTGATGACACAGCTGTCATTTTACATGCTATTCTAAGGATACCTGCATAATTGTACTTCGTACCTATGAACCAAATTATCTGTTGCTAGACTATAATTATACATTACAGTCGCATAACACGTGAGGTTGTTAAATACGCTGGATGAAACTACTATGCGATTCTGTCTTTTCTTAAACCTACATTTAAACCCTGGAAACTTTTTTAGGCTGCTGCGATAGCACCTGTAGTACAAATGAATATTAAGAAATGTATCACAGCTATAATGACAGTGTTGAAAGCATTAGGCTGTAGATGATAAGCAAAAATTCTGATTTTTCTCAAGTATTTAGGTGAGGGACAGCTCGTTAAACCAGAGGACAGGAGATTACCTGCGCAGATTCAGGGGAAGTAAGAAGAAGTTTGTCTGCCCAGGGTGATGCAAAATGGTAGTGCAGTATTCGGAACAAGTGGCCAATCCTGGTGCATCTCTGAAAACTATAATCATTAGAAGCGGTAGAGTAGAGATGGCAGCAAACAATGGCTTTGGTACATTGATCACATACTGATTAGATTTTTACAATGAAATATCCTCAGTGTAATCATCTGTGCTGCACTTTTGCATTTAAGTTGCTCGAAATGTGAAATACAGAGTGGATGTGGGTCACTTCTGAAGTTGTTTCAGCTGCCTAAGAGCCAAATATAGGAAGAGTGAGACAGAAAAAGGAAACAGACGAAAACAGCTCACTGTTTGTGTTTTTTTTTGTTTTGTTTTGTTGTTTGTTTTTTGTTTTTTTTTAAATTCCTGTGGCTTTTATTCAAGAGTTGTTACAGGAAGCTAATTAAAACTACTGCAATGATCATTCTTGAAGTGAATTAAATATGCCAATAGTGGTAAGTTGGTTGTGCTTTTATTTAGATCTCCTATAAGCTTTTTTAAGTATTCTAATATATCTAGTACTGAAGAGCCAATTTATGTTGTGCACAGTTGTTTGTTGGTGTTACTACTGTTCCTCAGACCAAGGCAGTTGAACTCACATCTCTACTGATGGAAATTAGGAGGGGATTGGGATTGTCCTGTTCAGTTCCAGTGGTGGTCTGCCACAGCATTCCAACCAGTGAAGATATGCCAATGGCCTTGCAGGCCATGTAATCCTCATAGCGATCAAGAAATTTGTCTCTGGGGCTTGATTTAGAGTCTTTGGAAATGGATCAACTGCCTGGTGACTCAGCAGTTAGTTGTAAACAAACTGTAGGAGAAAAGTAAGACAGCATCAGCTGAGGACAGATGTTAACATTTACCTCCTCTTCCTTTTCAGCACTACAAAACAGAGTGGGTTATGCGAACCATAAACAAACCAACGAAAAACCCTTGCAGTTATACAAGACACCTGCATGTGTCTTCTCTGAATTGTGATTCCACATGCTTTCATCTGCTTAAACACAGGAATTCAGTATGATTTCAGTCTCTTAAAATGACAGCCACAAAAAGTGACTGTGCAAGACTGATTTTTGCTCAACAGCTCTTGTCCCCTTGCATTGCTTGCTTCATTGGTCATTGACATTTCGTGACTTTTTCTTTCACTGGTACTTCAGGCACAGTAGCTTTATGAACATGGGATTGATTCTATTCTGGTTGTTACATTTTATATATTAAAAAAAATAATAATTTTTTTTCTATCTAGTCAGAACCCTTTTAAGACCTGTTTAGTTTTCTGTCGTGGGAGAGACCTGAAATGGCATGGTTGTCTTCCAGGTACTCAAACAACGTTGCCATAAATCTGGGTGGCTTTTACATTGTATCAGTGGAATTTCATGGAGTTGGTATCTTTAAGAGAAAAATACAAGTATTATGGAATACTGACTGCTGTGAGAGTTAACCAGGAAAAATCTGATCTGGATATTTCCAAAACATTATAGGAGTTTGCAAATGCATTTAGAAGCATATGTGGTGCATTCTGCTTAGGGCTGTACCTTCGTCTTGTGGCTGATAGTGTCTGTTTCATGTTGATTGCGGGTAGGAGTTGGTGTGTTCTTCCACTCTTCCCTACACATTGGCTTTTGGCCACCAGTTGAAGTCAAGATGGACTTTGATCTGAACGCTCTTAGCACACTAGTATTGCCTGTTTTGGCAGTTGGTGACTGAAAGTCTGTCACTTTTTTTTTCTTGAAAGTTTTTCTGTGTGATGGTGAAATCTTGTTTTCTGCTTAAATGTTTTGTTACCAGCAGCGTACCACATAGGAATAAACTGGGAATGATACGTAAGATTTCTGTGAGGACTAGAGCTGGATTTTTTTTTTCCCCAGAATATTTAATATGCATTAAACAGGATTTTCTTATGTTAGAGTGTATTTACTAGATTCTACCAGAGAATGCTACTGAACTTTAGTATACCTGAAATACCAGTTTTGCAGTGGTCCAGTTTCTTGCCACCAACATAACTTGTCAGTTGTATCCCATCTAAATGTCTCTTTATGATCAGTGTTGCTGCATCTTCCATGAGCAGGTCTGTCTTCTGCTTTTCTTGAATGTGTTAGTTCAGCAACCCTCAGAGCTTCTTGCATAATGAACTTTCACTTGCCTTTCAATTTCAGCAGATAGTTGCTGGTTATAAACCAACAATATCTCAAAGTTATTCTTATTAGGGAAAGATGATGGAAGAAAATATAATTGCTTGGTGATCTAATTCTCCTCACTCCCTAAGCTGTCTAGTAAACCATTTCACTTGAACTAGGAGGTTCTCAAATGAATTGGCTTTATTTTTCAGTCCTCCTTCTGAAATGTTTCTAGTGTCATTGCACTTTGTTCTGGAACAGCAGCTGTTACTACCTAGCAATGTGCGTGCCAAGAGCCTCTTGCCATTATTTTCTACCAGTATGTAACAATGCTTCTTGGCTAAACAGGTTTTCATCCCACTAGAGCTGGTGTTAACACTTCATGATAGCTTGAGAACTTGCTCATACTGAAAACTAGAGTACTGATCTGCACTACTTATATCTTGCTTTAGGACCCTTTCAATGTTACTTTCACCCCTAAAAGAGCAGATATTAGGTGTTGTATAAGTACATCTTAGCCTCTTAGAAGTAGTTAACTAGAATTAACAAACTGTAAGTAGATGCCCATACAGATGGTTTCATGAGACTGTTACTGTGTACCCTCATACTAATGATAATCTTTAATTTAAAAAACCTAACCACCACCACCCCAAAAAACCCCAACAAAAAATGGCTAACACTACCCCATCCTCCAGCCTTGACTAAAACCATTTTATTATGAATGGCTGGCAGTTTTCTAAGTCTTTTGTGATCATCCAGGACACAAAGAGGTTTTTTAAAGACTCATGTAGTTTAATTTTGTTTGGAAAGAATTTTTATTTATTTTTAAAACCTGCAGTTAGCAGTTGGGTAGTGCCATACTAAATGAAATGTGATAAAGCTGAACAGCTCCTTTCAGTTTGTAAATCTGCACTAGTTTTTATGTAGGAGAGAAAACTTACATCACTGGATTCAGATACGCTGTTGTAAATAATTTACGGCAATGTTTATTTAAGTATTGAAGCTGAATCATCTTTGAAAGAGTTAAAAAGCCATTTTTATGACATTCCTTTTCCCAAACTTATGTAGTCATGGTGAAGGATTTTGGAGGTTATTTTTCTTCCCTTCTTGTCCATGCTCACATTGGTATGTGAAGTCCCTTTGCTCTAGAACTGACAGTTTGAAATTTTGTAGTTTGTTGTTCCTATTAATTTAAATAAAATTTTCCCATTTGATCACAGAGTTTTGACTAACGGATAACTGGCTTAAAAGAGGTTAAGAAAAATCTTTGCTTTAGGTTAATGTCTCATTATGCTTAGGCCTGTGAAAGGGCGTTACTGCACTTTGTTGGGTTGCATAAAGATGCTGTGGTTGGAAAGGAAGGAAAGAGGGAATGAGCTGTGAGCTGTGATAAGCAAAGGGCTTATGAAACATCTGGAAGCTGTGCAGACTACTAGAAAGAACTAGAAGTACCTCATAAGCCAGGTTAGAGGTATATATCTTGACATTTGTACTGTTTAATTACCTGGTTTAAATCTGAGTTGGCTTTAAAATCTGTGTTGTTTGAGACTGTCCTTAGCCTATTTAAAGATTGATTTTTGTTTGTTTTCTACAGGGAGGTAAGAGAAGCAGGAAGTTTGTTTCAGCTCATTTGGTATTGGGCCTTTGGTTTCATGGGCATCCAAGCTGACATAGTTGATTACAAGTAAAAGGAAGAGGTCTTGATTCCCTTACCTGGTGGTGACCTTCATAGTTTACCATAAGCTGAATCAACCTGCTAACGCAGTAGAAAACTGCCTACTTTGGGGGTTAACTTTTTACTTGGTGGGTGAATCAGCTGAGTTGGCCCCGGGGTCTGGAGTACTTTCAAAGGAGGAAGCTAGACCTAGGGGTATTGGTGAGAGCAAGATATCAAAGGGGCAGTGGGTCTTGTCTCTGTGGGTGTTGAGCTGATTGATCACCCTGTCTTGTGAAGCAACAACGAAAAAAATAGTTCTGGCCGAGTTAATCCAATGTTTATCTCCTGCCAAAATGGGTGGACCTGGTTACCACTCCTTGTCTCAGCTATGAGGTTCTGCTTCTTAGCTGTCACCATCAGTGCTTGTCTCATCCTTCAGAGAGCCAGTTCAGCTCACAAAGATGGTTTACAAACCAAAACCAAACAAATGGTAGGTATGGTTGGAAAAGTGTAAGAGCAATTTTGAGTAAGGAGGTAGAACTGTAGGGGAAGGAGGGAGTCTACTCATCAGAGGCACCTAGTAGATTAACTAAAGATATTTGTCTTCAAAATTCAGTTTTGATAGCCAGGCTGGGGTGACTACTACTGCAGTTCTTTTTCTCTGTCACCTTTCTTGGGCTGTGGTGGTGCTTATGTGAAAAAGTAAGGAAATTATCTTAGTCCCCTGTCCCCCCCTTTTTGAGGCTTTTTTAGTTTTGAGCTAGATCAGCTTTCTAAGACAAACAAACATCAGTGGAAGGAACACTGAGTTTTGTCTAGTGGTAAGAAAAGCCTGGAAGTTTTCCTCATGTTGACAGTAGTGCACCTTTGACTTTGCAGCTGATGACTGAACTTTCCTTGCCCTATTCACAGGGAGTCACAGGAGCTGGAAGGGGAGAAGGAAGCAAGTCAGCTGAGCCAGTTAAATGGCTTTTGCTATCATCACCTGTGCTATGGTTCCAGAGCTGCTTTTAATTGCCATGAGTGCAGCCTGCTACTGAAAAGAACAACCCTTCTCTTTGCTATGTATTTTGTAGCCCTAGTCTCATGCACATACTAGTGTGTTGGGTGACTGTAGTTTTATGCTGGGTCTGTTTCTTGGTTCAGCTCATTGCATAACCTTATGAGTGAGAAGGGAGAGGTTACCTTTGCCACTGAGCTGTTCTGGCTTGCTGAGCAGTGAAATGAACACTAGTGTTGATATAAGGAAGGGAGGTGTTGGAAGCGTGGCTGGGCCAAGGTGGACAATAGCAAAGCTCTGGCAATGCTGTGCCTAGGGAAGTAGACTGCAGAGCGGCATCCAGATAAAGAGGAAGCTGTTAAAGGAGGCAGAGGAATTTGGACAACCAACTCAGGCTGCTGGTTTGAAAATCAGAGCCAGAGGGTAAAACTACTGTAATGCAAGTTCCACTTCCCATCACTGTTTGGGTACTAAGAAGTGATCCTAGAACAGGCACTTGCAAAGAAGCATGCTGCTGCTCTGTGCACATAATCCATTGTCTTAATTTGTTCTTAAGCAAGAGCTTTTGTTTACTGTGGTTGTTGTTGAAGTGTATCCAAGCTCTGCTTATTTCTTGTTTTAAGATACTAAGATTTTTTTCTCTGGGGGTGGTTTATCTGAAACTATATTAAAGTAATTGTGGCAGTAAAATGGAGAATAAGTTAATAAAAAACTGAATCTGTCCCTTGTGTTCTACAATTGACTATCATAGGACATGCTCTACTTTAGTTCCTAGAGTGTCTGCCTCATTTCAGGTATAAGATTTATAGTGCTGAGTGACTGAGATAGCTGGTAAACAGCCACTTTGGTCTTAGAGTTAACCAGTGTAGTTACTTTAAACCATCTGTATGCCATGGAATTAGCTGCCATGCAACTGTTAATTGATCTTTGCAGCATCTGTTTATGTCACAAGGTGGTAAACTGCTCAGGAGTTCATATACAGCTCCTGTTCCTGGTAAAGGTTGCTGGCTTTGTCTATGATAGTGCAGTCTGCTCAGGCTCTGGAAGTGAATGGGCCACAAGCTATTCTCGTAAGAACTTTTCTGTTACAAACTTGCAATGTCTTAAAACTATAAAATTAAAAGAAAATATTACTATTAAATGTAGGCAGTAAATATTTGTAAGTACTATCTAAAATGGATTATAACCTAAACTTAACAGGTACTACAGCTTCGTTTGCAACTTTTTGAACCTCTTTTTCAGTCAATAGCAGTGCAAAACTTAGGGACTTCCAGATATTTTTTGCTAGAAGGTTCTGAAGTAGCAGGAATGGCATTAAACAAACTAGTTATTTCTTCTGTTTCTGTGTGTGAACCCATCAGTCTATGGTCTGCTCCTAAAAGGCCTGCTACACAGAAGTAACTACAGGTGCAGTCGTCTTGTGCCAGTTTGAGACAGGGCTTGCATCAAAGGAGCTGTGCTTGTCTGTCATCTTCGCTGAGCTAATGCTGGTGTTTGTATATTCTCCTGAACCAACAAGCTGGTCACCAGTCTTACGAGAAGAAGAAATATCAGATTGCCATTTGAGAACTAGTGCTTCGACACCTAATCAAGTGTTATTTTGTTGAGTAGGTTTTGAAATATTTTTCTAATGTTTGTAAGATTTGTGCAGGAGTATTGGATAGTTTTGAGGTTCTGGTTTATCCAATGATACTGAAATCACTTTGTAAGGTTAATGGCCAAAGCTATTCTACATTCTACTTCTGTGTGATTTATAGGTTGTTTTTTGTAAGTGGCATGGTGATTATGTTCTGTCATGGGGCAGCTATATTTCATTGGTGGTATAAAAGTTTTCTGTATATATAAAGTGTTCTGTGAATAGAAGAATTATTGATATTTTTAAGATCCCTTAGAGTTTTGTGTTCTCTGTCCCAACAGCTCCAGTATTCTGCCTGTCCCTTCTCCCTATTTCTTTCTTGCCTCCAGCACTCTCCCCCATTCCTCATCCACTTCTCTTATGTCCACTAATTTTGTCAGACAAAATCTATATCTGCTTCTAAGCTGCTTGTGTTTGACAGCTTGCTATCATAAGCCAGAGCGCTACAGAAAAGAGATCTGTTAAGGCCAATGCTGCAAACTTTGCCTTGGGCTGTAGTTCCGTGCCGCTCTAAGCTGTTGATCTGCTGGTTGCTGCATTTCTCTTCCCTCATTTGAACTAACTCTCATGCTTGTCTGACCCTGCATTAAGCCATTTCTGTTTGCTTTGTCAGTCTTAGCGTCAGATTTGCATGCTAACCCAGCGGACAACTGAAACTGAAATTGCTTCAGAATTCATCTAAGCCGTGTGGAGAAATGGGCACAAACATGCAGTAGGGAAGAGAGTGGGGATAGCAGCACCAACAGCTGGCTTAAGCTGCTGGAATTGCTGCATCGCTTGGGATATATTCATCTCAGAGTGTCATCAATTTGTCACAACTTGTTTTGTGACAAAACTAAATGCAAGTCTCCTATTTCTGTTAGATTTGATTGAAACTCACTGCTGGTCTTAGCTTTTTAAGACCAAAATGACAGGTGGGCAGTGATTACGATTGTGTAGGCTGTGTTTCCTCATGAAACCATACTAAAAAACTTTGCTGAATTTAGTAGCAGAAAGATCAATGTCACTTTATGCAAACTTCTGGTATGCATACATTGTGTCTTGCAGTATGGTTTTTTCCTTTATCCCTTTGTTTGCTCTCTCTTATTACCAGATATGTCACTTCTGATCAGCTGTTGCTGACCTCTAGTGTGTGGCTAAAATAGCCTTATCTTGCTGGACAGATAAAGTAAAGTACAGCAGGAACTTGAATGCTACAGTATTATATATTATGTGATAATGGTTCAGAGTTTAAATGTATGTAAACCAAATGTATGACTGTCAAGTTTTAGAAGGCTGAAAATGCGAAATTTGATTGAGCAGAACAGGAAAAATGACCCTCCAAGTAAAAGAACAAGGAAAGATTAACCGTAAAAAAGTATTACCTTTACAGATTTAGGTAGTCTGAGTACTCCTGTTGACAGCATTAACTTTTACTTCTCTGTGCTTTCATATACAGAAGAAATTGCCCACTTGCTGACCAGTGTCCATGTAATGTGAGGTAGTTAACCCATTTGGGTTGGAAATCAGGAGATCTGAGCAGGACAATCTTTGTGTTGACTGCCTGTAATGTGAACTCAGCTGTTGCTGTTCTGCTTGGACTATTTTTTGGCCTGTTGGGAACCAGTGGCCAATAACATATAGTGGTTTCAGCAGCCATGTACGTACTTCTCTTACCTCAGCTGATAAATTAGGAGTTAGATGGGAGTGAGGTGCTATTGAGGATCTAGTTAGCTTGGAAGAAAGCTGAAAGTACTGAAGGAGAAGCAGATGTAGGGTTGTGAGGAGTAGCAGAAAGACTTGAAGTTACTGTGGAGAGGATGTGAAATGATACTTTGAAGGACTGTTAGGAAACTTTTCTGCTGAATTTTAAAAGCAGAACTACTTTTTCAAAAGAGGACTTAATTTTTGTTAAATTTTTGAAAATAACTGCTTTGACTTTAATGTTTCTGGAACTTTAAAAGCTGTTGTGTTATGAAAAGTTGCATACACTTCAAAGTAGGTGAAATCTAGTATCTCAAGTTCCAGCAATGAATTTTAAACAACGTATAACGTTCACTTAAATTAATTTCTGTTGGTTCATAACAGATTTTAATTTGCTTAAAACTTCTTTCTTTTCTTTTTTTTAGGTGTTGGGAAATCATGTTTATTGTTACAGTTTACAGACAAGCGGTTTCAACCAGTTCACGATCTCACTATTGGTAGGTCTCTTTTGTCATCCCCCACAATGCTAAAGGTTAAGCAGCTAAGGTACCTACCTCAGCATGCATTTGTGAGTTTGTTGTGCTGCAGTAATGTAGGATTTGTGCTGTATTAAGGTAGCAGTGAATCTTTAGCTGGTGAATATTTGTTAGCTAATAAAGCCAAGTGGAGGTCTTTTTTTTTCTTATTGGGAAGGTGCAATCTGAAACAATTTTAAAAATTCATAGCTACAGTATCTCAACTGTCTCTTCAGAAAAGCTAAAAACTGGGCATGGAAGCAGAATTGGCCAAACTTGAAATGCACTGGTAATGCAAATGGCAGATTTTTCACAAGGGAATACACTATTAGCCTAGCCACAGAACCTTGAAGAGAAGTTACAGATAAACTAAAGCAAAGTTAACCTTAAAGATGAATAAGAAGATCTACTATTTGGGAAAGACTAACTTCTGGATAGAGAAGGATTGAAGTGTGATGGTATTCCCTGTTTGGAAGGGACAGGGTTTTTTCTTCCCACTCCTCAATTGGATGTGGACCATTTGTGTGGGTATGATTTGATATTTGTACTAGGGGAAAGGAGTACATGTTGACATAAGGCATTGCTTCTGATCTAACTACAGTAAATGATAAACTTTTATTTATCTTTCTACACAAAATATGAGGAATAGTGTGGGAATAAATTATTCGGTGGGCAAGCTTAGTCTTCAGATGAGTTTCACTGTTAAACATAACAGATCCTAATCTCTGCTAAGGTTGCGGAACCTTTGAACTTCTTGATGTTATTTCAAGGAACTTTTCAGTTCTAATCGTGATGAGCCTTGTACAAAATATATCCCTAGTCTCTATTTTTTATTTGTGCCCTGGAATAGGTAGGCTTCCTGTGTTTGGGAGTACTGAAATAGATGCTTGAAATATAAACAAATATTCTTTATGTAACAGAATGTATCAGGTGGTTTGGTTATGGCTTCCCTTTCTCTCTTGACAGTCTTCCTGTACCTTGTGTATGGCTGTCTAATATAATACAAATTCTTAGGCTAACATCACTTCTCAGATACTTCTGAGGTCTTGGCAGTAGATAGGCTGGCTGGATAAAGAGCCTGAGTTCTTTAGGGAGGCATGAATTATTGTCATAATTTCTTCTTTAGGCCTGCCAAATATATGACACCTTATGTATCACTTATGCCTTTGGCAGCCCTGTCACATCAGGAAACTGATAGGCTGTAGGAAGAAGCTTCACCTCAGCAGGGTGGTCGTAGTGCCATTTCTTTGCCTGGCATATACCTAGCTGAAACCTGGGAGCGGAAATGGAAGCTAGTGGGATGAGGAGGTGAACCTAGATAGCAACATAATGAGGGATGTAGGAATGGAGCATGGGAAGCTGCTTGGAAAGGGGAAGAAGGGTCATAAGCTGGAAGCAGCCTCCTTTCACTTAACTGATAGGGCGTGTGTGTTTGGCCAGGAGAATGGTTCCCCCAATTACCCAAACAGATTTAGAAAGACAGAGATAAATAAAGAACATGGGTTCAAAGTCATATGAATGCCCATGCAGGGCAAGATGGGATGGGTTGATGTTACCTAATGCACTTCCAACTGATGATGTTAAAACTCCTGAGAGCCTGTAGATTGAATAAAAAGGCTTGTGTTACATAGCCTAACTTTTTCAATATAATACAATGATTTCAGCCTATGGGAGTGCAGATCTGTTGCTGCTGGGAGCAGCTTGGGAGAGGAGAAGGGAAACTGATATTGGACATGTAGAAAAAAGACATTTCATCTAGAGTTGTGCAAAATTCAGCCCCAAATTTTAGTATAGCTAGCCTAAAATGTTATCTTAAAGATTTAAGAAATTCAGAGAGAAACTTTACCTGTAATGAAAACAAGGGGAGCGGGGGGGAGGATAGAATGCATAGAAGCAGGTATTTTTCTGTCTTTGAGCTACGCTCAGAATTGTGCATAACTGTGATAGTACTCTAAAAGAACTTAATATGCAACAGCTGTCTTCCATTTATTTTTCATTTGGGGATTGAAGTATCTGTTATTAAAAGAAATGAAGGGAGGGAGAAGCTGCATGATGCAGTTGCAGGGGAAAAAAGCCTAACCCTCCTGACACCACCACCCCCCCCCCCCCCAACCAAACCCAACAACAACAAAAAAACCCAACTGCAAAAAAACCCCACAATGTTTATGGGTAGATATGGGTGACAAAAAAACACGGTAAACATTTATTTGGTTTGCCTGTTGTCCTTAGGATGCGCCCTTACTGTAAACCTGAACAGTTTCTATTCCTTAAGAGAACAAACTTACCATCAAACTGGATGTGTTGTTTCAAATTCAGAATTTTCTCTCAGCAGATATTTTGATGGAAAAGGATAAATATCCTTTTAATTTTTCTGTGGTGTTGTGTGTAGAAACCAAATATTTAGGATGACTGCTGGATTTAAATCAGCAGCTCTATATCTGCATTTTGAGATGAAGTAATACCTGCAGCGTTGCCAGTTGTAGTAGTCCAAGAACCTTCCCCTGGCTTTGCAATCAACTTCGGAGAGCATTGTCATTAACCTGCTGCCTCCTTTCTGCCCCGACCCCTCCGTTCTTTCAATTTGTTTGCATACAGTTACTGCAAGTTATTTGGATGCTAAAGAGAGCAGAGTGTTCTTTGGCCCACGGCTTTTATTTGGCTCTGATATCCTGTGGGGGAGGGGAGTGGTTCCTCCTTGCCCCCTTCCCCAAAAATCATGCTGCAGAAAGCAACGCTGCCCCCTCCAAATATTCTAAACAAACTTTTGAAGAGATGTTTGGAATACTTCAAATCAGGGCTGCTTAGTTGGAAGACTTCAGTCCAAATCTAGACAGCGATCAGTTTTAGACAAAACTTAACCTACCAGATCTTTATTTTTTTCTGAAATAATGGATATACAACACATAGATTAATGAAACCTTGATAGCTTTAAATATGTCCAACTATCTCTAGGTATTTATCAGATTTTAACTACTGTAGTAATAGTCTCAATTTATGCTTAATTTACTGTTAAGGATCTTAAAACTGCTTTAATAGATGGTACAAAAGGCTGAGGTTTTTTCCACTGAAGAAATTCCTTTTGTTTATTTGAAACACATTTAATTTTTTCCTTAGTTATTAAATTTGATCTTTAACTAGCTAGAATTTTGGAAGCACTTTTTTCATAAAGGCAGATGAGTTTTAATAAAGTAATAAAATTTATCTTGTTGAAGGTGATATTTGTATGCTCACTTAATAGAAAATTTTACTGATAAAGAATTTTAAGTTTAATTTCTTCTAAACTGGCTTCAGCAATCTGTCATTGGTAGAGTGCTAAAATAACTGTGACTCTTCCAATTTCCTGTTTGCATTCAAATGGACATGTTTTTCTCCCTTTGATCTGGACCTACTAAATCGTTTGGAAAACTTTGTAGGAAATACCTCCTTGGCACTTGCTCTAATTAATGCATTTTTAAAGCACTTGCAAAGTAACAGTTTTCTTCCTTCTGGAAAACTTTCCAGCTCTTTCAAGCAGCTGAAAAATTAACTAAAAGCAGATTGTGAAAGAGATTATTTCCTACAAATACAATGTTGAGCTAACTTAAACTTACCTTCTTGCTTTCATAGCAATTGACATTCTACTTTCTGATATATGCTAATAATGTAATCTTTTGTAAAATCTATTCAGGTGTAGAATTTGGGGCTCGAATGATAACTATTGATGGAAAACAGATAAAGCTTCAGATATGGGATACGGTAAGTAATACATCATAGAAATTCTTTAAACATGTGGCTCCACTGGTTTTCCCTTTGCTCTGGTTAAGCTCTATCATCAGCACCAATGTGAGACTATGTACTTTGTCTTACAGCTTTCTGTGGTTTCTATAAAGATTAATAATTTGCTAAAATTTCCTTTTTTGGTGTGATGTAATCTTAAAACAGTGCAAATTTCTGCTGTTTGCACTGTAACTTCCTCAAGTAACACTTTGTCAGATTTGTAAGACTGGAATTGGTGCTGCGTCACTTTTTTGTGAAAGTTTTCTATATTATTAATAACTTAGATTTCTCTAAATAGTCTTTCTCTGTGCATTCATGCAAGGTCTGGTTAATACAACATCCTGTTGGGAAATTGTGATATATCTACTAGCTTTAATCAGGAATTCTCTGGAGGAAATGTTTGCATTTCCAATGTAGAATAGAAGGTATGGCTCACTGTTTTCATAGAAGATGACTTAGGAACTCAAGTTCACTATAATCATGAAGATAGTAAATACTTCAGACAATCAAGAAAGGACTGGTAAAACCTTAAAGTTTCGAAAAGCCTACCAAAACCCAGACTTTGACTTTTGAGGGGGTTCAGGTTAAGAACACACATTAGCTGTTTTCTTGTCAGTCACTTTACCATAGGGCAGCCAGTCTCAACGTCTGTGCTTGTGATGCAAGGGCTTTAAGATGCTCATGCTGATAGCTATGTCTTTCAAATGTGCTTAACTGTTCCCTAAGGCAGGGTTGTCTGTTTCCTTTTCCAAAAGCATTTTAGGATACATTAGGGACTTGACAGATATATGAACAATAGCCTCATATATGTGTTCTTTTTGGTATAGCAAATGAAGGAAGATACATTCATATAGGCATGTCTACATACGTACATGTGTACATAAAAATGTAAACAAATACAGTATTTAGGTAACTTCATGGGTAAGATCTGAAGTACCTTACTTATTTTACAAGTTCATCACTTGAAATGGCATCTAACACCTGTGCCTCCTTGCAAGTTCTCCATGAAAAGGTATAGAAGAATATGATCAGATTCTTCTTACTTCAGGCTTTTTCTGCCCTGGGCATTTTTACTATTAGAACTGTGGATTGCTGACTACCAGGGTGGCTGATCGTTTTTAGGTTCAATAGACAAGCAAATCTCTGCATAAACGGTAGCTTCAGAAGCAAACTTTTAGTATGTAGTATGACTTCACAAGAACATATCTACATTGGTCCTTGTTTCTTAAAACTGGAACAGATTCTCTGTAGACAAAATTACTAATTTTACTGCCAATGCAGCCACTATCTTTCATTGGCTTTCAAACTGATTTTGTTAATATGCTATTATCTGCTCTTTGGGTACAAGTGAACTTCAACTATTTTTGAGTAGATTGTGTTTTTTTGGTGCCTCTGACTCAGTAGCTCTTCACAGTCTGGCTTCTTGAATGCGTGCAAAGTGTCTGATAGCCAAAATTTCAACAGAATTGCTTTTGATTATAACTTATAAACTCTTTTTGAGCAGGGATTTCATCTGGCTAGCTTCTTAAGTAAATCATACATAAATTAAAAATATTCATTGAAAGCTTTCATACACTGAGTAGATTGTATGCTTGTGTTGTAGTTAATTTATAAGTTGTAAGCAATGAATGACTTAGTATATTGGCTGTAATTAAAATTTTAACTGTATACAATCTGATTTTTAAAACACAGGATATTTCTATTCTAATCCAATCTTGGCTTGTAAGCATATCTAAATTCCACTGTCTCAGTTCTGATCTTGGGTGCAAAAAGTGTTGAAGGAATAGCAAAATAAGAAATATGATGAGGTAATTCTCAAGAGATATTTTATTTATGAGTGTTAAGGTACACAAAGATGTCCATAAAGATCAAGGTTACTATGTCTGTATTGTGTATCTGTGTTTACTGAGCATTTACTGAATTTCTTCATCTGTTAGCAAAAACTGCTAGCTGTTACTGGTGCTGTCTCCATATTTACTAAGTTGTAACAATTAAAGTTCATTTTACACCTGTGGCTAAGGAAACACATGAAGTATTTATGTTTTCAGTTGGTGTTTACTGAGTCACAGCACCCGGACTTCTCTGATTTAGTGCTAGCCTTACATACCTGCTTTTAATCCATCACTGAACAGGAAGCATCTTGAGCAGAGACATAAGAAGTAGAGAACTGGATAAAATTTGTTTTGACTGCTTAACAATGAGCGAGGACTTGCTTTCTTAAGAGAATCACTTTAATTCAGATTTTTTTGGCCAGATATTTCTATGCAACAGTGCTCAGTTTGTGTTGTCTTCAGCAGATCAATGCACCTCCAAGGAAAAGTATATCTTAATAATGGGAATATATGGAAGCTGCAGCATACCTGACTGCAGGAGTATGTCGTAACTTACAAAGGCAGCTGAAGCTAACAGTTGCATGTCTGTGAGATCCATTTGTGTGCTCTTCTTGTACCATAACTCAAGAATATTTGACTTTTTCATTAGCATCTACAGTTTGGATCAGGAGTATGTTAGAGAAGTTAGCTCTGCTTACTGCAGTCTGATTTTTCATGTGGGAGTAGTCAAACTGAATTTCTTTTGGATGAGGCCAAACTGGAAGGTATGCTCAAGGAATGCACGTATGCCCATCGGAAATTGTAATCCAGTATTTGGTCCTGTGAGCTGGTAGTCTAGTAAAACTAGTCTGATGCAAAACCATGCTCACACACGCACACACACAAAAAAAACCCCAAAACCCAACCTCCAAAAGTGCCCCCAAACCACCGCCACCAAAAACCCAAACCCCGTGTTACATGAAAGATACTTGGTGCTCAGTGTGACCATTGCATACATAGTGTTAGGTGTTGCAGTCTTTGCTGTACTGCTGATCCTATGTCTACACAAGCAAATAGTGTGTCCTGTTGGTCTCTCCCAGCTGCAGGCTGCTCCTGATCTCCCTACTGCTGGGCTCTGCAAGCTTGCTGCTATGTGTGCTGTGGCATGCCCAGGTTTTTAGGTCTTGAGTCCTTGGGGTTTCACTTTTCCTTTCTGATGCATTTAGGTCAGTCAAGGGGAGTGCAGGTATTGGACCAAATTGTTCATTTGTCTTGTCTGTCTTTAGTTTCTAGATTATTTCCTTTCCTGTGTCTTTAATCTTAGTAATGGCTTTCAATAGTTGGATAGACTGAGAAATATTTATGTCAAAACTGGTTAGTTGGTAATTGCCTACTATGAGAAGTTAAGCTACTCTTTTGTGGAAGCATGGTATTTGAGTAAGTGTCAGTTGCAAAAATAACTTTTAGGGAACTAGAAGTGGTCTACAGAGGCTGGTAAGGATCAAAATGACCATTCTGGGAGCTATTAAGCTTTGTGAGTTTAAACAAGCTGTGTAGATGAGGTTAGTTGGCTTGTGGCAGTGTAACACTGAGAAATATTGAAATTGCTTCTCCTTAGAAAAACTTCATTGTTGTACAGAGATACTGGGCTTCTTACCAGGCTGAGTCAGTAGCCCTCATTTTGTTGTTGAGGGGGATGTTCTGTATTGTATTGACTGTTACTAACAAGTCATTGTTCATGAGCAAAAATAAGCAATAATTGAAAGAAGGAATTAAGTGCTCTCAGGCGCTGCAGGAGGAGAGATCAGTGATGATAATAAGTAATACTACTTATGTTCTCTAAATAAATTGGTATGAATAAGAATTTTCCCTGTGTATTTAAATATGATAATTTTTATATCTATTTCTGCTTCATTGCAAGGAAATTGGTGATAAAAAAATGTTTATTTTTATTCATTATTATGTTTCTATAACACCTTAGCCTTGCTTAGGCTAAGACTAGTCTTGTTCAGACAAAGATTAACTGAAATAATATTTTCTTTTTTACAGGCTAATTTCAAGTACTTTCTTGGTTTCCCTATAAGAGAGCTTTCTAATTAAATTGACAGTGTTTTCTAGTAGTTGAGAGCTTGCACAAAAAAGTGCATTTGTGTAAGACAGAAGGCATAATTGTTGAAAGCATGTCTCTTTTCCCTAAAACCACAGTGTGACTTATCCGTCCACTTTCAGATATTTTGAATATATTAATCCTTCTTGGAAATGCAGTTATTTTTCATGTGTGCAAATGCTTTGGATTTAGTAAAACCAAATAAAGTTCCCTTAATTCATTAAATGAATATTCACTTCATCTTAGTGATATTGACAACTGCTAGGATGTAGCACTCACCCACAAGAGTTCTTAACTAATTGTCTACTTTATGGTATTTTCTACTTGCTTTGGTAGTCAGAGCATATTTTTATGTTCATGGGCAATTGGTGAATTCTTCTACTGTATTTTTACTAATTTGACACTTTCACCATTGTGCCCGCAAGAATGCAGCTACATCTTACAGCTCAAGTTATTGACTTGGTGCTCATGGCCCCTCTGTTTTACTGCTGTGAAGTAACATCAAGAACTTAAAGAGGATCTGTTTTGGTTCCTGAAACTAGTTTGATCATCAGTTCACAGACTTTTTGCTGCCATGTGGGAGCATTAACTTATTTCTAGATTCACGGATCAGGAGGGAGTTTGTGCACTTAGTAGTTTGGAATTGCAGTTTGTGTAATAGGACCATCATCTGAATTTCAGTGCCAGTAGCTAAGTTACTGTTCATATCCATGATGGCACTTTAGGAAGCTAAGGTAATTTGATATGCCTGCTAGCTTAGTGTTCACAAACCTTTGTCTGTCATGTGCTTAAATGTATTTGGTTATTGAAATACTATATTATTGGTATTTTATTTTCTGACTGGTTATGGATTTCTTGTCACCTTATCTGTGGCTTTCTACAATAATAGAGCAAGCTCTTGCTTAGGATAAAGCCTTAGATGGAAGAAGGGCAAATCACTTCCTTTTGTCCATAGTGGAACTCCCATTTTAGGGAGGCTAGCTATTTAAAACCTAAAGGTTTCAAATATATTAATAACCTGAAATAAATCATAAGGGTACTTCTAATAGTGGATGGCTAAAGCTTTCTATTTCTATGTGTTGGTAATTGCTTTGGATGTCTGAATGGCATATATTCAACAACATCAGAAGAAAAGGCATATATACAAATGATCTGTATTTAGACATACGTAGTTTCACCCTTGGGGATCTTTAGTCCTCTTGAAATTTCAGGTCTTATTAGGATGTGGACAGGGTTATTCTGAAGCAACATGTAACTTGGCTGAATCCTCCACGTAAATTCTGACAGTTTCTTAAATTGTTACGGATTCCTCTTCATAAGCGTCTTTAGTTCTGTTCTTGTTCAGGAACGTTTTTGCTGGAAATCAGCAGGGTGTTTTATTTTTTTATTTTTGTACTACTCTTGTGCCTATTCTTTGTACTACATGCTAGTAAATCACCTTAAAATTATTTTTATTCTGGAGTAGACACATGATTGCAAGGAAGATTAATGCATTTGTATAAACAAGTTGCCATGTGACTAAAAGGTTGTTAATTTATTTATAACTTTCAAAACTATATTCAAAGGTATGTATTGCTCCTCTCTCTTTCTGGAACATTTTGTTCCAGGGATCAACTTGGTGGAGTAGTTCCCAACTGGCAGTTGTCATAGATAGTGTGATACTTGTGTGAGTTTTGTTTCTCAGATGTCTTTTTAGTTTTCCATACAGCTTATGAAAGTGTAAACAAGGTTAAATGAGTAATAATTCCCAATGTGAATGAAGTGTCCTGTCACCAGGTTTGAACATACTATACTTGTATGCCCCTTTTAAGGGTGAAGGAGTCTAGAGCTACTAGTTATGGTGCATTGCAGTTTCTCATTTTTCATGTAGATGTATACCATAAAGTTTCCTCCTAGTAAAAACTGTTGGTCAGCTTGGATGTTGAAGGCCTGCTGGGATGTACTCAGATAACTTTGTCCTTGAAGAAACTTTCCAAATTCTTCAGCATTGAGAATAGAAAATTAGGTAAAATTTATTGACTGTTTTCTAGGGAGATGCAATGTTGTGGATCCTGTTTCATTATCTAACTGCTTTCTTGTACTGCATTATGGCTCTTTCTATTTTTTTTTCCCTTAGTTTATAGATTCAAAAATACACAGTTAAGGAACTTGCAAGGAACCCTTTTTGATAGCAAAGACTTGCCTGCACATTTTGCAACTGACACCTACGTGACTACACCACACACTTGGAAATGACACCGAGATTTCCTATAGGAATAGTAACACTTGGAGTCTTTTCTCAAATGTGCCACAGGTACTGTGTCAACGGTAACACAGTTATATAGCTTAAATGTTCCTGAAAACTTTAGTACAGGCCCTAAATCTCTGTATCTTAGTGACCTAAGGTGTTTGATAATGCTTCATGTTCTGGTTACGTCATTATTTTGATACTGTGTTTTGGTCTTGATACTGAGGTATATTTAGAGAAGCACATGGGATGTATGTCCATGCAGTTCTACAGTTCAAGCAGGGTTGAAGATTTTTGTACTATTTTGAAGACTTGTAACTCCTAGAACTATGATAATATAAGTCTCTCCTATCAGAAAGTTTGTTTTTGTTAACAGACAGGATACAAATTGTAAAAGCTTACAGTCTAGAAAACAGCCAAAAAGAATGTTACTTAGACTTAAAACATCACTTTTTTATCAAAGCCCTGCATTTTTTCACGATTAGTGAACTACTCCTGTCAGAGCTAGCACCTTTTTCTCTGAAGAGAGGATGTATGTTCAGGCCTGTTCAGTATGCATTTATTGGTTCCTTTAGGTAACCTTGTCTGAGTGAGAGTTTCTACATGGGAAATAGCTGTCATGGTTTATCTGTTAGGAAAGAGATCTTCCTACTTCCACTGCAGTGTAACTCAAATGGGTATAACCAGGGGCTGCCTCAGAGCAAAGGCTTGTGTTGTCTGTACTAGTTGTAATATGGCCTTGGGAAATAACCTGTTTAACATTCATTTAGTGGCTACTGCCACTACTGTTCCCCACACTGCCCACCTCCCCCGCCCCATGCTCAGCACTGGCACAGGTTGTCCAGACAGGTTGAGGAGTCTCTACCCTTGGAAGTCTCAAAAGCTATCTGGACATTGACCTGGGCAACCTGCTCTGAGTGGCCCTGCTTGAGCCGGGGGGTTGGAAGAGGTGACCTCCAAAGGTCCCTTCCTACCTCAACCATTCTCTGATTCTATGAAAGAAGCTTTTAAATATGGAAGAGAAAAAAAAAGGGGGGGGGGGGGGACTGCTTGATTTTGGGAAAACATGGAAGGGATGGTAAGAACAATGTTAATTCCACTTAAGATAAAGGGCTTTTCTCTGGTGTCAAAGCTGTTTTTAATTTATACTGAGCTTCCATACTGCTACTTCTATCTGTTGCTCCTTGTAGCAAGTAGCTAAACTTGGGTTGGTCCTACTTTGTAAGACTGATAAAGTACAATTATAACACACTTGTATTTTTTTAAAAAGTCATCTTTGGCTAATAGCGTACACTTTTTTTTTTGTTTTTGTCGTCTTTGAAATAGCTTGCCCCCCTTTGGGGAAAAAAAGTGAGGGGAGAGGGGGCAGAGACCAAATTGTCAGATGAAAAATGCTTAGAGTAATAATGATACTAAAAAAAAGCTGTAGAGTATGTTCTACATGTCTAACGCTGCTGTATTGACCTTCTAGATCTCTCATTTGGAATGATACTGTCAAAATAGACAGTAAATTATATATATAAGGTATTTCTTACTATTTTACATATAATATAAAGTATATATTATATAAACATAAATATCATGGACTTTCTTTACAGAAACTCAGTTTTCTTCTGTTTAGAGTGAAAGGGAATTCAGTTTGTGTTATCCATTGGTATGTGTAAGCACAAATTCATTATCGCTGTATGGAAGATTGTATCTTCTTTGGTGAAGAAGGGGTAACATTTTCCACCCTTTCCCCAGTCTTTCCTTCAGGAAGCAATGATATTTCAATTTCATCGTGGGTAAGTGAGACGCAATTAAAAATGTTAACAGTATTTTCAGGATTTAGATACTGGACTCTTGTAAGTAAGTGATTCTTGTAAGAACTCAAAGTTCTTACATTCTTGTAAGATCTGCTAGAACCTCTGACAATCTTGGCTGACCATGATTAATTTACTCAGGGAGATGAACAATTTCATGTGTCGGGGTGGAATTTATGAAGGTGAAACAGGCAATCTTAATGTGGTAGGCTAAGTCCACTTCATGTATGATTTTAGGCAATACATGGAATACACTGGTAACAATAACTTGTCTGTTGCTTAGTTAGGAGGAGAATGTTTTTTGCATCTACCACGCGCTTGAGCTAGTCATCACACCAAGAAAAAGTTGTAGAGCTTAGTGGAGCTTCTGGGTAGGGAACAAAGTATTGCTCTAAAAACTTGGGGTTTTACTATTCCTTGGTGCATTTAACAGATTGTCTGTGTTCTGTTACCTTAGTTTACATGAAGATGCGCTTGTACTCTTGGCCAAGTTCATATGCTAGTGTATGCTTATCATGTTGAAACTGTTAAATACATTGTCTGTCTTTTGTAACTTTTTCCACTAGAATGGCTAAGATAAACTTATTTTCTTAAACTGAAGTAGCTGATTATTCTGGAAGATAAGAGTGCTTTCTGAAGACTGAACATGTTGAAACTTCTTGTGCCACTGTTCTTGTTCAATGGCAGAGTCTAGATTAAGTTCTCCTTGAATTCCAGAAGACCTTATACTAAGAAAAGTACAGTAACTGTGAGAAGAGAAAGTTCTCTGTACACTAATTTTGTAGGTTGGGGCTGAAGAGTAGCTTATATTGATAAATATTTCATTCTTGCTTTTCATGGTTTTAAATCAGGGTAATTTCCTATATTTCTGCAGATAACTATCTTACTGCATGTAGAGTTTTCTCCAGCATTAATATTAGTATTTCTTAATTGTGTTCTGTGTTACCTTTGAATTATGGTAAAGCTTCTGTTATTACTAAATATTAGAAGTAAATGTTTCTCCTAACAACTGTCAGGTGCTAGATAGCACTTCTGAAAAACATGAGCGTGGGGAGCTCAAGGTCTGCAACTGTGAATATTTATTTTTCAGGGCTGTGTTCTTTTGAGCATGTTCTTTTAAGTGTTGAGATTTTTTACAGAATACTTTTGTGAGAGCTATCTAATTTATGTAGGATCTCTGAAGTTTTTCACCAGTGCATACGAAGATGACTTTTACATCCTGTAGCTGTTTTGACAAGTATTATTTATCAAGTACAGAGGAAATTGATTAACTGTGGAGCAGAATTGTGTAAAATTGAATTCAGGACCATTTTCTGTTTTTTTCATAACAAAATGATTACTGAAAGAATTCCATCTGAAGACTGTTGAAAGCTGGCTGCCGTTTATGATATAACGGATAAAATCTGCATCCTTGGCCTTCCAACAACCTTTACACCAGCAGATGGTGGGCGTAAAGATGTCATTCATCATTTATTTACAATGGGCTTTATTTATTCTAGTGTCAACAGCTGCCCCAGGGAGCGGGTTATTGAATTCAAATGTGAAGCTCTGGGTTATTTGCTTCCTTTCAAATTTGTCTTCAGAGCTTAGTTGCTAGGAGTCCATTCTGTGCTCTAATAATGATTCATGTATTGTGAAGCCATTCAGTAAATTGGGTTGTCAGGGATTGCCAAAAAAGGTTTAGAGGTCTTGTTCTGATTTTTTTTTTTAACAGCACTATGCTTTAGTTGGTGTCTTCTCCTTATGTGCCTTCTCTTGCTAGTGTTAGAGACTTTGTCCCCAATTGTGCTCTCTCTGATTTCCACTCCATACTCCTTGTCCCCATCCTCTCAAAAGTAGAATTCTATGATTCTCTCATTCTAAGTTTGTGGTTTTCAGCACCAAAAAGTAAATTTGAGATATGAAATAATGAAACTTTGTCTTCTACAGGCAGGGCAGGAGTCCTTCCGTTCCATTACAAGGTCATACTACAGAGGGGCAGCAGGGGCTTTACTAGTGTACGACATTACAAGGTGAGAATACCAAGGAGGTATAACTGGATTAATATTATATGTCTTTGTAGAATTGTGCTATGGTATGTAGCAGTATTAAAATGATTAATTTAGTTTGGCTTTTTGTATAGATATTTGTAGTCTAATGTTTTGCCAACTTTCTTTAAGTGCTCAAAATCAAGATATAGCCTATGTAACCTATATCCTTCCAACTTCTCTGTATAGTGGTTGAGAAAAAGTATACATAAAGTCTCAGGAAGAATGAAACTATTTTTATAAACTATTTGACCATGAACCTCTGCATTACCTTTATTCAGAAAGACCTTAAAATATTTCATTAATTCCTTTCTAGTGTTTTTATTACCATGAGCTATAATTTTTCTATAATTATAGCAGATTTTTTTACTGGAGTGCCATTCTGCAAAGGAGTGAAATAGTAAAACATCAAAGTTTGATTACATAAAAATACCAGGAAACTTCTACCATTGCTGTGTTTATGAGGTTGGGAAAATACAGGTCTTAGTGTTGGGTGTGGTTTTTTTAGCAGCTGTTCAGAAGTGACTAAGGTTTTGTGTCTGTATTGAATAAAGTCTCTATACAACTTATCTGCAAAACTGTGGGTACTGTGCCTGGTTTATGAAAATGATCAGGCTCCAAAATCCTATTAGGGTGTGTGGCTCACTTTGTGGATCTTGGGTCTCATTGCTGAATTAAGCAACAACTTTTACTAGAGATTACCTAGTTGTTTTTCCTTTTGTTCCCTGTTTATATTTAAATATCAGGAAGCAACATATCCTTTCCATTTGATTTCCAGCAAATGAATCTTTGATTCATAAATAGATGGTTTTACTCTTGTGAAATCTTAAACACACTTACAAGCACATAATTTAATATTTAGTGTACACATTCTGTAAAAGCTGTAACATGCCATAGTTGTGTACCTTACTTTAAAAGACTTTGCTGCTAAATTCATTATTCAGTTTATAAACTCACAGAAAATTGTCATCCGTTTTCTGCCTTCAGTAGAACAAACATGACTATACGAGTGTGTGATTATTTGTACTGTTGTTTGACTAGGTTGAGCCTGATAGGGACTTTTAAAATACCGTTCAGCAGACTTTATATGTATATAAAATTATAGTTTCTTACAGCTATAAGAATCCTCTGTACTCTTTGTAGCAAACATGTTTTCAATTACTTTTTAGGCAGAGTTCATTAATGCTCCTTGTTTACTAAATTTTTGTTCGTCTATTCTCCATCTCGCAAAGGGATTACTAGCTTTTATCCCTGGAGCATGTGTACTAATAAATGAGTTGGTTACTCAAGTACAGAAACTGACTAACAGAAGGGAAAGAGATCTCTTGAAATACTGCTTTTAATTTTCATTCCCTTCCATACTTAGGAGGGACACTTTCAACCACTTGACGACTTGGTTAGAAGATGCTCGTCAGCATTCCAATTCCAACATGGTTATAATGCTTATTGGAAATAAAAGGTAAAATTTAACCAGTTATGATTTTGTAAGTGGTAAAAATTTATGACTTCTCTGAATTTCAGCTTTTGTGTTTTCTTATTTGTAGGCAGTATGTTAACTTTCAATTACTTCAGCCGCTGGACATAGTTCTGTGGTAAATCTAAAACCTTTGCTTCTCTAATTAGGCTAATACAATGCGCAGCACATGTGGATCAACTACCTTTTGTTCTAAGTACCTTTTTTAGAAGTAATTTTGTTTTAAAAGGATAGACTGTGAATGCATGAAGTCATAGATCATATGAACTATTTTTCTCGTTACATTTTTTTTTTTTTTACATCTGGAATCACCATTTAGAAGCACCTAGATCTCTCCCTTATAAAGAGAATATGATTCCTAATTTTGTGTTCTGCAGTGCTTTAGTTTTTGGTTAAGAATCACAGCAGAGAAAATGTAATTAAAAAAAAAAAAAAAGCCCATACTACAGGATCCATTTTAAAAACCTTTCTCAAATGTAAAAAGTGCATACCTCAATGATTATATGAGATGATTCTGAATTCGAAGCCTGTTTCATATTCTGTATGTTTTAGCTGGGATTGGGGGCAGAGAATGCTCTTTCACCATTTCCTGGTGAATTCAGGCTGCTGTTAGACACTGGGTGATGAAAATACAACTAAAAGTTTTGGAAGTGTGTTACCCAATTTGTAAACAACTATTTACTTGGTCTTATCATCAGCTAGACTGTCCAGAGTTCTAAAGTGGTTCCCTGTTGATGCTGAGACTTTGATCTCTATTGAAGGTCTTTATAAAAACACATCATTGACTACATTAAGTTTATCTGTAATTTTTCTAGTTCTTGATCCAGTGAACTGTAGCATCATGTCTAGATTTTCTTGCTGTATATAGGATTTTTCCAAATATCAAAAGCATAATTTCAGAATTTAATAACCCTGTAGTTATGGGCCTTTACCGAATTAACCTTAACTTGTCTCCATGCCTCAGCAATTCTTGAAGGTAAAGATGCTAGTTGAAATAATGGTGTGTATGCTTGTCCCTTAAAATTTAATGAACAGCCAGATCATTTCTTAGATACTGCTAAGAAACAGCCTTGTGGTAAATAGAGTCTGGTTTTGCTACTCTGGCCTGTTCACATCTTTTCTTCTTCTTCCCACTTCTCCTCCTTTCTGTTTTCCTCCCTCTGCCCCCCACCTTCTACCTCCCCCTGAAAAACATGTTAAGTGTTAAGTAATTGTAAAGCTTGTCCATGTTTTTATACATAATCTGGAAAATTACTAATCATGTTCTTTTTAATTGAGGAATGTGATAAGAATAGTCTTCACAAATTAATATAAAAATGTAATCTATTTTATTAAATGAAGCTTTGGTAAGCCCGTGATGTCCCTGACACACTGTTTTTATGCTTATGTGAGTAAAAATATGGCACTGAGAGAAACAGTAAAGTTTACTTTAGATAAGTATTACATAAGTTTACATACTTAGTTGACATCTGTAACTATTCCTGATTATTCTTAGCTGTTATGCTAAATTTTTGTCTTGCATTCTGCTGATGCAGACTATACCACATGATTTTATATTATAATATGCTACTTGGAGTTAGCTCAGTAATTCCCAGTTGCAACTACATTTTATTCAAACAATACATTTACTTAAATGATGTATTTTAATTTACAGATTAAGGTGCCACATGAAGTAAAAGTTCTTTAAGAGGCTTTTTAAAGGGGGTTATTTTCAATCTTCAAAGAGGAGGATGGGAAGAAAACTCCTTCAATTATATTGCATTACCTTGAAAGTGTGTTACAGGAGTTCATATGGTAGGGCGTACTACTAGAGATAGATGAAAGGAAGAACATGTATACTAGCATAATATTTCTGAAGGAATAAATTTTGTTCTTATGAGTCCCAAAAGTGCACTTGATAATACATTTGTAGTACTGACTTATTGCTGGATTTGAAGAGTGTTGAGAATTTAACCTGAAATAATAGTTGTTTTTTTGAAAACATTACAAATACTAGTGTTAAAACATGACAAATACTGTACTTAATCTTCTTTCCAGAACAAAACATAGCTATATTGATCTAGTAAGACCAAATGCTTCGAATTATTGGAATGGAGAGAGGAAGACAACTGTGGTTAGTAGAAGCAGTTAAAGCTCTTTAAGAATATGTTTAGATATCAGTAGTGAGTTTTGACTGGTTTATCACTGCAGTTTTCAATGTAGCTGCACTATTTCAAGTCAAAATAGTTGTGTATTTCTGTTCTGTTATGGAGATAACACTGTAGTGAATGAAGGTTTTAAATAAGGTATTTTTGAGGGTAGCATGGTAGTAGCAAATAAAGACACTGCTCAAGTTCAAAAATACAATGTCAGATAGCTACTTCAGGGACGTGAGAATGCACACCTTATTAAGATATGTTAAGCCTGAAGCTGAGATTCTGGGAATGCTTACATATAATGAACATCAACTTTAAAATTGTTTTGAGAAGACATATATTGAATCCTTATCTTCAAATGCTCTGTGTTTAAATGATGTGCTGAATTGTCTTGACTCTGACTCATCTGAGCTAGCATGTAGTTGTAAAAATAACAAAAACCTGCTTTGCTGCAAAATTGATGCCACAGTGAGTATCGTGGGTGTGTTTTTTTTAATACATGTATAATTACAAGGATGGCACCACTGAAGCCCAGTATGGTACTTTTTACTGGTATTCTTGCTGCAAATTAAACCTTTGTATTTGCACGCTGTTTAGTTTAAAAATGCATATTGGACAAGATCTTTTCACATGCACAACTTAAATGAAACTTTATTTATATATGTCATTTATTATTTATGTGTAAATGTAGCATTGTTATTGCTCAAGATCTAATATACTTAGAAAGAAGGACAAACTGTGTGCTCCTTGTTCCTAAAGAGGCTTTAAAAAGGAAGAGTGAAATACTTACGTGTCTATATGACTTACAGAAGGAGATTTGTCTTTAGCTGACCAGTCCAAGAGGGTTTTTTTCTGTTCTTTTGTGTAATATTTAACTTTTATCTAAACTGCTTGGAAAGCAGGAAACAAACTGTGTGACAGTCACTTCAAATTCTTCTGCTGTTAGAGGGCCAGGCCTGGAGTTTCAAAACCTAAATGCTAGCTTGGGAGAGAACAGCTAATGTAGTTCAAAATAACTTATTTTTTTCTTTTAAGTTTTTTTTTTTATCAAAACAGAAATTGAGTGTATGAAGTTTTGTTACTGAATAGAAAAAATGAACTTTATTTTTAAAATTATTTTTAATATCATTAAGAAGTCACTTATAAAACTCCCTTATCAGTTCAGCTTTACAGTGTGGATTGGTAGATAACATTATACTAGAAAAGAGTGATATTTACCTAAAATGACAATGTCTAAAGTTGGCATTCAAGGAATAGCTAGATAAATATACACGCATTGTGTTGAAAGCCATTTCATGAAGTCTTTGATAAGATCTGTGTCAGCTAGGATTGATAGCTCAAGCAAGTGTGATGTCTGTGGCTATTCCATAAGTGCAAGGCTTAGAATAATTCTACTTTAGGTAAGGGCCTGAATAGATATACATATGTACATAAGTTCTAATGGGGGTTCTTGGCCTATAAGTGTGTCTCTGAAGAATATTTACATGGGCAGGTTAGATCATGCAACTAACTTATGTTTTTTCCATCTTAGTGATTTAGAATCTAGACGAGAAGTCAAGAAAGAGGAAGGTGAAGCATTTGCACGAGAGCATGGACTTATCTTTATGGAGACATCTGCCAAAACTGCTTCCAATGTAGAGGAGGTAACTTGAACCCTGAACACTGATTTCTGAACGCTGATATTTGAGTAACACTGGTATTTTAGTAAAAGAGTTGTTTTGAATTGCACTTTGTTATTTGGACAGATACTATGCCTCTAGGTTTTGGATTCCTTAATTTAACTTAACTGCTCTTTAATTTATATTACGAGAAAGATAGTTTCTATGTTGTATCTCTTTGCATAGCACTAATCATATTGTTGAGACTCTAGTAATTAATATACTTGTTTTGGTGTTGGTTGTTTTTTTTTTTAATATTTGATCAGAGAAATGGGTACTTCTGTCTGTCCTGAAATCTAAAGGAAGAGTAGAATAGATTTGCTAGTCCAAAGCAAGCCAAGCGGTTGGTATCCTTGGCAGATATTAATCTAACCTGTTCTAAAGACCTCTAATATTGCACAAGCTCTTCAGAGCAATCTATTGCAGTGCTTTGGTATTTGTATTGTTGTCAACTTTCCCTTCTGCTACACAGCAGGAATCTTTTTTGCTGCAGTTCACGCACACAATTTCTTTTTCTAGTTCCTCTAGAACTGCTGAAGAGGTCATTATCTTGGTTGCTGTAGTCTGCTATGTATTTGAATAAGTTTTTCAGTCTTTGCTACTTTAAAGAATTTAAGTCTTTTGAAGTTTTGCTTATAGTTCATATTTCTGGATACATGCGAGTTCTTGCATATCTCACCTTGATTTACTGCATGCCTTTCTTGAAGGGTGGTTGTGGTGGGTTGACCTCAGCCAGCAAGTAAGTGCCCATCCAGTTGCTTGCTCACTCTCTCTCCCTGTCCAATAGGATAGGGGAAAGAACCAGAAGAGCCAAAGCGAGAAAAACTCAGAGGTTGAGATAAAGAGTTTAATAAATGAAGGAAAGAGGTGGGGGGAAGAAGTGATGGCAAGGCAGGCAGTCACAACTTCCCACAAACAGATTGATTCCCAGCCAGTCTCTGAGCAACACCTGCTTTGGAAAGACTACCCTTTCGTTTTTATGGTTGAGCATGATGTCACATAATATGAAATATCCCTTAGGCCAATTCTGGTCAGCTGTCCTGGCTGTGTCTGCCCCTGCACCCCCAGGATGTTGCCTACCCTAAGCCTAATTGCTGTGGGAGGCCGAGTAAGAAACAGAAAACCTTGACACTGCACATGCACTGCTCAGCTGTAGCTAAAATACTTGTGTATTATTGACACTGATTTAGTCACAAATCCAAAACGCAGCACCAAACAGGCTGCTCTAAAGAAAATTAACTCCATCCTAGCTAGAGACAGTACAGCGGTGGACAAAGAGCTCCATCTGAAATACTAGTGCTATGTAAAGCAGAAAGATTGTTTCACATGTCTTTCAGGCCTATACTCAGTTCATACATCCCCACTGACTAACCTTTTTTATAATAGCATGACATAGTTCAGCTTCTCATACTGCCCTTACTTGTTTCCCAAAATTGTCCTAAATGCAAAATGGTGGACAACCGATGAGGTATTCTTTTAGTGGTAAAGCCTTCTAGTTTTGAAATATTTAGTATTCTTTAAAACGTTCTAGTAAGAGTAACAAACAGCTTTCACTTATTCATTCTGGTTTGTTAGTACCTGATTCTAACATTAGTACCTCTCTCCATGTCAAAAAGTACATGCTAGTGAATGAGTTGTCCAGTACCTAATGCATCTCTGATTATCATGAGGATAATGAGCATAAAGTTTTGTCAAAAAAGTTCAAGTAGATTCCTCTCCTTCTGATGATACAAGTGAGTAATTGCGTGCATGTACTAACTTTCTAATTCTGATCGAAAAGCTTTAGGATATAATCCTTTTTAGTGACAAACAAATGCATTCCTTAAAAGGTGTTCTTATTCAACACTAAAAGAGGTGGCATGATCTAGAATAGTTACAGCTGAAGGAGCAAAATCTTAATCTTTGAGCCAGTACAAATAAGTGAGGAGAAAAAGTAGGCACGGTAGGTGAAAAGGTAGCACTTCGTGGACAAAAGAGACCATTTTCATTTTAATGCTGATTCTGGACTGTTCAGTATCAAAAAAATAGAAGGGAAAAAGGAAGGAAATCATGTGGAATGGGCAACATTTGAGGAAAGAACACGGAGTATGCAAAATGGAGGCAAATCTAGCAAGCCTTCAGTACTCGACTTCAGGACTGGAAAGAAATTATAGGTTTGTGACTGCCTGAGGATGTAGAAACTAAACAGGAAGAACAACATTTGAGGTAATTCAGCTAAAATTAGATTAAATTTTAAGCAGAAGGTATCTGTGGCCCTGTGTCTACAAATGCCATTTTATGTGCTGGCAATGGGGAGAATGTATTTAGTGGCTTATTTGGGAAACTAGGGGCTAAGAAAGTAATACTGTTGAATTTTTGCATTGATGGAAGTACGCTGGATCTAAAAAGCTGGACATTGCAAGTCTCTGAATCTGCATCTGGATTGTTAGATGTTTTCAAGTGCATTTTTGTTAAGTGTTGAAGCACACACTTTCTTCTACTTGCTTAGGTTTCAGATAAATTGTCAAAATTTTTATGCATTTAATTTGAGCCTTAGACTGCTCGTCTTTTCCAAAAGTACTAGACTTTTTAGATAGGTCAAAGGTCAAAGGGGCGTACTCTAATTGTCTGGTGGTTATCGGGGGATGAGAGAAAAAAAACTATGGGGTTTGTGGGGGGAAGGAATATCCCCTTAATTACTCAACAGCATTTTTAATCCATGCTGATAAATCACTGAAGACTATAGTGTATCATGCATGGGTTATGTAGTTAACCCTTACAATGCCAGGATACCTGTAGAAATCTTTGAAGTCAAACATGTCTGTATAAGATACAGCATCAGCCGTGTTGAAAGAGCAGGCTGTTTTACTTGGGAGAAGGACATAGTTCCAGAGCCAAATAGTAGATACAGATTCTGACTAGCTAGCAGCAAAGACTTATGCAAACAAAAGTTTACGTGAATATAGTTTCAGAAATATTTAAGAACTATGTGCATGTATTAGGCTTCTGTTCTTTTCTCTGCTCTGTATTTAGCAGTCTTGTAGAATGATAAAACTAATGTTTAAGATCAATTTTTACTTCAGTTGTCAGCCGTCTGTCCTTCTTACCCATCAGTAGGAAATATTCCTCAAAAAGGGTGCTTTGGAGAAAGACACTATTACTGTAAGGCATATGCATGTGTACATACAGAAATGTGTAGATATAACAGGCTAGAACATTCCCAGAAAACAACTGGTGTCTTGTTTCCCCTTTCCTTTGCCAAAAGAAGGATTTCACCATACTGAGATCATGTAGTTGACTAATAAAGCCTTGGCCTGCTGCATTTGTGCCTGTGTTGTGTTGCTTAGTGGTTGCTATTCAAAGCAAAGTAGTAATGGAAATTTATTTCTGGCTATTAAAGGAAGTAATGTAAGTGTGATTGCCAGGAAAAGTGACAACAAAGAAGCTACAGAGTATGCAGTAGCAAGGCTTAAACTATTCTTCCACCCATTTAAGAGAACTAGTTAAATCCAACTTTGAGGTATCTGTCCAAAGTAGAATTAGGAAGAATATCAATTTTACCTGTCCAAACATGTTCTGCGGTTTAAATGTTGGGGGTTTTTTTCCTCATAAAGCTGGTTTTCAAACTTTGCTTTCTGAATCTGAGGCAAAAGTACTCACAGCAAAAGAACCAAGACCGTTAAGGGTTTAGAAATAAACATCTTGCATTGTTCATGGAAGCCCTTCCTGAAATCATTTGAATCCTGTAGTCCTCTGTAGCCTACCTCCATATGTAGAAGCAGTCTATCTCATAAATATACATGGCTGCTCAAAATACTAGTTGCCAGAATTTTGTTTGTTAAAATAAACAAAAATGCTTTAATGCATGTTTTTAGAGTAGAAAATGGGGTAAACTCATCCTCTTTAGTTCTGTAGGACAGCTGCTTATATCAGTAATTTCCGAAGCAGTAAGGGAAGCTTCCCAGGCAGCTCTAAAAATCTTCTGAGGGAATTCTTCATGGAGTCTTAAATTATTCTTTTTTTCTGAACTGCTCACACTGTGTTTTCAAGTCTGTTTAGTTTATAGAAGATAGATTAATTCTTGTATATCTTTTGATTGACATCAGTAAGTCTGACCGTTGTATAGCTTGCATCCTACAGGTGTATAGAAACTCCATTGTGAGTGCTTTTACCCGTTTTAATTATTCTTGAGACACTGTTAGCTATACAGGTTACTGTATTGTTCTCAGTCCCACACAGGTAGTGGGTTATCTAACCACATTCCACATGTTCTGAACAGCTACTTTGGTAGGGGCATTGCCTTGCATGTTGCCCTATTACATTAGGAAGCTTAGGCTGATTACCACATGAGCATTTCTGCAGCATCTGGTTCAAGATCTGACATGCGTTTCTTAATTTAATATTGTCTCTAGTCTGTGTCCAGACTAATACCTGGCCCTGCAGCAACCGGGCTAGTAACTGTGTGGCTCTTGTATGCTGAATTCTTATCCCTGGGGAATTCAGGAGGGGCAATGTGGCAGTACAAGCTGGTGGTGCTACCTAAGTTAACAGACAGATCTGCATCATAAAGCACAAGCAGATAGCCATAAAAGTCTTGCAGTCTAGTCATAGACATTCAGTATACAGACAACTTGCATTTCATGCAAATATAATACTGAAACAAAGCAGCACATGGGTGTGTCGTCTCCTGTGTTGTACTAGAAACAGTTAAATAGCCAGAGGAGACTTTTTATCCTAATGGATTTTTTCATTTCTAGTTGAAAATACACATTTCTCTGTGTGAAGCATGACAAGACAAGCCTCTAGACTTTGCTTTGATCAATTTGACATTGTTTCCAACCCAACTTTATCTTACCTTGTGTCATAAATGGCTGTTGTAGATATTTGCAAGCTGATGGTGGAGTCTTTAGCAGTTTCTTTATATGAACAAATCAGCTTCTGTCATTGATGCCATTTAAGCTGTTTCCCTTGTTTAAACCTGATTTCCACAACTATGTAATGCCTTAGTCAATCTGTAGCTGTAGCAGTACATTGACCTGTTGACTGCTTGGGTCTTAAGGCAGTTTAAAAAAGTTCATTGTGTTCTTCAGGATTATGTCTCATAACCTACATCTTGGATAGAAATGTTTAGCAGTAGAGAATATCCTGTTAGCTGTTTATCTTGTGCAGGGGTGTTTAAACCCTGTTTGTACAATAGGTAATTGATAGTTGGGAGTGGGAAGGGGATGTAGGCTCTTCCTTTCTAGTTTCTGTGGAGTCTTCTAAGAATTCAGTGTGGCCACAGAGTTGAATCATCCTGTGTTATACAGAATGGGATTGGGTGAGAAGAGTTTCTAAACCATTGGGAGGATAGAAGGATTACCGGGGGGGTGGGGGGGGAGGCAGGGGTTAAGCACAGGATTATAATTTGACTGCAGTGTAAGGTCAGTTATACTAGTCTCTTCAGCAGTTATCATAATTATTTAAACAAGGTTTTTTGTTGTTGTTGATTTCTTTTTAGCCTCTGTCTAAAGCTATCAAGGTAGCTATCAAAATGTAACTGAATTTTTGTGCTTTTTCTCCTCTGTGATTTCTAAGCTGTATCACTAGTGCATTTCTTTCTTTACAATTCCATTTAAAAAAAAAAATCTTCACTATGTTTTATAGATGTTCAGTAATGTACACTCTGAGCATGGCTGTTGGCTTTCTCCCGGTAGAATGTGTAGTTAAATTAGACCTGAAACATTGAACTTGTTTTTAGTTCATGGTGAAAGGAATCTAGTGTTAACTTATAGAATTTTGGTTATCATATCTGTTCTACTTTCTTGATTTGTGGATGGGGGATGTGCACTCTCAAGTACTGTTTGCAGAATTCAGTGTCACATATGGGGGGGGGGGGGGGGGGGTTGAAGAAAACACCCTGATGCCTATCAGTAGGCTTTTCACTTGTATACATGTAAGTCTGAGGTCCCAACTCCAAGGATGTTTGCACTTGTTTTAATCATAACTTCAGTTACTTTCCAACCTTGCATTAAAATTGCATATAATATTTAAGAATGTTTTTCTCTCATTTGCAAGAGACATTAACAATTTTATCATATTGCTTTTTCATTGGTAGTGCAACAACAGTATATGACTGTCAATTGCAGCCTTACCTGAAACATTCACTTTGGAGCTTGCAGAGTGCTTTCTGCTTGGGCTGTATCTAACACTTTTAGAGACAGAATAGAATCACCTGTGTGAACTCAAGGTGACCTTGCAGTCTTCTACAGCCCCCAGTACTTATCTTTGTGTCTCTGGAACATCATTTGTTTGAATCCATTTACATGGACTAATTCTTAAGAAGTAAAGATACCTAGCTATATTTGGGAAGCTGGAATAACTTCGCGCATTCTTCTTTCACTCTAGGCTGCTACTTTTAATATGATCAACCTTAAGCAAAAGAGTTTTCTGGCTACTAAAACCAGTACTAGACACCATCACTGTTCAGAAGCTGATCTCACTTGAGTGGTACTAGTGTATCACTGACTCCTGGTGTGGGAGCTGGTTTTACTAAGTTGTTTCCCATATGGAGGGGATTATATAGCCCTATGCCAAGCTTTCATCTTGAGATTTTTTCCTGTGTTACTCCAAGTTCTCTGCACATAAATAGAATGTAATAATGGATTCATTATTTAGGATTAAATCTGAGTAGACTAATGGTTTTGACTGAGCAATGGAGCACTTCTGCTACATGTAGCTGGTTGGTCATTGAATGGTTTTGTTTCAGTTGTAACTTAATTTTCTCTTCAGGCAGCTTCTTTCATACTTTTGCTTAAATGAATAATGAATATTCAAAACCCCTGTAGCTTCAACAGCAGTACTACTTGGTCATGGATAAGAGAACGAAGATGGCCTTTGTAATATTCTGAAGGGTAAAAATGAAAATCTTATGGAAAGATGAGATTCTTAGCAGCTTCTAAATTTGAAATGGTTTTTAGAAGTGTTTTTATTTCCCCTCCACACCCTCCCTTAACACAGCTAGTTGCTGGTAAACAAGCCGTTGTTTGACCTGATAATATAGTTAGCAAGGATTTATTAATAAAAGTTGAAAATCCTAGGATGTTAATAGTTTTCATAGTAAGGTAAAGTGACACACAAGATACAATCTGACTAGAAGTTGCAAAAGAGCAGGATTTCTAGTTCATGAGAGTCTTAAAAAAAACCCGAACAGTTAGGTTTATCTTCACTTGTATCCAAACCAGTATTCCTTCAAGTTCCTTGAAATCAAAGTTTTGTGACCTTTTAGCTGTGTGAAGCTGGCACTTCAGCCAGTTTTTTCCCATGAGAAAACAGAGAGGTGAAGCTCATGCCAGTTCAGCTGTGAGAGAGAGAAGGGGCAGGACACCTGGCTCCAGTGAAGATTCACAGCTCTTACCTCCTCACGGCAAACCCTTGGACTGTGCCCCAGCTGTGCAGTAAGGAACGCTGGCTCTGCCACCATTCTTGGGGCTTCTGGGCATCCCAAGGTATAATCCAAATAAGTCTTGAGTTAATCAAGGGTTTCAGGCTTCATAGAAGAGCATGAAAAGTATGATAAGGCCTCCTGCCTGCCTGAGCTGTAGATTCTGCTGGAGAGACGGATTCTTAGTTCTGGGGTTTTTATCTCGTTTTTTCCTCAGGTGCTCTGTCCTTTGTAACTGTTCAACATCAGCTGCAGGACTTTTGAGACACTTCAAGCTCTAGTAATGTGCATCTTCCCAGTAAGTTTGTCAGAAAGATTGCACTTCAATGGCTACATACAAACAAGTTGCTGTCAAGGTCTGTTTTGTGCCTGTGCACCTTTACTTCAAAACTAAGGCTACAAATGTGTTGGGGTGCTTTTTGGGGTGTAGGTTCATTATACAGCACTTTCCTACTGCTTGATAATTAGCACCTCTGTAGCCCCTTTAGTGTCCTAGGCTTCTTTCTGAAGGATCATTCAGTTGTAAAAAGTATTGTCTTACTGTGCATAAAACGGCTGCTCAGAGCTTTGAGATCTCACTCCATTAAGTGGCCATCTAGCACCACTTACACACCGGGATGGTGAATGCTCTAGGGGTAAAATACATTTGGATCCGTATTGTTACTGTTTCCAAATGCATTCTTTAATACTATAGTACTCTTAACTACATTGTAATTTATAGCTAAAAGATAAGATAGGAAGTTGGGAAGGTGGAGGAAATCCTAGGTGTTGGCTGACCACAGAGGTGAGGGTCATGCTTTAGAATTTGTGAGATATTTAACCTATAAGCATTCCTCATTTAATTGTAAGAAAGCATCCAGAAATAATGACTGCCGAATTTGTATTTCAAAGCACTAAATTTAACTTTAATATTGCCACCAGAGGGCAGCATGTTACATGAGCTGGCAACGCAGAACCTTACTACTCTGATGTTAAGCACAGATGAACTTGTAAAATCTGAGTTTTTAAAAGTATCAGTGATTCACTTACAAGTTTTTCCTGTTATGTTCAGCTTGTAGCTCAGTCCTCAAATACTTGTCATGGCATTAGCTTTCTAAGAAAGAGAAGTGACGTTATTGACATCTGCCAAGTGAAAACTAAACGTAGCTGTTCTAGAACTTGTATTCTGGTGCCCTTAGCTTATGACTGCTCTTGCATACAAATTCCATAAGACAGAGGTATCAAGACCTTATTCCCTTACTTCCTGTGGGTTTTTTACCAGTTATAGAATTCATTCTTCCTGGTTTTGTCTCAAGGGTAGTAAACGTACATTACTTGTTTACTTTGTGTGATAAAATGGATGTTGAAGTTGATTTAATTCTATGTTCAGTGTTTTTAGGATTAATTTATCTTAAATGTAGCATCTGTACTGTTTGGTAGTTGGGGTTTTGTGGTGTTTGGGGTTTTTTTTGAGGTAAGCATTGTGAGACTTGACTTCTTGATTCCCATGTAGCAGTACAATCTATGGAACTCCTTAAACAAATCATCTACAGTTATTATACTGGTATATTGTGACTCAAAAACCTCCTTTGTTAGCTTAGCAGTAGGTGCAGGCGTGACACGACAGGCAGATCACATCTTACAATACTTACTTTCCCACTTGTACAGTAATGTAATTTTCCTCAGCGGGGTATTACTATTCTTTAAGAACCTAGTTATAATGTGAACACAATTGAAAAACACGTTCTGTTAAAACAAATCACTGAGTAACTTGTATACAACTTTTTTTTTTCTCTTTTAATGCTGTGGTGCAGATACATTTGGTAGTCTCATGCATAAAAGCATTAGTAATTTGTGATTTAGAAAGATGAAAACAAAGAGTTAAACACTAAATGTAGACATTTTCCTGAAGTTACATTGTTTTCTTTAATTTTCCTGAAAAGTAGTCTAGAATTTTCATATTTGGAAGTCCAACATACTGAAGTCTCTCTTTCCCTTTTATAAGTAATGGAGGTGCTGTGTACTAGGGCCTTGCCATCTTTCAGGTGACTGAGTATTAATCCAGATTGAATCTGGTACTGCCTCTCCTGGGCTAGTGAAAATAAACCTGGACTTGAGCTGATTTGGGGTGGAAGTGCTCAACTATCTTTGTAGAGTATTTTAGTAACAGCAGCATTATGGGAATGTGCAGTGTAACTGCAGTAGGCTTGGTAGGCAGCCAGCTGAGTCCATGTGGGCTTACTGGTCGAGGTCTTGTGTTGTGTGGAAGTGGCTAAACTGCACCTGGATCCAAGTTGGCGTATGAAGTGCTACAGCTGTGTTCTTCCAGTCCCCTGCACATGGTCTAATAAATCCAAACTGGATTTGAGGGGAAACTGCTCTGTCTTCCTGCGTCCATAGCTCAGTTAATCTGCAAATAGGATAAACTGCCCATAAATAATTGAGAGTTTATAGTATACTGCATGTTCCAGATAAGAGTTAGAACATGCAGTATTAAAAGAGATTTTTAGAAGAAGTCAGTTATACTGAGTTCACCTTCTTGTCCTTGCTAATTGGGGCACCAGCATGCAATGCCAAAATCTGATATGATATTCTTAGTAGACTGCTGTTTTCAGTAAAGTTCTCAGGTGGTTATTTTGAGTCCATTTATGCTTTGAAGTGTAAGCTGACTTAAAATACATGGATGCAAGAAACAAATGGAAGTCTCAAGGGATGCAAGTCTCTCTTCATGGCTGATTAGTAGTAATTTTTCAGAATCCATACCAACTGAAGAAAACATGAGATAGACTTATGTGCTATATTCTTGTCCAACCATTGTTTTCAAATAGAAATTATTTCTATGTGACCCAGTGCAGCCTAGCATTTTGCCATGCAGAAGACAACTGAAATGATAAAACTGAAAGGAATGGAATATTTGGATTTTTCAGATCAGTGGTTTCTTAGGCAATATTTTTAATATTAAAATAGACTGTACTGAACTCGGTATGCTTTTTTGCTTCATACAGTACATGTGTAATAACTATGATGAAGGTGGGGGGAGATTGAGTGTTGTTAAATCACACTATGTTTTCCAGTGCATTTTACTATTTTTTTGTGAGGATTGGTGCATTCCTGCAGTGATCTGTTCTTGAGTGAAGCATCCAGAAGATTTTATACTCAGTTGTGTTAATTTGGAGTTTGTAGTCTGTTAAAATTCTAGTTTTGTTGGTCTAAAGTAATTTTTATAGATCTAATAGAATTAATTTCATGAGAATTACAAGACCCTAGGCGTAGTTAGCCAACATCGTCTAGAATTGTTATAAGTGCCAATTGTTAAGTGCTTGTTTACATGAAGTTATCATAACACATTAAGACTTAAAGTTCTGTTTAATGTCCTGCTAGAGTAGAAGCAAGCAAGTATCCTCACAGATTCCAGCTGTGTGAATTTCCAAAGTTTTTGACTTATATTTTTCAATAGACCCATGTATGAAGCTATTACAATAATTATTGTGTTATCAGAAACCAAGATAAATTTGAATTCTTTTTCTTACGTTGAACCTTCAATTTCTAAGGAATTTGAATCAATTCGTAGTTGGCCGAAAGCCAATTTTTCTCCTCAACTCTAACGTGTGTTTGAAAAACGAACTCACTTCCTAAGTGCCTTGTGAATCTGCAATGATTAATTCTTCTCATTATTTTGCTGCAAATTCTCATGACCCTCTGTGATGATTCGATCACCCACTTAGAGTTTATGCATATTCATATCTTTCCGCTCCTGCTGCAGTCGTTCAAGTCTCCTTCACTGGCTGTGGTGTGTGCTTGGTGCAGTAATTGAGCTGCAGTAGATTGATTACTCTGGGGAGCTGTAAGGCCTTTAAAGGTGAAAACATATCAGTCCTGTTAATTAGGAAACAAAGCTCTGGTGGCAAGTTCAGCAGTCAAATGCTTCCAGTGTAGAAATGAGGAAAGGTATGATTTGTTCCTCTCCATGAACCCTGTTTACTTTTTTATAGTTGAATTAGATCTATATTTGCTGTAATAGGCTTGTGCAGGAGATAGTATATCTTGTATGATTGCATGGTGTTGGTATTTTAAAACAAAAAGAACTATATGTTTGGTATTGATTATAATTATTAGCTGCTGTTAATCACCTCTTAAATTATACATTATTTTAGGCATTACTTAACCTATAAAGTTAAATGAGAGATGAAGAATGGAATTGTTGACTGTAAACTTCAACCAAAAACATTTAAATCATTCACTTTTCAGACCTGAATGTCAAAGTCTTTTCTCTGAATTAAAACAATAGATTTTCGGAAATCATAATAAAACCTGGGGCTTCACCTTTCTACTATTAAGATGTCTATTGCCTATTGTGTGCAAGATTAATTAAAGAGAATACGTTCTTAAAATTAGGTGAATATTAAATGATAGCATAAGGTTTCATCCCGCAGACAGCATCCTTACATCATCATTTTAAGTACCCCGTGGTTTTATGTTGCTAAGCTCTCTAATCTAGAGTGGCCTATTACAGAGATATTAAGGGTAGGGGAAACCATCTGCCACACAATCTATCCATAAGGGTCAGAAATAAATAATTTAAAAGTAATTTATATATCTTAAAAACCACTTTTACCCTGTAATTACTGGACAACAGATTGTAGAATGCAGATGTTATGAAAATGCCACTGTTTTTGTAAACAGCATGTGATCCGTTGCTACTTCAGGGTAGGTATAGGATGCTGTTGTCATACCTGTTCCTGCTGAGGTCAGGAAGAAAAGTCTTGCTGAAACAACTGCACATGAGATTGGATGCAGTTAGTGCATCTTATACCAAAGGATATCGCATTCATTGTGTTCGTGGGTTTTTTCCTCTGTTTTAGGCATTTATTAACACCGCAAAGGAGATCTACGAGAAAATCCAGGAAGGAGTTTTTGACATTAATAATGAGGTAACTTTTAGTACTCTGAACACATTTTGTTTGTTAAATGTACAAAATTCACCTTCCCCAGAAGGCTGGACAGTAAAATATTTGTCTGTTCCATTTGGATATAGAATTGTCTGCCATTGTGATAAAAATGGATTAAAATAAGTGACCCTATCCATCCATGAAGCATCACAAAATAATATAAATCCCCAAAAGAGAAGAAAATCCACTTTCATCCACTTCTCCATATGGTGTCATCTGTTTTCAAAGATAATTTTCCACTATGTAAATGGGGGACCATGTTGATATGCCAGATGCACTCCATGAGCTGTCCAGTGTAGGGGAGGGATTGCTTTGAGAGTTACATAAAAGACTTTTGAAATGTTCCTGGTTTAGGTGGCTGGGTTCTGTAGGGAATAAAAGATTAGCCATTTTGCCTATGCACATTACTGAAATTACAGATTATTGGGGCCTGTCTCTTTGCTTGTTTGGGGTGGGGGTGGGGAGGTGGAGCAGGGAGCACTTTTGTAATGCAAGAGCCTAGAAAGACCTATAATGTGTCTCTTGAATTTTGAAATTATTATGCTGTCAAAAATCTGGAGCAGTTAGAGGTTCATGGCTGTAGAAAAAGCAGATTCAAACTGAGTGGTAGTAAATAGAAATATTAGGATTTAAATTTGACAATGTGAAGTGGTCAGTCCTTTCTGATGCCCAAAGTTGTTTTACCCTGCATGTCCCTAAATGTCATTGCTGAGGTGCTTAGTGAAACTACATGTGAATATCTGCACCGCCACTCTCTGTTCTGTTCTGTGAATAGGTGCATTCTCTGTTTGGGACTGTCTGATGCTTCTCTTAAGTGTGATAGTCTTTGCAGAATTGTTCAGAGTGTCATGAGGGAATTGGCAGGACTCAATTAAATAGCTTCACCTCCTTCTGCTTAATATGTTTCAATATGAAGAAATTTAGACTATTAAAAATATTGCTTTTATGACTCTATAGAGGAAATAATGAGAACCTCCAGGAGTATGCAAAGTATTTGCATTAGGAAACTTGTAGCTGAATAAGACTTGAATAGTAATCTTTCAAAGACACTAATTCTGACTGGAAAAATGTGTGTGTATATATGGTGTTTTGGTGAGACACTTCTTATATTCAGTTTAGTGATGAAAAGTTTTAAATTTTCTTTAACATTTTTCCTAAAGAAATTGTACTCAGTAGTGCAATATAAATTGGACAGTAATCAGAGTGTCTGAAAAAGCATGCTCATTGTATCTGTCGAGTTTCATATAGTAGCTGACTGCTTTACTGTGCCTTATGGAGCTTTGATTGCAATATGCTGTCAAGAGCCAACAGCCCGTGCTATTTATTTGGCTTTATGCCAAGTCTGGCTCCTTGATTCCTCAAGAAGTTGCTATCAGCCCAGAGGGGGCAAAACCAATGAGCCATAGGGCATGCTTTTTATTAAAGAGGAGTCAAAGAGCGAAAAGAAACCACATCAGCTGCTGTCAATACTGAGCTAGTGCCAGAAACCCCAAGGCTACCACTGTTGCAGAACAACTGCCAAGCACTATAAATCTGAGATTTACTGTGACGCAAAGTTTCCTTAAGAGCTTAATTTCTGAAGCTACTGTATTACTTTTCTCAAAGTGCTGTATTTTTAGGTAAAATCCACTTGAGGGAGTGAGGGTTAAGATATAAGTGTGATTTTGATGAATGAAAGAGCTACACTGTGTGTGGGTTCTTGGCAAGTAGCCATGTCTTTCAGGATCATAGAAATTATTGATGACACAGAACACTCGTATGCCCTTAGCCTCTACAGCTGATTCAACACAGAAAAGAAATGCTGCCTAGAGAGGAAAAGTTTAATATAAAACTAATGGAGATTTTGGTGAGAGGGGAGAGGTTATACATTCCTAGCAAATGCTATGTATTTTTAAAGCCTTATGCCAAGTAGTATTCAAATACAATTCTTGCTCTGTGTGTTAGTATTAGGAGTTGAAGGTGCGAAGTTTAACATAGAGAAGAAACGAGAAGGAAAGCATCTTCCTTTACGTTATATTTAATTGCCAAGGGCATACTGCTAAAAAAAAAAAGGAGATTTTGCTGTATTTATTGCATACATTAGCAGAACTTGCTATATATGATCTTCTAAAAAAAAAAAAAAGCTTTTCAATTATATTGGTGTTATAAAATAATTACACTGTGTATTTAAACTTCATTACAGGCAAATGGCATAAAAATTGGCCCTCAACATGCTGCTACTAATGCAACACTTGCAGGCAATCAGGGAGGACAACAAGCTGGAGGAGGCTGCTGTTGAGCCTGTTTTTACTTTCTAGCTGCCTGGATGGGGCCTACTAACTTGTTTGTTCACCCTTCATCCCCCCACCCCTCCCTCCCCCCCCCCCCACCCCGCTCGCCTCCACTTCAGTTCAACTGAGACATGAAACTTGTAAGTTGGTTTCCTGTTGCAGAAGACTTTATCCTTCAAATTCTTGTATAACTTTGAATAAATGGTTAATGTTCACTTAAAGACAGATTTTGGAGATTGTATTCATATCTATTTACATTTGATTTCTAGGTCAATTGATGTGATTATTTTTGTTAAATGTTGTCTTGTGCCCTTGACTACGAACTGAATTGTATTAAACACTACAAAGTCATCTGAGTATTTTAATCAGTTTGTGTAGTTAGGTTTCCCAGCTCCTGCGGTTACCTAATGTTTAATATTGTAGAGCTGTCCTCAAGTTTTTTTGTCAATTTTCAAGGCTATAAAGAGAAGCGGAAGGACTCTTTTAATTCTGTATTTATCACTTTCTGTATATATAGTTTAATAACCTGCTTGGGTGTACTTGCCAAGCTAGAATTCTTTAATGCATTTGCATAAATTCTATACTACTTAGAGCTTGAAAACTATAGAAGCATTAATAGAAATTGCTTGGACGCTAAATTTTAAGCCTTTTTGACATTGTTAGCATGTTCATCCTCCCCTGTCATTATCCCGAAGTCCAAGAGAAATGCTTAATGTATATTACTAGAGGCTACATATGTGCTATCTATTTTAATGCCAAATGTTTGCTGTTTGTCCACAATTTCCACAGCACCTCTTCAGAAATGGATTAGCTGTTTGCCTTAATGAATACTATAGGTAAAAACAGAGTATGAATGAAAAGTAGAGGAGGAGTTGATAAATTCAAAATGGCACATTATGAAAACATTACTCTTAATGTTTTTTTCTTGTTTACCACTTGATTTCTAGGTATATTTTTCATGCAAGGACAGTTTTTCAACCTAAATGTACAGTAGTTGTGTAAAGTTTTCTTTTAGTGACAACTTGTAATCCTAAATATATGGTAAGCATCTTGTCTATTGTGAAGAGGGTGTGAAAATAAAATCTGCCAGTTTGGAAATCTTGATGAAAATCAAAACTAGAAATGCTTTGGTACTTATTATGGTGGTGGTCAGGGGGAGGGGGGGATGTTTTGCCTCAAATGAAAGGGTTGCAACAGTGCAAAACAGAATCCTGTGTTTAAGTGTTTATTTGTTGAAGTACAGAATATTCATGTCACTTTTCCTACAAATGAGGAAACAACTGAGTTTCCATCTCATCCTGTTTAAATAAATCACAGATAAAAGGGTGACACTAATGCTAGGCCATACTTCATGTATCTAAAAAAAAGGAGGGGGGGGGGAGCAGGGCAGGAAATGACTGCAAAACTTTTGTCTTACTGGACCAATACTGACTCAACACAACACTGGTGGACTTGGATCCTGATGTCATCCATTCTTATTGTCAGAACTTTAACATGAAAGTGAATAAACTTCAGCCTGACAGGTGTAACATAGCAGTGGTTCTGAGATTAAATAAACTTTAAAAAATGTGTGGAACCTTTTGTCTGTATCTGGGGGAAGGGACAACTGATAAGGATTTATGCTAGTTGCCGACTTCAACTCTTTCTTACACGTTTAGGAGCATTATAAGCAATGCAATATAATTGTTTTCAACTATTTAAATTCTGAAGAGGTTACTTAATTTACATGCTTTCAACTGTTAAATGTTTTTTATATTGTTTGCGTTTACAAAACACAGTTTCAATTGAAGTTTGAAAATGGTGTTGTGTGACAGTAAAACCATAGGACTGAGTTGCATTGATGCTGAGGGGAAACTGGCTTGTAGTAACTACATGTTCATAAGAAGAAATGAACAAATGAGTACTTGCTTGAATTAACTGCTTGAAGATTTTTTGCAACTGGCAACATTGCACAACTCAGTTGCTTGAGACAAGATGGGAAAAAAGCATGCTCTTTTATAGCAGCCTCGGCTACATTACAAATGGGAGTAAATTTCTGTTAGCCATAAAAATTGCCCCTATTAAGGAAGCAGAGGAGGGGAATTTGTACCCTATCCTGAGAAGAACAAAATGGTGATGATTTACAAAGCTGACAGCCACTCATTTTCTGCAAGCATGGAAGATGTATAGAATTGACCAGGAATCTAGGACTGTTATAGCAAAGAGCCACCAGTAATTATTTTTTTGGGGGGGGGAGGGACAGGGAGAATGTGCTGTGACTTAGTACAGTCACATGTACATATCAATTTTTGATCATGCTGGTTGGTTGTCACATGCCAGTCTTATAGTGTACATTATGTTAAGAATCTGGTACTTTCAAAGAGGAGCTAGAACAAAACCAAAGTTCCCTCGCATTCTGGCTGGCTTTTTGTCATGAGCTTTGTGCGTACATAATCCTTTTGTTGCCAGTTAGAAATCTGTGTATTTTTCCTGGGTTTTTGAGAAGCCCCTGATGCTATTTTATCCTCTTAGAATTTGAAAATTATATAGCACAGAGCCTAGCAGGAGGGTTTACTTCTAGAGCATGTGCTTTTCAAGGTTATTCTTTTGCAGGTTTTGGTTTTACTTGTACCTGAGTGACTGATAACTTGCTGAGCTTTCCATGTTGAATTCCAGTTGCTTTTATTGGTTGATTTTTGGAACCAAAGAATGAAAACATTTAATTGTTCCCCAGCAACTTGTACAGCTGTTACATGTAATGTAAAACTATTGATACTGAAAAATCATACCAAGGTGCAGTTTCTCTGTACTCCCAGTTTAGCATATGGTATAAGCCATAGTTAACTTACAAAAGAGTAAATTTGGAGTGACAGATCCTCTAAACATGACTTAAGACTTGTCTGTCTTATTTCTACTTAAAATGAGAAGCTCCAGGAATTTTGGCAGTCATTTAAGAAAGATTAACACTCCTTCTCAATCTTATACCTGTGTGTTTCTGTTGACTTCAGTCATTCTGCTTTATTCTTGTGCAAGATCAGACTCAGTAGTGACTTAAGGTAAATGACTGCCAAAACACTTACTGATAAGCTAAAATAATGAGAGACTGTCTGAAGCCCCTAGCAGGCAGCAAGGGCTCTGTTCCCTGCTCCTGAGATGTCTGCTTTCTGCTATGTTGCGCTTTTTGTGGCACTTGGTTCATTGTGCTGTTGGCTAGTTGAAGAGCCTTCAACAGCAATATTTATATATCGGTGTGGTCAGAAGGGTACAGATTAGTTTTAGGCTAAATGGCACACATTTAAGTTGGGAAAGTTATTTCTGCCTGGAGTTTACTGTTAGAGCATTACATCTATTCTTGGGAAGAAAGGGAAACTTCTTATCAGGCTCTAAGTTGCAGTTAAACTGAATCCGAGTGAAAAAATGTGTATTAAAACAACTTAGAAATATCAGAAGACAATTTTGGGCATTAAAGGATACTTTTTTTTTAAGTAATCATTTTAAATTCGGGTACGCCCATATGCCTGCATTTTTCTCAAAAGTTGTTACCAGTAGGGTATTGCTTTCGTAAATGCTGATGCCTGAGATAGTGATTCCTCTTGATAGACTATTCTTTTGACACTACTGATTGTCCTACAGCTTTCTTCTTATTTTTTGTTTGGTTGGGTTGGGGTTTTTTTTGGTTGGGTTGGGTTTTTTTACCCCCTAAATTGAGTTTCTCTTGTGTATTGCCTCCTTTTTGTCTTGTCTGTTCTGGTATTCTTTCATTCAAACTGAATCCAGTGAGGGAAGTGCTGCTCTCCATCTTTACCGTGCCACATCCATTACACCTACACTTGAGGGAATTTGCCCAACATGGGGCATTCGCTTGGGGATGGTAGGGTGGGGTGGAGGGAGGGAGGGGTATACTATCTTGCTGCATGATACAAAATCATGAGGCAAGTATTGCATGGGTTCTGTTACTTGTTACACATACCATGTGTACCGTTTGCATGTGTGTGGGGATTTAATTTGCCTATTCCTCTTCCACTATTGCATGGGAGGAGATAGGGGAGGAAGACTAACAGGTTTTATGTGGATATCTTAAATTTGTTTGCTGATAATCATACTTACGATTTGTATATACTTAATGTTCCTCCCCCTAGAATCTCTGGGTTTTCTTCTGCCATATTACTGCAAGTAACTTTTAACAGTATGCAGTGGTGATTTATTTTAATACGGCACTGAAATCTCCATTTGTAAATAATCCGGGCTGCTGCTGTGTAAGTAGCTGATGAAATGTCTTTACTGGGTCTGCTACGTATGAAAGAAACCACAACATTAGGCAATAAAAACTACTAACAGAATGTTACGAAACCAAGACCATGACAAAAAAGCAGCATGTTGTGGATCTATCATTTTTATTCTTGGGACAGATTTTATTATTTTTGGAACTATTACAAGACTTATGTTAAATATTGTGGATGATAAGAGGAAACAGACTCTTGGCAAACATGGAAAACCAATTACAGCATATTACCCTATTCCCCTTCCAATAAAGGAGGGGCAAAGCTAAAAGTTTATTCTTTGCTTAGCAGCTGGTGGAGGGGGGGGTGGAGTGGGGAGTGTTCCTGCTTTAGGATTGGCTTGAGGAAAGAGACTGTTGCTGTAGCAATCTTACTGTGGGCAATCTGAGCTGGAGAAAGCAAAACCAGCATGGTCTGCAGTCAGTTTTACCCCAGTCTAAAAAACGACACACTTGTCACGAGAGTACTGATTGAAGAAATCGCAATTCTGTGCTATCGGGCATACTGTTCACTTAAAAATAAAATTTTAAAAACTGTCTTTTGGTTGTGACCTTCAGTACTGGAAATCTCCCTGTTGTGGTGATGAGCATTTCTGAGAACTTGTTTTGACAAATAAACTGGAACATGTATCTGATACTCAGACATGGGATTTAACTGCTACATCCCATGGCTCTATGTCACATAGAGGTGAAAGAAGGCATAGGGAAAATCTACTTGAAAGTGTGTTTAGAATCCGGTCTACTACACTGTCTGTACATCCATTTGAATTCCTGTCCCAAATTACAGTTCTGGTAAAACTGTACATGGCAACATGACTGTATGTGAATCAATGCATCAGTATGTTTTGGGCCCCCCTCCCCCCCCCCCCCCCGCATAGTTGCGATGTTTAAAATTCTTTCTTTAAAGAGTCAGAGATATAAACGTTTATATTAGGCAGAATTTTGTTGATGGTTGGGACTACAGTACATTTGGTGTAAATTATAGCAGGATTAGCCTTTCTTAGTTAAGCAAAGTCCAGTACCATGTATCAAACTAACTGGAAACTGATTGTTTACGTTTCCTAGA